>NC_090450.1:776879591-777504591 GCF_031143425.1 Pleurodeles waltl | reverse complement strand
TTGAGAGGCCATCCCCATCTGGACCTCTGCGGTCTTCAGGGCTCAGGGTTTCAGGTCCTCCCACTGTTTCCTGTAGTGTGTGCTCTGCCTGCTGTTGACCCCTTGGGTCCGCACGTCATTGACAATGGCATGTCACAATCCCTTCTTCTGATGGGTGCTGACCTGCAGGGGAAACACAGACAGGAGGACACCATCAAACATACAATCCAGCCTGTCACACATATGGCCCACAAAAAGCATTTCCCCTCATCAGGCGCACACATCACCTGGAGCCCTGCATGTAAACTACCACCAGCCATATCCCCCACCCAAATGACCCACTACCAGCACACAGACACATCTCCATGCAATGTTTTCGCATGCATCGTCCCCATGGTGTACTCACCTGTTGGTCTAGAGGCACATACAGCTGTCCGTACTGGGGTAGGACCCAACCCACCAGGTGCTCCAACTCTTCCAAAGTGAAGGCATGGACCCTTTTCCCTGTCACACAAGCCATGGCAGGACCAGAGGTCACAGCAGCACACGCAGTGGAGGTATTGTTCTGTGGAAAGTCAGGAATCAAGTGAGGTTATAGTCAGAAAATGGAGGTCATGTCCACGGCAGTGTACACCGTCACCGCCGCCGTTGATCCTCATTAGACACTGTACTCCATGGAGCCCCATTTTAGCCAATGAGGAATACCACAGCAGTCAAGAGCGCCTTCCTGTCAAGACCGCCTAACGCCATGGCACCCAATGCCAACGGAGTTACATCACTTCCACCTGACCCTACATACAGGACAGCAGGTCACCATTTTATGGTGCTGGTTCACATTCCTAAATAGAAAACTGCGTCATTGTTGTCAATTGTGCATAGATTGCCATGTACATAGTCCAGTAACATACATGGTCAATGTACACTGAAGTGGTGGTTCCATTGTTCAGTTTGGCACTCCCTACTCACTCTTGTGTCTCTTAGGTACTTACCACTCTGAAGGAAACAGAGGAGGAGGCAAGCCCCCATGTACAGACCCTTTGTGGACTTGGCTAGACTGGAGGACAGGCAGATAATACTAACCTATAGACTGGACAGGGCCACAATCACAGAGCTGTGTGCACAATTGGAGTCTGATCTGATATCGGCTGTTTGTCAACCCACTGGGATTCCCCTTCTTGTGCCGGTCCTATCAGTGCCCCATTTCCTGGCAACTGGCTCTTTCCAAGTGACAGTGGGCTTGGCTGCAGGAATGTCACAGCCAATATTCTCAATAGTGCTGGTAAGGGTTTTGTCTGCCTTGCTCAAACAAATGTGCAGCTACATTGCTTCCCCCCAGGTGGATGTTTTGGCAAATGTGAAGGCTGGTTTCTATGCAATGGGACATATTCCAAATGTTATTGGGGCCATTGATGGAACACATACAGCATTTGTCCCTCCCCGGGTCAATGAACAGTGTTCAGGAATCGGAAGAGTTTCCACTCACTCAATGTGCAAATGGTGTGCCTGGCTGACCAGTACATCGTCCACGTCATGCCTGCATCTTGAGGAATAGCAGCATCCCATATGTGATGGCACAACTACGGAGGCACAGGGTGTGGCTTATAGGTGAGCCTGAGTCCCCACCCAATGCTAGTCAGTGTATGCCTTCAGAAGTCATCCCGCATGCCATTGTGCAAGGCTAATGTTTGTCCATCACTTCTTGCAGGTGACTCTGGCTACCCAAACATGTCCTGGCTCTTGACCCCTGTAAGAAATCCGAGGACAGGAGCTGAGAATAGGTATAATAATGCTCATGGGCGAACCTGGAGAATAATTGAGAGGACCTTCGGTCTCCTGAAGGCCAGGTTCAGATGCCTCCATCTGACAGGTGGATCCCTGTGCTACTCCCCTGAGAAGGTCTGCCAGATAGTTGTTGTATGCTGCATGTTGAACAACCTAGCCATCAGATGACATGTGCCCTATCTGCAGGAGGAGGAGGGTGTGGACAACAGGACATCACTTATATGGCAGCACTTCCAATGACACACAGGTAAGACAGTGAAACTGACCATTACTCTGATTATTCCTTTTTCTGGGTGGCTGTAGCATGATAGCAGTCCCTTCCTCAGCATCCCAACTGACCGTCACCTATGCCTTCCCATTTTGCAGATGTTGGTGTGGTTACAACTGTGTACTGATTTGATGACTACAAACTACTACAGGCCCTTTTTTGGATGGAATTACAAAGTTCAGGACAATTGCACAAGATTAAACAGTTCAGTGCATTGCACATTTTTGTCCGATAAAGCACTATCACTCAAGTTGTGTTCAAAGGTGTTCATTGAAGTGAAAAGTTTGAAGGAATGGGGCGATGGTGGAGGAAAGTCCAGTATATTGGTCAAGTCTGTCTGTAGCACAGGTCCAGTGTATAAGGGGCCATAGGAAAGGGGAGCAATGGCAGTTTAAAGTGGACAAGGTGACAGAGTGGAACATAAGGTGGACATTCAGGAGGGTCTCATTTCCTGGCAGTGGTCTTGGTCTTGGTAAGTGTCTCTGGTGTCTGTCTGGGTCGCAGGGAACGGTTGTGGGGTAGTTCACCTTCTGCAGGCGGAGGAGTGCTGGTGTCCTGTGGGTCCTGTGGCAGGGCCTCCTATCCACTGGCTGCAGCAAATGTGGAGGGCTGTTCAGTAGACTGGCTAGTGGTAGGGGCCCACTGGTGTGCTGTGTAGTCCCTCAAGATGTTGGCCATATCACCCAGCACCCCTGCTATAGAGACCATGGTGGTGTTGAGAACCTGCAATCCTTTCCTGATCTCCTGGTGGTGTTCCTCCTGCAGCCACTGGTTCTCCTGCATGATGTTTAACATCTGACCCATCTTGTCCTGAGATTGTTGGTAAGCCCCCTGGACATTGGTGAGTGCCTCCTGGGCAGTCGGTTCCCTGAGCCTGTCCTCCGTCTGGCGCACAGATGTCCTCCATGTGTCCCTGACCCCCTGTCCCTGTGTTCACTGAACAGTGTGCCCACTGCCACTGACCCCAGGACCCAGATTGTCTTGCCTATGAGTGTGGACTGAGGACCCTGTACAGGTGGGCACACTGCTGATTGACGTGTCCTGGGGACAGAGGTCTGGAGATGTTGGATGGCTGCTGTGGTGTTGGATCCTGATGGGGGAGGCTCTGTGGTGGACTGGGTGTGGGCTGGGGTAATTGACTGACCAGTGGTCCCTGATGGGCCAAGGAGTTCATTCGGATCCAGTAGTCCAGAGTTGCTGTTATCACTGGGGGCATCTTCTGGTGGGGGACTGGGTAGCCATGGCACCTCCTTCGTAGGTCGTTCCACCTCTTCCTGATGTTGCCCCTTGCTCATGGATGCTGTCCCACGGCACTCATCGAGTCCACAATTCTCCGCCATAGCTCCATCTTCCTTGCAGTGGAGATTTGCTGTACCTGTTCTCCAAACAGCTTTGGCATTACCCTGACTATTTCCTCCACCATGACCTGCAACTCCTCATCAATGAAACAGGGGTACCTTTCTGGGGACATGGCTGTAGTGTGGTGTGTGCTGTGCAGTGGTTGTTGAGTAATGTGGTGGGGTGTGGGGTGCATGACGGATGAATGGGTGTTTGTGGTGTGTGTGTAGCTGTGTCATCATAGAAAAGGGTTGTGGGTAATGTGGGTGTGTGTTTTATAGTGATGTGGGTATGTGGGTGTGATGTGTGTATCAGTGTCAGGTGTGTGTGTTTGTAGTCTTGGTCAATGTTGGTGATTCAAGGGTCATAATTTGGAGGGTGTCGTTTTGTTGACATAACGGTATGGGTGTTTGTACTGACACTTTAACACTTACCTTTGGTCTAGCGGATAAGTGTTTGTGGCAGTATTCTGTCGGTTTAGTGTGTCATAATATGGCGAACGGGATGTTCGCCTCCACGACGGTATGTTGGCGGCCGTCACTGCGGCGGTAAGTGGGATTTACCACCAATGTCATAAAGAGGGCCATAGTCTGTCTATATGTCTGGACTTTTAGAAACAAGAATGTGTGACTCATACTGAGTGAAAGTACATATTTCAAGGTGCAGCTGTCATGTAGGCTCTCATTATTCTAATGAGACTACTGGATTTTGAGCAGCAAGGTTGTCCACAGTGTGGGAGACTGAGTCTGACCCACAGTGGGTGACACCTGTCGCTCTAAATCCAAGTTTTGCTCCAGCTAACTAGCAGTTCTACATCTCTCCCGAAAGGTAGAGATGATTGGGCAGCCAAGCGCATGACATATCATACTTCTCAGGGAAGTCGTGGTCACTCAGGTCGCCTCCGGTTCTCTCATTCACAATTCGGTCTCATATATAAATGACAATGAAAGCAGTATAAGTTTTAAAGACTGGTTTAATAAAACAACTGCATTTTAGATAGCAAAGCGTGAGCTGCAATAACCAAAACGACACAACATGACAATATTAAAATGGTGAAGATGAGAGTGAAGCATAAGAATAACTCTATCATATTGCCACTAGAATCGATGGACTACTTCCTATCTGAATCATAATTTGAGCACAGCATGTTAAGCTCTAATCCTGCCTTTCAGGTTCCCCCGGGAGGACATCGACCCTCATACCTGAGCAAAGGCCTGTAGTCTGCGTTAGCATCTGCAGCAAAGCATTCAGCAATCAGCATACAGTCGTGGTTCCCTGGCTGGAATCTCCCTTTTAACGTGCAATGAGAGTAGGAAGTGTTTTTATAATAACACAGCTAATGTTCTAAGAAAATGTCCCTAAGTAAGGATGTGTATTTTCTACGAATGTTGGAGAGTAAACTTCTACCACGTTCACCGGCAATGTACCAAACTGTAGCCCTGACTTAAGCACAAAGTGATCAAGAATGTCTTGTTTGAGAACACAGTGCTGGGCTAAGCAAAACAGTTAGATAGAAGAAATGAAAACAAGACCGTAAAACTGGCTATTGTAAAAATAACAATGCGAAGCCGAATGAAATATATCTAGGTCAAAGTGCAGAGCGGCCTAGTGTATTAAACTAACGTGCATGGAGCTATAGCTAAAATGGCTACACAACACCCTCCCCTTGTCGGTTGAAAGTGGTTCAAGCCAAAACTAACATTTCTCAACCTAAGATATCTATAAAACCCTAGTCAATTTTGACAAGTTAAAAGGACACACAAGCACACTACTTGGCAATTTAAAACATGAGTATGTGGCTTATGACCGAATTCAATGATAATGTCAATTTAGAAAAGTTCCAAATTAAGTACGAGTCATGGAAAGCAGGAGATCTTCCATTTCGGCAGATGACAGAACCGGAAAGTCCACGCCAAAAATTATCAAGGTGCAAGTGTGTTCCATAGCCCCAGTGTCAACCAAGGCGGCATCTCGTGGAGTGCCCATTGATGAGTTGGTGACAACTTCCTCCAGGAAGGGTAACTCATAATTAGCTTCATGTAGCAAACACAGCCTCAGTGCGCAATGAACCCTCAGCAAGAACATCAACAGATCAGCATCTATTGCTGGGGGCGCTGCTGTGAAAGACAAACTTCCAGTACATGTTCGAAAGAGCACCAGAGGCACTGGAACACGGGCTGCACACAATACAAAACCAGTCTGAATGACAAAGACCATTCATACTCCAAATGCTCCAGGAGTTTTGCTCCAAAATGCTGCATCATACGTTCACGACACAGCTGCGCTGATGGGAGCACCGTCATTTGTCCTCGTTGCGGCGGGACAGCCATTGCGCATGAACAACAGCAACAGCAGGATGCCAGCTAATAAAGCCAAAGTTATCGGAAATCCCCCCAAAATACTACCGAAAATTGAGTGGATAGCTGAAGTTATCAAACTGAATACGGAGGAAAAGGTGTGAACAAAACCAGAAACAACAGCTTTGAAAAAAATGTGCTATTCCAGTCATGTTGGACACATTAAATATTCATCCCATGAGTTCACCAAAGTGTCTTGGAAAGTTCGTGTTTAACAGGGACTGTATTTCTGCTGATGACCTTGCCACTTTAAGTGTGTAAGTCTTGCGTGCAGATGTAAGGGCCACATGCTTTTGAAACACTAAAGCCTTGAGTCTACTTAACTTGTCAAAATTCACATTTGAAGTAGCAATGTAAGGCCAGATATTAGCTACCTCCTTAAATTTAGTGGGGGGAAACAGTACGTTTCCGCAGCATGTAACGACCTTAGAGACCGAAACAACGTAAACTATTCCGGCTCACATGCCACAACAGTCTGCAATGTTGAGAATGACATAGCTGCCGTATGAAAGCACCTGGAACATAGGTCTAATCAGATAACAAGCCAAGTTTGCAGCCGAGGCGTCACACGCCCCATGCAAGGACAGCTGTTTACAAATTATCGAATGACTGACTGAAGTCTTGCATTCACTGCCGCTAAGAAGGAGTTCTTTCATGCTATTGGTGCATTTGTATGAGAAGGGAAGCTCCCACACCTCATGGATGTAACTATCTTCCAGCTTTTCATATCTGCCTACCGGAATGTGTTTTAAACAGGAGGGGAATTGTAGTGTTGAAATAGGCAGATTGATAACCCTGTGTATTAACCACTCTGCCGATGGTATTTTACTAGGTCGCTTCTTTCTTAGCCATTAGTTGTCGTTGTCGCGTTAGATTTAAAGAAGAAAATATCTCCCTTGCACTGACGTGCTGCCATGGAACGCGACCCGCCTTCAATGTTTGAAGCGTCCAACCCAACTGCATAATGGATCTGATCAGACTCTGTCCATGGTATAAAGAAGACATATCAGATTGTATAATGTCTATAGCAGAAGAGACAATGTTAATTGTATATATCCGGTCGGACAAGGTATTAATCCCATTATCCACAACAGCTAATGCCTTTTTTTAGATTTTCCTGATCTATTTGCCTTAACCGGGCAGCAGCATCTTGTTGGGAAAGTTTACATATTTTATTGTATACTGCATATAAAAAACGCTTCCTACGGGGTGTTCTGGGGCCTGACAAGAAATCTTGTAAATCAGTGGAGTTAGACAGGAGATTGAGGTGTTCTTTAACCACGTTCAGTGTTGATGATTTCAGCCACTGTTGGCATAATTTTCCTACACTATATATTGCAATGATATCTGCATGTTCTGGAGATATATAGCGAGGGTCTGGCCTACTCATCCTTAAACCCCCGAGGAGTTAATAAAATGTTGATGACACCCATTGGTATCTATTGGCCACAATAACCACCCACCTAGACGTGTCAGTGAAGCATTAAACATACCATTCTGTACCCACTCATCAAGCTCATCTTTAGTTGCATTTGTGTATTTTTGCCATTTGTAACATTTTGCAGGGGTAGGTATACTGGGCATGTTTACTTCCCTGACTGTTGCTAAGCCTAAACAACTTGCTTGTTGCACTGTTTCATTTAAGAAGATCATTTGAACAGGAATAAGATATGAACTAAACAATGTTTCTTTTCCCTTAATTTGCCAATTTTTTGTTCCCCAGACACTTTTCAGATCAATTGATTTGGACCAATATTCATAGCCTTCTATTGATAGCCAGGAAACAAAGGATTCCGAATATATAAATTTCGTATTAGTCAATAACATGTGTATATCCTTAGTAGGTGGTACCTTAAAGTAATACGACTCAGCATTCTTTTGGTTATGCCCAGAAAAATATGCAAACTTTTCAAAATATGTTTTAGAACTCCCTTGCGGTGAAGTTGGACAATGTTCCCATTGCATGTAATTAAATACCATTTTGGCACTTCTCACTTTATATATGAAGTGGTGCCCATAATAATTATAGCAAAACATATCACTATAATTTTCTTTGAATTGGTAAACATCTTTGTTTTCAAAGACAGTATAATATTGCAATTCTGTCATCATAGAATAAAACTGTTTTCACATCCCAATCATCAGATACTATGCCAGGTATCACTATATAATTCATTGATAATTTGAACACATATGGTATTTGAATACATTCCATGGGACCATATATATCAAACATTACTTTGTCCCAAACAATCCCATCAGGAATTGGCACTGCGGAAATTTTCACAAAGGATAAATCTCTTCGGACTTTGTGTGACGAAAATTGTGGGTTCAATCTCCTCCACCTGTTCAACTGTTGATCTTTCAGGAAGAAAATGACCATGTATTAATAAGAAAAAGGCAATAACAAAACCATTCCAAAGTAGAAAGGCTAGGACAGTCAGAAAAAGCGATATATAGTTCCATGGAAAAATGAAATATGTTTCTTTAAGCCAGTTTGTTACGTGCACTTGACAAATCTGCTGTCGAAGAGGCAAATGAGTCTGAGAAATCATCGTTGAAGTCGGCAAAATAACCAGAGGCAGTTCATGCAAATGGCGGAGCCGTTGTCAGTGGTGGAGTTGGTTTTTCTTGAGGTGGCACACTATAGGCAGCACCATCCGTTTGGCTTGTAGTCGAGTTGACTTGGTGAAATCTGTCTAAGTTAGTTGACGTTAGTGGAACTAATGCAAGATCATCTTCCACCCTCTCTAAGCTCGGAGAGGTATCGGTGTTGGTATAAACAACTTGTAGTGGAACTTCTTCGCCAGTAGTGAGAGGGATTCAGGAACTACTGGATGTTCCTCTTGGTCGGCTGTGCAGGATCGGCCACATGGTGTAATTTGACATTGTCAATAGGGACAAAACGATTTTCTTTGGCACCTGCCAAAGGTTGGTAGAATAACAGTTCTGGTACAGTGTATCCCTAGTACAGGGACTGGTGCTCAATAAGAAGGGCCAAATTATTTTTTCACTGCGACTTTTTCACATACAAGATCCCCAACTCTGGGAATCCAGCCGGTAGATGTTACTGGCATATCCTTAATTCCTGTGGAGGCGGCACTTTTGGAAGAATTATAATCACAGAACTGTTGCAATTTCTGTGAGACAGTGACACGTTCATTTATGTCAAAGGGTGTTTCTGCTGCCTCCACGCCAGGACCATCAAGATCTGGAACATACATTTGAGTTCCGAGCAGGCACTCATATGAAGTACGACCCCCCAGGGACCTTCTAGACAGGTTATTTAGTGCTCTCTGAACTCCATACAGGTGATTAAGCCAACTAGGACCCGTACCTAAGACTCTGGCTGTTAAGGATTGCTTTAAATCACGGTTTAATCGCTCCACAACACTATTTCCCTCGGGATGAAATGGAGACGAGTACTGGAGTTAAACCACCAACGAAGCCATGGTGTCCCTGAATGCCCTTGAAGCAAAAGCAGGGCCATGGTCCGAATGGAAGACTGCAACTGCATATGTACCGATAAAGACTTGCAAATCTTTAATAACAGTCCGAGTGTCAGCCGAGCGTTGTGGCCATACCCATACAAATCTGGAGCATAAATCAACAGCGACTAGTATATATTTGTATGCACTATCAGGTGTTAGGGGACCGCAGTGGTCCAAGTACACACACTGTAATGGTTTGTTTGAAATTAAGATGGGGTGTCTGCGGCGGGCGCTTGGCATTGGAAACTTTGATTTGTTGACAGATGTCACAACAAAAGACATACTGCTTAGTTTCTTCATAGAGACCTGGTCACCAATAACAGGCCAGTAAGATTGAAATCGTAGCCGCCTCACCAGCATGTGCAGATGCTACCCCTCATGCGCTGCTTTAATCAATTGTGGTCTTACATCTTTGTTAGGGATGTCTCGTACGCCTATGCATGGTATCTTAACTTCAGCGTTCAGCATACTTCCCATATTATAATGATATTTGTTAGGAAATCCTTTAAGATGGGGCGTACCATCAGCCGTAGCTTTCATGGCAGCCCAAATGTCTGCGTCTGATTTGAAACTTGAGTGAGTCACTGCAGCTATAGTGGCTACTGCCACTGCTGACTTTTTATGGCTTCATCAGCCAATGTGTTTCCATCAACATGTATTCCAACGCGCTGGTGTCCAAGTGTATGTACAACATGGACATTCAGTAGCATCTCTTTCAGGTCAGCTATGTTCCCCCACAGTAATCTGTGTTTAATGGTGTTGCCTTTGAAGTCTCTGAACCCATTCTGGCGCCAATAATGCAGGTACTCATTAAAGGACTGGACCCAGTAATATGAATCACAAACAATCAGCATAGGCTGTGCCGGATCCGTGTGCTCCAATGCCATCAGCAGAGCTTTTAGCTCAGCCAATTGTGCTGTACAATCCCATAGGGTCTGTGTAAAGGTATGTAGAGGACAACATTTATCCCCTTCCATATAGTCACTTACGACTGCGCAAGCAGCAGAATATTGACGTTTAGTTCCAATTGCCGGTTGTGCAGAGCAATCGGTGTACATGACTCTATGATACTGATCAATAGGCAAGGTATTTGCTGGACCTGGGTATTCTACTTCATATTGTAGGAGTTCCTGAGTTTGTAACTTTGGGTCGAAAATGTAGTCTACATCAGTGGCTGTCAGAGACATAGCCCATTGTATCCAACATGGATGTAGTGCTTTTGCATACGGAACGCTAGCTTTTGTAACAGCCTCTAGGGCTGGGATTGGAGAAACGACAACAATGTGTTTGCCTTGAGCAAGAGTGTCAACATCAGGACAGTGCGCGCTCTACAGGCGATGTAAATGCAAAAACCCAGTCCTTATGCAAAGGCATATTCCATGCATTGTGTCTCTATGCAATATGTTAACTTTTTGCATTGCAGAGCTTCTACCTTGAAAAGTCATTAATGCTGTATGTAATTCATTGTTCATTTGCAAGGCTTTTTTGCAGGACAACAGGGTGTGGTCCTTTATTCCAAGACCTTCTAGAAGTCTTTCTTGCAGCATTGTTGGGTGTGGCTCGTGGGCGGGCTTGGCTGTATAGAAGGGAGCCAGCCCAGCTCCAAGTGCTCACTATTCAGAGGTCCCGGTGCAGAGGCATATCCAGTCATTTCCAGGCCTGCCCTCATTTCTTTGGTGATCCTCCAGCAGGGCGGTAAGGCGGAGGTCGGGTTAGGCCCCAGACTCAGTTTCCAATGACACTTGAGTTTTGGGCCTAAACTTGACATTGCATGTGCAATTGTTTTCCTAGCATTTACTTATTGGCATTCAGATCGGCAGTGAGTGCGATCATTTCATGGCATTTGTATTGTGAATTCCGAATAGGCAACAGTGTGCGCGATTCATTCCTAGCATTTACTTCTTGACATTCAGCTCGGCAGTGAGTGTGATAATTTCGTGGCATTTGTATGGTCAATTCCGAATCGGCAACAGTATGCATGATTCATTCCTAGCATTTACTTCTGGGCATTCAGATCGGCAGAGCGTGCGATCATTTCATGGCATTTGTATAGTGAATTCCGAATTGGCAAGAGTGTGCGCGATTAATTCCTAGCATTTAATTCTTGGCATTCAGACTGGCAGTGAGCGCGATCATTTCATGGCATTTGTATTGTGAATTCCGAATCGGCAACAGTGTGTGCAATTCAATCCTGGCATTTACTTCTTGGCATTCAGATTGCCACAGTGTGCGATCACTTCATGGCATTTGATTCTTGATAATCGAATCGGCAACAGTGTGCGCGATTCATTCCAGGCACTTAACCTTTGAAATACGGATCGGCAGAGTGCGCAATCATTTCTAGACATTGAAATTTAGAAGTGCAAGTTTGATTAAGGAGCATAATATTTCCTGAACATTTGAGTCTTGGAACTCTTAATCAGAGAGTGACGTAGCCGTGTTATTCATGAATCTAGTACAGTTCATTCATGCAGAGAAGTAATCATGTGTTCTTTGATTATTGTTACAATGCAATGACTAATCTAAGAACTATTTGGAGAGTGTTTATTGTGCAAAAAATATGGGGCCAGATGTATGAAGAAAGTCCTCTGTGAATCACAAATAGCGATTTTTAAGAAATCGTTATTTCTGAGTCGCAATATGCTATGTAACATGTTTGCGATTCGGAATTAGCGATTTTTTAAAAATCGCTATTTGTGGTTTACGAGGCCCAAACATCGAATCACAAAAAGTAGCGATTCGGTAATTGAAAATCGCAAATTGTGAGAATGCACACCTGGCAGAGCCTGATGACATCACAAGCAGGAAGTGAGTCATCCCAGGCAGTTTGCAGGTGCCACACCCAAAGGAGCAGTGAGAGAGACACAGCCCAGCCACAGGGAGCAAGTCTGTGAACAAGGCAGGACTGCACATCACCATGGACACCTCTGCACATGGAAAGGAGAAGGGAGAGAGGAAAAGAAAACTCAAGTTCAGTGAGCAGCAACTGGAGGTGCTCACTGAGGAGGTGGTGAGGAGCCATGACCGTCTGTTTGGGAAGAGCTCACTCCATGTCCCTGAGAGTGAGAAGCGCAAACTCTGGGCGGACATTCAAACTATAATCTGCGCTGTGGGAGTTGTGCAGCGCTCAGTGGAGGAGATCAAAAAGAGGTTGTATGACCTGCGTTCCCGTGCCAAGGAGAGGGTGGCAAGAAGACTTATGGAGGCAAGGAGCACAGGAGGCGGACCATCCACTGAGACACCCTCCACCCAGATGGAAGACCTGGTGGAGTCGACACTCCTCCCAGAAGCTGTCAGTGGGGTCACTGACATAGACACATCAGGCACACCAAGCACCAGTAAAGGTAAGTGCAATATTGAAATGTAACCCCATATGTGTATGTACAAAAGCCCCTTAGGAATTAGCAAATAGTGCAAAGCATTGTGAGAAGTAGTCCATTCCACATCTTAGAAGCGGCACAACAATTCCTTATGGGAGTGGTAGTCCACAACCCAGAGCTGACAGTAGCACATAGAATGTAATTAGGCAGAGCAACACCCAGAAGAACACAACACCCACTACATAGTGAAATGATGTAACTGTACATTTATTACCATTGTTGAACCTTTAGATGATACATACATAACTGACATGCTGCATATTGTCGTTGCAGGTGGCCCAGGCCCAGCAGCATCTGCAAGTGCCTTTGTGGGGGATGCAGAAACCCACCCTGCATCAGACTCAAACACCAGTGAGTCACTGAATATTGCGCCTATCAGATGCAGGGCTAGGGCTGTACCGCTACCCGAATTGAGCCAGGACTCAGACAACATGCAGGATGACGGCCACACAGCTTCCACAGATGGCAGATCCACTGTTATGCAGGAGTCCCAGCCCCAGCATAACTCAACACCCCACAGGAGGCCTCAGTATGCTGGCGCACAGCACATGGAAGCAGGAGAGGGCCCATCAGTCTTTTCGGTGGCCTGGAATCCGCTATGCTGAAACAGCAGCGCCTGCAAAACAGGAAAATATCAGCAATGCAAATGTAGATGCAGGCACACAATGCCAACATGGGGGGGCTGCATGGGAAGTTGGTGTGCCTTAATTCCAACATCTCAAAACTGCATGAGGGACAGATCACATCTTCTGAGAACACCAGGGAGCTGACAATTGCAGTGAAGGAACTCTGCACAGAGCTAAGGCACGACAGAGTCAGCCACCGCAGGCAGAAGAGGCTTTTTATGGGCATGTTTGGTGGATTCTGTCACTCGGTCAATCGCCTCGCTACTTCAACAGTCCTCATATCGCGGCGTGCTGTGGCCGCACAGGTGGAGGCAGCGCACAGCAGTAGGGATATGGCACAGGGACTGTGGATGCACCGGAAGCGACTCTTCAGCAGCCCAAAGGTGCGCTCCACCACATCGCGGGTTGCCCTGTGTGCTGAATTGTATCTCCGTTCTGCTGGTGTTGTAGGATTGAGGTAGGGCGTCATCATGTCGGTGCGCACTGCGTAGGCACTGTCTCCTGGAAGGAACAGAGGATATAATGAGTATGTGAGCCATCTGACATCACAACACCATCAATGCTCCAGTGTACAGAGGGACAATACCTAGTAGATATCCTTCACCAAACTCCCCAGCTAGCAGTCTTGTTTGAATGCCGCTGTGACGAAAGATGTATGAATCACGTGTGCTCCCTGGGTACCTGGCCACAAGATCAGTTATGATGTAGGAGGCATTGCATATCACCTGTATATTCATTGAATGTTGGTGGTTACGGTTGCGGTACACATACTCTGTGGCCGATGGTGGACAGATTGCAACATGTGTTCCATCTATGGCACCTAAGACGTGGGGGAACTGTGCTATCTGGTAGAAATCTATTTTTGGCTGCTGTATTTCCTGTGGGGTGTGGGGGAATCTGATGTACTGGTGTATCCTACTCAGCATGGCGTTGATAAATGCATTGAAAAATCTAGAGAGGGCACTCTGTGATACTCCTCCAGCTGCTGCTATGAGCACTTGATAGCTCCCTGAAGCAAGTAGGTGCACGGAGCATAATACCTGCACATGGGTGGGTATGCTATGAGTCCTATCTCCTCCTCAGCCTGGTCAAAAAGGGTAATGCGCACTCTGAAAATGTGCTCCTGTCTCCTCCTCCCCCTCCTCAAACCTGCCAAGATCCTCATTATCTTCGCCATGACGTAGAGTGCAGCCATTGTGGAAAAGAGTCTGAGGCATTCTGGGCATTCTGGGCCTCTTTATATAGGATGCACCTGGCTACCACCTGGTTTCATCTAGTGATAATTTGCATGTGCAAAAGGCCATTCTGCGAAAAATCGCAATTTGTGATTTTTTGATGCATCAAATTGCGACTTGGTTTTGCGAGTCGCATTTTGCGTCTCGCAATTTCTGACTTGAAATACCGAATCGCTAATTGCGATTCGGTATTTCATGGCGCAAATTGCGAGACACAAATTGTGACACACAAAACCAAGTCGCAACGCAAAAAATCACTATTTTTGCGATTCCTTATGTTTGGTCTACGAATGCCTTTCATGCATCGCAGACCATGTTTTTGCATTCGCAAACGGCCACATTTAGCGATTTGCACTGTTTACGAATGCAAAATCGTTTGATACATCTGGCCCATATTATGTTAATTCTGGAATGTTCATATGAAAACCTTGTAAAACCTTTTCTTGATTTCCAGGTACCTAGATTCTTGAGGCCTAGTTATAGTGAAGCCTTAGGCCATTCATGTTTTCGGTATAAGTGTTTATTTGAAACAAAACTTGTTGAAAGTCATTGTGATTAATCTTGCAATTGTGTTGTTTAAGTCTTGCTTCCACAGGTCTCCTTCCCCGCTGTTCCCAACCCAAAACCCATTCCCCCACTTGGCCATTCTTTAACTCTGTGCTATATTACTGGTGGAGTTTGGAGCTGCCAAGAGGTGGATATGTTGGGAACATGCGCAAGCCCAGAGGATCTGGTCTCCTTGACAAAGAGGTCTTTCTTTAATGACAGCCATCTGTACAGCAGTGAGAATTTTCACTGTGGGAGCAAAGCGTTGTTCAGCAGCTGCATACAAATGTGATTTGTATGTAATCGGGACTGTCTCACCTTCATTAAATGTCACATAGGTGAAACCGATGGCCCCAGCTATTACCCTGATGACCAAATGTGTTTTGTTGTCCCTTCTGTGTAAATGTTGTGCTGCAAGCATGTCTGTCTGCAGTTCTCTAAGAATACGTGTATGTTCAGTTGTCCAGAATTTACTTGAAAAATCGAGACGTATTAGGCCATATAAAGGTTTTATGCGCATAGCATAATCTTGAATGTAGGTTCTGCCAAAATGTAAGAAACCCAATAATGATTGGAGTTTTTTAATCGTATTTGGTGGTTGTAACTGTGCGCACTTTTCTATGAATTGTGGCGCAAGGCTCTTTCCTTCACTTGACAGCTCATATCCTAGAAACAGGACGCTGAGGAAGGCTATTTTTGTTTTTTTTATGTTAATTTGTAGCCAAATTCGGCAAACCCTACAACAATGCGGGCTACCCGTCTTAAATGTTGTAGTAATTCATCATCCGTGAGATAAATCATCTACATAGGACAATGCTTCAGAGTCGATCTCGTGTAAAATGGCAGTGACACGATCTGCGAACAGTCCTGGGCTGTTCTTATACCCCTGAGGTAAACAACATAATTATTTCTGAGAGCCTAGTGCGCTAAAGCTTGTTAAGTCTCTGATTTCAGGTGCTATATTCTGGAAGAAAAACCCATTGGAAATGTGTAGTGTTGTTTTGTATTTTTTGCACACTATGTTGCTCATTAGTGCAGTGCTATTTGAGTTTTGTATAGCACAGGTGCGTGTATGACTATTTAGATGTTGGTAGTCTAAGACTATTCTGTATGAATGGTCTGGTTTAGCTACGGGGAATAAAGGCTTATTCATTGGTGAGACGCAGGGTTCAATCTCACCCTGGCACTCTAATTGCGTGAATATTTCTCTCACTGGTGCTTTTGCTTCATGTTTTATAGGATACTGCGGTTGTGGATGAGATTCACTTTTAATGGGAATTAGATGGTAGGGGGAATACTTATCCCATCCTACGTGATTTCTGTATAATGCAGGTGCTTGTACTAGAGCCCATTCAATGGAATAGGATTCAACTAGTTCCTCTGGAACTAGGGGCGAGAAGGAAGGCTTAATGACATCTTCTCCATATGGGCAGGTACGGACAAAGTCAGACGGCCAACAAGACATCATACACTTTTACTATGCGACCCCAAAAGATTGCGTCTATTGTGCGTTCAATTTCTCCTTCTTATTGTAGCGTTGCTTTGTATATCCTATCAGGCTTGGAGACACGCATGTCCGCTGTTTCTACTTGTATAAAGTCATCAGTTGCTTGTACCTCCAGATGCTCTAGAAGATTCCGGCGAACTATTGTGACCTCTGCCGCGCTGTCTAGCAATGCTAGAGCCCAATTTTTGTTCTTCAAGAGGACCCTCTTCCTGTGTGGCATGTTGGACTGCGACTGCTGCCACTTTTTTCTTTTAAAATGTTTGTTTTTTTGGGCGGGTTTCTCTTCCTTTTTAATAGAAACCTCTGAAGAGCGTTGTGATTCCTGTCTCGGTTTCACGTACTCTGTTCTTTGCTCTGATCACCCACCTCTCTCATTTCTCATTTTTTTCGATGAGTCCTGAAAGGAACGAGATTGGCGTGTATCAGTATATTGATATCTATCAGGCGTTTTGATATTATCTCTATTTCTGATATTATACCTATTCTGTGGGGTCTCCGTACGCGGAGATTCTACCCTTTCTTTTTTAGGCGTTTGTTGCTTTTTATCCCAGCGTTTCTTATTACCCTCAGGTGTTTGTTTGGGGTTATCTTTTTTTGATTTACCCTGAAATTGAGGATTTTGTGATCTGGCCCCTAGGCTATCTTGATACTTGAATAGGTCTCTGCTATTATTTTAGGCAGCTCTCGTTCCTGATGTTGTTGCGGAACGTCACGAAGCCACATGCGCACTGAAAGTGCGACTGCTTCCCCTTTAAGGTTACTTAAAATGATTGAGGACACTGTGGCAAAATTGCCCATCAATTGCATCCCCAAATCTAGGGCCAGGGCAGCCCCATATTCATCTTGAATGTGTTTCAGCACTTCCGGTAAATTGGCAAGGGTCGGTGTACCGTGTCTGGTTGTGTAGAGCGCGGCAAATACCGTACCCCAGGTATTACAGTTTTCTACTGTAGGACCATCCCGAAAGGCAAGCACATAGTTAATATTCTATGTTTATCCTGAGGTCCCGTATGGGGAAATACTGCCTCCAGCGTATTAATTTTCTGTACTAACCAAAACTGAGTTTCTTCTTGTTTGGCTGGTACTTTATCCATAATCGAATGTAGAGTCACAGGATTTATACCTGGCATTACTGCATGTGGATGTGCTGGAGCAGCACGTGCTGGGTTTGTATTTAATGTTTGCATCACAAATTGTACTAATCGTCTATATATTGCTGTTAATTCAATGTATAAGCGACGAACCTCAGCTATGGCTAAATTTCTAACCGCAAGATGTGGTGTATAGGTGGCCAATAAAGGCCAGGTAGGACCGTCATTACTTAGTGCACCTAACCTTACTGGTAATATTGTATGGGGTAGGGCACCATCAAGCCAATTATTATGTCCTTGATAAGATAGAGGTATCTCTAAATATGCGTACGCTCTGTATTGTCCAGGCGCAGTCGCAGGTGTATATTGATTAAATGTATTAGTGTTCCCATCAACTGCTGGAAATGTGACCCACGAGTAAAAAGGTTCTGTTCTATAAGCTGCATGGGCGTCCACCACAAATGTGACTGGACCTCCCTGGGGTGTTAGGCCATTTGCTAGTAAGTGTGCTGTAAGAGGTTGTCTCATGTTAACAGCTATTTGTACATGTTGGGGATTCACCATGATAGTAACACTATTAATTCAGAGAAGGCACACCAAAATGGGGATTCCTTTTAAAGTTCAAGCTTGAACAACCGCCAGTTGTAGTAGGATTACCTACACAGCTGTGGCGGAAATCCTCAGTACCATGGACGTCTCCGCATGCGGCATTGAAGTGTCATTATATATAATGAGACAGAGATACTCAGGAGGACCCGAAAATTAGAGCCTGACCAAACGTTGGCGGCGGCATGTCGCGTAGACTCTCATTATTCTAATGAGACTACTGGATTTTGAGCAGCAAGATTGTCCACAGTGTGGGAGACTGAGTCTGACCCACAGTGGGTGACATCTGTCGCTCTAAATCCTGGTTTTACTCCGGCTAACTAGCAGTGCCTCGTCTCTCCTGAAAGGTAGAGATGATTGGGCAGCCGAGCGCATGACATATCATACTCCTCAGGGAAGTCGTGGTCACTCAGGTCACCTCCGGTTCTCTCATTCACAATTTGGTCTCATATATAAATGACAATGAAAGCAGTATAAGTTTTAAAGACTGGCTTAACCTCTTAGCTGCTGGGCCTCCCCCCCCCCCCCCCCCCCCCAGTGCTGAGCCCTTTTTTGGCTATTTAGGGTAGTTCGCGCTTAGGCCTTCATAACTTTTTGTCCACATAAGCTATCCACGCAAAATTTGCATCCTTTTTTTCCAACATCCTAGGGATTCTAATGGTACCCAGAGTTTGTGGTTTCCCCTGGAGGAGACCAAGAAATTAGCCAAAATACAGTGATAATTTCATTTTTTCCCCAAAAAAATTGAAAAAATGGCTGCCGAAGAAGGCTTGTGGTTTTTTCCCTCAAAATGCCATCAACAAAGGGTTTCTCGTGCTGAAATCACCATCTTCCCACCTTTCAGGAACAGGCAGACTTGAATCAGAAAACCACATTTTTCAACACAAATTTGGCATTTTACTGGGGCATACCCCATTTTTACTATTTTTGGTGCTTTCAGCCTCCTTCCAGTTAGTGACAGGAATGGGTGTGAAACCAATGCTGGATCCCGGAAAGCTAAACATTTCTGCAAACTAGACAAAATTCTGAATTCAGCAAGGGGTCATTTGTGTAGATCCTACAAGGTTTTCCTACAGAAAATAACAGCTGAAATAAACAAATATTGAAATTGAGCTGAAAACATCAGCCATTTTTCTTTATGTTTTACTCTGTAACTTTTTCCTGCAATGTCAGACTTTTGAAAGCAATATACCGTTATGTCTGCTGGACTCTTCTGGTTGTGGGGATATAAAGGGCTTGTAGGTTCATCAAGAACCCTAGGTACCCAGAGCCAATAAATGAGCTGCACCCTGCAGTTGGTTTTCATTCTATACTGGGTTACAGCAATCATTTGCTGAAATATGAAGAGTGAAAAATAGGTGTCAAGAAAACCTTTGCATTTCCAAAATGGGCTCAAGATAAGTTTTTGAGGAGCAGTGGTTATTTGCACATCTCTGAATTCCGGGGTGCCCATACTAGCATGTGAATTGCAGGGCATTTCTCAAATAGACGTCTTTTTTACACAATCTCTTATATTTGGAAGGAATAAATGTAGAGAAAGATAAGGGGCAATAACACTTGTTTTGCTATTCTATGTTCCCCCAAGTCTCCCGATAAAAATTATACCTCACTTGTGTGGGTAGGCCTAGCGCCCGCGACAGGAAATGCCCCAAAACACAACGTGGACACATCCCATTTTTTTGACAGAAAACAGAGCTGTTTTTTGCAAAGTGCCTAGCTGTGGGTTTTGGCCTCTAGCTCAGCCAGCACCTAGGGAAACCTCCCAACCCTGTGCATTTTTGAAAACTAGAGACCTAGGGGAATCTAAGATGGGGTGACTTGTGGGGCTCTGACCAGGTTCTGTTACCCAGAATCCTTTGCAAACCTCAAAATGTGGCTAAAAAAACAAGTTTTCCTCTCATTTCGGTGACAGAAAGTTCTGGAATCTGAGAGGAGCCACAAATGTCCTTTCCCCCAGCGTTCCCCCAAGTCTCCCGATAAAAATTATACCTCACTTGTGTGGGTAGGCCTAGCGCCCGCGACAGGAAATGCCCCAAAACACAACGTGAACACATCCCATTTTTTGACAGAAAACAGAGCTGTTTTTTTGCAAAGTGCCTACCTGTAGATTTTGACCTCTAGCTCAGCCGGCACATAGTGAAACCTACCAAACATGTGCATTTATTAAAACGAGAGACCCTGGGGAATCAAAGATGGGGTGACTTGTGGGGCTCTGACCAGGTTCTGTTACCCAGAATCCTTTGCAAACCTCAAAACGTGGCTAAAAAAACACGTTTTCCTCACATTTCAGTGACAGAAAGTTCTGGAATCTGAGAGGAGCCACAAATTTCCTTCCACCCAGTGTTCCCCCAAGTCTCCAGATAAAAATGCTACCTCACTTGTGAGGGTAGGCCTAGCGCCCGCGACAGGAAATGCCCCAAAACACAACGTGGGCACATCCCATTTTTTGACAGAAAACAGAGCTGTTTTTTGCAAAGTGCCTACCTGTAGATTTTGGCCTCTAGCTCAGCCAGGACCTAGGGAAACCTACCAAACCTGTGCAGTTTTTTAAAACTAGAGACCTAGAGTAATCCAAGATGGGGTGACTTGTGGGGCTCTGACCAGGTTCTGTTACCCAGAATCCTTTGCAAACCTCAAAATGTGGCTAAAATAACACGTTTTCCTCACATTTCGGTGACAGAAAGTTCTGGAATCTGAGAGGAGCCACAAATTTCCTTCCACCCAGCGTTCCCCCAAGTCTCCCAATAAAAATGATACCTCACTTGTGTGGGTAGGCCTAGCGCCCGCGACAGGAAATGCCCCAAAACACAATGTGGACACATCACATTTTTTCATAGAAAACAGTGCCTACCTGTGGATTTTGGCCTCTAGCTCAGCCGGCACCTGGGGAAACCTAGCAAACCAGTACATTTTTGAAAACTAGAAACCCAGGGGAATCCAAGATGGGCTGACTTGTGGGGCTCTGACCAGGTTCTGTTACCCAGAATCCTTTGTAAACCTCAAAATGTGGCTAAAATAACACAATTTCCTCACATTTCGGTGACAGATGAAGTACTATAGATTTTCATTCTCAGGGTAATATAACAAATAACTTGGCAAAGAAGCTGAAATATGAAAAGACATCTTTATTAAACTCAAATGAGTGAGACTACGTCTCCCAGAAGCTGACCTATAGCAACTGAAAGAGGCATTCTCCCGAAATGGTCTTAGCTCAGACCTTTTATATCATTTATTATGCCCTAGGCATGCAAGGGGGCTGTACCAGTCACATTCCTAAACAAATGAGAAAAGCTAGAGAGGCAACATGTGAGTAGCCTTTGGGGTTTTAACAGGATTACAGTTGACCATTCACATATTTCACTACAAACGACAAAAACAGCCATGATGATGTTCCCATACTTCAGCTAGGACAGCCTCCAATTATTTACCCACGAGGGTTCAGATATCAGCAGACCCCAAAAAAAACGGGCACCTCCTCCTCGTAAAGCAAGCCATAAATGGCTGTCGTTTAAATGGAACAATATGCAGTATCATATACAAGGTCATTCCATTGATGAAATGCGATAAAAACACTCGTACATATCGTATTTGCCATTTGCGGCTCTCTGATACTAAAATCGGCATGATAGGGCCATGCCTCCAGTGTGGTTCCGAAATTTAAAGTACCACAGACCCTCCTTTTGCCCTTACATAGGCAACAACTATACTCATACTAATCTGAGTCCGGGTCTATATTCATAAGGCCATGGAGATGTTGCTGGAGCAAAATTCTAGTACTTGGTAACTCTCTTCTGGACAGGTCTCCTCGAACATGAAGTAGCACAAAAGGCCACATATGGCAGGACAAAATAAGGAATACCTCTATCTGCAGTAGGTGGCGTAAGATCACACACCCAACAATTAGTGATGTTCACTACTAACTAGTGTTGATGCAGAAGCTGTACAAAAGAATTGCTTACAAATTCTGATCTTCTAACCTGCTCATGTTCAGGAAAAGGGTGAAAAGAGTGCAAAGAAACAATAGTAGGAAAAGACATAGGTTGGGAAGTGGGTGCAGAAGTCAATTGAGTAGAGAAAAACAATCCCACCCATAAATGACAACGTCATGTTTAAAAGACACTAGAAAACACATTATTAAGAACATATAGACAACGGGAAAAAGTAGTGACCACTATTACAAATGAAATAATAATTTTTCAAAACCCTAACCAAAAAGCAAATCCTAAAATTATCTAGTAACATTTTTAGGGCTCCTCTGCATTTCAGTAATTTTTGTATGTTCAGGTGGAACAGTGGTGACTCTCATCAATGCTCTAAGGTAAAAAGGGGGTACTCTTTCCACAGAAAATGGACTTTATTCTGCTTTTACTAAACAGAATAGTACTTTAAAACAATGCCAGCAAAACAATCAGTCTCCTAACACCTAGTCTATACAATCACACGGAAACCTCTTGTGAAACCAACTATGCCCAGAGTCCGTTCAAAAAGCCTCTCTGGCAGGCTTCTATTGTCCATCAAATTTTCTTTTGTTGTTTTCTTTTGCATGGGCCTCTCAATTCAGGCCTCTTCGTGAGAAAAGTACTGCTTAGTTGGAGTGTTCTCCTGGCAAACACCCACAGCTCACTCGAAAGTCTCAATGTCTTAAAGCAATGCACCAGTGTCTCTCCTCTGTGGCAGACACTACAAACAATGTGCTCTTCATTGATAAAGGGCACAAATCATCTCGTGCAGACCCAAGCACCATTAATTGGGAAATAGCTCAAGCTCAGCAGCACTTTCAGACTCCAACACTCATTATTTAGTGTCAGAGGACGCTCAAGCTGCTCTTTCATGGGCACCGCAATATAGTGCCTTTTTCCAAACTTGAAATCTCCGGTGCACTGCCCTTCTTCCGTTGGAGCAAAGAAAAGGGGGGGTGTGGCCAAAACTCAGGCCAAGGGGCTCAAGGGATTGCACACTGTCAGAGGTTACCAGCACATGACAGGTAGAGAAATGAAACCTCAAAACAGCTCTGCCATCAACAACAGGAATCCTTCTCTTTAGCTCTTTTACACTGAAACTTTGGTTTTGTGATGTCCAACGCCATCTGATGGAGCAAGTACGATACCATGCGCTGGCGATCGTTGTCCAGCTTTGCTACTTTCTGGGTGCTGAGACTGTAGGGCCAAGACGTCCGTCTTTCATCTGTAGCTGTCACTGATGGGAATTAGGCTTAAATAAATGTCCTGCAGGTTATTATGACTTGATACCCGCAGAATCTAGTGACGTAGGAAATGTGCCACAGTTGTTAGTTTCCTTCAATCTAGTACAAAAACAGTTCATGGTTTTTAACAAGGGGACTGCAAGCAGGTGGTCTGCAATCTTCAAAGGAGTAGCCATACACCATGGGCATAAAATACAAAGACAAAGGCAGAAGGGCAAAACAGGGTCTCTAGCATCTTTAATTGGGTTCTTTCCATTATTCTCTGCCATCTATAGCTACATGAGAATTCTATCTGAATGTATTTCCTCACACAGTGGCATTGTCTAATGGGGTAAACACATATTTTCCTCAATGATTAAGTCTAGGTGTTCCTCCTTATCTTAGAACATCTCAATAGAGAAATCACATGATACCGATTATCAGGGACATGTAGAAACCTTCCTTTAAAAACTGTGCATCAGGTGCACTATGCAATACACAGGCTAATAGTCAAATGTGCAAACAAAAAGACAAGAACTAGAGGGTCCTGATATTTGCATGATTAGGACACATCTGATCCCACCAAAAATTAAAGTAGCAGGAACAGAAGGGAACCGAAAACCAATTTAAAATAGACATTGGAAATTTGTCATGTTCAAAAAGGTAAACATAAGATATCTCCTATTGAGATGGAAAACTTGTCTTACTATAATATTGAGTCAGTTAACCAGTCTATCGCTACCCTGACAGTCAGGCTGGAAAACATTGAAGCAGGCCTAAGGCAAATTCTTGAAAACCAGTCTGGTCATACCAAAGGGAATTATACATGACATGGGGGTCCCTGGTACATCACTGCAGTCTGGAAATGTGAACCTGAACAATACATCAAAAATAATAAAAGGGCTGACTGGTGAAAGGAATTTGAAAAAGAGAAATGGGACTAGGACATAGCTAAAATCTCAATAACTAAGCATGATGCGACATTGGTCAGGGGAAGTAACAAAAGAAAAAAATCTATAGCAAGAACAAAAAATTATTTGGGTGATAGTCAGGCATGTGACAACAACACCGAGAGTACGGGTGATACACAAAGGCCAAAGTTACACAAATTTTAACTCTACCGTTGGCGACTACACCATATACGGTACTCCTAGCTAATGTTTCAGTTCCTTCTTCAGGAAAAAATGAAAACCTGGTTTTCTTTTAAGGAACAAAAGCCATATGCTACTTAGGAAACAGAACATCATTAACTAATGTAATATAGAAATTAGGCCACCTTGAGTCACAGATCTATAATTTCATCCTTAGGTCCAATCAAGGCTACATAAATGTAGGGCTGCCTGTTCCTTTAAGGGAAGGGGCAGTAACGTGACTAACTGCAGGTGACGCACTTTGATCCTGTATATCTCTTTTTATTTTCCTTCAATACCATTATAGCCAAATAGACATGCACTGGTGAAGTGTTGTCTCTTATGTTCACAGCATGAAATATCATTATCTGTGGAATTTAGTAACCAGAACAAGTTCAACCAACTGTTGCGTAGCGATGGGCATCGTCATGACCATCCCCTCACAACACAGGGGAGCTTGTAATAGTATCAAAAGCAGCAACAAACATGCAAAAAACAAATACAAAATAATAAAAACGCACAAAACGTCAAGCCATCAGATATACTTGATGTGTATCAAGCACAAAAAGCATAGACAAAACAATAGCATGTGTGAATAAGCGGTGACACACAACACCATCTCATGTACTTTATGCACTGTAAACCTGCAGCCCAAAACCCAATATTTGGGCCTGTTTAATTTGTCAGGTTTAAAATCCTTACCCTCCTTTTGACAGTAGATCACCAGGCAATGGAAATCTGCTGTCAAATATAACTTTACTGTTTCTCTTCTAACATACAGGACCAGCAAGAACAATTCATGATAGGACCAAATACACAAAAATAAATTTCCATTACTTAACTGTTACCCTCTTGTCAGTTACTTCGCAACATCAAGCCACCTTAGTTTTACCTTTCTAAAAGTAAAAATTGTTACACTGACACTCCATATTAATTTGGCACCTACAATTTCCACTGTGAAAAATAAGTCTTAATTGGCAAATCGTTCTCATTAAGGCATGTAGCCTTCAAAATTTTAGAAAAGGGCTGCATCTTATTTTCTGTCTAAGACTTAATGCAACACTTCGTTTTCTGTCAAATAAAAGCAACTAGCAGGCATCATTTTATTTTTTTAGAGCGGAGACACAAATGTATCAGTTCTGCAGAGCATTTAACATGATGTTGGGACCTTCGAAGAAACCCCTTTTTTTTATATTTTCCCTTTGGAATTAAGTTCTTTAATTGTATTGATGTTCTTCTGGAGAAACCAGAAATCCCACTTTTAGAGGCCCATAGGGTCATTCTGCATTTCACAGAGACAAGGCCCTAATTTAAAAGGTCACAAGTGTCAACATGACAGCCTCCTCCATTGTTTATGGGGAAACTAAAGATAGCATCTAAGCAGCGTGACTTGAGACAGCCTCTGTAGCTCTCCTAGCTTCTGCCACTCTGAATCTGTCAAAGACAGTAGGCCTTCCTATTTTCCTTCTAACCTGCAATAACTTACTCTATTTTAAAAAATAATTTTTCCTTTTTAGGCGCTAAAATTTTTTATCTCTATTTCCAGATTATTAAACTACATTTACTCTGAATAATTCACAAACCTTAATAACACACATACCAGTTGTTAGAATAAATGCTTGTTGCAATCCCATGCAATGGTACATATTTCATCAACCTCGAATGAATGAACGTCTCGGTAGGCCCAGCTGAAGTTAGAACCTTCAACCTTGATATTAAAACAAGCCTTTGTACTGGCACATTGACTCATTGAATCATAAGAAGGCACAACCTGCAAATATATATCAAACCTAAATGTATGCATTTACTGAAGCCTGAGACACTTTAAAAAGTACTCTGAATGAAAGAAAATGCAGTTTAAACAGTGCTTTTGCCCAAAATCGACTTTGATATTTTAGGCATTAAAAAATCAATATCCTACAATTTTCTTGCATAATATGCATTACCAGAATGTCTACTACACAATCCATGAGTCAGCCATTGAAAATATTAACTTATACTTTATAGAAATGAGCTTGTTTGCTCCTGCGCCAAGGGAAAATTGCACATACAAATGTCATTTTAGCGGTGCAACATAACTTAAATTAAATTTTAATGCTAGGAGGTCATAGTATAGGTATTAAGCTTTATAAATATTAAAAAACGATTTTGAAAGGCATTTATTTTTTTAAATAATTTTTCCATAATTAATAATTTTCTTTAAAAAAAAAAAAAAATTATTCTTTTTTTTCTGATAATTCCACATATAAAAGCAAGCTGCATCCCTTGCCTATTATTTGGGATACATTAACTCACAAGCCTAAGCGCATAAGCCTAACTTGAAATGCGTCACATTTTTGCGTCACTTTCATTTAAAAGGAAGGTTATGCAAAATTCCACCCGTGTTTAACTGGGAAAGTGCTGGCTGAATTGAACATTCCTATCAAATATACTGCAGTTGAAAAGTTTGCCTGTGAACATCTAATACAATGCATCTAAGAAAAATGCTGTAAATTTATTTATTTTTTTGCAAAAATAGATAATGTAGTTTTTTTTTGGGGGGCCCTATTTATATCTATTGAATGTGTTTTCTAATTTATTATGCATTTAACGGCAGTTTTGTATATGTGCACAATTGCTCATTCTATAAATTAAAGAGCAACATATAGCTATGTTAGCACATCACATGGTTCATTTCTGGTTTTTTTCTAAGTTTCTACTTAATATTAATTAACCAACATTTTACTTAACAAACTGAAAACATCAAGAAGACCCACAAACACACATTGAGCTCATTTCAGATATAAACAGAAAACACTCAGGACACACAATACAGCACGCTTTAGCCATTTTTCATAAATAGCGCCGTCGCAATTTACTTACAGAACCGTTTGCAGATCCTAGTTGTAAGTCATATTTACAAGAGAAAAGAAAACTTTTCTCAATAGTGTTCCAAAAAACTGCAAAAACAGCCTCACAGACGTTAATTTCCAAGAATAGCGGACCCATACTTTATTAAACGTGATGGGGCCCACGCTGTGTTTAAAATAGAACTCATAAGTTGGAGTTCCAATCGGAGGTATCAGACATGAATCCTCCAATCGGGAATCCCTGTTGCCACCAAAAACCAAACCAAGTACCAAATTTGCTACAATTAGGCATCTTCGCTCACTAACCGAGCTTCAAACTTCAAGGGGCTATCTCTATCGATACACTCGCAAATGTACGAGACCCTCGGTTTTTGAAAATTGCAATCTTCAAATAAAACTAAGGACCAATACTAAGAACCAAGAACCAAAAACTAAGAACCAAAGGACCAAAGAACTAAGGACTGGGAGCGACCCACTTATACTTCAACTAAAGCAGATGGAGAAAAAGTCTCTTCATTACCTGCCTACACAAATTGCAATTCGCGTATACAAACCTATTCAAACCTATCAAAGCTATACCAAACAAATAGTTGTCCAAATTCTAATTGCCAAGTTCTAAATGACCTAACAGTCTTTTTTTTTTTTTTTTTACTTACGCCAAAAAGGTTCTCAGTCAGGGGTGACATCATGTGGAGGATCAAAATCAGGAAGATCAGAAATACACTGGGCTGCATAATCAAAGAATCTCCAGAATCCCTGCGCACAGAGTACCTTCTTGGTAGAATCCTGTTCTGTCCTCCTCAGTAGATTTCAGTCTCCTGACAAGATCACTCCCACAGAAAGTCACTTCTCTGATGAGCCCCGCGTTGGCTGCGCCATATGAAGTACTAGAGATTTTCATTCTCAGGGTAATATAACAAAGAACTTGGCAAAGAAGCTGAAATATGAAAAGACATCTTTATTAAACTCAAATGAGTGAGACTACGTCTCCCAGAAGCTGACCTATAGCAACTGAAAGAGGCAGTCTCCCGAAATGGTCTTAGCTCAGACCTTTTATATAATTTATTATGCCCTAGGCATGCAAGGGGGCTGTACCAGTCACATTCCTGAACAAATGAGAAAAGCTAGAGAGGCAACATGTGAGTAGCCTTTGGGGTTTTAACAGGATTACAGTTGACCATTCACATATTTCACTACAAACGACAAAAACAGAGCCATGATGATGTTCCCATACTTCAGCTAGGACAGCCTCCAATTTTTACCCACGAGGGTTCAGATATCAGCAGACCCCAATAAAACCGGGCACCTCCTCCTCGTAAAGCAAGCCATAAAGCAGGAAACAGGGACAGGTTATTAGGCTATTCCTAAGGTTATTAGGTTATTCCTGGCCCCCCGATCGCAGCTGTGCTGCGACAGCACAGCTACGACCGGGGGCAAGGAAACACTTTCAGGAAGGCCTCGTAAGAAAGGGGAGACGCTCCCATTTCTTACGAGGCCTTCCCGAACGTGGGGAAGGCCGGTTTCCCCATTGGAGCAGGAAGCGGCTGCAAGGCTGCTTCCTGCTCCGATGGGGAAATCAACTTTGTTACGTCAGCGCGCCTCGTGGCGCGCTGACGTCACAAAGGGGCGGGTGGGGGGGGGTAACACGGAAGCTTCCGTGTCTCCCTGGGACATTAAAAAAAATAAATAATTCTCGGCTGCGACGTACCCGAGGATTTATTAACCCCCTCCCTGGTTTCGGCCACTGGTTGTGACCCGCACCAGGGAGGTAGTGCGGGCGTCGGCCAGTGGCCGACGCCCGCATTGAAGGGGTTAATAAAACAACTGTATTTTAAATAGCAAAGCGTGAGCTGCAATAACCAGAATGACACAACATGACAATATTAAAATGGTGACAATGAGAGTGAAGCATAAGAATAACGCTATCATATTGCCACTAGAATCGATGGACTATTTTCTATCTGAATCATAATTTGAGCACAGCATGTTAAGCTCTTATCCTGCCTTTCAGGTTGCCCCGGGAGGACATGGGCCCTCATACCTTAGGAAAGGCCTGTAGTCTGCGTTAGCATCTGCAGCGAAGCATTCAGCATACAGTCGTGGTTCCCTGGCTGGAATCTCCCTCTTAACATGTGCTGGGACTAGGAAGTGTTTTTATAATAACACAGCTAATGTTTTAAGAAAATGTCCCTACATAAGGATGTGTATTTTCTACGAATGTTGGAGACTAAACTTCTACCACGTTCACCGGCAGTGTACCAAACTGTAGCCTTCACTGAAGCACAAAGTGATCGAGAATGTCTTGTTTGAGAACACAGTGCTGGGCTAAGCAAAACAGTTAGATAGAAGAAATTAAAACAAGACCGTAAAACTGGTTATTGTAAAAATAAAAATGCGAAGCAGAATAAAATATATCTAGGTCAAAGTGCACAGTGGCCTAGTGTATTAAACTAACGTGCATGGATCTATAGCTAAAATGGCTACACAACACAGCCTCCCAGACCGTGGAAGGAAGGGATTGGTCAGACATTTTTCTGTAATGTAGGCAAACATTACAGTGGATGATGTCAGCAGCTTGAGTCTTATCACATACCACAATGAAGTAATCCAACATCACATAATCCAAGATACAGACAGATGACAGTACAACAGTCCTTGATCACAGGTCTATTTTAATCTAATTCCCATGCATCTGTTGGTATGACACAAATATATGTCAGTGTTGTGACACAGGCACTGTGGCATGCATTGATGAAACACATCTACAGCTACATACCAGTCATACATAAAGTATGTAGCTAATATGAAGGTAAAATGACTTGGTTGCAATCATTGACCACATATTTCATACCCACATGATGACACGCATGATGCAATTGCCCCACCACAGCACACAAAACAAGTCCAATGGGCACTTCTGACCTTCCACTCAAACACTGTGCAAGCTGTCTTGTCACAGGTGTCATACACCCAAACTCTGTGACCTACATTACCTGGAACAATCCATGTACACATTGTATGTTAGAACAGTATCAGATACCAGCCAATGCCACAACTCTGAAATTCCTGCATGAGAGGTCATGGTGAAGGTACCTGTACAAAGACAAAACAAGGAGTATAGGCCTGGAATCATACATATAACACAAATCACACAGCAAACAACTGGAAAACAAAGTACATTGCAATGGAACTGACACAAACAAAGTTGCATCATCAAGGTGGGGATGTGTCAAAAGCTATCTTATCAAGCATGCTTTGGCAGAATATTGCAGAGTATCAGCTCCCTAGCTTTTTCTAAAACAATAAACTTCACACATTCTCACAACTACAGTTCATTAAGCAGTCACAGTCATTACATCACATGACATTCTTACACTCCTGAATAGTAGCTGTTGATGAGATCTTCCCACAAGTCAGCACCTTCCTCTTCACCACTGTCATCCTCACTTGGCATTTCAGGAGTCTCATCCAGTGGCACTGCAGGGTCCGTCTCCTCTGGAATGTATGAGATATTCCTCCGCAGGGCGATGTTGTGGAGCATGCAGCATGCCACAGTGGTCTGACACACATTCCCTGGTGAGCATAGGAGAGCGCCACCAGTCTGGTGCAGACACCTAAATCTGGCCTTCAGGAGCCCAAAAGCCTGCTACACTACTCACCGTTTTCTTCCATAGGCCTCATTGAAATAAACTTCCATTGGCATAGTTGGATTCCTCAGTGGCATCAACACCCAAGGATGGTTTGGATATGTAGAGTCTCACGTGAAGGCATGGGACATATGTGCAACCACGAGTCAGTCGTGGACAGATTGTGGCATCTAACATTGCACATCACACACACAATCAGGAAAGATGTGAGTTATCAACCAGCCAGGTGCTGTCTGGGTGCAGTTGTGACATCAGCAAGGGTAAGGTGCTGTTCTGCATTATGAAGGAATCATGGGCTGAACCAGGATAACATGCACAGACATGTGAAATGTAGAGATCCACCAAACAGATGACTTGCACGTTGATGGAATGGAAGTTCTTTCTATTACAATAAACTTGTTCATTGGTCTGCGGTGGCACCACATGTGGAGGCAGGTAAAACCATAAAAGTCAGCTTTCACATTGTCTAAATCCTCACTTCAGTGAAACCTGATATAGGTGTTTCAACATTGCTGGGAGGACATCCTTCAATACCAGAGTGAACATAGGTTAGCATTACCAGTGTTACTAGCAGATAGGGCCACTGTATGTTAGAAGGATCCTGTGGCTAGGAAGTGAAATACTGACTGACTTGTACAATGGGTGGTATACTGGTTGGATAACAATTAGCTGGCATCAGACCTGGCTCAAGCTGAAGGCATACATCCACTATTGTTTGCCTATCCAGGTGGTAATGCATGATTATGTGGCATTGCTCCACGGTCTGAAGGTCTGGCAGTGGACGTATACAGGAGGTTGTCACATCCTCACTCTCCCTTGGTACCTATGTGTGACATTAGTCAGTTTGTCCACAGCATCATACATAAAGCATGCCAATGATATTATGTGATAAAACGATAAAACAGTTCTGACTGTATAGACATGGCACCCAGTAAACATCACAGCTGGCAACTACACAAGGGTCACGTGACCCCCATAGTTTTCAACATGTGTCCACAACATTATTTTGACCAAACTCATAGATGTACCATACAATTGACCCTTTGTGAGAAAGTAGCCTCTTTCTAGCCTTATTACCCCCACTATTGGCCTGTTTGTGAGTATATGTCAGGGTGTTTTAACTGTCTCACTGGGAACCTGCTAGCCAGAAACCAGTGCTCATAGTGAAAACCCTATGTTTTCAGTATGTTTGTTATGTGTCACTGGGACCCTGCTAGCCAGGACCCCAGTGCTCATAAGGTTGTCGCCTATATGTATGTGTTCCCTGTGTGATGCCTAACTGTCTCACTGAAGCTCTGCTAACCAGAACCTCAGTGGTTATGCTCTCTCTGTTTTCCAAATTGTCACTAACAGGCTAGTGACCAATTTTACCAATTCACATTGGCATACTGGAACACCCTTATAATTCCCTAGTATATGGTACTGAGGTACCCAGGGTATTGGAGTTCCAGGAGATCCTTATGGGCTGCAGCATTTCTTTTGCCACCCATAGGGAGCTCTGACAATTCTTACACAGGCCTGCCACTGCAGCCTGAGTGAAATAACGTCCACGTAATTTCACAGCCATTTACCAATGCACTTAAGTAACTTATAAGTCACCTATATGTCTAACCTTTACCTGGTAAAGGTTGGGTGCTAAGTTACTTAGTGTGTGGGCACCCTGGCACTAGCCAAGGTGCCCCCACATCGTTCAGGGCAAATTCCCCGGACTTTGTGAGTGCAGGGACACCATTACACGCATGCACTGGACATAGGTCACTACCTATGTACAGCGTCACAATGGTAACTCCGAACATGGCCATGTAACATGTCTAAGATCATGGAATTGTCATCCCAATGCCATTCTGGCATTGGGGAGACAATTCTATGATCCCCCGAGTCTCTAGCACAGACCCGGGTACTGCCAAACTACCTTTCCCGGGGTTTCACTGCAGCTGCTGCTGCTGCCAACCCCTCAGACAGGTTTCTGCCCTCCTGGGGTCCAGCCAGGCTTGGCCCAGGAAGGCAGACCAAAGGACTTCCTCAGAGAGAGGGTGTTACACCCTCTCCCTTTGGAAAAAGGTGTCAGGGCTGGGGAGGAGTACCCTCCCCCAGCCTCTGGAAATGCTTTGATGGGCACAGATGGTGCCCATCTCTGCATAAGCCAGTCTACACCGGTTCAGGGATCCCCCAGCCCTGCTCTGGCGCAAAACTGGACTAAGGAAAGGGGAGTGACCACTCCCCTGACCTGCACCTCCCAGGGGAGGTGCCCAGAGCTCCTCCAGTGTGCTCCAGACCTCTGCCATCTTGGAAACAGAGGTGCTGCTGGCACACTGGACTGCTCTGAGTGGCCAGTGCCAGCAGGGGATGTCAAAGACTCCTCCTGATAGGTTCTTACCTGCGTTGCTAGCCTATCCTCCTTCCTAGGTAGCCAAACCTCCTTTTCTGGCTATTTAGGGTCTCTGCTTTGGGGAATTCTTTAGATAACGAATGCAAGAGCTCATCAGAGTTCCTCTGCATCTCTCTCTTCACCTTCTGCCAAAGGATTGACCGCTGACTGCTCAGGACGCCTTCAAAACCACAACAAAGTAGCAAAGACGACTACTGCAACCTTGTATCGCTGATCCTGCCGCCTTCTCGACTGTTTTCCTGGTGGTGCATGCTGTGGGGGTAGCCTGTCTCCTCTCTGCAATAGGAGCTCTGAAGAACTCTCCTGTGGGTCGACAGAATCTTCCCCCTGCAACCGCAGGCAACAAAAGACTGCATCACTGGTCCTCTGGGTCCCCTCTCAGCACAACGAGCGTGGTCCCTGGAACTCAGCAACTCTGTCCAAGTGACTCCCACAGTCCAGTGACTCTTCAGTCCAAGTTTGGTGGAGGTAAGTCCTTGCCTCCCCACGCCAGACTGCATTGCTGGGTACTGCGTGATTTGCAGTTGCTCCGGCTCCTGTGCACTCTTCCAAGATTTCCTTCGTGCACAGCCAAGCCTGGGTCCCCATCACTCTAACCTGCAGTGCACAACCTCCTGAGTTGTCCTCCGGCGTCGTGGGACTCCCTTTTGTGTCTTTGGGTGAGCTCCGGTTCACTCCTCCTCTAAGTGCCTGTTCTGGTACTTCTGCGGGTGCTGCCTGCTTCTGTGAGGGCTCCCTGACTTGCTGGGCACCCCCTCTGTCTCCTCACCCAAGTGGAGACATCCTGGTCCCTCCTGGGCCACAGCAGCATCCAAAAACCCTTACCGTGACCCTTGCAGCTAGCAAGGCTTGTTTGTTATCTTTCTGTGTGGGAACACCTCTGCAAGCTTCTTCACGACGTGGGACATCCATCCTCCAAAGGGGAAGTTTCTAGCCCTCTTCGTTCTTGCAGAATCCACAGCTTATACCATCCAGTGGCAGCTTCTTTGCACCCTCAGCTGGCATTTCCTGAGCATCTGCCCAATCTCGACTTTGTCGCGACTCTTGGACTTGGTCCCCTTGTTCCACAGGTACTCTTGTCCGGAAATCCACTTTGGTTGCATTGCTGGTGTTGTTCTTTCTTGCAGAATTCCCCTATCACGACTTCTGTGCTCTCTGGGGAATATAGGTGCACTTTACACCTACTTTTCAGGGTCTTGGGGTGGGCTATTTTTCTAACCCTCACTGTTTTCTTACAGTCCCAGCAACCCTCTACAAGCTCACATAGGTTTCGGGTCCATTCGTGGTTCGCATTCCACTTTTGGAGTATATGGTTTGTGTTGCCCCTATACCTATGTGCTCCTATTGCAATCTATTGTGACTGTACATTGCTTGTATTACTTCCTTTTGCTATTACTGCATATTTTTGGTATTGTGTACATATATCTTGTGTATATTTGGCATCCTCATACTGAGGGTACTCACTGAGATACTTTTGGCATATTGTCATAAAAATAAAGTACCTTTATTTTTAGTATATCTGTGTATTGTGTTTTCTTATGATATTGTGCATATGACACCAGTGGTATAGTAGGAGCTTTGCATGTCTCCTAGTTCAGCCTAAGCTGCTCTGCTATAGCTACCTTCCATCAGCCTAAGCTGCTAGAAACACCTCTTCTACACTAAAAAGGGATAACTGGACCTGGTACAGAGTGTATGTACCCCTTGGTACCAACTACAAGCCAGGCCAGCGTCCTACATTGGTGGCAGCGGTGGGATTCGAACCCACGCCTCCAAAGAGACTGGAGCCTCAATCCAGTGCCTTTGACAGTGGGAATTGTCCACTGGACCTATTTCTAGTGATGAGAATACCAGACAGGGATGCCGTCTCAGTAAAGCCATAGCTGGGCAAAAACTTTGTCCATATGGCTGGAAGAGAGAACAGGGATGCTGTTTCTCTTGATTTGGAGCAGGGCAGGGATGTTGTCCTGTGAGCTCCACACTAGGGCAGGGTTGCTGTCCTAAGTGTTGTGAGGCAGTGCAGGGTTTCTGCACTAAAGTTTCTCTGGGAGGGTTGGAGGGATGCTCCATGTTAACTACAATGGTGCATTTTTTCTCACCAATATTAGTTATCCCACCGCTGCCACCAAATGTAGGAGGCTGGCCTGGCTTGTAGTGGGTACCAAGGGGTTCTTACACTCTGTACCAGGTCCAGTTATCCCTACATTGGTTGTGCAGCGGTGGGATAAGTACTTGTAACTACTTACCACTTTGTCATTTTGTACTTTTGATAAGAGAAAAATATACAAAACAAGTTCAGTGTATGTACACCTAACCAAAAAGTTTTGCTTTTCTTCTCTTACTCTATTTGCTAAGTGCTGAAAAGTACCTCTAAACTTTCAAAAAGTTTCTAAAAAGTTGAAAAAGTTTTTTCTGTTTCCTTAAAAAGTCCAGAAACTTTTTTCTTTCTTTTATCTGTCCCTAAACCTTTTCTATCATGTCTGGTACAGGTCCTACTCTTGATCTGGTCAGCACAGCTTATGACCACCCTAGCTAGAAAGGTGTGAGGAGTCTCTGCATTGATAGAGGTTTAGGGGTAGGGAAGAATCCCTCTAGAGAATTGTTAATTAACATGCTCATTGAAAATGAGAAGGCCTTAGCTGGCACATCAGTTGAGAAGTTAGGAAATGGTTCACACTCTGATTCTGGGGCACCCCCAGTAAGAATGTTAGATGGTATCCTTCCCAACCTGCCCTTCAGCAGGCCACCTAGCATAACTGGTACTAATGTGAGCTCTCATCACAGTAGGGATGTCATTCCTGCAGGCCAGGTTGTTAGCGAGCCAACTGTTAGGGACAATTCACCCTCTGTTCCTTCACATCATTCTTCTGTGTCAAAGCATGCCCAACCCAACCACCCTGATGACAGAATGTTAGAAAGGGAGCTCAATAGATTGAGAGTGGAAGAGTCCAGGCTGAAGCTTAAACAGCAACAGCAACAGCTGGCTCTAGACAGGGAATCTTTAGACTTAGAAAAAAAAAGACAGAGGTTGGGGTTAGGACCCCATGGTGGCAGCAGCAGTATTCCAGATAGTAATCCTGTGAAAGAGCATGATTCTAGGAATCTGCACAAGATAGTTCCCCCTTACAAGGAGGGGGATGACATTAACAAATGGCTTGCTGCACCTGAGAGGGCCTGTGTTGTACAGGGGGTCCCTCAAAGGCAGTGGACAGCTATCCTATGGCTATCTTTCAGTGGAAAAGGTAGGGATAGGCTCCTTACTGTAAAGGAAAGTTATGCCAATAATTTTACAGTTTTGAAGAATGCACTCTTGGATGGATTTGGCTTAAACACTGAACAATACAGGATTAAGTTCAGAGAAACCAGAAAAGAGTCTTCACAAGACTGGGTAGACTTTGTTGACCATTCAGTGAAGGCCTTGGAGGGGTGGTTACATGGCAGTAAAGTTTCTGACTATGAAAGCCTGCATAATCTGATCCTGAGAGAGCATATTCTGAATAACTGTGTGTCTGATTTGTTACACCAATATCTAGTGGACTCAGATCTGACCTCTCCCCAAGAATTGGGAAAGAAGGCAGACAAATGGGTCAGAACAAGAGTGAACAGAAATGTTCATAAAGGGGGTGACAGTGATGGCAAGAAGAAAGATGGTGAGAAATCTCAGGATAAGCATGGGGATAAGGGTAAAACCAATGATCCTTCTTCAAATCCTAAACACTCTTCAGGGGGTGGGGATAAAATAAATTCTTCCTCTTCTTCACAACCTACACACATTAAAAAGTCTTGGTGCTTTCTGTGTAACAATAGAGGCCATAGGCCAGGGGATAAGACCTGTCCAGGTAAACCTGGTGAGCCTACCACCACTAATACATCAAGCTCTAGTGCCCCTAGCAGCAGTGGTAATAGTGGTGGGACTGCTGGCAACAGTCAAACTAAGGGTGTAGTAGGGTTCACTTATGGGTCCATCATAGAAACTGGGGTAGTCAGTCCCAAGACAGTTTCTGTCACACCTAGTGGCATTGGCCTTGCCACACTGGCTGCTTGTCCCCTTACAATGGATAAGTACAGGCAGACAGTTTCAATAAATGGTGTTGAGGCCCAGGCCTATAGGGAGACAGGTGCCAGTATCACTTTGGTGACTGAAAACCTGGTGCCTCCTGAACAACAGTACAAGATTATTGATGTCCATAACTCCACTAAGTTTCTTCCCTTAGCTATAGTTCAGTTTAGTTGGGGTGGAGTTACTGGCCCTAAGCAGGTGGTAGTATCACCTAGCTTACCTGTAGACTGTCTCTTAGGTAATGACATAGAGACCTCAGGTTGGGCTGAGGTAGAGTTTTATACCCATGCAGCCATGCTGGGTATCCCTGAGGAATTGTTCCCTCTCATTTCTACTGAAATGAAAAAGCAAAGGAGAAAAAAAGGCCTGAAAACTCAGGATCCCTCTCCAACAACAGGTAAAAAGGGTATCACAGTATCCCCTACCCACCCTGCCATTCAGGATATAATTCCTGTGGTGGGAGAAACCTCTCCTGGGGTGGCACCTGTTCCAAGGGAATCATAAGCTGGCATAGCTGTACTCCCTGAGGTGGAAGTACCTCTCTGTGGGATAACTAATATTGGTGAGAAAAAATGCACCATTGTAGTTAACATGGAGCATCCCTCCAACCCTCCCAGAGAAACTTTAGTGCAGAAACCCTGCACTGCCTCACAACCCTTAGGACAGCAACCCTGCCCTAGTGTGGAGCTCATAGGACAGCATCCCTGCCCTGCTCCAAATCAAGAGAAACAGCATCCCTGTTCTCTCTTCCAGCCATATGGACAACGTTTTTACCCAGCTATGGCTTTACTGAGACAGCATCCCTGTCTGGCATTCTCATCACTAGAAATAGGGCCAGTGGACAATTCCCACTGTTCTAAACTACTAAAACTTACTGATAGAAACTCTGAAAATATATCTTCACATTGTTGCTTAGCAAAAAAACTTCAAACAGGGTGGTTTACATCCCCACAGGGAAGTAACCATATAGTGGACGATAAAGGGAGTAACCAGTCTATTGCAGAGCTACTCTCTACTTATCACCACTTAGACAATAAAGTCTCAACTGGCCAAGGTTAGCCTTAATGTCCTACGTTTGGGGGGGGGTTGTGTGAGAAAGTAGCCTCTTTCTAGCCTTATTACCCCCACTTTTGGCCTGTTTGTGAGTATATTTCAGAGTGTTTTCACTGTCTCACTGGGATCCTGCTAGCCAGAACCCAGTGCTCATAGTGAAAACCCTATGTTTTCAGTATGTTTGTTATGTGTCACTGGGACCCTGCTAGCAAGGACCCCAGTGCTCATACGGTTGTGGCCTATATGTATGTGTTCCCTGTGTGATGCCCAAATGTCTCACTGAGGCTCTGCTAACCAGAACCTCAGTGGTTATGCTCTCTCTGCTTTCCAAATTGTCACTAACAGGCTAGTGACCAATTTTACCAATTCACATTGGCATACTGGAACACCCTTATAATTCCCTAGTATATGGTACTGAGGTACCCAGGGTATTGGGGTTCCAGGAGATCCTTATGGGCCGCAGCATTTCTTTTGCCACCCATAGGGAGCTCTGACAATTCTTACACAGGCCTGCCACTGCAGCCTGAGTGAAATAACGTCCACGTTATTTCACAGCCATTTACCACTGCACTTAAGTAACTTATATGTCACCTATATGTCTAACCTTTACCTGGTAAAGGTTGGGTGCTAAGTTACTTAGTGTGTGGGCACCCTGGCACTAGCCAAGGTGCCCCCACATCATTCAGGGCAAATTCCCCGGACTTTGTGAGTGCGGGGACACCATTACACGCGTGCACTGGACATAGGTCACTACCTATGTACAGCGTCACAATGGTAACTCCGAACATGGCCATGTAACATGTCTAAGATCATGGAATTGTCAGCCCAATGCCATTCTGGCATTGGGTAGACAATTCCATGATCCCCTGAGTCTCTAGCACAGACCCGGGAACTGCCAAACTACCTTTCCCGGGGTTTCACTGCACCTGCTGCCAACCCCTCAGACAGGTTTCTGCCCTCATGGGGTCCAGCCAGGCTTGGCCCAGGAAGGCAGAACAAAGGACTTCCTCAGAGAGAGGGTGTTACACCCTCTCCCTTTGGAAAAAGGTGTCAGGGCTGGGGAGGAGTAGCCTCCCCCAGCCTCTGGAAATGCTTTGATGGGCACAGATGGTGCCCATCTCTGAATAAGCCAGTCTACACCGGTTCAGGGATCCCCCAGCCCTGCTCTGGTGCGAAACTGGACAAAGGAAAGGGGAGTGACCACTCCCCTGACCTGCACCTCCCAGGGGAGGTGCCCAGAGCTCCTCCAGTGTGCTCCAGACCTCTGCCATCTTGGAAACAGAGGTGCTGCTGGCACACTGGACTGCTCTGAGTGGCCAGTGCCAGCAGGGGATGTCAAAGACTCCTCCTGATAGGCTCTTACCTGCGTTGCTAGCCTATCCTCCTTCCTAGGTAGCCAAACCTCCTTTTCTGGCTATTTAGGGTCTCTGCTTTGGGGAATTCTTTAGATAACGAATGCAAGAGCTCATCAGAGTTCCTCTGCATCTCTCTCTTCACCTTTTGCCAAAGGATTGACCGCTGACTGCTCAGGACGCCTGCAAAACCGCAACAAAGTAGCAAAGACGACTACTGCAACCTTGTATCGCTGATCCTGCCGCCTTCTCGACTGTTTTCCTGGTGGTGCATGCTGTGGGGGTAGCCTGCCTCCTCTCTGCACTAGGAGCTCTGAAGAAATCTCCCGTGGGTTGACGGAATCTTCCCTGTGCAACCGCAGGCAACAAAAGACTGCATCACAGGTCCTCTGGGTCCCCTCTCAGCACGACGAGCGTGGTCCCTGGAACTCAGCAACTCTGTCCAAGTGACTCCCACAGTCCAGTGATTCTTCAGTCCAAGTTTGGTGGAGGTAAGTCCTTGCCTCCCCACGCTAGACTGCATTGCTGGGTACCGCGTGATATGCAGCTGCTCCGGCTTCTGTGCACTCTTCTAGGATTTCCTTCGTGCACAGCCAAGCCTGGGTCCCCAACACTCCAACCTGCAGTGCACAACCTCCTGAGTTGTCCTCCGGCATCGTGGGACTCCCTTTTGTGTCTTCGGGTGAGCTCCGGTTCACTCCTCTTCTAAGTGCCTGTTCTGGTACTTCTGCGGGTGCTGCCTGCTTCTGTGAGGGCTCCCTGACTTGCTGGGCGCCCCCTCTGTCTCCTCATCCAAGTGGCGACATCCTGGTCCCTCCTGGGCCACAGCAGCATCCAAAAACCCTAACCACAACCCTTGCAGCTAGCAAGGCTTGTTTGCAGTCTTTCTGCGTGGGAACACCTCTGCATGCTCATCAGAGTTCCTCTGCATCTCTCTCTTCACCTTTTGCCAAAGGATCGACCGCTGACTGCTCAGGACGCCTGCAAAACCGCAACAAAGTAGCAAAGACGACTACTGCAACCTTGTATCGCTGATCCTGCCGCCTTCTCGACTGTTTTCCTGGTGGTGCATGCTGTGGGGGTAGCCTGCCTCCTCTCTGCACTAGGAGCTCTGAAGAAATCTCCCGTGGGTTGACGGAATCTTCCCTGTGCAACCGCAGGCAACAAAAGACTGCATCACAGGTCCTCTGGGTCCCCTCTCAGCACGACGAGCGTGGTCCCTGGAACTCAGCAACTCTGTCCAAGTGACTCCCACAGTCCAGTGATTCTTCAGTCCAAGTTTGGTGGAGGTAAGTCCTTGCCTCCCCACGCTAGACTGCATTGCTGGGTACCGCGTGATATGCAGCTGCTCCGGCTTCTGTGCACTCTTCTAGGATTTCCTCACGATGTGGGACATCCATCCTCTAAAGGGGACGTTTCTAGCCCTCTTCGTTCTTGCAGAATCCACAGCTTCTACCATCCAGTGGCAGCTTCTTTGCACCCTCAGATGGCATTTCCTGGGCATCTGCCCAATCTCGACTTTGTCGCGACTCTTGGACTTGGTCCCCTTGTTCCACAGGTTCCCTCGTCCGGAAATCCACTTTGGTTGCATTGCTGGTGTTGTTCTTTCTTGCAGAATTCCCCTATCACGACTTATGTGCTCTCTGGGGATTATAGGTGCACTTTACACCTACTTTTCAGGGTCTTGGGGTGGGCTATTTTTCTAACCCTCACTGTTTTCTTACAGTCCCAGCGACCCTCTACAAGCTCACATAGGTTTGGGGTCCATTCGTGGTTCGCATTCCACTTTTGGAGTATATGGTTTGTGTTGCCCCAATACCTATGTGCTCCTATTGCAATCTATTGTGACTGTACTTTGCTTGTATTGCTTCCTTTTGATATAACTGCATATTTTTGGTATTGTTTACATATATCTTGTGTATATTTGGCATCCTCATACTGAGGGTACTCACTGAGATACTTTTGGCATATTGTCATAAAAATCTCCCATTATTGAACCTAGTCCAGGCTGTGGGAGAATCACTATGGCTATGCAGTTGTGGCACTGTGCCCACTCCCTGTACACCTGAAGATCCCAGCATGTGGCCAGTATGATGCTCTAGTGGCAAATCCCGTCCTGACTGCCTCAGTCCTTTGACTAGATTAGGAATGTGTACAGAGGTAAACATTTGACTAGTCCATATGTGCATTTTACATCATTGTCAATGTGTGTCTTTGACTAATTGTAGGTCCCTTACCCCACACAGCTCTGTTGTCACCTTCACAAAGGTCACATTTGTCCTGTACAGGCTTATGGGCACAATGGACAATCACACAGTGCAGACAGTGTGTTGATTCCTGGGAGGCCATGATATGTGACTCAGTTGCTTGGTCACATAGCAGAAACTGTACAATGCATTCCTTTGTATGTTGGATGCCATCTCTGTAGGATAGACATGTGTCCAAACAACTGTTTTCTGGTAAAGGTACATACCAAAGAGCCCACTCCCTGAAGTGGCACAAGTCTGCATGTATTAGTCCACATGTCCAAACATGGAAAGGGAAAATACTTTCTGTACCCAGCATGCCAGTCCCTTGATTGCCACTGAAGTGTAATGGTGAAGTTTGTACTGTGGCAGTTGCCTATAGGGACTGTATGCAGTGAGTCAATCTCACACAGTGTGAATGTGTTGGTTCATTCAGGCCTAAGGAGTTTACCCTTCAGAAGCCACATAGGTGTGTAGTGTTTCATTCTGGCTCACATCGCAGTACAAGTTGCTGGAGCAGGGGCTACCTGATGTCAGTAAGCTTGCATCGTCATTGTAGACCCTGAGCAGGGTAGTGGGTTAGTCTGCAGGTGGAAATGCATATGTCTGCAGTCATGTCCCTGTACTTATTGGCTTGTGTGTTTCACACTTGTGGAGTGTAAACAAATTGAAAAGTTCTAGCTTGGTGTTTCTGACAATTATGCGACTTGACCATTTGTGCCAAAACTTGGGATTGTTATCTCTTGATTTGTCCTTTACATCCATGCAGGTCAATGCCCATCAGAAGAAGGAGTTTTGGAGAGTCATTGCACTAAAGGCACAGACCCTGGGGGTCCACAGCAGGTGGAGCGCCCACTTTTGGAAGAGGTACCGGAACCTGAGATGCTGGGCCTGGAAGACTGCAGCAGTCCAGCTGGGGATGTCCTCCCAGCGTGGACAGGGCACATGTCAGACCATAACCTCCCTAATGCCCTCATTCTGGTGGTGGCCTACCCAGCCCTTGATGGATGTTTGAGGACAGCACAGCAGTCACAAGGTGGTGAGTACAGGGCATATTCTTGCCTGTCACATTGTCAAATGAATATGTTAGGCTCTGACAGCTTCCCCTGACAATTAGGGATGAGCCATGTGTAACACAGTGGATGAGTGATTGTGAAGTCATGTGTTGCAAACTGATGTGCCTTGCCTATTGGCCCAGGGACCTAGGACACAACTGTATACAATCCCCCAAAAATGTGCTGTCCAGAGACAACATATGGCTGTGTACATTGATCGATCAAGTACTATTTGTTGTTGTAGTGGTGGTAAATTCTATATAACAGACTACTCCTCCTCAGTGTTACATGCCAAAACAGGCCAAAAGAAAGGTAGTGTTGAATCACTCTCTTCAGCCATGTGTCTGGTGAAATGAGTATATTGGCCTCTACCACTCAGAGGCTACTTGTCTGCAGCATTTGACGGATGTTGGTGCCTCACTACTGTCTGTAATATGAAGATGGCCATAATTATTTGTGGTAGGGCATACATTTTTTGGGGTGTGCAGCTGTAGAACAATACTTTTCCCTTGGTAAATGAGGAATGTCTATTGACATGATTTATGTGCTTTCCTGTGCCTACTGGTCAGCATGTGACCCTTTCTCTTTTGAAAAACAGTTGTAAGCTGTTATTTCATGCATGGTCTACCTGTGTTGATGGGATAGTTTCTATATTCCCTCACATAGACGTGCATGCCAACCTGTGTGTGGAATAGGACATTTACAATGGGGGTACATTTCATGTTGTGCCACAGACAGGAGTGTGTCACCATTGATTATTGGCTGACACATACCCTCACCCATCATAGCATGTCATTTGGCATGTACAAATGTAGTAGAATATGACGGGTCAGCCTAGAGTTTTTACCCACAATGTGCATTTCCACGCCATTGTTGTTGAATCATGTAGCAAAGGGTTTTGCACATGTGAAATGGAGAAGACTTGTAACCTGACTGTTGGCATGCATCCTAGAGTGACTTGGAGTTACGTTGGAACCACATGGGTTTGGGTACAAGCATTCATCCACAGATATCTGGGTTTGCGTGACAAAAATGGAGACAATGATTTAGCTTCCCATTGGGCAACATGTTGAGGGCCTTTCTTAAGTACTTGCAAATCTCTGGGCCTCTCCAACATCCAAAGGACTAATGGTGTCTACTGATGCACTCAGAGTATGTCATTGTAAGGGTGTCAGACATTAGTGGTGATTTCCTTGTGACTTGCTGATTCATTGTGTGGTCGCTTTTACAGACATCTCCCTGACGTTTTGCACTTTTTGTCTAATGTGTACATTTCCATGCAAAATGTGTTGCACATCTGAGCAACATTAATACTATCTCCATGACTCATTGGGACAAATTTTACTTGGTGAAGTGTGCATTGTAGATATGTTTCCAGTGTGACATGAGTATTTCCCTGTCACCTTCTCCAGGCTATTGTACTGTTGTCAGAAACATGCAATGTTTTGGGAGTATCATTTCTTATTGTTTTGTTTTTGTGTATGTGACAAATAGATGTCTGCATGACCTTATGTGGAATCTGTGGCAATATAGTTGGCTTTGGCCTACTATTGTATGACAACAGGTAAGTGATATATGCTCTATGAGGCAAAGCCATTAATCGACCCTAATAAACCAGAAAATCTGAGACTTATTTCACTCTTGCCCTTAGCTGCTAAGGTAGCTGAGAAGTGTGTCAACCAGCAATTGATGCAGTTCATTGAGGCTAAACAGGTACTGCACGGAAGTCAGTCGGGATTCCGCCCTCACCACAGGACTGAATCTGCACTGCTGCTGGCTTCTGTGTAACTCAGATGCATAACTGACAAAAGAGATAACGGCACACTGATAATGTTAGATCTCAGTGCAGCATTTGACACTGTGTCTCATGGCATTTTGCTGGAAAGACTGTGGTCAGTGGGCATCAGTGGAGTTGCACTAAAGTGGATTGCTTCATACCTCTCCAGTCACACTTTTTGTGTGATGCAGCAACACCACACCTTGAAAACCTTTTAGCCTAAACAAGGAGTACACCAGGGCTCTATTTTGAGTCCTACATTCTTTAATCTTTATATGCGCCCCTTAGCTGCAGTGATTGAGAGTTGGGGTGTTAAAGTAGTCTCTTATGCGGACGACACCCAACTGATTATCAATCTTTTTCAGAAACTGAATTCTTCTGCTGAATGGTTTAGGTCATGCTTAACCAACCTTGTTGGCTGGATGGAACAATGCTGTCTCAAACTCAATGCTGGTAACACCAAAGTGATTGTTGTTGGGAAACAACCCTTGATCTGGTCCTCAGCCTGGTGGCCGGATAGTATGGGATCTGCACCAATCCCTAAACTAGCAGTAAAGAATCTCGGAATTTGGTTTGATTATCAGCTGAATTTTTACAAGCAAATATCAGTGTTGGCCGATATCTGTTTAAATTTCCTAAAGTTGGTATGAAAAATCCTGGACCTCTTGCCCAGCGAGACAAGGAAAACAGTTGTTCAGGCACTTATCACATCAAGGCTGGACTATTGTAATGCTCTGTACCTTGGGGTCACAAGGAATAGACTTATTAAAATAGAGAGAGTACAGAATGCTGCAGCACGTCTGATATTCAATGTTCCCAAATGTACATCTCTACGCCAGGCCCTCTGTTCTAGCCACTGGCTGTCTCTAAGGAAGAGAGTGGCCTTCAAAACCTTGTGTTTTTATTATCAAATATTTCAGGGCAAAGGCCCCAGCTATCTGTTCTCGATGGGGTCTTGATATTTCCCCTATCTGAGCTTTAGATCCTCTACTATGGCTCTAGCGTCCATCCCCAGAATCAATAGAACACGTTTGGGTGGTTGCTTTTTCAGATATCTTGCCCCCAAATTGTAGAATACCATGCCACATAATCTGAGGGTGATCAGGCAAGAATCTATCTTTTGGAAAAAACTGAAAACTTGGCTCTACTGGGAAACATTAGACTAACAGTTCCCTTTCTTCTTTCTCTTCCTCTGTTTTTAGCTGAAATGGACCCTAGCACTGGGACACTCATTTGGTGTAACCATGAGCTTTATAAATCTGTTTCATTCATTTATTCATTAAAGGTGATGTGGACTTCTACTTGTTCAATTGTTTCTGTGATTGCACAACTTTAGCCATGGAATTGTAGTTGTCTGAGATCCTGCTTTTCCTGTGGACATCTGTTGACAGTTCATATGGCATGCATTCATATGGTAGGGTACACGTAAGGACCACTTAGGTGGAGTTTATTGGTGAGGCCTACTTGACAACATGGTAATGTTTGCTAATCAAAACATGTGATGACCCTATTTCTCTTTGTATTTGCAGCATCAGCTCAGGGAAGGTAAGGAGACAAGGCACAGCCGAGTGGGGAAGTATCTGGCCATGGGACCTCAGGTCAAGACACCACTGACACAGAGAGACCCAGTGGCTTGGGGGGGAGGAGAGTGCCACAGGGGAGACCGGATCTACATCCTCATCATTGTCAGGTTCATCCTCCAGTGGCCACTACCTAGTGGTAGCAGACCCATCGGGACGTACTCCTGTACCATCTTTGTCCGCCAACCCCAGTTCTCCCGCCACCCTCCCTGTTGCTTCCCAGCCAGTTGGCCATGCCCGCTCACCCAAGATTGTGGGGCTCTCTTTTACCGCAGTTACCGCTGCCCCAGAACCTGTTACCTCTGCTGCCCTGAGTGAGAAGGCTATTGACCTCCTGAGGAAGATCTCTGAGGGGCAGACAGCCATTTTGAATGCCATCCACGGATTGTCCACCCAACTACAGCAGACAAATGCATTCCTGGAAGGCATTCATAGTGCAATGTCTGGCCTACAGAGATCTTTTTGGGATCTGGTATCCTCCATGACGGCAGCCAGTCACCTCCCCTCACTTTCAGTTCCCCCTCCTCCTCCATCCCCCATCCCCCTATCTATCCCAAGCACACAGACAAATCTGCATGCACCCACCTCAAAACACAAGAGCAGCACACATAAACACCACAAGACACACCGGCACACAAGCACTTGAGAGACACCCACAAATACAACATCAGCCACCAGTTTCCAAGGCACCCTGATCACCTCCACCAACCCACAGGCACCACCACTACAGTCTGTGACACACCCACCACATCCACCATAACCACACACACCACCCAACAGACACACAGACATCCACCACATCTACCATACCCGCAGACACCACGGAAACAGACACACATACATCCACCACATTCACCGTACCTGCAGATAGCTCCCTACCAGACACACACACAACTACAAGGATACCTGCAGACACCACCCCAACAGACGCACCCGCAGACACCACTCCATCACCCAGCATCTCCACCTCCCAGCCCCCAAGACACGCAAAAGCCCACACTTACACATGCAACAGATACCACCAAACATAAGCATACGTCACATTCGCACATACCCAAGACTTCCACACCAACACAGCAGACAACCACTCCTGTGACCTCCAAATTCCCAAATGCTTTTGCTGACCATTCCAATATTCCAAATAAACACTTTTTATTTGAGCTTGCCCTTTCCCCTGTTCCCTCTACCCCATCCCAAACCCAAGGCCCCCACCTACCACCCAACACATTCCTTCCACCTCCAAGTCCTCCCCATACCCCTGCCTCTATGCCTCCCACCCAGAAGCACTCCCCTCCAAAGAAGCAGGCCACACCTGCCAAATCAAAACCCACCTATCCCAAATCCGACCCCCCAAAAATGATCCATGAACTGTCTGCCTGCCCACTTTATGCCCCTTCTAGTGGAGGTTTCCTGGCTGTAATTGGAGTTGGCACAATACTGTGCTATGAAAGACTATATATGACTGACCAATGTCCTTGGACAATTTACAATTGGTTTGAAATAAACCCAAACAGTTGTCTTTTTTTGGGTACACATTTGTCGTGCTATTCCTTTGCTACCTTTATGTTGTTCCTGAGTAATTTGTGTGGTCTACCTTCAGTTGTGTGTGTTTCAGCCTGCTTGCTGATCCATTTGCTGTCGTTTGCAATATCTGACTTTGTGGGTATTGCTGGTATCACCCAAGTAAAAGGTAGATGTTGACTGTATGGATATGTGGGTGTATATTCTATTGTGGTGTCATAGCATTGTTTTCTGTTTGGTATGGTACATATTTCATCTTGTGTTGTCCAATGGGAGTATGTATGACATTAGACTGGTTCCCCTGATATGGACTGTAGATTTATCTCATGTGTGGCATCTTGTGTTTTCTTAGTACAGACATAGAGGTTGTTAAATGGTGCTACCTTTGTTTGCATTTGACTGTGCATGTGTCCATTTAGCTGTGTGTACCTTGGAGCTACTTCATGTAGATGTATGTCCCAGGCAGTTGTATTTGTATTTGCTTTGTTCACTTGCACTTCCACATTGCGCAGATTGGCATGTCACTTGACTCTAGTATTATTTGTCCTTGAGATACATGAAGGGCCAGGTCCTGTGCAAATGTTGTTTTAGGGGCTTGTGCAAAGTGATATGTGTCCCAGTGCAGCATCCTTCCCTGAGTGCCTCTGATGTCCCCATCCCTATTGTGCGGGTATTGTTTGCATCATTAGCTTGTGATATTTGTCTAACTATTGTGCATTCCATTGTCCTTCCATTGAGTTGCAATGTGGGTGATGTGTGTGTCCATTGAAGGGCTGTTTAATGGGAGTGGTGTTTGTGTTCCATGACACATTCATACATATGTGTGTTGAATGTGACTGCAGTCCGTGGCATGTGTGCAATGTGAGTGTGTGAGGATGTGATGTTGCTGTAGTGTTGGTGTTGTTTGGCACAAGGTTGCATACACTTCACTGTCCCAGTGCATGAGATGAGCAGACATGTGTTTTTGTGTAGTGTTGCTGTGAAGTGTGAGTGACCTGCCGAAAGGGGGCGTTTTGTGACTGTGATTATGTCCGTCTTTGTGAATGATTCTGAACCAGGACACAATGATGTACTTGATGTCTATAGCATGACCCCCATCTCATGTGGATGACGGCACAATGATCTGTTGTTGAGTGTAATGACACAGGTAGTTGTGTGCACTTACGCTTGGTTGCATCCGAGGCGACCTGGATTTTGTGCACGTTCGATAATCAGCAGCAGCGGTAGGACCTGTGTGATGGGCTCCATGGTGGCACAGGACATGAAAGCCTGCCTGGAGGCCTCCTTTAGACTGTCCATTTCCACCTTCTGAGACATAGTAGATGGACTGCCATGGTCACATTGGCAGTGTGCAACCTCATAAGGAGTCCAGCAGAAACACTGTCTCCATCGGCCTGTTTGTGCTGCCTCATGACTGCAATAGTCTGTGCTGCTTGGCGGTGCCGGTGGAACTGTGGGGGGTCTTTGCTCCATAGGCTTGCAATACGGTGGACCGACTATAAACCTGACAATGGTCGGACTTCCACCGCCGCCATGGCAGTCCATGGACCGCCAAACTCATCGTGAGGCCCTTAGTCTTGGTAGTTGAACAATTCCTGTCCCTGGCTATGTGACCTTTGTTCCCACAACTGAAACACATAAGTCCTCTATCTTCAGGTCCACTCTTCTCACCTCTACGTTTGTAATTCTTTTTTGATCACTTTCTTTACCATTAGTTATCTTACCTACAGACTCCCCCATACTTGAGTGCAGCTTTCACACATCTCTTAGACAATTCTGTTTTTCTCACAATGGCATCTCTTCTACTCAACAGTGCTTTTCCGCACACCCACAATTTCACCTAGATACTGCTGTTATTACATTGCATCACAATTTGGTCTCCTATTAAATCATCATGTAATGTGCTAAACTTACACGTTATGGCCATGTTTTTTAGTTCTGCTATAGAATCTTGAACAGATTCAGATTTAGATTGTTTCCGCAGAAAAAAATGTAATGGGTCAATGTCCACACATACCATGGGCTGGTAATAGGCATCTAAATCCTCAAGTGCTTCTTTAAATGCATCAGAGCTTTCTTAGGTCTTGTTTTTTCCATTTGGTTATAAACTCTTTGGCCTTCCATACCAAGAATATTCTTCCTCATTCTTCTCTTCAATGGCTGATATATGATTGAGAAAGTAATCTTTCCCTGGCTCTCTGAAGAAATTTTACAGGGGGTGTTAAACCATTGTTTTGTGTACTCATGTTAAAATAAAATATGTTATACATTACTATTAAGAGAGAAAGAAAAATAACAATATACACTAAATTCGTAATTATCTCACAAATACAAGCCTATGGCAACTATTTCACACATATTTAGATTTCCTGTAACATTATATAGAGGACGATTGGTACACCCATTTTAATATAGTGTGCCTATCACTGATAACTGTAACCAATATAGGCAGTACTCAAAAACAGTACACCACCAGCATGCAATTCTCATTTAGGTGTGTATCACTGATGTGCTTCCATTTCAAAATGGTGTGCCCATCACTGATGATCTGCAACTTATGTAGGCAGCACTTCAGACAGTACACTACTAGCATACCAATGGTGTGCATCAATGACCAGTACAATAAAGATTTGCTGATGTGGACATCTCCAATGTACTCCTGTATACTGCAAGCATACAATTGGTGTGCGCATCACTGACATGCACAGTGAATATTCAAGGATGTGCGCATCACCGATGCACTCTTGAATGTGTCGATGACTTACTCTCACTATAGTGGTCATGTGTGCCATAAACTACTTTAAATACAGCAGCACGCTGAAATCGCACTGCAATCGTAATGATGTCTTGCTTCTCTGCATAGATGTCCTCTGGACTGACTGTACACGTCACTTGCTGGCACACATATGGTAAGACTGGCTCGTGGCATGCCACGCTCAAGAGTTTACAGCAAAGGGCTCGCGCAGGTGTATTTTTGACTAACGCTCCCAGAATCTGCTAGCCTTCCATAGTCCCCTTTCAGCTGCTCCACACATGCTGTGAAAGCCTGGCAGCCACATACCGTCTATAGCCTCATCTTATTCACTGGATCGCTAGTCTCCTCCACTCTGCTCTGTTCGCCTGTTCCCCTCAACACCATGCTGTGAAAACCAGAGATGGCAGAGAAGAAGTCCTGAGTCAGAGAAGTCTCCCGGAGGAGATCAAGACTGATAATGGACCCCCCATTCCAAGGGAATGGTTTTCAAGACATTATAAGGCGTTTGGGCATCAGACACTGAAGAATCACACCACAATGGCCTCAAGCCAACGGAGAGGTCGAGCGATTCATGCACATGCCTAATAAGTCCCTTAGAATAGCCATCTTTGAAACCATTGACCCGAAGCTCAGCCTTCATTGATTCCTACGGGAATACAGAGGAATCACCCATTGTACAACTAGCCAGATTCCTTGGTCACTGGTGCTTGCCAGACAGAGGCGAAATACCATTCCCCAACCCCCCGGGTGGCAACTCACCTCCTATCATTCGAAGCAGACACAAGCCAGGTGGAAAGAAGTCAATGACGATGAGCAAAAGAAGGCGTGCCATGGTAAAGGACGTCCGAGTCAGCGACCAGGTGATCATCAAGGATCAGAAACATGGATGGAAATTCTGCATACCATATGAACCAGAGTATGGACAGTGACTGAGGTGTCCTGGATCATGGTGACAGCAGGGAAAGGGAGTGTTTGGGTGACACAAAATGTCTCAAGGTTTAAAAAAGCAACCTTTGGGGAACACTCCGGGGATCAGGAATCAGAGGATCAATTCCTAGACTGGTTGGCCACTGAGAGTCCTGAATATGATCGTAAGGATGGAGCAGTCTGCTGGAGACACCCGGTGAGCACCGCTCCTGCGACTCAATGCAGTGAGACCAGATCCCAGATAGGGAGGTACAATTTGAGTCCCAATCCCCGACCCAACCAAAGGCTGAAGGACTTTGTGTGTGTATTAACTCTTGATCCAATTGGGAAGGGATGTAGTGTCCTGTGACGGTCTAGTTGTTGCAGGATCAGTCACCAGGGACACTGATCCGGAAGGGGAGGATGGATTCCGGGGGAAGCACAAGGATATAAAATAATAAAGCGGAGAGCGCAAGTTAGTGTCCCGGCGACTCCAGTTTACACCAGTGGTGTGTGTGTGTGTGTGAAGGTATTTGAAGTGCCATGCAAGGCCAGAAGCGCGCAAGGCAACAGTAAAAACAGTGGTTTATTGGGGAACAGGCAGAGAGCTTCTTTACACTTCAATTTGTCACTGCTACATTCTCTCCTCTTAGTCTAGAATCCCCATAGCCTCAGATCCCCAGTTACTATGAGGCAAGTATCCTAGATGCCACATACGGGAAAATACCAAACTTTATTACTTCTTTAGAAAAATATTTTTAAAATGTTAATGTAAAATAGTAATTTTGTGCTCCCCCCTGCCTCTTCTCCAGTTCTCTCCCTCTGCCACATAGTGTACTTTTCCTCTTGCTCTAATCTCCCAACTGAGCTTGTCTTCACAAAGTTTGCAGGTAACCCCGAGGGCATGATTTTTTTTCCCTCTGAGTGGGTACACGGTTCCCACATATCAGAATGCATGTGTCCTGCTTCTCTCAGCTACCGAACTTCTTCCTCCTCATGTGCAGTTTGGCAAGGATATTCCTGGCATGGCTTCCTCTCCTGTCTTTGCCATGTCAGCAAATGCATCTGTCGCTGACTGAAACACATTATCTGGTATTCTGGTTTTCAAAATATGGTGATTCTGCCACATGCTGCTAAGGAAGTGGCACTTTTTCTTCTTGAGCAAGGTTACGTAAGTTGGCAGCCAATCAGCTTCTTAGCATGCTTTTTAAACGTAAAATAGTCTGCAGAAATCTGTGGATTTCACAGGATGCACAGCCCAGTTGTACAAGGTCCACATCTTGCAAGAGGGGCTGTGGATTTGGTGCACTAAAAAAACAGTTAAGCTGATTATAACCTACCTTCCCTCTAATTTTTGGATGTGGACCAAGGAAATTTTATGTAGTTAAAGCTTTTTTATGTATTTAAATCATCTCAAATATATCAGGCTAGTTTTCAGGACACAGTCTCATATCAAAATGGCTATCAAATGGCCCAGGCAGTATGTGGCTGTGACACCTTCGCCACAGACTAGAGACATCTAAGATAGCACTCATAGTCCTTAGTCTAGTTATTTAGGCTGCAGATTTTTGGGGGCCATTTTAGGTTTGTCATGTTCATGGGCTGGAAAACTAACCTGGCATTTATGCACATGGACACATTTCTTTTTCATTATTTAGGGGACACTCTCAGAGCCTGTCCCCCAGTATGGCTTGGGAGTCAGTGTGGGCTTACCCAGCCGCTTTGAAAGTTATTTTTTTCTGGAGCAGGTACCTTGCCCTGCATCCTCTAATACTGACTGCAAGAGAAATAATATTCTTGTCGGCAGCTACTCAGTGTTGTCTATTGCAGCCTTTGATTATGTACATGATCCAGAATGGGAGGGATTTATTTTTTATTTTTAGTATTTAGACATCCATGGACTAAGTCCTCAAACCTCCATGTGCTAAAACGGAAATGATATATATATATATATATATATATATATATATATATATATATGTTTTCAACTCTTTGAGGTCCCCCAGCAACTTTTTAAAATAACTTATGTATTAAAATCTGCTCAATGGATTAATAAAAAAGCAATAAAACACGATTTCTATGTACAATTCTATTTTCATATCAATTTGGTATACATCCATCCAGCAATTTATGCTGTGCGAACAAGTTCAATTTATGGTGGGAATTAAAATGGAAATACATCTTTTTTTATTCTCCCTAATTTTATTTCCCCTACATGGAACTGCACAAACATTTGCATGTTTGACCATAGTTGACCATATCACGTGATTGCAAATCTGTGCAAGCGTCAAAAGTTGAAGGCAAATCAAAAGAGGCCTTTTTACATGAAAGTGAAGCTGGCCTGTTATTATTAAGTTGTGACTTCTGTTATGTAATACTGTAACACACACACACACACACCCACACAAGAAAAACACACACACATACAACTTAGTCGCACATTCAAATGAAAAATGCATTTCTGGCTTGTCTTTAAAATCTGACCCTATTGATAGATGTGCCCCATATCTGGAAATCGCTTGGCATAATTAGCTGAGGCCAATATTCATACAAATGTGTGCAGGAGAATAAAGCTAAGGGCAGGGAGCTCCCATAGGATTTTTCCCTGTGCTTATAGCCCAAACCGCTGAGCATATTTACACTACTCTTGCCATGATAGTAGAACTCTACTGAAAAAGTGTGCTTTTGTTGGTTTTATGTAAATCTGCTCAGTAGTTTTTGAGATCGAAGCATTTTAAAAAGTTCCCATGCAGCCTTTAAAGAATGAACACTTGTGTGCATCTGGGACATTTCGGATCTCTGGATCCTCCGTGATGTGACAAATGAAAACAATAAAGGAATTCTATTCGACAAAGTAGCCTTTTCTCCCATTGTCCATTTCAAACTCCCAGTTCTAGACGCAGAATTGCGGTTCTGGGCAACCTGAACAGTTGCCGCAAAAGAGATTTCAAGCTGAGGGAAGGGGCTAGTTCCCTGTGAAGAACCAAAAAAGATAAAAGGTCGTATAAGAGGACAGGTTGGGCACACTTGACCTCCACCCCATCCCAACATAAAGTTGAAAGGCCAAGAATGGGTCCTCCATTTTTATTATAAACTCTTTATGAAAAAATGACAAGAGACACAGTTACAGTTCCTTTACCCGGCATATGAAATACCAGCCAAGGAGGATGCTGTGGGATGGTAGAACACCATGGATCCAGGCAGCAGAGATTGTGTGCTCACAGAGGGTTGTGTTCATGGCCTGGTGCATGACAGGCCCTGTGGGCAACCCTGGCTGCTCATTTCCAAAGGCTCTAAGCAGCCCATGGCTAGCTAGGTCAGGATTTGGTCCCAGTTCAGGCAGTGTAGCTGATCCACGATGTGCATAGACACATGTGTATTTTGGGCTTGTCAGCCTGTGGGCATCACCAACTGTGAGAGGCAAAAGGCCACATTTGGCCTTCGAGCAGTAACAACCCCCTGCCCCCCTGTCCCCCTAGCGCCCTGAAACCCTACCGGGTGAGTAGCATGCTTAACAAGTGATTGATTGACAGATTGATGTTTAGCTGGGGTTTCTCACTCACAGTGAGCACTCTCCCTTACTTTCTCATAGTCTGCCACTGTCTTTCACATATTCTCACCCATCTCTTCTTGTGTACTTCACTTACACAGTCTCATTCAGAGTCACTGATATATATATCAAACAACAAAATTATATTTTAAAATTATTAAATATGGCTCTTAAAAGAACCTATTTTCATATTAACAAAACATTTTTTAGCTGTTTTGTGTTTCCTCTTATTTGGGAATCAAGCAAAAATTCAACTTCAACAATAGGATGGGAACTGGGGAAAATATTTCTTGCAGGACTTCTGGTGGAGAGGTGCTTTATTTGTTAATGCTCTTCCACTTTGTGATCCTCGAGAAATAAGCATCCTACCAACCAAGCAGTGCATGCCAACAGTGGTAAAGAATAGATAAATCTCATATTACTCATGCTGAAGGACATCTTGGAACAATATCTCATCAGAAGGGATGGTGAGTTATAATGCTAAGGCAGATGTTTTCACATCTTCATCCATTTCCTTTTCACAGCATTGAACTGGTGTTCATAACAAGTATAAATGTGCTTGTGCATGGAAGATGTCTCAAAGTTGGACCTTTTACGGCTCATCTGAACTCAGTATCTTCTGGAACGATCTGCATGTCATACTGCAAGGAAAGTTTTTTCACATGCAAAGATAGTACAAAATGTATATAGAATAGTCTTATATGGGGATCTTAAAAACAAAACTCAATGTGGCTACCTTCCCATTCTTTATTGGTCTCCTGAGGATGTCCTACTGGTCTTACTCTCTCCTATTGTTCCTGTCCAGAAGCCAATGCTAAAGAGCAAACTTTTTTGAATCCCTAAAAAGGAAAGCACAGCCAAAAAACTATATAATCTCCTTTGCTGCAGAGCTTCTCTATTATATTGAGTGTAATAATGTATACAGAAATGTCAACGACTATTTAAATGTGGAAGTATACATTCTCAGGTAGCAATGAAACCTCACCAGTTGTCTACAAGGATTCACAGATCCACCGTGCTGCCAGGAGCACGTCCTAGAACCACAGGTCAATTTCCCAGTGCTGTGAATTATAGTATGCTTAAAACATGGACATTTTGAAACTTACTAGGGGATTCCCTGCCCTGAACAAATAAAAACAAAATATTTTTCTAACCAAACACAACTTTGTTAAAAAACATTAAGGGACACATGTTTCCCATTTTGGGGTAAGCTGCAATCGAAAAGGAAGTTCTGCTTTTGCAACTCATGAAAGCTGCAAACCTGGGAATAGAGTTGCAGCACTATAGTGTTGTTTCTGTTGGTGTTACGGAGGATCCATACATCTTGGAAAACAAAAAAAGTGGGCTTTTAATTGATTACGTTTGCCACACTATTTTATAAACATGTCCAGAACCTGTCACAAACAAGAAGATAGTGAAAGAATGAAGTTTCTGCTGTGACCAGTATAGCCTTCCAATAGACAGGACAAACCCAGGAAGCAGTAGAAACCATTAAAGGTCAATAAAGAGAAGTCTTCCGCTGAGATAAAGATATTATGGAAATGGCAAAATCGTCAAGAATTAATTTTTAACGATATCATCAATTACGTCATTTGAGATGTCATAAGTGATGTCATCAATGATGTCATTTAACATGTCATATGTGATGTAATGTGTGAGGTCAAAATTATTGCATGGTGGGTGTTCAAGTTAATAATTAGCTCAGTGAAATATAACTAGCAAATTCTAGTGGGTTTCTTGGTTTTTAAATGTTAGTTTTTAACTCATTTCAAAATCTAACTACTATACAGTATTTCTTCACCTTTGTTTTTATCAATGAATCTCTAGGGATTTTGTAACCTAAACTAAGATCCCATACTTAACTATAATGTAATTTGCTTTTTTTTTCATTACATTTTTGTGTTTTTAATGTAAGGGAAGGTCATATTAACATACCTAAATATAACTTCTCATTAACCATTGTTATTTTCTGTGAATTTCTGCTTTTTTCTATCATATTCAGTCAACTTGCCCTCTGTGAAAGACGAAACATGGGGTTGGCCCAGGCCTCCCTGGTCTATATTGCTGCTACCCCCTGTGCTGACACTTCTCTCTGTGGCTGCCCCACCCCCTCATTCTCCATGTGTGTGCCCCTGCCTCTCCCTTCAAGGTTCATTAAGCTGCCACAGCCCATGTGCTGCCACTGCCTTTCATCGCTGCCTGCCTCTTTACATGTATCTTTGTTCTTCAAGTGTATGCCCCTCCCACCCTTACCTTGGGTGCTGCCACTGCCCTCCATTGCTAACCTTGGCCTTTTGTTCTCCAAATTTGTCCTTGGGCATACCCCTGCCTTCTCCATCCCTGGTTTGGCCTGCTTCCACTTTCCCGGTGATGCTACTTTCCCCTTTGCTGACCCTGCCCCATTCCCCTGTTGTCTGTGTGCATGCCCAGGCCTCCTCCCTTCCATAGTCACTGTACTGCCACTGCCCCTGCCCCCGTGCTGCCACTCCCCTTCGTTAATGACCTTACCACCTCCACCCCATTTACAGTGGGTGTGTCCCTGCCACATTCCTCCATTGTCCATTGTGCTGTCACTTGCCTTCAACTGGGGCAGCACTTTTAAAAATATTTTTTAGAGTTGTGAATGACGATATTGCGGTACTGCAGGGCACCACTTTGGGTATTGCGGTACCAGATATTTGGTACTGAGGTACCAGTCACCCATCACCCTCCAAGATTGGTCTTTGGTGTGTAATTTATTGGACTCCTATAGCAATTAAGGACTGAAAACGGACTCCTACATGTTACTTTGTGCTCCTTTAGTATGATGTCAAGGTCTGGTAAAGATAAGTCCCTGAGGGGTTGTTTTCTCCAGGTGATATGTAATTCTATCATCATTGAAAATAGACATCTCTTTCCAAGTAGTTTTTAATACTCCTACAGGTGTTTGTGGTATACCTAGTTTGGTTTGTGGCCATGTTTCTATTTGTTTTCTGGGAGCAGTATGATCCACACATGGGGATTGCACTGATAAGTTGCAGTTTCACAATTGCTGGGACCACTGGTTACAGGCAGTAGAATCAGAATCCCAGATCACACTAGATGAGAAGCAGTAGTAATGGGGTGAGTACACAAGCCCTACCATTACAATGGCTAACTACTTGTTGCAGGCGGGTGAGAGACAGCTTCAGATCTTGCATTCTCAACTGTGACTTGAAGTAAAAGTGAGATTTTTTGGAGTCAAGACATACATGCCTTGTGGAGTCATCAGTTGCTTGCAGAAAAAGTCCAGTGCAAAATAGTTGTGCACAAGGGCCTCACACAGCTATCAATCACTTGAACAAAGAATGTGATGCATGAGTACCAGGGCACACAGGCCTTGCACAGTCGTGCCACTTGAAGAAAGGATGCAGGAATGGAGTGTTCAATCACACTGCCTCCAGTGATTCTCAGGAGAAGATGCAGATAAAGTGGTGCAGAGTGCAGACACATTGAGTTCACAGGGTAATTGGGCATTATTAGACATTTTGTGGTTCAGGGTGGAGGCACATGTGCCTCATATGTTCACTGACAGAAATGCTCTCTCTTGGACTGTGGTTTCTAAGGCCACGAACAAAGAAGAACCCAGCTCAGGCTAAGCAGAGGGTTAGAGCTCTTGGTCTAGGAAAGCTTTGCTTTTCCAACCTCGATATGTCAAAATGATCATGCTGAATTCAATTTTTGATTGAACTAAGTAGGATATGTCTATGATGAGGGTTATACCTCGTTAATGATTTAGCAGCTGCAGGGTTTCTTCTTAGTCTTTATACTAAAAAGCGAGAAAACAAAGGATCCTGTCTGTGGTCCTCACCTTCCTCTTCACTGGTGTGCAGAGCTTCTAGAAATAAAAGTGGACACCAGAAATGCTGACCTGGGCAGCTTATATCATGCCCTGGAGCCAATTGACTCATTTCAATTGTCTAGTCAAGTTCTCTGTTTAACTGAAACCCCAGATGCTTTGGTGGAAAGAATCGCAGTGTGTTGGTTTGGTTAATTTCAGCTCCATGGTAACAATTAGAAGGTTCAAAATGGCATTCTTTCTTTTGAGGGTGCAGTTATAAATTCCTGCTCTCACACAATGTACAAGATATGGGGATGAGCATATAGCCCAAGCCTTCTTGTGAGGTGTGTATCCAAGGACTACTTTCAGATCACATTCACTATTCAAGTTGTGCCCTGTGGTCGGAAACACCTTTACCTTCAGTTAATTTAGTTTTAGTCCTCTGCAACAAAGCATCCTTCCCGAGAGTGATGATTCAAGTCATAGCAGGCATCACAATGAATTTCAGAGGGATAGTGAAATCTACGGAGCAACCAAAGGGGCTTTCAGGGAGAGGAGCGATAGAAAACGCTGGCTACCACTAACTGTACTGATCTCCCTAACCTTTAAGAGCTAGGAGTAAATCCTAGCATGAAGACACAACGTCACATGTTACCCAAGCACATGTGGACATCTTTTACATCTGATGAGGAGGAATCAGAGGAGACTAGCCATGATATACTACACAAATACATCAGGCAGAGCCAGTAGTCAATCTTCCCCCTGGCATTTGTTTAAAATGTCTGTACCCCACAACTATAATTACCTACTGCACACTGTTAGTGGATTGGTTATGGGATAATAGTCATCCATGTTGAAAGGAGTACCACATTTAGTTGATCGGAGTATTCCAACAGAGCCTAGTACTCTGTTTATGTGCAACACGCGATAATCATGTAAAGCACTGGTCAGGGGACATCTTAATATTGGTCCTTTTCACCATATAGTATACTGGAACATTAAGAATGAATCCCACAAGCTGGTGTCGAAATGCTACAGCAATTTATCATACTTAACTGCACTATATTAGACGCTCCTTTGGATAGGCATCTTCATAACGTTTATATTGATCTTATCCAAGCTCACATCAACCAATGCGTCACCAGGATGGGTGGAAACTTGACTGAGTAGTAAAGTGCCATTGACAATTAAAGAGACAAAGAGACACCTTTGAATTCTCAGAAGTGATTTATGAGACCACAGATGTCATTTATATTCACTAACTAAAGGGTGCCTTGCCAACTCTGCTATACTCTAAAGTTTCAGATTTTTCAGAGAACATTCTGTGACATCCCAAGAAAACCCACTTTATACTGCTCAAAACAGCTAACTTTTGAAGATTATTACATATGAATAGAATATACAATATGTGTTCACTTTAGCTATAAATTATCAGGTGGTCCCCCGTAACTATTGAAACAAAGTAATTAAGTATGACCTTGTGTTTGTCTGTACGTTGTAATACCTAATAACTAGTGATGTACATGTAAATGCTTGTCTTCAGGCTATTTGTAAAATACTTCATTGGCAACTTTAAAAGTTTGACTCTGCATCCTTCTTGTGTTATTGACAGACCTTGTATTCAGTGGGCTCTTTTAATCTGCCAGACAGTGCTTCATTTGAGCCAGTGGTTTCCAGTGCTCGACACAAGCACTTAATTGTCAACACCGGGGCTTGTACAAGTCTGCCACATGGAGGCACTGCCTGTCTAATTGAGGGATGCACACAATAGCAGTTGTTTATTAATTCAATATACTTTAGAAATGAATATTGACTGCCTCACAAGCCATTCTTATAACTTTGGTGGTCCTGAAAAGTCTGAATTGTCACACTTGTAAGAGTGTCATAATTAGTAATTGTTCTGGTGCTGTCTTTGGCACCGCTGGCAGGGGCAATGTGTGGTACAAGCTGCAGTGACCTTCTGATGGGGCCCCTGACACTTATTCTTTTACAAAATTAAGCACTGCTACCAGATAAAGCAAATAGGGTGTGATTGGTTGGACTTTTTATAATTCAAGAGTGGCTTTTCATCACAAAGCAAGACTCGTCATTGAGTAGGACTCTCAAAATCACTCAATGAGAAGGGTGTCCATGCCGTTGGTCATCTCAATGGATATGGAGCCAGAATCACACAAGTGTGTCTATCAATACTTGCAAATGCATTGATTTTGAGGGGTGGGACATTTTGTGCATAGTCATATGTACAAAAAGATTGCGCTTCTTCGAATTAACTTAGATTGAAGAGATCCTCATAGTCCGGGTATAATATCTGTACTCAGCTAGGAGAGTAACAGGGCCAGTAAAATGGATAAAGAGCAACAGCCAGCACAAAATAAAAAATTTAAAATATTTATTACAATAATTTCTTTTAAACATCGTTATTGCAATTGGTATTCTTCTTCTATATGACTTTTAAACAGTTGCACATGCATCTCTCTCGGTGCTTGTCATCTATCCTCAGTTATGCCAGGTGTGCAACCTTCCAGGTGAACTCACTGTGTTGCAAAATTCCAGTTTGCCACCTGTACTACAGAAGCTGAACAACGTGAATCTCATTAAAGCAGTTTTGTTCCCTAAAGTTGATGGTCGCTAAGCTATCATCGACTTCAGACTCAATGAAATTCTGGTTACATTTGGCTATATCACAATAATTTTCTTCAAAAATTAAAAACCACCCTTTTAGTCTCCACGTTGATCTGTAACTAATATCCCCTCTACATGTTTCTTCCTTAACCCAGTCTCTCCCTACGCATCCTCCTCTTTATCCTTTCCTCACATATCTTCCCCTTCCCCGACCACATCATTTTCTCCTACCCACTTCCTCATCTGTGCCATTGCCTTCTCATCTGCAGTTCTCCCCAGACTCACGTTTCTCATCTGCATTATTTCCCAGTTGTTGCCTGCTTCCTTGACTCAGTCCTTTAGCTTCTAGCTTCCATCTCTAGTCCCTCTTTCCTTTGATTCCCTTTGCCCTGCCTCTTCTTCCGCTCTCTGGTTTCCGCTATGGTTTTTGATGCTCAAGCCTGCTGCAGATGTTGGGTTTCTGGGACCTTTTGTTTTCAATGTTCTCTGCCTGCTTACTCGCCATTGTTGCTACTGGCACCAGTATGAAAATGCATACTCCATATGAAATGCTTAAGAAGAGGGACTCCTTGCACCATGAGACTGCACTATCATATTATATAATTAATATATATATAAAATATACATGTATAATGAAGAACCTATGTCCTGCGCGGGTTGAATAGGGAAAATATCCCCTTAAAAGAGGACACTGTACATCATCTGAAAAGGCACCGAAAGACTGCACACAACTTTCAAACAGCCCTCATGGGATAGTAGAAAGCAAATAAGGGCACAAAAACAAAACACGAAGATGTTCTGCGAGTGGGATATTAGTGGGTTAGTAAACGTGCAAAGGCAACTTGGTAACTAGTGGCTTATAGTGAAAGGCAAACTTCTGGAAATAAGGAATGCGACGAGAAAGATGAGGCAGTGATAAACGTTTCATGCCCGCACAGGCTGTCCATGCTGTTTGGAATGTTTTCCTCATCACCGATCGTCAAGAATAAAACTTTCACAGTGCCGTAGCCGTTGTGAAGGACATTCAACCCGAGCCTCGAACACGATTTGGGCAACACGACCATTCAGCCACTGCGGCGACCATGCACAATTACCAATATTAATGCTGATCGCTGCGGGCCCCTGTCCAAATCTGGGGTAACACACAATAAAGAGCATTGCTTGTTTAGTCTGCAGGACTGCAAAATTTGTAACACTATGTCATCACTTGGACAACATCTGGATTCAATTAAGAAACACACGATCTGCGTTTTCTTTTCCTCCCTTCCAGGTCCTTCTCCCTGCAGAGCAGAGCTATTCTGCATACGATACATTAACTGCAAGCCCCGCACACTGAGCTATGCCTGTTAGTATATGAATAGCCCCCTTGTCCTCCTGCGAAAACTAACAGAGGGTCCCTGACTCCAATTTCACTGCTAGTTTTGATTTAACCACTGTAGACAGAGTCCTGTAGGTACTCCCTGGGCCCATTGGGACATCAAATTGCAATTTATTGGTTGTGCAGCTATTTTCGTAAATTGCATATTGACCGTCGGCTAAAGAGTGAGTGAGGTAACCGACGAGGTCGCAACAAATATTCTTCCCATGCCATGTCACGTACCCATTGGACTGTGGAATTCTAAAAAAATATTCATTTGGGTTAAATATGTTGGCCAGTGGCGAAGCTGAGAGATCTCCCGAAAGGCGGGATAGGTCTTGGCAGAGATATTCAAAAGTCAGGCATGACTGACTTATTATTGCCTTCAACAAAGTCCAAGCCATATTTCAGGAGCATGACCTGTTAGAAAATCTGCCAGTTTATCCACGTCTCACAGTCACTCAAAAGGGACATCTGGTCTTTTATAGGACAAGCCAATACGAGGCAGTTGTTAGTAGATGAGAACCAAGTTACCCACAAAATTGATGGACGTGACGTCATTGTCAGCGACCAAGCACAGCAAAATGGCACTTCACATGAAGCTTTACTAATCCAAGTAAGGCATAGGAGAAAAGTGCATAATGGTAAACAAAAGTAAGGCGAACTGAAAGAAAGAATGAAAGAAACGAAGAGATACACAATGTGCGAGGGATAAGAAGAGAGGAACAAGAGAAAAGAAAAAAAAAACAGAAGAGGCGAGTGATAGACATGCAATAGCTTTAATAGAGAGATATTGTCATTATCACGATTGGTAGAGTGGGTTTATAGTTTGGCCTATATGGGAAGCGTTGAGTGCATGAAGTTCGAAAGGGTGCTGCAACTGTGTTGTGTGAACTTGTGACTGTGTTTATGAATGGAGTAAAGCAAAGAGGGGTAACAAAGAGTTCAGGATGCTTGAGGAAGATGGTCCTCGGTTTTCTGTGCCTGGCCAGGACAGGGAGGGTGTGCAGTGCGAGCTGTCTAGTTAGCACTGGGTACTGTGTGTGCGGTTTCAATTTGATCTACAATTGTATTGTGGTGATCTTGCAGCAGCGCTTATTCATACGGTGCAGCAGAGAGGTGTAAGAGACGAAAAAGCTAGCCTGCAGATAGATACCTTCATCTTCATATCCCACCTGTAACATGCATGGGTTACTTGTTTGCATATGGCTAGCTCTTTCCTACCTTCTGGAATCCTAGCTGACCACTGATGATCTTTTTTGCCAGGAGTGATTTAATTGAACTGTTGTTTTTACAGTGAATAGGTACTGACAACACAAGATTTTCGTGGGATGAAGGCCACATTGTCTTCAATGATTTAATTCGTAGATGATGCCAATTCATTAACCTGGTCTGCTCTGTACCTGTTCTGCAGACAAAAGTTTCTCACTCAGGCCACAGACAGGAGGGGTCAAGCTGTGACTCAAATATTCTTCTTTGGAAGAATGTCCAAACGTCTAGTTGAGATGTGATGGGTAAAAATCAATGGATGATCAGGTGGGTGTTGCAGAGATCATTAAGTGATAGATGTCTGGCCACAAGAAGCCAGTGGAGATTATGCAAGCTGGACAAATGTGGTCTTACCTGCTTATATGCAGGAATTTCTGGTGGTTGCATTCTGCAGTCTCAAGAAAGTCTGCAGAACAGATACAGAGGAGCCCACGTCAGTCCATTGGCATAATCTAGGAATTACAGCATTGAAAAGAATGTGGCCTTTACCGCCAAGGGAATTAGAGTTCGCATGTGAGGAGGGTGTTTTGTGTGTGTTAGAAAATCCTCGAACCAGTGTCCATGTGACAACTTGGTCCTCATGAGCACATTCTCCAAGAGCCAGTATGTTTTCTAATTCGAGACCCATGTCATGAGTCTCTTGGCAAGTGCTGTAGGTGATTACGTTATACTGGTTGACAACAGAGTGCTAGACTCAGTTCTGTATTTGGAGTGCACACAAAGTTGTACTCATTTTAACATGAAAAGCGACTGCTATCATGACCAGCCGTTAACACTATTAATGGCCAGTGAAAGCTGAATTATTGTAGTGAGTTACATAACCTTGTCTGAATCCCAGTGCACAGACTGCCTACTGCTTATCCCTCTTAAATCCGTCCAGAATCATCAAATTGGGCCCTCTCGCTCCTCCTTATCGAATGTATAGCATGTATGAACATGGAAACCATATGTGATAATGCATCCTTTTGAGGCCCTCAAATATATTTATGAAAATCCTAGATTTCAGAGGTGTTCCATAGCATTAGTGGTAGTCATGACACGTTGTCTATCTGCTCCCTCCATACCCTGTGCCCCTCCTATGAGTTATTGCCTCCATGAAAAAGTTTATTAGGCCCAATGAAACTTTATGAATGTTAATACGCCTCGTGTATGAAAGAGAAAGAAAGACTGTATGTTTTTTCACTAAGTATTTGCAATGCAATAGGTCTCATATTTGCTTGAATTAGAGCTATTGGCATTGCAAATTAATAACTGGTCTTTTTTTGCACCTAAATTGGTCAACTCTGTCTCATAATTTCACCTCTTCCTGCCATATAATTCCAGTGGCCCTGCATGTAACTTAAGCACTTCCATTTACCTTCTTCCTCTATCTGCAGCAAAAAATGAAAATGTTGCCATTTAGCATTCTAATTTAAATCTGCCATGCTAATTCCAATAGAATACCATTTTCACCACCGCACCATAAGAGTTGTTGGCTGGCTAACACAATTCTCCAAAATAAGACACAAGACAGCAACAGAGGAGAAATAAACTAGACGGGTCACCCAAACATATCAAGCATGTTCAAACAGTCATAGTGTAATAAGGATGATAAGGTGGCCTGATTCATGGTCATAACTGTAATAAGGAGAGATTATTAAAACATATACAATTATCATATAAACCTTTTTCAGAAATAAACTTTTGGCATTAGACTGTAATGTTCAAAACAGGTTCTAGAGAGCGCCTTATCAAAAATATCATTTTAAGAAACATGATCATGTAACCATATTGTTAGCCCCTAGAGGGCATAACCCCATGAAAAACAGAAGTAATGCAGTGTAACCATATACTTAGCCCCTAGAGGTTGTTTTTAGGGCTAGCAGCCCTACTGCAATGATATTACAAACAAGGCCTTTAAAACAAAACTTCTCCCAGCTGTAAAACAAAAGCTCTAGCCATGAGAAAGCTTAAAAGGCACTGAATGGTGGGATGGGTTATTATTTTGGGGTCCCTGCTAACCTAGTGTGGGGACCCAGAGATGATGTAGAGAGAAAGAGCATTTTGAAGGTGGTCCCATTGGGTTTTTGTACCACAAATATTATGGCATGTTGACTGCAATGCTCAGAACATCCCCTAGAAGACACCACAATAAAAAAGCCCTGAGAGCATAACGAAATGAAAAAGAAATTGGAGCAAGTAATGCAGTGTAATCATATATGTAGCCCTTAGAGGGTGTTGTGCATTACACATTTTCAAGGCTAGCAGACCTATTGCAATGATATTGCAAACAAGGCACATAACTCCTACAGGCTACAAAACAAAACATTTCAGCCACAAGAGAGCTTAAAAAGATAATGAATGTTGGTATGGGTAATTATTTTGGAGTCCCCAGTAACCTAGTGTGGAGACCGAGAGATGGCCTAGACAGAAAGAGTCCGTCATGCTGAACATTTTGGTGGCGGTCCCATTGTCCTAGGATCACCAAAGGCTGAGTTATGAGCAAAATTGTTTTGTGAAAGTAATGCCCTGGAAAGCATTATGGGGCAAGTTTTCCGAGTGCAGTGAATATTGTAGTATTGGCTCTCCAGGCACAGAGCTTTGAGGATTTCTGTTTTACGTAAAGCATTAACCAGTTTCAAGTGTTTTAAGGGGAGAGCCACAAGAAATTACTCTGATTAGGTAACTGTGAACAATGTGACAAGTGCTCCAATACCGCCATTGAAGTTCATGCTGTTGTGCCTGTTCACGCCGTGAGCGCAATGACCGCTACGCAGCATGGAGGAGAGAGAGAGACAAATGTAAAAAAATAGTTAGCCCATGCTGAAGTATATTGGCAATCGTGCAATATTCCATGTAACAAGAGCAGTCTGCAAGGCATGACAAAAATAGCCTCAAGGTGGGACAAAAGTAAAGCATTTACCAATGATATCAGGTGATTTTTAACCCTTAGTGTGCCCAGAACGAGCTGGTCTCGCCCTCGGCAATGGTTGCCCGGTGCTGAGGACGAGACCAGCTCATCCTGCTATGGGTCCTGGGGGAGAGCGCTAGCGCTCCCCCCAAGGGCCAAGCACTCGCCTGCCCTGGGCAGGGATGGAAGGGGAATTGCTTCCCCTTCCACCCCTCGCCCTCCTTTTGTCTCCCCCCATGGCGTCTGATGACCTCAGCACACAATTGCGTGCTGACCTCATCAGAGGTCTGAGGAAAAATGCAAAAGCATTTCTCCTCCAATCACGTGGAGGGGATGAGAGAGGCATCAAAGGAAAGGAAAGGCGATCGGGCAGGAGAAATGCCACAAGACGGCAGTTTAAAAAAAATATATTTATACATAAGGGGAGCGGCCCCTTGGGCATGGGCCGCTCCCCAGGGGACCAAACTATTTGTAGGCCTTTTCTGCCCCCCCGGGAGCAGATCGGCCTATTATAATTAGGTCTTTTCTGCCCCCAGTGGGAGCAGAAGGCAGAAACCCCTAGACACCAGGGATATGTTTTTTTGTATGTGTTTTTTTTAATATGAGGGGAGTGACCCTTTAGGCAAAGCGTTGCTCCCCTGGTGGGCACATTTTATTTAGGCCACTTCTACCCCCTTGGGGGCAGATTGGTCTATTTTTATTAGGCCAATCTGTCCCAAGGGGGGCGGAAACTACTAGACACCAGGGATTTTTTTGTCATTTTCATGTGAGGGGAGGGACCCCTTAGGCAGGGGTCGCTCCCCTGGAAGGGCAAATTTGTTGTAGGCCGTTCTGCCCCCCTTGGAGACAGATCGGCCTATTGTAATTAGGCCGATCTGCCCACATGGGGGGCAGAAAACCCTAGACATCAGGGATTTTTTTTTGTTTATTTTATTTTTTTATATGTGGGGAGCGACCCCTTAGGCAAGGTTCGTTCCCCTGGGGGGCATATTGTCTTTAGGCCATTTCTGCCCCCCTTTGGGGCAGATCGACCTATTTTTATTAGGCTGATGGGGGCAGAAACCACCAGGCCCTTGGGATTCTTTTTTTGCACCAATTTCACGCAAGGGGAGTGACCCCTTAGGCAAGGATTGCTCCCGGGGGCGGGAGTACATTTATTTTAGGCCATTTCTGCTCCCCTTGTGGTGGATCTGCCTATTTGTATTAGGCCAATCTGCCCCGGGTCGGGGGGGGCAGAAACCATTTAGGCACCAGGGATTGGTGTGTGTGTATGTGTGTTTTTTGCGTGGGGGGTCATCCCCCATAGGGGCACATTACTGTTGGCCATATCTGCCCCCGTTTGGGGCAGATCGGCCTATTTTTGGAAGGCTCACCTGCCCCCAAGGAAGGCAAAAAGCCCACCAGAGGCCTGGGAAGTTTTTTTTATTCAAAATAAGAGGGTGGGGGTATGACTATACCCCCACCCCAAATAAATGGGGCCAAAGTTGTTCTGCCCACCAGTGAGCAGATAGGGCAATTACCCCCGATCCACACCCCAGGGGGCCAGAAGGTCTACTAGATGCCAGGGAATCAAAAAAACAAAAAATGGTGAGCTAGAGGCCAAAATCCACAGCTAGGCACGTTTGCAAAAAACAGCTCTGTTTTCTTTGGGAAAATATGATGTGTCCATGTTGTGTCTTGGGGCATTTCTTGTTGCGGTCGCTAGGCCTACCCACACAAGTGAGGTACAGTTTTTATCGGCAGACTTGGGGGAACGCTGGGTGGAAGGAAATTTGTGTCTCCTCTCAGATTCCAGAACTTTCTAGCACTGAAAAGAGAAGAAAAAGTGTTTTTTTGGGCCAAATTTTGAGGTTTGCAAAGGATTCTGGGTAACAGAACCTGGTGAGAGCCCCACAAGTCACCCCATCATGGATTCCCCTAGGTGTCTAGTTTTCAAAAATGCACAGGTTTGGTAGGTTTTCCTAGGTGCCGGCTGAGCTAGAGGCCAAAATCCACAGCTAGGCACTTTCCAAAAAACACGTCTGTTTTCTTTGGGAAAATGTGATGTGTTCATGTTGGGTTTCCTGTAGTGGGCATTAGGCCTACCCACACAAGTGAGGTACCATTTTTATCTGGAGACTTGGGGGAACATAGAATAGCAGAACACGTGTCATTTCCCCTCGTGTTTCTCTACATTTTTTCCTTCCAAATGTAAGACAGTGTATAAAAAAGACGTCTGTTTGAGAAATGCTCAGTAATTCACATGCTAGTATGGGGACCCCAGAATTCAGAGATGTGCAAATAACCACTGCTTCTCGACACCTTATGTTGTGTGCCCATTTTGGAAATACAAAGGTTTTCTTGATACCTATTTATATTTCACCAAATGAATTGCTGTATACCCGGTATAGAATGAAAAACCATTGCAAGGTGCAGCTCCTATTTTGTCTCTGGGTCCCTAGGGTTCTTGATGAACCTACAAGCCCTATATATCCTAGCAACAAGAAGAGTCCAGCAGACGTAGTGGTATATTGTTTTTAAAAATGTGACATTGCAGGAAAAAGTTACAGAGTAAAACGTGGAGAAAAATGGCTGTTTTTTTTCACCTCAATTTCAATATTTATTTTATTTCAGCTGTTATTTTCTGTAGGAAAACCTTATAGGAGCTACACAAATTACCCCTTGCTGAATTCTGAATTTTGTCTGTTGTTTTAGAAATGTTTAGTTTCCAGGATCCAGCATTGGTTTCACACCCATTTCTGTCACTAACTGGAAGGAGGCTGAAAGCCCACAAATATAGTAAAAATGGGGTATGTCCCAGTAAAATGCCAACATTGTGTTGAAAAATATGGTTTTCTGATTCGGGTCTGCCTGTTCCTGAAAGGTGGGAAGATGGTGATTTTAGCACCGTACACCCTTTGTTGATGCCATTTTCAGAAACAAAACAAGCCTTCTACTGCAAACCTTTGTTCCCATTTCTTTTTAAAAAAACAACATTTTCGCTGTATTTTGGATGATTTCTTGGTCTCCTTCAGGGGAACCCACAAACTCTGGGTACCTCTGGAATCCCTAGGATGTTGGAAAAAAAGATGCAAATTGGGCATGGGTAGCTTATGTGGACAGAAGTTATGAGGGCCTAAGCACGAACTGCCCCAAATAGCCAAAAAAAGGCCTGCCAACTGAGGGGGGAGCAGGCCTGGCAGCGAAAGGGTTAAAAAGGCAATTCCAGGAATGAATGAAAGTGATGTGCGTGAGATTGGCGTGGTTAAAAGCCCACAATACTTACAACAGATCAAAGTGCTTGCTCAGGTGACCTAAAAAAAGACCAAAAGAAAAGCCCAAACTTTTCACCTTCTAGAATGAGGAAGGGCTGTCTGTCTTAGAGCCACACCACCTGCTTTGTACTAGGAGGCAATGACTGTCTGAGTTCAATTCACAAAACTAGAAGGGCTGCTTCTCTGGTAACTGGCTACATAATGATGGGACAACTTGAACTCACGATGGTCTTTCAGCACATTGTTTTCCCAAAAACAAGAAAGGTAAACTTGAATTTGACTGGTCAGGTGGGCGTAGCCAGCTACTTCAACAAGTTGTTTTAGGCTGACCCTCTACATTAAATACAATATTCACCTTTTCACCCTTGGAACTCTGTAGATCAGTTAAGGCAAGGGCCAGATGCAGTATTGTAGTTGTCTTTTTTAACCTATATCTTAGTGAGTGACGAAAAAACCTTGTGCTACTGTTGTTGAAGGACAAAGGATGTGTACTTTTCAAACGATGTGACGATGTGATGAATTCAGCTAGAGCAAATGGTCAGCTTTCATCAGCTTTTCATGAGGAGGTTGAAAATATTGAGACTGCCAAGACTGCAACTCCAGCCCAGCTGTACCACCTCTTCACTTGTAAGTGTAATTTCTGTTTACCACTGCGGCAGAAGGGCAGGTTTGTGATTCTCATTAGCACATGTGCCTGCACCCAGAATTTACTGCACAGCTGCTTCTCCACGTGACACTGATGAAAAGGGGAGGCTGTGTGCTTACACATACAGTTGCTGCACATTTGCTCTGTGTACATGCAAACCATATCCTACGCATAACTTTCTTCAAGGAAATTGGGGGATCCTAGGAGACCCCTGAGCCTGCAAAGTGTATCGCCACCATTCGTTTTTTAAGTGACTCAAGGACCTTATGTGGCCCAAATGTGCTGCATCCAGCATCTTCGCTGCAACCTTGCCCACTAGTATGTTAGTGGCTTACTGATTGCCACACAACAAGCCGCTGCTACCCATTAATTCATGCTGCACCTTTACACTGTTACTTTTTCCTTCCCAGTGGGAGGTGGCCCCAGACTCTGTGATGGCTTCTGAACAGGATGGATCGAGAAGCATGGCAACAATCAGGAGGCACTTCCTTAATAGAAAGAAAAAATAAAACAGTTTTTCCATTAACTTTCGAGGTGATTTTCCCTTTGAAAGTCAATGCATAGAAAGGAATCATTGAGAATGTTAGTGAGCTCTTAGCAGTATCTGATGTTTGCACTTTGAAGGACAGAGGTACTAGTTGTTGCACAGACTGCACATCTGCCCTTGTGTTGCTCAGAACCTGAAAAACTGTCCTAAAAGAGTGAGAGATAGAGAGAATGCACCTGCCTGTTTTGTGGGTATCTACATAATATGATATGACACTTCATATGTATGCTCCTGTCTGTTAGTTAGCATGCAAAGACTGTTAAAGCGATTACATATATGCTGGGTGTTCCCTGCTACGTGTCTAATTGGCCTTTATTTGCCATTTGTTAGTGTGAAGACAGATCCATAGATTTATTTCTGCATGGTTATGCAGTCATTCACTCCTTTGTGAATCACAACTATCCCTTTTCCTCAATATCATAAAAGACTAAACAACATCAGTGGAAACAGGACACTATAAATGTACGTTTTCTCCTTCCAATGCAACATAAAATACTTGTTTTGGAGAGCTGCTCCATTAGCCAACCCCCTGTTCATTGCTAAAAAAAAAACCGGTACATTTGATTACAGACACCGACCACTAAGTGGCATCTTGTCATTATTTCTAAGAGGACAGATGTCACTATAGTGGATCATTTCAACTTGACCTTTAGGGACTTGTAGGGACTCAGTAGCTTTGGGGCACGATAAGAAGCACCCCCACCCTTTTTATCCTTACTCATGGCCTGTAAAGTTTTTGCTTTACACTGTTGTGTGCGCTATTGGGCCCATATTTATACTTTTTTTGCACCACTTTTGCATCACTTTTTGATGCAAAAGCGGCGTAAACTTACAAAATACAATTATATTTTGTAAGTTTGCGCCACTTTTGCGTCAAAAAATGACGCACATGCGGTAAAAAAAGAGTGTAAATATGGGCTTGGACTTCATTCTAAAAGATTTGCTTTGAGTAGGTGTCAGATATACCTGTGGCACCTTTGGGTTACTTTTGAAATTCAGGAGCAAGCCAGGAATAATCCCAGAGTGCTCCTGAAATTCAAGACTAAGCTAGGAGTACAAAAAAAGTATGTCACACCTACTCACAGCTAAACCTTTGTGAATCAGACCTATTATGTTTCATTAATCGAGCACTGCCCAGGCTTTGAATAGAAGAGTAATTTGTGCAGTATGGATAAGTCCTACAACACAACTTTTTGAAAAGCAAGCCCACGAATGAGTGAAAGTGATGGGCATGCGGTGAACGTGGTTAAAAGCCCAAAATACTCACAACAGGTCGCTCGACCTAAAAATACGTTTTACATTTCAGACAATTCGGAATACATGAAAATGATAACATCTCAATGTACAGCTGACACAGGGTTGTTAGCAGTAATATAACTTGCTGAGAATAACAAAAGGTAGAATTGGGTATTCAAGACCAGTGTTTGTGATCTTTGAACCCAAATCCATTATTTTGTAAGGACATGAAAGGTCCGATTTACAAACTAGAGGAAAGTGTACTTTACACTTGTAGTACTCCTGATTTACCCCTGAATGACAGACATAAACCAAGTGTACTACGGGATTGCTATTAGAGTTTAGGTGGACCTAGGAATACAACAAGCACAACCAGTAGCAACATCTTTGTGAAACTTGCGCGTCATTGCTGCCTTTGAGGTTAACCAGTGGGGTTTTGTCACCAAACCCTTGGAAAGTGAATAGTGAATAGAACTAACTCATGTTGCTTAAGAAATTCAGCAGGAAAGTACAACGCAATTCAGTGACCGCAGATACCTAGACGGAAAAACATACAGTTAGTGCAGGAAGATATTATTTTTAGTTTTGGTCACCTATGTAAACGTACAAAAATTCTCTAATGCTCTTTCACAATGTAGACCGTAGGCACACAAACAAGAAATTAATCTGTCTGGACGCAAAAGTTATTGAAAGCGAGGCAATAAATGGAATAGAAAACGTACACCAAACGCTGACTCAGAAAACAAACGAATTATAGTATTAGTTGTCGAGACCACTTAATAAGTAGCGATATATGGATGGGAAGGCTTTTTTCCATATAAAATGACTCACTGAGTCAAAATGAGCCCGTATTCACTGGTGGACAAGTAGATTTCCAGTCCTGGGAAAGAGACATCTCTAATGTGAAATCTTTACCTTTTCACTTGAATCCCCAGCTGTATATTTTTCAGCCTTTTTAATCACCTGTGAAAGGTTTTCCCTCCAACTTCGCAGTTGTTAAGAAAGATGAAAGGTAATTGAGCTTATGAATGGTTTCACTCACTCCCCAGACCTCTGTTTTGTTGGGGAATAATTATGGGAGAAATGGCTGTTTCCGCAGTGACCACCAAAAATGAGTAAGAAAATTGTGTGGGAGTCAGCAAGTTGGATCAAAACTGCCCATACTACACTATTTACTGTGTCTTCTAATGAAAATCGGGTTGTGCTAAAGTGCCTTGGTAAGGATTAATAAACACAAATGACGGACAGAATGCAGAACTAATTAAACATTTACCCCCAGTCACAGATCTAGGTTTAATCCATCAATTAATTTGGTCACCATGCCAGCCCAGTTTGGACCCAGCCAAATACAAATCAGTCATGTAAAGTGCTTCAACACAGTACATTGGTATGAGAGGTGCTATAAAACAATTTAAATATATGTGAGAAAGTGGCTATGGAGAGATGAAAGGCACTGTTGGAGTATGACAGTGAGGGAATCATTGAAGATCCCCACAAGAGAGTGTTGTATTCTGGTCCACTGTAATGTCATCATTTACTGTGCTATAAAAGCTAATACACTTGAATATATAATGAAGAATGTGTTGGAAGATGCACAGTTTGTGCAATTTTTCCCAGTGTTCCTTGGGGGCAGAACACCCCCAAACCCTCCTTGTAGTGGTCATGCTCCCTCGCTGTGCTTGCTTGCTATACATCGTACAGGGGCTGGTCTGACAAAATTTGCCAGACGATCCTGTGGCCTCACTGCACCCATTTCCACCACATCGATAAAACATCAAAAAAACAATCACCCTAACATAATGATAAACTTGACTTGTCATAACCTCATGAGGAGTCCTGGGTTCCAAATTACTAGCACTTGACATAGAAGAGTAAATTTGCCAGATCGAGGTGATGGTCATATATGTGAAGCAGCTGATTGGCCTGTAAAAAACAGCCATAGCCTATATAACTTTGTACATCACTTTTTGTATATCATTTGTGGATCTAGATCAAAAATCTTATATAGCACTGCATCATTTATTAGGATATCTTACCAATGGGAATCTATGAAACTGACTTAATCAGTTTTCAGCTGAGCCACTTGTCTAGAATTCATGCCGTCATATATTTGAATGGCACTCAAATTGATGTCACTTAGAAAACTACATAAATCGATCTTGTTTTTTTACATGAAAACAGAATTTTGTTATCATTTTTGTGGTGTGATGCATAGGTGTATACCAAAACCTGCTGTCTATAAACCAGGCCATAAACCACATGCCAAAGAATGCCCATCCTATTTCACATAAAATAATGTCAAAGGTTTAAACCTGTAAGTGCCTAAATGACCAATTTAATGACTAGTCATTCATAAGGGATTTTGGTAGCACATATATCTGTAGGATCTGCTTCAATATTATGGGCCCAGTTCACAACGGATTTGCTGTGATTCAGGGCCTGATTACGAGGCTGGTGGTCAGACCGCCAGGAATCTGGCTGCACCGCCAGGATCCATGATCTCGATGGCGTGGCGGTGGCAGAGATTGTAATCCGCCAGGGCAGCGCTGGATGAATTTTATTGGAATGAGGGATAGCACATTCCTCCGAATGTAAAGGTTCCAGTTTAGAATTTAGCAAATGCCAATACTTCAACAACATCTGCAGGGTTGTAGACACAATTTGCTACTTGGTCCATAATAAGTTGCATGTACTTTACCCTGTTGGCATAGTGAAAAGACTTCCATCTGCTGTGCACGAGAAAATAGATGGCAGTTCCATTGAGAGGATTCAACTTAGGTGCTTGTGCTTAAGAATTAGGAAATTCTCATATTTAATAAAATATAACTTCATTATAGGGGGTTCACCAAGACTGCACGTTATTATAATGCCCGTTGGCAGACCTATTATGTCCAATAAATAACATATAATTAAATTCAGCTTTGGGTCTGCCCTTCCTCATGATTAGATAGCTTTTTACCTGTCTCAGTTGTTTGCTCTTAATTTGTTGGTTCGCAACCCTATTTGTATGTTTGTCCCACCCGGGAACATTTTTGTCTCACAGTGTTCTGAGTGGGTAAGGTGTATCTTCTACATATCTTATTGGAACTCTTTGTAAGACTCACCTACTAGACAGTGCATGCACTGTCTGTTGCAAAATTAAATGTTAGCCTGCTCTTGTAGTTGGACTCTCGCTCCTAGGCAAGACTGCTGGTTTACGGATGACAGCACTTTTGTTTGTAGGTGACTAGGCCAATCCTACAACAAGTCACAACTGTCGGCCCAACCCTCCTGGCTCACAAGCAGTACCTCACCAAAAAAATCAAATGCTAAAAAGGTGATTTTACGCAGCCTTTTCACATGGACTCAAGAGTGCGACATCTCAGGGGAGTTGTGGTGAAATGGAGAGTACCCTTTTCTCGCATGAACAGTAAGTCCCAGTCACATACAGGCAATGAAAGGAGATGCAGAAAGGTTTGCAATTGGTTCATTAACAAGACTGTAATTTACTGTAAAATGCATGAGCTGCAATGATTAGGATATTTCACAGTGCAAGATGCATAATTGTGAAAATGTGAGTCATGAATACAAACCACCCCCACAATCTTGCAATAACATGAAATGTAAAATATCCCTAGCATGGAGAACCTAATCTCTGACGTAAAGTGTCTATGAGCAGCGCCCTCCCAACCCTTGTTACCTTGGAATGAGGTCTCTAGATCAGACTTCTTGGTGACATGAAGACTGGGTCTACATCAAGGCAATGTGCTGCATAGATGGCATTGTTAGCATCCGGTCTTGTCTGAGTGAGATGTATTCATACAGATCTTGTAGGACTCCTGATGCAAGTATGTTCCCAAACAATAGATAAGGAGGCGTGCTTGGGGCGGCAATTATATAAACAATTCCCTCCAAAAGTACATTATGTTCCTATCACACATAAGTGGGAAAGGGACATGATGTGAGTACCTATGTATCTCACTTAACTTTGACGCTGATAGTGATGCCTTCACAGAGTGGTACTGATAATATAAAATTAAAATATTACACTAACTATAAACATAGCAGCTTTGAAAGAAATAATTAAATAAATAGGCTAAGGCAGAGCAAGCTGCATAGGTTAAAAGTCACTAGGTGATGGGGGCACAGGCCTGCAAGCCAGAAGGCTAAGCTAAACTCCTGATTCCCAATCAAACTAAATAGGAACCATAACACTACTTTGGGTTTTCCTTCCTCTTGTGTTTGTTCCTCCCCTGATCATGGTCTTGTGTCCTTCCACTGCTCGCTTTCAAGCACTATTTTTTTTCATTTTTTAAGCACTTCATGAGAGTGCATGTTTCTTCAGCTGTCTCTCTTGTGTACTTCTCTCCCCTCTCTGCCATGCTCCATGTCCCTCTCTCTCACCCATGTGCTTCTCCCCATATGTTCCAGGTTACTCTCCCTTACGCTTTTCTCCCACCGGTGTTCTCAGAGTTGCCTCCGCCAACAACCACACCCACCCTCCTACCCCTTATGTTGCTTCCATCCCTTCATTACCTGCCCTCACCTGTGCCATCTTTGTTGCTTTCACCTCCCACCCATCAGACCCATTACATCTCCCTTCCTATGTTGCTTCTTCTCACCCGTTTGAAAAAAAAAAAAAAACACATACGTTTTTTCTTTTCATTTACTGATCCAATCTTGATTGTTAACTAAAAAGAAAAAAATAAGCAGCCATGTCAAAGTCTATTTTGTTTTAGCCATTGCACAGCATAAGGATGCTAGGAAGCATGTCCAAAAACCATTGGTAATGCCAATAGGTTCCAAAGGTAAGATCTTCTAGCCTTACCAATGAATGTTTATTTTATATCCAGCACTACATGATTGCACAACTGTTTGCTTGCTCTCTTGATTTCCTTTTTGTTTTGTCACCCATGTAAGCTCTCTTTTTCATTCCTCTATATCCCAACTGCCTGTTACTCCCAGTAAAACTCCCTTTCCAGCACCTCATTAATGAAAAATGGCTGCCCTGCATCAGAACACATACATGGGCATCAACTGGAATCTTGGAATGGCTTTTCTTTAATAGAAAACCTATGGAAGAATTGCCAACCATGCATACACCTGCATCTTGATACGTGAATTTGTTTGTGATTGGCAAAAGGCATGGGTGAAACCAATAAAACTTTAAATCCAAGATCTATTGGCTTTCTCAATTCTTGTTTTAAATGCCTCACTGACTTGTGGTGACATTCCTTCCTCCAAAGTTCTCAACAAATATTGTAGCCCTGATCCTAAATTAATTTTATTAAAAATAAAGCTTGGTTGTGTGCCAGAATGTTGATAACAATAATATTGTCAGATGTAAATATCATGGCTTTAAAATTCTTTATAATAATATCACTCCATTGGGTATAGATTTTTCATTATGAAATCCAATGCAGTGATATTTTTGTAAACAATATATAGGAAACAATATTGTTGTCAAATTTAGGCTGCAATATTCTAGTGCCATACTCTAGCACCATACCCATTTGGATAGCTAAAAAAAACTGCTCTGATGCTTCAATAAAGGCGGGTAGATCAAGGTGTCATGGCAGTAATCCGTCTGTTTTCCATAGTGAATCCTGGTGAGCAAACAGAGATGAAAAAACGATAATTAATCATAACAATTATTCTCATTTGGGGATGGGGCTGTAATCAGTCACTACGAGCAAGCTTGGGGATTTGTCTGCTTTCAAAACAATGTGCTTACAGAAACATAAAAAGTGCAGCAAGCTAAATGAAAAGAGGATCAATTTAAATTGTGGGACTGCCCTATCCATCTATACCTCAACATGTCGTTCTAAGAAATACTATCAAATATTTGATAAATCATTACCTAAGCAACTTAAAAGTGCTGTCACTATAACCATCATATGTCTGTAACCAGCATACATGGCAGTACTCAATAATCCCAAGATTTAGAAAAGGTGAATAAAGTTTGAAAATCTATAAGGACAGACCAGCACCATCAGAGTGGTGCCATAGGGGGACTTACAGATGGGTCACTGTAGGAACCACGCGGTAATCCAGGTTCATTTTCTTCATCTTTATTTTCAAGTTGATAGTATAACAGCATACATAACCCCCAGCAAAGTATCAAGCCTCCATCTCTCCTCAACTGCTTACTCCTTCTGCCCCTCACCACTTCTGGAATCCCAGGATCCTAAGATTCCACATTCTCAAAATTCCCTCACTATGAGGCATGATCCTACACATCTTCCCCCTTTTGAATTACAACAATTACAACGATTATAATCACATGTAATATTTCAATAATTGGAAAAAAAGGAAAACAAAATAAACTGAATTAAAATGGAAAGAAATACAGACAAGAATAATCACCTAGTATATTCTTAAGTAATATTATATATATATATATTTTTTTTTTTTAAACATGCAACAGTGTATAATTTCTATTACATATAATTCCCACTGCCAGCACATCGCAAGATAACATCATTATAGTCAGTGCAAATTGGATGGGATAGAGCGTATAACCATTACATCTGTTTAACTATGCACAGATTCCCCATACTCCATTCTCTTCCATCTTCCAATCTGACTACAGAATTCTTTACAGAAATTACTTTTTGTGGCCTGTGAAATTTGCTGTCCCCCTTCCTTACCATTCCTACCTTCTTAACCGCTACAAGATCCCCACACTTCACCTCAGTAAATTTAACCCCTTTTCTTCCATCATAACACATTTTATTCTTCTCCTGAGAACACCTAACTCTTGTCTGCAATTTCTCTTGATCAACACACACTTGCCGTTTCTCACTGATCCACCAAGGAGATTCCTTAGTACCCGGCTCCCTCCCTTTAAGAGCAATGAAAGGTGACACACCTGTCACAGAATGAGGTGTAATCCTGTGCGCCCATAACATATTGTTCAACTCATGTCTCCAGTTCAAACCATTAGCTAAGGACAATTGAATATTCTCCATTATGATTCTGTTCACCCTTTCTACTAAGCCATTTGCCTGGGGCCGACCCAACGTAACTTTCTCATGTTTTATCCTCAACCCATTTAGAAACGTGGTCATGGCAACAGAAACTAATTGTACACCGTTGTCTGTTACCAAAATTTTCGGAACTCCTTCCTCAAAAAATGAATCTCTAAGAAATTCAATTACTTTATCGGTAGTAATTTGCTCAGTGCACTTAATACGGAACCATTTACTGTAATAATCTACAAGTACCATGAGAAAGCGATTATTTTTTCGTAATCTTTCAATTGGCCCCACTAAATCAAATGCTAGCTTCTCCCATGGCGCCTTGGGAAATTGCAATTCGCCTAAAGGAGGTTCCCTCACAATCTTTGACTTGTCACTATTCCTACACGCCTGGCACTCTTCAACCACCTTCTCTACATCCCTGTCCATCCCAGGCCACCAGTAGAATTGCCGCAATCTTCTTTTAGTTGCACTCTTACCCAAATGTCCCTCATGCACAATTGTTACTAATCTCTTCCTCAATTTCAGTGGTGGTACTATTCTATTCCTTCTCAAAATCTTTTCCCCTTGTAGACTTAACTCATCCTTTACTGCCAAAAAACTCTTCAAATCTTCCTCCACCCGAAAATTTTGATCGACCACCAGCTCCTTTAACTTATTATATTCTGAGTCGTCTTTCACAGCTTCATCCCATTCCTCCTTACTTAAAGCCAATTCTCCATCAATCAAGAAGGCTTCCAATTGCACACTGCACATTTCATCACTTCCATCTCCATCTCCATACCCCTCAATAGGTAGTCTAGATAGGCAATCTGCAACCACATTCTTCTCTCCCTTTACATATTCTACGTTAAAATTGAACTCAATAACAGACAATAACCACCTAGAAATCCTTGGAGTTAAACTACCTTCCAATCCTCGCCCACACTTGAAAATTTGCAATAGGGGTTTATGATCAGTTCTTAAAGTGAAAGGTGTCCCCCATAAATAATACCTAAAATGGTTAATTCCCCAACAACAAGCCAAAGTTTCTTTTTCTTTGGCAGAATATGTCCGTTCTGCCCCTTGCAATCTCCGCGAGGCGAAACCAATAATTTTTTCATCATTATCCTCAATCTGAATTAAAACTGCCCCCAATCCCACATTACTGGCATCGGTAAATATAATTGTCTTCCTCATCACATTAAAATGACCTAAAGTTGGGGATCCCGCAATGGACACCTTAATCTGTTCAAATGCCTTTGCACAATTTTCATTCCACTCAAACACTGCTCCTTTTTTTAGTAAGATCCTCATGGGCTCTACACGTTCTGCACAATTATATACAAATTTCGAGCAATACTCTGCTTGCCCTAAAAATGACTTCAACTGGTCTTTATTAGTAGGACATGGGGCATTTTTATTTGCCTCCACTATACTTCTCTTTGGTTTAATGCCATCAGCTGAAATCTCATGTCCCAAGTAATTTACACTACTTTTCCTTAGTTGGCATTTCTCTTTTTTTACCGTCAAACCATAATCTTCAATCCTCTTCAACACTGCCATCAGTAACTCATCATGATGCTCCAGTGACCTTCCTATCACAATTATATCATCTTGGAAACATAAGACATTATCGAGGTTTTTAAGAATATTCTGCATTATCCGTTGAAAGACAGCAGAAGCTGATGCCAAACCGAAAGGCATCCTACAATACCTATATGCTCCAAGAGGGGTCACAAAGGAAGTCAGAGGTCTAGATTCAGGATGTAAGTTGACTTGGTGATATGCAGCTGACATGTCTAATACACTAAATACCCTTCCACTACCCATTACGCTCAACATCTCGTTAATATTCGGAAGGGGTTGCCTATCTACCCAAATATTCTTGTTGAGGTCCCTCAAATCGATGCACAACCGCACCTTGTTCCCATCCTTGGGTGCCAAAACTATTGGTGTCAACCATTCGGACGACTTAATTGGCTCTATTATTTTCTGTTGAAGAAGTTTATCCAATTCATGTTGTAATGGTTCTCTCATCAAAAAGGGAACTGGTCTTACTTTATGCACTATTGGGATAACATTCTTTTTCAAAATTATACGATGTGTAAATCCCTTCAATTTTCCGAGTTTGTCAGTGAAAACTCCCGAAAACTTAGACATTAAATTTTCAGACCATTGTTCATTGGAAACTAAATCATCCACATTGGCCGCTTGTTCCATAATCATAACCGGATTAGGGGCATTCGGGTCGAGCACTATATTTAAATCTTTTTGATGTCTCCATCCCAAAAGATCTGATCCTTCATTCGTCACATAAACTTTACCATAAACTCCATTCCCTTCAAACGCAATATCCATCCATTCCATTCCTATGATTTCTATTCTCTTGCCTCCATAACCAACTGCCTTCACATCAGTTTTAAACAAATCATCAACCTTTTTTTTTAATGTGCCCTCAAAAGTCTCCCTAGAGATCAATGTGAAAAGACTAGCCGAATCCTCTAATACCTTCACTATTACAGAATCCATAAGCACATGGCAATGTGGTTTTTCTAATTTGTAAGAACTTTCACTCTTCCACCTTCCCACACCTTTAGGTTCTGCTAGAGATTGCTTTGTTTCACTAATCTCATAGATGGGTAATATGATTTCTTGGTGATTCTCATCTAAATTGTCAATAGATTTCACACTACTCATCACTTTCGCTTTGGACCTGCAAACTTTAGCCAAGTGTCCCTTCCTCCCACAGGACCTACATACTAAGTTACGTGCAGTACACTTAGAACTGGATGCAATGTGACCTGAACACCCACATCTAAAACATATTATGTTGAAAGTCTTCCTAGCACCCATTTTTCTTTCTGTATTGTCAACCGAAAATTCCTGTTTTTTCAATTTTACTTCCTTCACTTCCATCGTTGATTTATCATCGATATCCTTCAATTGGGTGTTGGACTTTTCTATCTCCTTCATCCAAGTAGCCGTGTGTTCCATACTTCTGGCCACTTGAATACTTTCCTCCAACGTAGGATCCATTGATAACAACTTTTCCTTTACCTTCTTATTATTAGTACAACGTACTATTTGACCCCTAATCAAGGAGTCACATAAATCATGAAAGTCACACGTGACTGCCAACCCTCTAAGAGTTGCCACAAATGACATAATGTCCTCATCCTGGCCTTGAACACGGGAGAAGAATTTATGACGCTCAAACACTGTGCTCAATTTTGGAGTGAAATGTTTCTCTAGCATCAATAAAGACATTTCATAAACATTAGTAGGATGACCATCTCCAGTGCCTAGAGGTATTTCAGGCAGGTCATCATAAATTCTTCTCCCTTCCGCTCCAAGATGGTGAAGCAGTATTGCTTGTTTCCTAACAGAGGTATATCTATCCCCCGCAATAGCCAACAAATAGGTGGAAAACATATTTCGCCACCGTTTCCATGAAATTGAAGGTTCACCAGGTACTGGTAGAAAACATGGTGGTGAAGACATATTTTGTTCTGCCATCCTGAAGGAGAAAAAAAACAATAAACTACAATAATATACTAAAATAATAAATTAAAGTAATAAGTTAAAATAATAATCTAAAATAATAATTTAACACAACAACACTTTAGCTCAATGTTCATAATAATCCTTCTCCAACACTGTGTGCAAATAACAGTCCACTTTTTGTTTCTATTCTTGTTTCCTCTGTCCAATAGTCTTTCCACTGTGTTTATTATTCTATTTCACCCAATCGGTGTAAGCAGGACTTCAATAGATAAGTTGAACTCCATCATAGAGGAAGCCGGCCGACATAACTGTAATAAGGTAAGTCTTCTCTTATTTTTCTCTTTCCTTAATAATTCGCGTTAGTCCCGATTTATTCCTTGTAGCACGCGCGTCTGTCAAGTGCTGTGCTCGGTGCAGTGCGCGTGCCTCAACACGCGCACTGTTGATGTTTGAATCGATTGAATTCACGCACGCGCGTGTAGCACGCGCATGTGTCAAGCGTTTAGCTCGATGCAGTGCGCGTGTGCTCAACACGCGCACTGTTGATGTTTGAATCGATCGGTTTCACATGTGCGTCTATACACGCATGCGAAGCTACTTAGCTGAAAACGATCTCAGACACGAAGCAAAATTTACTTAGCCACACCACACCAAATCTTCTCTTCCTATGTTAATAATTACATCAATCGTATTTAACTCCAATGTTCCCGATTCAAATCGAAGTTCGTTCTAACATACCAGTTCTTACAAATAACGTTAACACCCATAGAAAGTCTTTCCTTTGGATTACTGTTCTTCATAAGATGAAAAGTACAACTTACTTAGGAAGCAGATACTTGTCTATATTCATTAGTTAAGTTCTTAAAGTCTTGACGATATCCAGGGGTTGGGGGTTATAAGTAATTTCACCACCTGCGCAGAACAACCCTCGTCACCAAATTATGTAGGAACCACGCGGTAATCCAGGTTCATTTTCTTCATCTTTATTTTCAAGTTGATAGTATAACAGCATACATAACCCCCAGCAAAGTATCAAGCCTCCATCTCTCCTCAACTGCTTACTCCTTCTGCCCCTCACCACTTCTGGAATCCCAGGATCCTAAGATTCCACTTTCTCAACATTCCCTAACTGTGAGGCATGATCCTACAGTCACTATTTACAAACTCAGATCACAGAACTTGTGTTGTAGGACTTATCCATACTGTACAAATTACTCTTCTATTGGAAGCCTGGGCAGTGCTCGAGTAATGCCATGTTCAACTAGACATGGTATAAGGGGTAATGATTAGCTAGAGAGACACTGCAATGAATATTCCATTATTATACCAGTTTAGGGGTGGCATGATATTCTTAACTGAGGCAATATCTTTTGTTATGTCTTGAAGTTCTCAGATATTTATGTTCTAAAGATATTTTTTCCATCCACTTTGAGCCCTCTGGGTATGATCTTCTTAAAGGAATCACAAAAAGTGGAGTTTGTGATGCCATGGTTTATGCTTTTGACAAAAGACATATTTTCCAAAACTGGGGTATTTTGATTTCCAAGCCCTGATCAGGTTGTACCCCCTACATTTAAAGCCACGCATCCCTTCTAGATCATCCTTTTTGGAGATATCCTAGGAGTAGACTGTAATTATCCTACTTTGAATTGCACCCTTAAGATTCATTGCCAAATAGGCAAGGCCAGGCGTGCATGTCAATCAATCCACAAGACCCATTAGAGAGATTAAAGTTGGGTCAACTAACTCAGCTGTAGCACCAGCAACCAACAGGCAATCCTATTTTAAAAAGATGAAGGTGAACTCCCTATCCCCTCACCCCGGCTAATGCTAATATGAGGTTCGGGTTAAAGTTGGCTTCCTGGAATGTGGGAGATCTAAAGTCAGCTCTCAATGATGTAGATGTGATGGTAAGCCAGGTGTAAAGAAGTAAAAAATGGCAGAGCTAGAGGTGAGGCTAGCAGTTTATATTGCTTCCCACCTTGTCTCCCACCGGTGTTCTCAGTGTTGCCTCCGCCAACAACCACACCCACCCTCCTACCCCTTATGTTGCTTCCATCCCTTCATTACCTGCCCCACCTGTGCCATCTTTGTTGCTTTCACCTCCCACCCATCAGCCCCATTACATCTCCCTCCCTATGTTGCTTCTTCTCACCCGTTTGAAAAAAAAAAAAAAAAACACATACGTTTTTTCTTTTTATTTACTGATCCAATCTTGATTGTTAACTAAAAAGAAAAAAATAAGCAGCCATGTCAAAGTCTATATTTTTTTTTTTGCCATTGCACAGCATAAGGATTCAAGGAAGCTTGTCCAAAAACCATTGGTAATGTCAATAGGTTCCAAAGGTAAGATCTTCTAGCCTTACCAATGAATGTTTATTTTATATCCAGCACTACATGATTGCACAATTGTTTGCTTGCTCTCTTGCTTTCCTTTTTGTTTTGTCACCCATGTAAGCTCTCTTTTTAATTCCTCTATATCCCGACTGCCTGTTACTCCCAGTAACGCTCCCTATCCAGCACCTCATTAATGAAAAATGGCTGTCCTGCATCAGAACACATACATGGGCATCAACTGGAGTCTTGGAATGGCTTTTCTTTAATAGAAAACCTATGGAAGAATTGCCAACCATGCATACACCTGCATCTTGATACATGAATTTGATACTCTAATGGAAGCTGAAGATGTTCCTACCATATTCCTACTTTCAGAATGAGACATTCTTAATAGAAGTAGGAACATAATTATTTCAGATGTTTACATTAATCTTCAGCTCAACTGTAAAGGTTAGTTAGCCAAAACACTCAGTTTCTGTTTATGATTTGTTGTGTAAGAGTAGCCAATCATCATGGATTGTAATCTTCAATTACATGGAGCCCATTTACATGCCAAAGTATTTGATTTGTAAGATACCATTTGTACTGGCAGTTCAAAAATGACACAGCCCCTTATTCACTTATTATGTACTATGAGGATTATAATTTGGTTTGCTAACTGAAGATCTATTTCTGGTCGATCAAGAGCATATTTTGATATTGCAACCCATTGGAGCACTATATTATAGACTTATAGCCTGCCGCTGAAGGCTATACAATTGTTAACAGCCTTGAAACTGAGTTGTAGTTCTGAGCTGCAGGTGAGCGGCTATAACAATGTAGAGGGCCTTTAACAACCACAAGTACAGCCCGAGGCAGAAGGGAAATAAGGCTGTTAGAACATTCCACCCACTGAAGGTAGAGTGTTCTAAGTGAAAATGAGAGACCCAAGCACAACCATTGGCACGTTAGAGAAGAAGGTGTTTGACAGCCATTATTAGCCCTGAGCCAATTTATAGTCTTCAGTGGAGCCCCCAACATTTTCTAATAGACAATACAGCATTCTCATTAGAATTATTCTATTATTCCAGATTTTCAACTTGTCAAATGATTGTAAAGTAGTCATTACTTCCCATTGTTGTGCTCTAAGGAGGCAAAAACAACCCTGCCTCACGTTTATCAGACCTCGGACACATAGGGGGTTATTCTAACTTTGGAGGAGGTGTTAATCCGTCCCAAAAGGGACGGAAAAGTGACGGATTTACCACCAGCCGTATTACGAGTCCATTATATCCTATGGAACTCGTAATACGGCTGGTGGTATATCCGTCACTTTACCGTCACTTTTGGGACGGATTAACACTCCTCCAAAGTTAGAATAACCCCCATAGACTTGAGAACAGCTTTGATTGTTCAAGAATTTTGAGCACTTTTAATCTGACCAGTGTCACTAGTAGATTGTGGTACCTTGAGCACTAAATACAAAGTGGCTTTAAAATGATAAGACAACCTAGCCTTTGTGAGTTTATGCTGTGTGGGCTGAAGAACACCTCCACCACTTTTCATCTGTGGTGAGTGGCGCCCTTGATCAGCTTGGGGAACTGCATGTCACCTACTTCGATGTCACAGCTGTCTATCATCATCACTAGTCTGAAGGACCACCGAAATTAACAGTTGTGGTTCTTGCACACACTGCAGAGACTACAAACTGATGATTAGTGCATATGTGTGCCATAAAGGTCAGAGTGTGGTGGTCTTCCTGTGGCGCCAGGAAAGCAGCGGGAAGAGATGGCCTATGTCATAAAATGCCCAAGTTGTGCTGGACAGGGAGATTTTCAAGACCTAAGTGAAGAACTTTCTAGAATTTCCTGTGTCACAAAATGATTACAATAACATTTATTTGTATGAATATTGAACTATGGGCCTGAAGTTCCAAGCCATTTCGCTGTCACAAAGTCTGTGATTAAGAAAAGTCAAATAGGGGGCCCCTGGAACGATAAGGAGAGAGAGCCAGGGAATCAAGAATTTCTTTGTAGAAAATGCCACTCTCCTTTATATAGTACAACAAAAATAATAATCCGAATAAAGAGAACAGAAAAAAAAAAACCAATATATATATATATATTTTATCAAAAACTGAGAATTTTATTCTTAATAATGATGAAAGAAAAAAAGAAAAAACCTAACAATGCTAAACTCAAGTCATGAAAATAAGCCCTTACTAGAACACAACATAAAGACTCAAGACAATCAAACACAAGACAACAGATTAGACAAATTCAAACCCCAACCTGTATGCAATAACACATAGAATCACATTTTTGCACAATCACATGAATTATATCAAAAACAAAATAAACAATTCCTAACGCAATATATCACCACTTATACAGTATATTTATGGATTTTCCTTCCACAGTTCATCAATGGTATAAACTTGCTCTGCTTATAGGAGTCTTTAACTTGTGATACAAGCATGGAAGTCTTTGAATAATCACTGTGTGTTTCCACGTAAGTAAGAGTCTATTCAAACAGCCACAAATGCATGTCAGGCTTCACTTGCCCAAATTCCAGCGTAGTTTGGATGTAACTCACTGAGACAGCCTTATTACTCGTTATTGGATGTAACTTGCTAAGGTAATTTTATTACTCGTTTGAACGTAAATTGCAGGCGTCCATCGCCCAGGTTCCAACACAGTTTAGATGCAATTTGCTATGCCCGCCTTCGTATCAATTGCAGACGTGCGTTTCGGTGGATCCCACAGAATACTGGTATTCTAAGCCACCTTCCTCAGGACCACACATAATAATAATGCACCAATGGACTGGAATAATCTCTACGTGGAATGAATAAAACAAAAGGGTATTTAATTTTGTATTAATATCTTACACGTCTTGAAAAAATTCAACTAAGCTCATACCACCAAGTGGTCATCGCTGTAATGTGATGAAAGTGCCTCCCATAGACCAAAGACCAGTAGATACCACCACCTAAGAATGATAAAAAAACAACAGAACTAAACAAGATTTTACACCTATATAAATAGATATAGATAGACCAAGAGTGTGCCCAACCCCATGACCAAAACCACCCTATTTAATGCAAGAAATAAATATCGAGTGTGACACAACTTAACCTTAAAACCCAAAGTTAGAAGTACAGCAATTAAACATAATCACCTCTCTAAAATGACTACACACCCTGTCTAGAAGCGTGAGTCACATCCAAATTAGAAAAGCTGGATTCCTTCCTCATGGGCTGAAAACATAAAAGGGGGCAGGATTGAAGAAACTTTTCCAATCAGAATCAAGATAAAACCAAATATTGACCAACAAAGACTCAAGCACTGTAGGTACAAAAAACGAAACCTAGCCATGTATACTAAACTATGGACTCCTAATTAGAAAGTAAAATTCGAAGAGAGACCGTGAATAGAAAGCAATACAAAATACCAAGAAAATAATAATTAAAAAAAGCTAAGAAACAAGCACAACCACCAAATTTAGTGCCTAAGCTCTTAAGGTTTGAAACTTACTAGAAGATATTGCCAGCAAGACTCGATCCTCTCATGTGGAACACCGCTTCGTATGCGACTGATAATCTAAATCTCAAAGGGTTTTGCAACTCGCCGCTTTATAGCGTGCTGATTTCCCGGGACCATTGCAATATAAACTGCAAGGGAGGAAGGACTCAGAAGGAGGAAACTGAAAAAACAGCACCCACTATGGCGGCCATCTTGCAACGGATAACAGAGAGGCAAATAGTATTCAAACCCACTCAATAAAGAACATGTACCAAAACAATGTTGGCAACATAATGACAAAAAACAGGATTCCATGCACTAACCTCAAAGAATTCTGCTTCCCTAGTATCAGGAATCACTGGGGCATCACCACTGCTCTTCACTCTCCAACCTGTACAAACTCGGAAGAGGGGACTCAACAAGTCCTCTAAATACCTGAGTTCTCAAAAATCGAGTAATGCTCAACTGAAAGTCCTCATTGTTGAAATGGAAAGTAAAAAAGATATTCAATCTAATTGATTCCAGGTCTAATGCAGTTTATGTAAAGCCCTACATACCAGGCTGAGCACACTTTAGATCTCCTGTTTAGTCACCCAGGTCATGTAGAGAGTGCTCAATCTTACTATCGTCTGTGAACAGATAATTTCACCATACCATTCAAACATGCATGGTATAAACTCTCCTCTCTGGGCACTGCTTATATTCTTAATATTAACTCTTCTCATTGAGCCCCACTGCAGCCTGGCACAGGGACCAATGTCAATTATTGCATTAATTAATCGCTCAGTAAGCTATTCCTATTACCAACTCACCATTGCCTCCCCTCAGCTTCATGGTTAAGGATCTCAAAGCTGAGAATTGTGTTTGTGAAAAAGCATAAAAAATGAACTTCCTATTATTCTCCCACTACACTCAGTAAACACCAAAGAGTACTTCACATTTATTGTCAAGATGCCACTTATATTTAATGACTAGTCATTCATAAGGGATTTTGGTAGCACATATATCTGTAGGATCTGCTTCAATATTATGGGCCCAGTTCACAACGGATTTGCTGTGACTCAGGGCCTGATTACGAGGCTGGTGGTCAGACCGCCAGGAATCTGCCTGCACCGCCAGGATCCATGATCTCGACGGCGTGGCGGTGGCAGAGATTGTAATCCGCCAGGGCAGCGCTGGATGAATTTTATTGGAATGAGGGATAGCACATTCCTCCGAATGTAAAGGTTCCAGTTTAGAATTTAGCAAATGCCAATACTTCAACAACATCTGCAGGGTTGTAGACACAATTTGCTACTTGGTCCATAATAAGTTGCATGTACTTTACCCTGTTGGCATAGTGAAAAGACTTCCATCTGCTGTGCATGAGAAAATAGATGGCAGTTCCATTGAGAGGATTCAACTTAGGTGCTTGTGCTTAAGAATTAGGAAATTCTCATATTTAATAAAACATAACTTCCTTATAGGGGGTTCACCAAGACTGCACGTTCAGTTCAACACAAGCTTTATTCGATCGAATAGATCATACATACAATAATAAATATAAAAATATAAAATCAGAAAAGTATAAAATGTGATTCAGTAAAACCCATACAGTGATACACAATAAGAAATCTTGTCGACTCAAGTTCAAAACTCATTACTGATAGCAAAGTTACGTATACGCCATGCTGCCATCAAATACTTGCTAACGGCTTGTATTAAAGCCTTGGAATGATGACTTTTTAAGACCCTCAAAGCAGAAGCGCAGTCTCTCATCCCCAGTTCCCGGCACATGTTACAGATCCACTTGGACCTGGAGAAGAATATGCGGGACAAAAAAAACATAAAATGTTCAACTGTTTCAGATGTTGTGCCGCATACAGGACATTTGTCAGATACTGTTTTTGTACCCCATCTGCACATCAAGGACTTCAATGGCAACGACCCGAAGCGAAATCTGGCATATAAACTTTTGCCTAAGATATCGGGTATTGTATCTAAATATGGTTCTAATTGCAGATACCATTTACAATCTAAAAAGAGATTTGTTAGACAGCCGTGGGATCTATGAATAATGTAATCGTTCCATACGTAAGACCAGTATACTCGTTTCAACACTTTGGTATGAACTTTCTCAAGTTTGTGTGGTTTTTCCCAAAAGTCTCCAAGGCCCAAGTTATTGAACCATTTGGAAACATGTTTTACCCAAGGAATAGAAGTTGAGTTGGGGCATTTTATCAGGTCTAAAAGAGAGGACTTGTAGACACCTAGTTCAGGTACAGTCCATAGCCTAAACCAATAGAGGAGTGGTCTTAGGATAATTAGGTCTGCTATCCATCTCAGGCCCAGATCTAAGAACAATGGAATAAGCGGAGTACTAGGAGGGCAGGCACATAAAGCCCTTGCAAAGTTATTCTCTCCAATAGTTAACCTATTGCAATCAGAGAAGCCCCAGACCTCCGCTCCATAGACGGCTGCTCCTTGTGCTCTAGCAATATAGATCTTTATTGCCGGGGAGACAGTTTTTGTTGTTGTACCTTGAAAAAAACGGAGGATGGACGCTGCGCCATGTTGCAGGCGGGCAGCACTTTTGTTAACCTGATCTGCCCAATGCAAATTATCAGAAATCCTCACGCCAAGTAATCTATAGAGCTGACCTTGTCCAAGAGGTCGCCTTCCAGACTGATAGTACATTTCTTCTGCGCTCCAAAACGGAGTGCCATTAGCTTAGTTTTCTTGTGGTTCAGCTCTAGGCTGAACTCATGGCAGAAGGAATTAAATCTATTAATAAGAATTTGTAGGCCCATTGGTGATTTGGAAATAAGGAGGGAATCATCTGCAAACAGAAGAATTAGGATTTTCTGAGGGCACAGGGTTGGTGCATCATTCTGGCATGCCATTAAAACCTGTACCACCTCATTGATAAAAATAGAAAATAAAAACGGTGCCAGCACACAACCCTGGCGAACTCCTCTGTTTATAGTGATATTGTCTGTTAGTTCCCCAGAGTTACCCCACCTCACTTGCGCATAGGTGTTTTGATGCAGTCTCTTCAAAAGTTGGATTATGTTAGCTGGGGTCCCTATTCTGTAAAGAACCTCCCATAGCTTCTCCCTTGGAACAAGATCGAAGGCTGATCTCAAGTCAACAAAGGCGATATATAACAGCTGTTTTGCAAGAGCTGTATATTTCCAATACAGCACAGCCAGCCTAAAGACCTGGTCCACTGTGCTAATCCTAGATCGAAACCCTGCTTGGAGTGGAGAGAAGATCTGATGGTCCGTGGCCCAGTTAGTAAATCTACCTAAAAGTTGTTTGGCAAATATCTTTTGGAGGTTGCCTATGAGACTGATCGGCCTATAATTATTTGGGAGGTTTACATTGCCCTTTTTGTGGATGGGAATAATTTCAGCACCTTTCCATGTCGTAGGGATCTGCCCCCCTTCCGAAATTTTGTTGGAAAGTGCGTTGATATACCAGGTCCAAATAACTGGCTCGGATGAATAAAGATCCCCCGGAATTTTATCTGGACCAGGAGCTTTCCCAGATTTTAGCGAGCGGATAGCCTCTGCAGTTTCTTTCATGGAGAAATGGATGGGGCCCTCAGCGATCTGTAAACCCCCTTCTGTTGGAATAAGGCTGTGGCTCGCATCCCCATGCTGTGGGGCTGTGGATCTTGCCCCATTTCCCTGCTAGCGGAAATCACGGGAGTATCAATTTTATCATAGAGGCTTGAGAAGTGTTCAACCCATTTTTCTGGTTGTATATGATATCTTGGGCTGGTTCTACCCTCTTTCCCTCTCTTACTCAACAACTCCCAAAACAACTTATTGTTGTTAGATTGTGTGGCAACCAACAGCTCCTGCCAGATTATTTCTTCCCAAGTTTTTTTAGCTCGAAGGATGGATTCCTTATAGATGCGTCTGGCTAATTGTATGTCCCCGGAATTCCCTTTAATGATGGCATTTTTAAATCCTGTCTTGGCCCTATGGCAGGATTCGTCAAACCATTAATTATTAGCCGAGGTGCCTCCTTCCTTTCTTGCTCCAACCTTCCTATAAAAAATGCTTTGCAATCTAATGACCATGTTTTCGTGTATAGATAAAAGTGGGATAGCATTAAAATCACAGTTATGGTATGGGGCCAGATTGTCAATAAAAACTGAATAGATCTCACACAACAAATAAGGATTCGACTGCACCCTCGGCCACCTGATCTTCGTGGACCGGGTGTTCAAAATAGGAGTGGGGACAATAGTAACTTGGTTGTTTGAAGTTCTGCCAAAAACGTCCCCTGAGATGGAAAGTAGCAGGGGATAATGATCACTTTCACTTCTTACATCCACCTTCATATCTCTCAGGAGGGGCCACAATCTTACATCCACTAAAAAATAGTCTATTACACTAGTGGATGTTCCTCGCTTGAAGGTGGGAGCAGTGTCCAAATCGGAAGGCATACGTCCGTTGCAGGCCCTAAGGCCATGCTTCAAACAAAGAGAGGCCAGCTGGGAGGCTACACAAGAATTAGGACAGAAATGATCACTAGACAACTGTGCAATACCCCATGTTTGGTCTTCATCCTCTGTTAAGCCTTTAAGTAATACAGAAGGTTCAAATGTACAATTTACGTCCCCTGCTATTATCAAATATGAAGTTGGTTGTAAGGTATCTAGAAAGTCAAGCAACAGATTTAGAATCTGAGATTCTGTCCCTCGAGATACAGATCGAGCATAAACATTGATAAGAATTAAATTAAAACTCTGTTGGAACGTAATTTGTAACCCAATCAAATCTGGACAATCAAAAGTTAGAATCTTATATTCACATTGCACTTTTTTGTTCAATAACATCGAGACCCCCTTTTGCTCACCCTGTTGTCTTTGTAGAAGGTTGTGCTGCAAAATTAAAGGAAAGAAACCCATCTATGATGATCTTCTCCTCAGCCCATGTTTCTTGAAAAAGGCATATATCATGGGAGTTTATGTATAAACACCAATCAGTATCATCTAATTTCCTCCCAAGGCCGGCTATATTCCATGTCATTATTGATAAACCTTTCCTATCAGAGGCAGCACTGGGTGTCTGTAGGTAGGTCTTCTCCAGGATTGTCTCATTGGTAATAATCACGTCAAGGTCTATCAAAAATGGTTCGACTGGGTTATCCACTTGGATTTCTTCCTGAGCTGTTGCTAGTCATACAGGGTTATTCTCATTGGAATCACCAACCCCGGGATGATCACGTACAATGTTGCAGCTGGAATGGCTTTTGGCTGGAACCTGACCTTCGTCCTCTAGTGCTGACTCAAGAGTTATACATCCCTTTCTTTGTTCCGTATAAAAACGGGTACGTTCATTAAATGAAATAAGGCTTTCAACTAGGGATCTATCGTGAAACTCGATTGAAATTACATCGTGCTTCAGCCCCGGAGGGCTCCACCTTTTGACTTTGTGGATATCTGAACGTATAACCGATAGACAGTTCCGATGGTGTCGTAGCCAGTGAGTGACCTTATTGACCATTGACTCATGACCCTCAATGAGCCCCGGTTTCAGCTTCGGAACTTGTTTCAAGAAGAGAGTAGTTGGCCTGGACTTGATGTCTTGAGTATTAGGCACTGTCACTAAGCCACAAGGGACTTTCTGAGTAGGAGTATTGCAATTGGGGCTAAAAGAAGATGTCGAAGCAGATAGCCTGCTGGCACTGGGAGGATCACAAGCCCCCTTGCGTTGAAAGGGATCAAATGTTTTATGCCTCCTAGTTGGCAAATGATTTGAGAGAGCTGGGGGGTAACCATTGGTGGCATGATAGTTTGACTTGTTGGCCCCCTCAGCAATTACGATTTTTGATCCAGTCAGCTTTTGTGTAAGGATATCGACAGGGCGTATTGTAATCGCATCAGGGCCAGCCCTGAATGCCTTTGGCTTTTGTTGATCTTTATCTTGGTCCCCTAGTGCAGACCAAGTAGTTAAATTTGAATCAAGTACTGTATGATCTCCTTTTGCCCCTCCATCTCTTAGGTAGGATTTGCAACCACATACTGGCTTTTCCTGCAAGACTTTAGCCAAATGTAGCACCAGGGACCTAACTTCCTCAATTTTCTGAAAAATAGATAATGTATTGGCCTCAGTAGAGGAGTGCATCAAGGAAGAAAGAGAAGTAGGGGCAAGAATACTGGGGGTTTTCTCTTTAATATGGTCAACTATAGAGGGTTCGCAGGCCCTCTGTGTTTCATCCTCCACTGCCAGGACCTCGAACCGGTTTCTACAGGCTATATTTGGGATAACTTTGACCACGGGACTCAGAGGAATAACTGGGATAGGTGTACTTCCCTCTTCTACTACTAGGTGTGACCCATGTCTGGATAAAGGATCACTAACCGTTGTCAATAGGCCTTGGTGAGGGGAGGAAGTAGTAGTATGATTTATTGGTGAGACCACTCTGGTATTAACCAGAGCAGAGGTTGACACTTGGTCATCCGGCTTTTAAAAAAAAAAAAAAGTCTGTTATGATTCATAATCCATGGAGTCAAGATTAGTATGATAAAATCCTCATTTATTCTGCATCCACGACAGTGCCAACTCTTCATTCCTGCTCCCTGCCACCTTCTCTCCAACTCCCTCAGAACCCTTGAGTCCTCTGATTCCGTTCTCTGACATCACTAGTTCCAATGATGTCAGAGACCAGCAGAGTCCACAACACATCTCCCTTTTACAGAAATAATAACAAATTTAGCTTAAACATTACTCAAACATTGTAAACTCAACAACATGAGAATAAAAGGTACATCAACAAAAATGTAACTACAGCTCATAAGAATGCAAGAAGGAAACAATGAAATAACAAAAATCATGAGTGATAAATATGTAGGAACATATGATCAAATACTGTTCAAACATGCAATGTCATACTCAATGTATAAAGTCTTCTAGGTATTTTGGAATTGTTCTATTTCTTACACCTCTTCCAAACTCCTCATTGGAATCTAGATTAGATTTGCGAAGATTTCCTTCTTTAAGTGAATCATTTGATACTGATTTATCATTCATACACTTAGCTAGACGCGACATGCTACATACATCACCACCTTCAAGAACAACAACATTTCTTTTAACTTGTACAATTTTCTTCGGACCCATAAACTTAGAGGTTCCTTTTTTTGACCAAAAAGGTTTCTTTATGTACACCAGGTCACCTACACGCCATAACCCTTGATGAACACTATGGCCCTCATTCTGACCCTGGCAGTTTGTAACCGTCAGGGCAGAGGGCAGAGGAAGCACCGCCAACAGGCTGGCGGTGCTTCCGGGGCAATTCTGACCGCGGCGGTAAAGCCGCGGTCAGAAAAGGGGAACCAGCGGTTTCCCGCCGGTTTTCCCCTGCCCCAGGGAATCCGCCATGGGGATTCAGACCCCCTTCCCGCCAGCCTGTTCCTGGCGGTTTACACCGCCAGGAAGAGGCTGGCGGGAACGGGTGTCGAGGGGCCCCCTAACAGGGCCCCATTAAGATTTTCAGTGTCTGCGTAGCAGACACTGAAAATCGCGACGGGTGCCACTGCACCCGTCGCACATCAGCAACTCCGCCGGCTCCATTCGGAGCCGGCTTCATCGTTGCTGGGGCTTTCCCGCTGGGCGGGCGGCCTTTTGGCAGTCGCCCGCCCGCCCAGCGGGAAAGTCAGAATGACCGCCGCGGTCATTTGACCGCGGTGCGGTCTTCTGGCGGTCTCCGCCCGGCGGGCGGCGCCCGCCGTCCGCCGGCCGGGGTCGGAATGACCCCCTATGTCTCTTATCAAAAGCCTTCTTATATTTCGCCTGATTATCAACAACTTTGCGTTGGACAAAACCCTTATCTGCAGATGACTCCCCCAAACCTTTGTCACCTAATAACCACAAAGGATTGAGTTTGGAACCAGCCAATCTACCCTTCAATTGTCTAAAAGGGGACATACCAGTAACAGCATTGGGGGTATTTCTGTGAGCCCATAACTTCTCCCTGAGAACAGTTTTTAAAGGAACATTATTATCCGTGGCAGTTTGAGCACTGGCCACCACCAATTGGTTCATTTTCTCAACCAACCCATTGGCTTGAGGTGAATATAAGGCCGTGCGAAGATGAGTGATGGCCAAATTGTTGAGAAAGTTCTTCATTTCCAGTGAAGTAAATTGCACTCCATTGTCAGTAATTATCACTTTCGGAATGCCTTCACACGCAAAAACATCAGTTAAGAATTCTATCACCACCTTAGTGGTAATAGCATTCACACAACAAGCAGTGACCCATTTGGACATATAATCAACCAATACAATTACAAATTTCTCATTGTGAGATAGATTTTCAAAAGGCCCCACAATATCTAAACCCAATTTGCACCACGGTTCATCAGGAACATCAACTGGAGATAAAGGAGCAGTTCTTACATTCCTGGATTTATCACTCCTTGCACAGTACACACAATCTTTCACTATCTCTTCAACCTGTCTGTCCAAACCCGGCCACCAATAACATTCTCTGATCCTGGACTTGGTCAAGTTCCTTCCTAAATGTCCCTCATGGGCTAGATTAATCAACTTCTCATGCAATCCAAGTGGAGGAATCAATCTATCACCCCTGTATACATCCATCCCCACAATGCTCAATTCACCCCTAACATTCCAAAACGCTTTAACACTGTCAGGACAAGAATGCAAATCAGGCCAACCTTTCACAACATATTCAAAAATAAGAGCACAAGCAGAATCTTGTTCACATTCCAATTTCCATTCTTCTTTGTCAACAGCTGGTTCCTTCACCCACAAAACTGGGACCTGAACATTTGTGACATTGTCTGACAAAGGTAATCTAGAAAGAGAATCAGCAGGAATATTCTCCTTTCCTGGGAAATATTCCACATGAAAATTGTACTCAATTAGATTTTCCACCCAACGTTTGATGCGAGGAGTCATATTCTCCATATTGCGACATGAAAACATTTGCACCAAAGGCCTATGATCACTCCTAATAGCAAATGGTAACCCCCAAAGGTAGTATCTAAAATGGTTGACAGCCCAATTACACGCCAAAGCTTCACGCTCTATTACTGAATAACGTGTTTCTGCCTCTCTTAAAGAACGAGAGGCAAAAGCCACTACTATCTCCTCACCATCAACCAACTGTGAAAGGACTGCACCCAGACCTTTAAGACTTGCATCTTTTGACAACAAAGTCCTCCTACGAGTATCAAAATGTCCCAATGTGGGCATCTCAGCAATTCTAGATTTGACGATATCAAAAGCCTCATCGCACTCCGAAGACCACAAAAAATCAACACCCTTCTTTAGCATAGCTCTCAATGTCTAAACTACACTTGCAAAATATTTAATAAATTTTGAGTAGTATTCAGCTAAACCAAGGAACGATCGCACTTGATCTCTGTCAGAAGGGATAGGCATAGATATGATAGATTTAGCCAATGTCACTTTAGGTTTGATACCATCTCCAGAAATAGTGTGCCCCAGGTAAGAGACTGTACCAACTCCAAATTTACACTTCTCCTTTTTTAGGGTCAAACCCTTTCCTTTCAGTCTTCTCAAAACTGCTCGGAGAGCAATATCATGTTCCTCCTCATCCTTCCCATATATCAGCATATCATCCTGGAAGAATAACACCGAACTTAAACCCTTAAGAACCTCCTTCATTATCCTTTGAAAACATGCAGCAGCTGATGCCAAACCAAACGGCATTCTAATAAACCGGAAAGCCCCTAAAGGCATGACATAAGAAGTTAGATGTCTCGAGTCTTCATGAAGTACAACTTGATGATAGGCAGCCGGAAGGTCCAATACACTAAATACTTTAGCCTCCGAGAGCATGGTTAGAGTCTCATTAATATTAGGTAATGGTTGGCGATCGACCCATATACACTGGTTGAGGCCTCTCAAATCTACACACATCCTAATTTTTGAACCATTATCCTTGGGAACTAAAACAACAGGGGCCAACCATTCAGAAGCTTCAATCTCCTCAATAACACTTAAATTTAACAGTCTATTGAGCTCATCCTGCAATAGAGACATCATCAAGTGAGGAACCTTTCTCACCTTATATACCACTGGTTTGACTGAATCCTTCAGAATGATCTTATGCTTGAACCCAGCTAACAAGCCCAATTTGTCACTAAACACTTCAGGAAATTCATTTACAATTGAACTGTCCTTTCCTAAATTAGATATAGACAGAACTTGTTCTGGAGAGTTTGGATTGAGAATAATGCCAAGATCCCTTTGATGTCTCCACCCTAGCAAGTTATCACCTCGTTTGGCTACATAAACTTTCCCCACTGTTTCACGACCTTTGAATCTGATTGTCATTACAGCATAGCCAAATAAATCAATTCTCTGCCCCCCATAACCTATAGGATCAATATCCGGAGAAAGAAGATCAATATGATCATTGCCAAAAATTGTTTCCCAATTTTTGTCTCCTATTAAAGTGAAAAGAGAACCTGAATCTGCAAGAACTTGAACAATTTTACCATCAATTTCTATATCACATTTTGGCATAACTAACTTATTATCACTGTTCATAAGAGAATTATGAATAATAGGACACTTCACATTCAAAATTAAGTCTTGACTTGACACAGTTCCATCTACGACATTGACCTTTTGATTCTTACAGACTTTTGCCAAATGTCCCTTCTTCCCACAATTCCTACAATTTATATTTCTAGCAAAACATCTAGGATTATTCGCTAAATGTCCAGGACTACCACATTTATAACATCTTGGTCTGGAATCCTTGACCATATCATTGTCACTTTTCAATTGATATGATAACGGTTTCTGTATGATATTCTTATCTACATGTGTTGAGATTTAGCTACTGCCGAGCTAGCTAGGGGTTCAGTTAAACAGCTTGAAGTGGTGTTCTTCATTTCCTGAACCCAAGAAGTAGCATGTTCCAAACTTTCCACAATGGCAACAGCTTCGTCCAATGAGGGATTCTTAGCTAATAATTTTTCTTAAACCCTTGGATTATTTGTGCACCTTACTAGTTGATCTCTGATGAGAGAATCAGTTAAACCAGCAAACTCACAAGTCTGTGCTAATATCTTCAAAGAGGCAATGTAATTACCCACTCTTTCATTTCTGGCTTGTGCACTCATAAAAAATTTATGCCGTTCCATGACTATGTTGATACGCATATCAAAATGTTTTTTTAACATCATGACAGACATGTCATACACATCTCTAGGATCTCCATCAGCCGTGCCAAGTGCAAATAAATCAAGACTGTCATAAATATTTCTTCCTTCAATACCTAAATTATGAAGAAGAATACCTTGCTTCCTTGCAGGTGAAAATTTTTCTCCACCTATTCCAATTAAATAAGATTCAGAAAGATTAATCCATTTCTTCCAAGGTAGAATGGGTTCTCCACGTTCAGATAAGAATTGTGGTGGTTGATCCAAACTAAGTGTCGCTAATTGAGACATTGCGTGAAAATTTATTCAAACAAAAATAAAAATTAAAAAATATAAAGTAGCAAAAGAACTAATAATATTTATAACAATTAAATGCAGTCAGAAAACACAAAATTGAGTTACTAAACGTTAATTACTTTCCACCTAAGTTACACGTTATAAGTAAATGAAGTTAGCAGTCTAGTCATTCAAGTGCTTAACACACGCGATATTTGATATAAATCATCTTTGCAGCGTTAAAAACGAAACTCCTGTGGCTGTGAAACACCTCGCTCGAGATTGAATTGGAGAGAAGACATGATCTCCTTCAAGAACTTGTATGCGCCGTCCAACACCGTAATGCACGGTAAGTTGCGGTTACACTTTCAAATGTTCACTTCCACTGAAATCGCGGTCGCGCAACTTTAAAATCAGCGCGATCAGCTGTAGCGGCTTCGCGCGATCAGTTGTGGCTGCAGTTTCAGTCGCGCGTTAAGAACGCGTTAACATTTAAATCCACACAATGTCCAACAGTGCATTAAAGTCGTTGATGCCGCTACCACAGGAACCAACAATAACAAATACCAAGACCAAATTCAAAGAGTATACGAGGCACTTTCCATAAGGCAGAAGAAACTTAGGATTGTAGATCCTTATTTCAAAATCCAAGTCATTAGAATTTAGATACCTGTAAACATAGTGTCCAGGCACAACGGTTCTTCTTGAAAATATCAAATATCAGTTTGATCATTGGTCCATTGCACGCTAGGTTCAGTGGATGCTGAAGACCTTCGTCGCCACTGTTATGATTCATAATCCATGGAGTCAAGATTAGTATGATAAAATCCTCATTTATTCAGCATCCACGACAGTGCCAACTCTTCATTCCTGCTTCCTGCCACCTTCTCTCCAACTCCCTCAGAACCCTTGAGTCCTCTGATTCCGTTCTCTGACATCACTAGTTCCAATGATGTCAGAGACAAGCAGAGTCCACAACAAAGTCATGGATCCTTGAAGCGATTTTCGGAGGTGGGGGGCCTTTGTTGCCCACTGTGCAGTTCAAAATCTCCTCCACCTCTTCGAATAGCTGGTCGATCTCCTCAAAAGGTTTGTGAGTATTCCCTTTAGTTTTGGTAGCTATTTTAAGAGGACGTTTCTTCAGTTTTTTCCGATCAGACAGAGGGTCCAAGGAGTCAACAGCTTTCCTCTTCCCCATATTGCCAGTAAAGCGCTACTTAACACAAGGCAAACAAAGAAAACTGGTGGTTTAAGACTTACATAATAATTGTGACCATGGAGTAAGAGAGTAGGCCCAGCCCAGCCTCAATCAGCCGAAGACGGGCGTAGACGGGCCCGTCTTGGCCCGGTCTTCGCCCGGGCACGTCCCGCGCGCGTCCTGCGTCCCGCAAGGGGCGCGTCCTTTATGCTTCCCAGTGGCCTGTGGGCTGTCCTGAGCTGAAGCGTTGCCCAGCAATGATGAAACAAGCGCGTCCCGCGAGGGGCGCGTCCTTTATGCTTCCCGGTGGGCTGTGGGCTGTCCTGAGCTGGAGCTTTGCCCAGCAACGATGAAACAAGCGCGTCCCGCGAGGGGCGCGTCCTTTATGCTTCCCGGTGGGCTGTGGGCTGTCCTGAGCTGGAGTGTTGCCCAGCAACGATGAAACAAGCGCGTCCCGCGAGGGGCGCGTCCTTTATGCTTCCCGGTGGGATGTCCTGAGCTGGAGCGTTGCCCAGCAACGATGAAACAAGCGCGTCCCGCGAGGGGCGCGTCCTTTATGCTTCCCAGTGGGCTGTCCTGAGCTGGAGAGTTGCCCAGCAACGATGAAACAAACGCGTCCTGCGAGGGGCGCGTCCTTTATGCTTCCCTGTGGGCTGTCCTGAGCTGGAGCGTTGCCCAGCAACGATGAAACAAGCACGTCCCGCGAGGGGCGCGTCCTTTATGCTTCCCAGTGGGCTGTGGGCTGTCCTGAGCTGGAGCGTTGCCCAGCAACGATAAAAAAAGCGTGTCCCGCGAGGGGCGCGTCCTTTATGCTTCCCGGTGGGCTGTGGGCTGTGGGCTGTCCTGAGCTGGAGCGTTGCCCAGCAACGATGAAACAACACTGCACGTTATTATAATGCCTGTTGGCAGACCTATTATGTCCAATAATTAACATATAATTAAATTCAGCTTTGGGTCTGCCCTTCCTCATGATTAGATAGCTTTTTACCTGTCTCAGTTGTTTGCTCTTAATTTGTTGGTTCGCAACACTATTTGTATGTTTGTCCCACCGGGGAATATTTTTGTCTCACAGTGTTCTGAGTGGGTAAGGTGTATCTTCTACATATCTTATTGGAACTCTTTCTAAGACTCACCTACTAGACAGTGCATGCACTGTCTGTTGCAAAATGAAATGTTAGCCTGCTCTTGTAGTTGGACTCTCGCTCCTAGGCAAGACTGCTGGTTTACGGATGACAGCACTTTTGTTTGTAGGTGACTAGGCCAATCCTACAACAAGTCACAACTGTCGGCCCAACCCTCCCGGCTCACAAGCAGTACCTCACCAAAAAACTCAAATGGTAAAAAGGTGATTTTTGGCAGCCTTTTCACATGGACTCAAGAGTGCGACATCTCAGGGGAGTTGTGGTGAAATAGAGAGTACCCTTTTCTCGCATGAACAGTAAGTCCCAGTCACATACAGGCAATGAAGGAGATGCAGAAAGGTTTGCAATTGGTTCATTAACAAGACTGTAATTTACTGTAAAATGCATGAGCTGCAATGATTAGGATATTTCACAGTGCAAGATGCATAATTGTGAAAATGTGAGTCATGAATACAACCCCCCCCCCACAATCTTGCAATAACATGAAATGTAAAATATCCCTAGCATGGAGAACCTAATCTCTGACCTAAAGTGTCTATGAGCAGCGCCCTCCCAACCCTTGTTACCTTGGAATGAGGTCTCTAGATCAGACTTCTTGGTGACACGAAGACTGGGTCTACATCAAGGCAATGTGCTGCATAGATGGCATTGTTAGCATCCGGTCTTGTCTGAGTGAGATGTATTCATACAGATCTTGTAGGACCCCTGATGCAGGTATGTTCCCAAACAATAGATAAGGAGGCATGCTTGGGGCGGCAATTATATAAACAATTCCCTGCAAAAGTACATTATGTTCCTATCACACATAAGTGGGAAAGGGACATGATGTGAGTACCTATGTATCTCACTTAACTTTGACGCTGATAGTGATGCCTTCACAGAGTGGTGCTGATAATAAAAAATGAAAATATTACACTAACTATAAACATAGCAGCCATTTTGAAAGAAATAATTAAACAAATAGGCTAAGGCAGAGCAAGCTGCATAGGTTAAAAGTCACTAGGTGATGGGGGCACAGGCCTGCAAGCCAGAAGGCTAAGCTAAACTCCTGATTCGTATCCAAACTAAATAGGAACCATAACACTACTTTGGGCTTTCCTTCCTCTTGTGTTTGTTCCTCCCCTGATCATGGTCTTATGTCCTTCCACTGCTCGCTTTCAAGCACTAATTTTTTTCATTTTTTAAGCACTTCATGAGAGTGCATGTTTCTTCAGCTGTCTCTCTTGTGTACTTCTCTCCCCTCTCTGCCATGCTCCATGTCCCTCTCTCTCACCCATGTGCTTCTCCCCATATGTTCCAGGTTACTCTCCCTTATGCTTTTCTCCCACCGGTGTTCTCAGTGTTGCCTCCGCCAACAACCACACCCACCCTCCTACCCCTTATGTTGCTTCCATCCCTTCATTACCTGCCCTCACCTGTGCCATCTTTGTTGCTTTCACCTCCCACCCATCAGCCCCATTACATCTCCCTCCCTATGTTGCTTCTTCTCACCCGTTTGAAAAAAAAAACCAAAACACATACGTTTTTTCTTTTTATTTACTGATCCAATCTTGATTGTTAACTAAAAAGAAAAAAATAAGCAGCCATGTCAAAGTCTATTATTTTTTTTTAGCCATTGCACAGCATAAGGATGCTAGGAAGCTTGTCCAAAAACCATTGGTAATGCCAATAGGTTCCAAAGGTAAGATCTTCTAGCCTTACCAATGAATGTTTATTTTATATCCAGCACTACATGATTGCACAATTGTTTGCTTGCTCTCTTGCTTTCCTTTTTGTTTTGTCACTCATGTGAGCTCTCTTTTTCATTCCTCTATATCCCGACTGCCTGTTACTCCCAGTAACGCTCCCTATCCGGCACCTCAATAATGAAAAATGGCTGTCCTGCATCAGAACACATACATGGGCATCAACTGGAATCTTGGAATGGCTTTTCTTTAATAGAAAACCTATGGAAGAATTGCCAACCATGCATACATCTGCATCTTGATACATGAATTTGATACTCTAATGGAAGCTGAAGATGTTCCTACCATATTTCTACTTTCAGAATGAGACATTCTTAATAGAAGTAGGAACATAATTATTTCAGATGTTTACATTAATCTTCAGCTCAACTGTAAAGGTTAGTTAGCCAAAACACTCAGTTTCTGTTTATGATTTGTTGTGTAAGAGTAGCCAATCATCATGGATTGTAATCTTCAATTATATGGAGCCCATTTACATGCCAAAGTATTTGATTTGTAAGATACCATTTGTACTGGCAGTTCAAAAATGACACAGCCCCTTATTCACTTATTATGTACTATGAGGATTATAATTTGGTTTGCTAACTGAAGATCTATTTCTGGTCGATCAAGAGCATATTTTGATATTGCAACCCATTGGAGCACTATATTATAGACTTATAGCCTGCCGCTGAAGGCTATACAATTGTTAACAGCCTTGAAACTGAGTTGTAGTTCTGAGCTGCAGGTGAGTGCCTATAACAATGTAGAGGGCCTTTAACAACCACAAGTACAGCCTGAGGCAGAAGGGAAATAAGGCTGTTAGAACATTCCACCCACTGAAGGTAGAGTGTTCTAAGTGAAAATGAGAGACCCAAGCACAAACATTGGCACGTTAGAGAAGAAGGTGTTTGCCAGCCATTATTAGCCCTGAGCCAATTTATAGTCTTCAGTGGAGCCCCCAACATTTTCTAATAGACAATACAGCATTCTCGTTAGAATTATTCTATTATTCCAGATTTTCAACCTGTCAAATGATTGTAAAGTAGTCATTACTTCCCATTGTTAGCTATGACTTTTTCAGTTAATTTCTCCTAATCACCTACAAAATGGATGTGCTCTAAGGAGGCAAAAACAACCCTGCCTCACGTTTATCGCACCTCGGACACATAGACTTGAGAACAGCTCTGATTGTTCAAGAATTTTGAGCACTTTTAATCTGACCAGTGTCACTAGTAGATTGTGGTACCTTGAGCACTAAATACAAAGTGGCTTTAAAATGATAAGACAACCTAGCCTTTGTGAGTTTATGCTGTGTGGGCTGAAGAACACCTCCACCACTTTTCATCTGTGGTGAATGGCACCCTTGATCAGCTTGGGGAACTGCATGTCACCTACTTCGATGTCACAGCTGTCTATCATCATCACTAGCCTGAAGGACCACCTAAACTAACAGTTGTGGTTCTTGCACACACTGCAGAGACTACAAACTGATGATTAGTGCATATGTGTGCCATAAAGGTCAGAGTGTGGTGGTCTTCCTGTGGCGCCAGGAAAGCAGTGGGAAGAGATAGCCTATGTCATAAAATGCCCAAGTTTTGCTGGACAGGGAGATTTCCAAGACCTAAGTGAAGAACTTTCTAGAATTGCCTATGTCACAAAATGATTACAATAACATTTATTTGTATGAATATTGAACTATGGGCCTGAAGTTCCAAGCCATTTCGCTGTCACAAAGTCTGTGATTAGGAAAAGTCAAATAGGGGCCCCTGGAAATATAAGAAGAGAGAGCCAGGGAATCAAGAATTTCTTTGTAGAAAATGCCACTCACCTTTATACAGTACAACAAAAATAATAACCCGAATAAAGAGAACAGAAAAAAACAAAACAATATATATATATATTTTATAAAAAACTGAGAATTTTATTCTTAATAATGATGAAATAAAAAAATAAAAAACCTAACAATGCTAAACACAAGTCATGAAAATAAACCCTTACTAGAAGACAACATAAAGACTCAAGACAATCAAACACAAGACAACAGATTAGACAAATTCAAACCCCAACCTGTATGCAATAACACATAGAATCACATTTTTGCACAATCACATGAATTATATCAAAAACAAAATGAACAATTCCTAACGCAATATATCACCACTGATACAGTATATTTATGGATTTTCCTTCCACAGTTCATCAGTGGTATAAACTTGCTCTTCTTATAGAAGCCTTTAACTCGTGATACAAGCATGGAAGTCTTTGAATAATCACTGTGTGTTTCCACGTAAGTAAGAGTCTATTCAAACAGTAACAAATGCATATCAGGCTTCACTTGCCCAAATTCCAGCATAGTTTGGATGTAACTCACTGAGACAGCCTTATTACTCGTTATTGGATGTAACTTGCTAAGGTAATTTTAATACTCGTTTGAACTTAAATTGCAGGCGTCCATCGCCCAGGTTCCAACACAGTTTAGATGCAATTTGCTATGCCCGCCTTCGTATCAATTGCAGACGCGCGTTTCGGTGGATCCCACAGAATACTGGTATTCTAAGCCACCTTCCTCAGGACCACACATAATAATAATGCACCAATGGACTGGAATAATCTCTACGTGGAATGAATAAAACAAAAGGGTATTTAATTTTGTATTAATATCTTACACGTCTTGAAAAAATTCAACTAAGCTCATACCACCAAGTGGTCATCGCTGTAATGTAATGAAAGTGCCTCCCATAGACCAAAGACCAGTAGATACCACCACCTAAGAATGATAAAAAAACAACAGAACTAAACAAGATTTTACACCTATATAAATAGATATAGATAGACCGAGAGCATGCCCAACCCCATGACCAAAACCACCCTATTTAATGCAGGAAATGAATATCGAGTGTGACACAAATTAACCTTAAAACCCAAAGTTAGAAGTACAGCAATTAAACATAATCACCTCTCTAAAATGACTACACGCCCTGTCTAGAGGCGTGAGTCACATCCAAATTAGAAAAGCTGGATTACTTCCTCATGGGCTGAAAACATAAAAGGGGGCAGGATTGAAGAAATTTTTCCAATCAGAATCAAGATAAAACCAAATATTGACCAATAAAGACTCAAGCACTGTAGGTACAAAAAACGAAACATAGCCATGTATACTAAACTATGGACTCCTAATGAGAAAGTAAAATTAGAAGAGAGACCGTGAATAGAAAGCAATAAAAAATACCAAGAAAATAATAATTAAAAAAAGCTAAGAAACAAGCACAACCACCAAATTTAGTGCCTAAGCTCTTAAGGTTTGAAACTTACTAGAAGATATTGCCAGCAAGACTCGATCCTCTCATGTGGAACACCGCTTCGTATGCGACTGATAATATAAATCCCAAAGGGTTTTGCAACTCGCCGCTTTATAGCGTGCTGATTTCCCGGGACCATTGCAATATAAACTGCAAGGGAGGAAGGACTCAGAAGGAGGAAACTGAAAAAACAGCACCCACTATGGCGGCCATCTTGCAACGGATAACAGAGGGGCAAATAGTATTCAAACCCACTCAAAAAAGAACATGTACCAAAACAATGTTGGCAACATAATGACAAAAAACAGGATTCCATGCACTAACCTCAAAGAATTCTGCTTCCCTAGTATCAGGAATCACTGGGGCATCACCACTGCTCTTCACTCTCCAACCTGTACAAACTCGGAAGAGGGGACTCAACAAGTCCTCTAAATACCTGAGTTCTCAAAAATCGAGTAATGCTCAACTGAAAGTCCTCATTGTTGAAATGGAAAGTAAAAAAGATATTCAATCTAATTGATTCCAGGTCTAATGCAGTTTATGTAAAGCCCTACATACCAGGCTGAGCACACTTTAGATCTCCTGTTTAGTCACCCAGGTCATGTAGAGAGTGCTCAATCTTACTATCGTCTGTGAACAGATAATTTCACCATACCATTCAAACATGCATGGTATAAACTCTCCTCTCTGGGCACTGCTTATATTCTTAATATTAACTCTTCTCATTGAGCCCCACTGCAGTCTGGCACAGGGACCAATGTCAATTATTGCATTAATTAATCGCTCAGTAAGCTATTCCTATTACCAACTCACCATTGCCTCCCCTCAGCTTCATGGTTAAGGATCTCAAAGCTGAGAATTGTGTTTAAAAAATGAACTTCCTATTATTCTCCCACTACACTCAGTAAACACCAAAGAGTACTTCACATTTATTGTCAAGATGCCACTTATACTAATCTTGCCTGTAGATCTTCCCTTACTTAAGGTGAGGTCCATGCACTCTACTCCCTCCACTGTGAGGTATCAGCTCCATGCCCAATGGTTCCTCCAACAATGAAGTCATTATCTTGGCCATCCTCTGGGCTGCCTTCCTTAAACTTTTCAACTATGTGTTCATACTTCAGCAAGATTACTTCCTCATCCTTAATCGTGTGGGAAGTTGAAATATTGGTATCCATGTTGAGCCTAGTTAGTAAAAGGACCGTGCCCAAGACCTCACCAATGCTTTGTGTCAGAGTTCTTGCAAGAAAGCTTGCACTCTCTTCCGTGCTATGGTCTTCTGCTTCTGGCTTCATTACTTGATGTTTTTTCTGAACTAACTAAATGCAAGAGTTCATTCTCCAACTTTCCATGATCTTTAAATTCCTCACGCAATACTAACAGCAGGAGGAGAGAGAGAAAAAAAGCTAGTGTTTGTGTTGAAGCTTTGCTCAAGCCAGTGTAATTGATTATGTCAATATACACAAATGCTGGAGAGATCTTAACTTAGAGTTTAACTGTCTAGAGATACAGAGCTATCTGGTCCCTCTGATGGTGAACTGCAGTATCGAATAAACTGACCTGTACTGATCCTTCCGCCACAAGTTTGTGAATCAGAGCCAACAATTGACAACGAAGTGACCTGCACTAGTGGCAGGTTCTTTTAAAACCACCACTCTCCCCATAAGTGTTGTTAACTGGAAAACATATGGAAGGAGCGATCAGCCATCCAGACATGATCGTTAACTAAAGAAATTGAAACATACTAGATAAATATTTTGTATTGCACATTTTGTCTGATTTTGGGAGCAAGTAGCAAACACAGCGCAAGATTTTCATGTTCATTGCATGAGAACTTAAAACTCAAGCGAATATGAAAATTCGAAGGTCGGGGAAACTGAACCTTCAATGGAGCTGAGGAAACTAGAAACGGATCAGTAAGTGCACCAGATACACAATTTGATCCCCATGGTGGATCAGTGACTTATCATCAGCCTTCTTAGTCACTCAAGAATACTGACTGACACTGTTCGCTCTGTCTCGATCAACTGCACTGCCTGACAAAACAACAGAGAGAAACCACATGACTCTGGAAATTGTAGAGAACCCAGGAACATCGCCTCTGTGAGTAACAACTATTATCAGTGCTCTTCTACTCAGTGCTATAAACTGAATTTAAAAGCATAGATATGGGCTCATATCTCTCAGTAGAGTGCCATAGCTAGTTTACCCAACAGTGCTCACCAAAGCACAGCAGCTCTAAATAAATACAATTTGTAGGTTTGTAGCAGGTGGTGTGAGAAGTGCAACACACTGCTACAATCTGACCTTTGCCAGATACTGGAAGCCTGCAATTCCCCTGACAAAAGAAGTAACTGATTTAAGGACAAACTATTCTATCAACAATGTATTCACTGCTTCACATGCTTTGAAATTAACCAGGAAGCAGCTGGCATGTCACAGCAACCATTGCTTCGCTCTGAGTTAGGAAAACCCTTGCTACTTTGGAAGAGATGAAAGAAGCATTTTGATTCGTATCTGATTACTATCATTGGAGAGAAGTTTTCATGCGCTAGGAAACAAGGAAGACTGTGCATAACCAAGGGATTTAAGGCTACAATATTTACAAAAGTATTGAAGTGATGGCTGTGGAAAATAGAGAATGAGGACCTAGAGAAATATATGACGTCGGTAACGCCTTATACCACCCACTTCCCAGCCCTAGCATATGATTTTCTAACTCACACTTATTTACACTTGTGATGAAGAAATCTGCAACACTAAGTCCATTTATATTTGCTAGAAGTCATTTTTTCTGATTTCCTGTTAGATGTATATAGGTAGTTTTGGCCATGAACGTACGTTCACGACTAAAACACCTTTGTGATTCGGTACGTCTCTTGTTTTTTCAGTGTTGTAAGGTAATTGATTTGGTGACAACTTCATTAAAAGCTGGGCAAATGCATCATTCAAGCCACACCCCTTGCCTGATATGGTATCATGGATTTCATTCACAGATTACTTTTTATTTGGCAGCCTTTGGAACCCTATTTCAGGGCAGCCTTTTACCAACAGCTTTAGTCACTGAAAATGTAAGTGCAGTGGTACAATTTCCAACCTTGGTCAAGTGTGCTTTAGCAATTCAGATATTTTTTTCAAAGATAGAATGGCCTTCCACTACGAATGGTACGATTACCCTAACCACTGAATGTACATCATTGCATAGACTAAAATTCAGCAGATGAATGAGGAAAATGAAAGGATTAGTCTTTTTCTACATAGCAAAAGGGAATAAAAGGGAATACTGATTAGTACAGTGCATTTGACTTGAAAAGTCCCATTCAGTGAGGTCAGGAAAGACCTTAGTGGCCAGTTAAACTAAAACTGTCACAAATTCACCTTTACAGTTAACTTATTTAACCACTATGACCCACAGGTTGATTGCTTAAATCCTTGAATTATTTTGTTTGAGGAATCGTTCACCCCATTTGGATGAGCCATCTTCTGCCTCTGCCAATCTTTAATTATGAGATTAGATCTGGGACCCAATGGACCGAGGCAAGAAGCACAAATTAAGGATGAGGCAGGGACCCACCAAAGGCACTCCGGGAAATTTGGAAAATGCGCATTGACAGGAACATAGGGTGGTCTCTGTGCCTATAACAAATGTGCTGCTTGAGAAGCAGAGATTTGGAAGAGCCCACTACTGTTGTGCAGAGCTGCGCCTAGAGCAGTTCTCGCAGAGGTGACACAAAGGACAGAACCAGTGAGGAGGAAACTGAAGAACTAGAGGACAGTGGATCTGCTGCATAGTGGCATCTGTGACCTACAGTCCTCTGACGGTGCATTGGATAAATAAGGGGGGATTAGAGCAGTGGCTATGAGCACTCGGCCGAAAGATTCAGTGACATAGACCCACGTGTTGTGAGTTTTGGGGTCCATATTAGAGACGTTTCGGATTTAACCGTGAAAATGCAAAGCCTCAGTAAGAAAGCAAAAAAGCAATATCAGAAGTCAGATTTCTTTATTCATAAAAGGTCTAACTCGAGATTCCTCCCTTCAAAAGGAGGAAGCATTGGTACTGGTCCTGGGTATTCAATAGAGGAGACGGTGGATTAACTGTGAGAGATTAATTACAGGGATAATAACATAAACTGTATTTGCAAAGCCCACATTCATCCATTGGAGCACCTTGGCACTGAATAATAGTTGGTTATTTTTCCCAGTGTACACGTTGTTACTCATTTTATTGATCGCTGGGGGTTGAAAGGTTGAGCAGAGGGTATGCATTAGTCCACTGAGCCACCAGACACACCTCACTTTCTCTTGCTATTTACATTTAATCACATTCGCCAGAGCTTACTGAGGGAATACACTAAGAGCTGGTAGCTCGCTCATCTGTGAGGACATGCCAGACAAGGCCACTATTGAGGCAAGTTAGTACTGCTTTGTTCAGAATTTGTTGTCACGTTTAAGAGGCGAACCATGCACAATAAAATCTGGCGTGACTGTTAGCAAGTGCTTCTTTATTGCATTGCTCCTTTCTCTCATATGGGTTATGCATTCGGGAAGATATTCAGAAGTAACCTGCACAAGCGGTTGTACTCCAGAATATAGAGTACAAATTTGACTAGCAGAATAATCATGAAGGTAATTATATATAAGGGTAAGTATAGATTTAAAACATCTTAATTGCACTTATACGTACCTTGAAAATGTATATGTTCAAGGTAAATATATTTTCAAGGTAAATGTAGGAAACCTATACTTAACAATATGTAGCTACTTTCACGACATTCTGGTAGTAGATATTAAGGCCCTTATGTATTGGCAGCCCGATATTTTAGTATTGATATTCTGGTAGTAACCCTGACAGGCATCTAGAGTAGAGATAGGCTTCATACATCTTTCCAAGTCATCAAATCAACTCTAGACAGGCTGGCAGCACTTCTAGATCTACCGTATGCCTTTCATATAGATTGTTGGATGGTTCCCTCGTTAGCTTCAAGCTGCTATGTTGCACCTCTGGAGGCTGTAGAATGAGCAGCAAGCGATGTTCTGCCATGAAGTGCTGCATCAATTCGAGTGACAAGTAATTCATCCTGGCACTGCTGGGGGTAATGCAAACAGAATACTGGCAACTAAATGCTCATTGTTGGAATTAAGAGTAAAAAAATACAAAAATGCTGATCTTCAGGATCTGTATTCTGATTGTATACAGGCACCAGACAACTAGTGAAGCGGCCCCAGTGCAGCAATGCATGCATAAATGTAGAGGAGAAGGGAGGCGCCTGATGTCAGGCAACCATTTCCTACCTCAATCTTCTCTCAGCCCGCTCCTGCTGGCTCCAAAACATAAAAGTATTGTGCAACACAATTGTTGTGAATCCTGCCACCTCAAATACCACACTAGAAATGCTCTGCCTAACCTGAAAATTGACAACACAGATATCACCAACATTTGGTGGTAAATTATAGTATTCCTGGCTACAGATTGCATTGCAATATTATGTTAGAAGAGGTTGGGCTGGGCCACCTCATTTATATTTTGATTTTTGCTCGAAATGGGTAAGAGGTAATCATTTTGTTCTTCCAGCCGTCTCAGGGGGGCACAGGGACTGTCCCTCTATTATCTCGTACTTGACGTCTGCAGTGGGAGCCTTAAACATTGAAATCCAGCCAGTTGAAGAGAATCTAGGCCTGGTGGGGAATTCCCTAAAATTCCTCCAGCCTGTCAAAATAAGAAGGGTAAGTGCAGCGAGGCTTCTCATTTGGCAGCAGGGAATGAAACCCAAATTGGGGTTCCAGTGGCAGAGATTTATCCCGAACCATACACTTTCTCTTTTGATTTGGTTCAGCCAGCTAAGAAAAACAAAAAGAAAGATATGGGCAAAAAAATGGGACTGTTAGAGCTAAAGCAAATACAATTGCAGACAGTACTATTTCAAAGATGCACATGTTATCCTTGGCTGCAAAAGACAAATTAAGGGGCAGATTTAAGAACCCATGGCGCCTCCTTGCGCCACATTAGCGTAATTGTTTTGACGCTAATGTGGCACAATGAGGCAAAAATTGCTGTGCCTTATTCACTAAGTGGCGCAATGCATGAATTGCACCATTTTGTAAACCTTTGCGCTCCATTATGCCTGCGCCAGGCATGATGTATGCAAAGGGGGCGTTTTCCCATTAGGGGGCACACAAAAAAGTTGCATAGAAATCTAAAAGATTTCTTTGCATCAGTTTTGTCAGCACTTTTAATGCCTGCTCAGAGCAGGCGTTAAAATGAGACACACCATTGTTTACAATAGGCCTCAATGGGCTTTGCAGAATTAGTGTCAACTTTTTGACGCTAATCCTGCAAAGCTCCGAAATAGCGTCAAAAATGTTGATGCTAGTTCTCCAACTACCACCATGGTGCGCCATATCTTAGATAAGGCACACACATGGTGGCATTAGGAGGGCACTAAGGGACTCAAGAAAAGTGGTGGTGCACTGGGTGCAGTGCCAATTTTCTTAAGTGTGGCCCTCAATATTTTACCGGATTGCATAGGGTTGACCATTGAACCACTGCTCTGTAATTTATTTGAGACGGTTGATCTGCTAATGAAGAATGTATCCGCTGATTTGTCTGAGAAAATGTCTTTTGTAGAGTCGACTCTTATGAATATAGACCTTGCTTTGACAGAATGAAAACAGGGACTGGCAATATTAGCCCCTAATTTGAGCTGTTAAATACACTGCAAGTTTACCATACAAAACTTGGTACAGAATCGTCCTGCCCCCTCATTCCTCATACAGGCCCGGAAAACATATTGACTAGAGGGAAAACTAGCAGAAAAAAGCTCATCCCATCGGAGGATATAGGCAATTGAAGCATGGTCTGTGATAGGATTATGTCCCCTTTGAGCCATGTGTATAACAATCATGTAGCCATTCTTGACAAAAGACACACAGATGGGGGTGACATTGTGAAGGGTCAGGTCGCCCCTCTCCTTCTGTGGCTCGTTTATTAAAACCAATGAAATCCAGTCATAGACTTTAGTTACCTCTTGAATAGACTCCTCTAGTAGCAATTTTAACGGGCGTTCCAACATTATGGCCCAGTCTGAAAGAATCTACTCTCCAACTAAAAAACTAAATAATACACTGGTGTAAGAGACAGCTGGGAAAAGGGGAGTACATAGAAGCCCATATTAAGAATCGAGTGGGTAGGGGCTAGGGAGGAAACTCTGGAAGAGGAACTGCATTGTAATTAACTTTAATCGTCCATATTTCGCTGGCCTTCTAATACATCAACCCTTCCAGTTTAGCCTTGCCCTAACAGTGATCAAGGTACTGCCACTAGGTTACTTTTGCCACCAAAAGTTTCTACGAAAGGAGAATTTTTATGAATAATATGGGGAAACAGACGACCCAGTCTGCTAGGACTGATCCCATTCAGGTACAGAACAGAGTTGAACCTTTATGTACCCTGGATTGTAATTACTGACTGATCAACCCAGATATAAACACATTTCTCACTCAGGGTAATGTGGATAGTCAGTTACCCAGTCAAGTCCTTGATTCAACATCTAAGACAAAGTTCCTTCTTAAGCTCTTGAGTTGGAAAATATCTGACCTTGCCAATAAGCAATCTGATATGTCATGGTTGAGTTACTTAAAGGGTTACCATATTATATGGCTACAAAAGACTTGGGACACAGGCATTACCTTTTTGTTGATGGGTATATATTTTATTTTCTTCAGCATTGCCCTCTCCCATGGGAAGAGCCAAGGGGGTTTACTTACATTGGCTTCTCTTGCCGTCTCCTATGAAATATCTCAATTGGCCATGGGCTCTCAGTTTTATTGGCAGTCAAACTAGTTTTTAAAGTGTTCCCAACTTAGTTGGTGATTAATGTTTATAATGCACAGAATAATTCCACTGACCACTTATCAACCCTTAACATTTTTCTTGCTAGGCTTACGGAAAAGCAGTGCCCCCTATTTGTTGTGATTCTCCTTGGAGATTTTAATATTCATTTATGTTCCTAGCTATGTTTAGCTGGAGATGAGGGCCTCTTAGATGGAATTTGTCATTTTGAGTATACAAGACAAGGAGATTTATTTAGCACCATCATGGCTGACCATAATCTGGTACTCCTTAATCACAATATAGGGGGTTTCGGTTCCGTGATAACATGGTGATTCCTGCTTACTTAGTTTACTTTTGTAAGTTTCTTAAGGTCATTTGGAGCCAGTTTAGTGATTATGATTCCCTAGTGGTAATTATCAATTGGAGTCAGGAGGAGAATGTCATGAGCAAAATAGTCCCTGAGGAAGCCAACATCAAACCCATATACCAAGGGTGCAGACTGAGGTGGACTAAAGTAGCTCCATGGCCCTTGTTAGATAATTCATTTGTCAGACATGGCCAGGATATTTGCACCTGTTTAGAGGCTACCACATATCATGCAGCATTATTAACTGCTTGCAATGGGATCTGTACGTTTGTTTCTAAAAGCCTAACCTATTCAGGTGGGAAACCTAAGGCCCCTGAATGTAGATGGTCCAGTCATAACTGGTCAAAGGCTAATTGAAGTTTAATTGTAGCTCTTAAGAAAAACCCCCAGAAATAAGAACGAAGTTGCCATGTGCAGAAACAATTACAAAACGGTGCTTGGCGATCGTAAAAACACTATTAGAAAATCAGCTTGGGAACAACTTCTTCAGGTTAACATCCTTAAAAATAGCACTAAATTCTGCCAGATAGTAAATTGTCCATATTTCACAGGTGCTGCAAATTATATGTTGGAATACCACGTATCCCCTAAAGCCTAAGTGTAGTACTTCCAGGGAATATATGGTGATATCACTGTCAAAGTTCCAGCCCTTGAGAATGTGGTACATTTGGTAAATCCAATATAGTCTTTCTTGAGTAGGAGTTATATGAGGCCACAATTCATATGTCTAAAAATAAAATCACTGGACCCGATGGTGTACCCACTGATCTTTATATGACAGACTCAATGAAATGGGCTACATTTTAACTAATGTTCTAAATGCAGTAAAGATAATGGGTATTCCACAGTTGTGATCTAATCACCTATTACTCCAGTTTTTAAAAAATGGTAAAGAAATGATCTGCATTGCTATAGCATTAATAGATTCATCAGTCAAGGTAATTGGAAGAGTCATTCTTTCAAAGTTAAACTTGCAGTTGGATGAAAATGAGGTACGATCTGATCTGCAATATGGTTTTATAGTAAATAGAAGTATCCTGGATCAATGTCAGAACTTGCAGCTGATCATTGGGAAGTGTACAGTTGAAAAAGAGAACTTGTTACATCTAGCCTGTATGGACCTCACATCGGCTTTCAACAGAGTGAATAGAAGTAAATTATGGGCTATCCTCCTTAATATGGGCATTAATAAATATATAGTGTACTTTTTGTATGATTTGCACAAAGATCTGGCTGCAGTAGGCAGATATAATTAGGATGGGAATACCACCTCACCATTTAAGGTCCTTCAGGGAGTAAGACAGGGCTGCATTTTGCCTCCTCTTTTGTTTACCTTATATATAAATGATCTGAGAAAGACCCTGTTCATTGCCAGCAAAGACATCCCTTGAGCAGGACCACATTTTATTCCTGCTCTTTTATATGCTGATGACATGGTGCTGTTAGCAAGAACCACAGTGGATCTGCAACACCTGCTCAAGTCCTTTGTGAGTTTTATGAGCAATTTAGATTTGTGTACCAACTATAGTACATCTCATACTCTGGTTGTGGGGCCTGCAGGAAAAGGACCAAATGCATATTCTGGTGTAGGGCGAGCTCACCAGAGTAAATGTCTTCCTATACCTTGGGGTCCTTTTTGATGATAAGAGATCATAGGCCCCTCTAATGAGAGCCAAAAGGAATGCCATGCGAAGGTGGTTGTGTTGGTGGGTGGCTTTTCATCCTGTATAGGGGAAAAGCCAATGAAGGCACTGATTAAGATCTACCATTTCAAATGTATGTCCCTGGCATCCTATGGTAATGATAATATGGGGTTATAAAGATGCCTCTTTACAAGTAGTTGAGGCCAAGTAGTTAGGAAAATGTTTGTGAGGCACCTATTATTGGTACCTTAGTCTTTGGCCTCTTCTGCTGTCCATGAAGAGTTATGGGTGGGATACATTCCTGATTTGTTAACCTTGAGACCCCTAACCAGATGGATTTCGATTAGGGGTAGGCGGAACTCGCAGAGTTCACTCCATGGAATTTCACTGAGTTACAAAAAAACTCTGCAACATTCCGCAAAGCTCCGCCCACCAACCTAGCATGGAATTCCTACTGCTGCCCACATACCCAAGAAGAGCGGTGAGAGAAGGCCCACTTTCATGACTTAGTAATTAACACACCGTAGACCGCTGCTCGGAAGCATTACCCATGGCTGGCTTCTCCCAGCAGAGTCTTTCTCTGCTGGGGCTTAGTTATTTTTTTGTAGTATGAGTTACATTTACACACAAAACAAAATCATGCTACTTTTGTATAAGGGGAGGCATTGATTAGAGGCGGTCGTGCATGAGTGGCAAGGAGCAAGGCCAATTCTACACAGATGGCTGGAAGCAAGACAGGCTGGGGGCGCACCCAGGAGCCATTTAAATGTACAATTTGTAGAACATCTGGTTGGGGGGGCAACCTCCAAGAGGAAGGGGAGCTGCTGCTATGTTTGGTTCATGCTAAAAATCAGAGCCAGTGTTTTATCACTTCCTTACTGAGGAGGTGACGGGATGGTTAGGCATGCAAAAATAATCTGAATACATACACACTGTAGACTATCAGCAGCAAGAGATGGGAAAGATTCAACCTACAAGGTCGACTGCAGAGGCCAGTGACGGGATTCTGCATACACAAGCCACTGTGAAGGCACACACGCATGATGAAATTGTGTGCACAGAACGCACACACTGCAGCCATCAAGGCGGTGTATAGGTTCATATGCATCCCGAAGACATGTGTACTAAATGTACACACAGTGGTCTCAGATGCCATCGATGCATAGCCAGCTGTAGATGTGGATTTGCATCCCTAAAACGTGTGCATTGTGCAGAGATTGTACACAAAAGACATCAAGATATACCCCCCTTATAAGAGCATTGGCTCGCTGAAGTCATGAGCACCGAATGTACAGAGCAACTATAAATGTACTACCCACTGTAGACGGGCATCACCAAGGCATGTGCGTACAATGTACACACACCAGCCATGAAGGCACAGCTCACTGTATGTATTCATCTGCATCCCAATACATGCATATCATACTCACTGCAGCCATCGAAGCCGAAGCCAACTGGCTGGAAAGGTGCACTTTTGTGTGTGTGTCCATGTGTGTCCTTGTGTATGAGTCCACTATGTCACTAGTAAGATAGTGTCACTCGAGAGTAGCACAATGAAGCTTCCAGAAATGTTAGAGTGGAATAAAAGTATGTCCGAGCATGCCACTAAACTTGACAGACTAGCCACAAATACAGAAAGACCCTCTAACAATGGTGTTTTTTTATAGACTTGTCAGCTTACTCCAGCAGTGCTGGCAGTTAGCGGTGACTCTGCAGTGCTGGCTCCCTGTGCCGCGGCCCTCGGGTCCTTGACTCCCCAACTGCCCAACTCACACTGTGCCGGCTAAGGCAGCCCAGGCAGGAAGGAGGTGGAGCTGCTGCTGCAGCCTTGCTGCCAGTGTCGGATGCTCAAACCATGCTGAATGCATGCCATTGGGATGCTTTCCGGCCACAGCCCTCCCCTACTGTACCTCAATTGGCCTGAAGGCCACGGTCCAGCACGGATGTATTGCAGTACTGGTTAATTTCACCAGCGGAGTGGAGTGGTGGAATATATTTGCAATTCTGTGTTACAAGAGTAAAACAGAATTACTAAAGTCCTCCAATTCGACCACAGAATTAAAAATTCTGCCCACCCCTAATTTCAATACGGCTAAATTCAGAATTGGCACTGAATAATGCTATTTTGAATGATTGTATGGACCTAGATAAGTCTGACAGTATCACCTAGTTAAGCTACATCAGGACTTACTTTATCGAATTAGGGCACCCTGATCTATAGAGCTCTCTTGCTAGGATTGTTCAGAAGGATTTCAGGTGGGTTAAGGAATATTATGTGCAGTGCAAGCATCTAGAGAGAGGACGGAGCAGTGTAAGCCCTCCCTACGTGCCCATGTCATTTCAAAAACTGGCTTGCAAATAGAGCCTTATCTCACACTGGTTACAAACACTTAGCATCATTTCCTATTAACAAGATTTGGCTAAATTTACATCAATGATTTCTGGCTGAGCCTGTCAGTTAGAAAAAGGTAGGAAATTTAGCTTCATGTGATTCTTTTTCTCATCAAGATATAATGCATTTTGTCTTAGTCTGTGAATATTATAGTGCTTCCCGTGATCAATATATTTTACATTTATTAAGAGAAAAACATTTTACGCAATCTAAGCCTACCTTAACGTATTTACATATGTTGCATAATGAGCGTTTGTTTCAATGTAGCAAATTTTCTATTAGGTGCAATGAGACTCAGAAAAAGAAGAGGCTCCCAGTAACTTTTTTTTATAGAATTTAGGACTGTATGGGATGTTAAATCATGTTTCTTAAGAGGTTGCTGTTTTAAATTCTAATAATGGATGTTTTTAACTAGATTTGATTTACTTTTGTGTATATATATATATATATATATATGGCAGCTTGATTACTAGATTATGTATTATTTTTATTCATATACATTTCTTTTGTATGTATCTTTTATGGTTTTAATTACCAGAATAAAGATTATTTGATGATGACGTTAGAATTTTTATCTGCAGCCAGGGATTGTGCTTAGTTTGTTTAAGTACTTGGTTTAATTAGATATACTAGCTTAAAATGAAGGAGTATATTTGAGCTTATATTCAATTAAATCTTTATATAAACATCTTGCAGTCACCTGAAATGATCATGATGGGGTCTATGGCTATTTACATATGTTTAGACATTCATAGATGTGAAATGTCTGACAATTCCACCGCTAGCTGTGCCCCCTTTTCAATATCATCAGGCACTATAAGTTGTATTTTAATCCTACAGAAATGATAATCATGTTGGTGATAAGGATCAAATGGAACCATGGTTAATTCTTCAGTGTAAGCAGCCAGCCGTAGAAATATGAATGAGAAAGGTTTGCCTTTAGCTGATTGTTGATAACACTCAGATGATGTGTCTACTACAGCAAAAAAGAGCTTATCATGTTTATTACAAAAGTGATCAGCAAGGGTGTTTTTGTAGTCCAAAGATAAAAAAATTCAGATGACATCTTTGACAAAGCTGTTACCGTGATCCTGCAAGTGGAATTTGTGGCAAAATCATCCTGTATCTTCTAGCAGGACCGAGGGTAGTAATGGATAGCCTTACTGGTTGTATTTCAAAATATCAACAACAGAAATATAAGCCTACACATATTTCATCGGGGTAAGCATAGACAGGGAAATAAAGATTTACTGCTCTAAATCCATATCTACATACTTCCATGCTTATAATGCCGGTATCTTGGATGTGATCTATTTGTGGCCAATAGTTTGGTAATAAACACTTTGATTCTTATTGGTTCAATTGTCACCTCTAGATTTACTTTTCAAATAGTCTGCATCTCAGATTGCTGAAAACAAACCCAGAAAAAACTAGAAAGAGCCCAGAATGCAAGAGTGGGATGCAGCTAGCACCACATGCTAACATTGTGACCCTGTTTTGGAGTTACCTATTATCTGCCAATACACGCACCTGAGGGATAGACGAAGTCCCTCAATTATGAGTACTCTGTGTCTCTAGTGAAATCAATTTTACTATTTGTGATTTTATTACATCCAATTTTACTGGATGAAATATTACTTCATGCTATTTTTCCACTCAAAATCAGTGCATGTGTGGAGACACTGCATCAACATGAAATGACTTATAAGATGATTAAGTATGTAATTTCCTGCTTCCCAACTCAGTGGCAGTGCTTGGGGGTGGGGAAAGTATTGTGTTTGTGAATTAATAACAGCTGTTTCTTCCTGAGAGCCATGTTTCAATTTTTAACCAACTGGCAGCCATTGTATGTAATTAAGAATCCATTCTAATTCATAGTTCATAACAGCCATTCCTCTATTTTCTTATTCTATTACCCAGCATGGATCCTGAGAGTCAGAAAATACAACTCCAATGGGACAGAATTAAAGTGCTTGCATACGAGTTAGTCAGAGAGGAGGTGTGGATAATGAGGTATTTGGTGACCAAGAGAATTTCCAGCTAGATCTAAACTGTAACAATAAGTCACAGATAAAGTTAATGCTGTGCCTGCACACCCTTGGAGTGTGGATGAATGCAACCAAATTATTTCAAGACCTCAAGCTTGAAGATCAGGACCTACTTTCCAAATACAAGGGGGAGAGACTGGCACTGCTGGGGAACCTGCTGTGAAACTGAAACTAGGGCCCATATTTATACTTTTTAGCACTGCATTTGTGTCGCTTCTTAATGCAAAAGCGGCGCAAACTTAGAAAATACAATTGTATTTGTACGTTTGTGTCACTTTTGCGTCAAAAAAATTACACAAATACGGCGCTAAAAAAGTATAAATATAAGTCTAACTCTCTACAAGGGCAAAGTGTGCAATATCATAAATAGTGCAAGGATTAAGGGGATTGAAGAAGGAGCAGAGACTGCAGGGGTATAGGACCTGGGTGATAATATATACATAAGCATCAGTTTAAAACATAGGCATATATATAACAATGACCGGCAATCATGAATGTGTACATACCTTTTACATATTTTACAATTTATGTTAATAATAACAAGAACCAGAACACTGTATTAAAAGGTCCAGGGGCCTGATTCACAAAGGAAAACTTATACCTTCGGGTAAGGTTACTACTGTTTGCTATTTACAAAGGAATTTACGACTAATATCTTTATGAGTGCAGAATTTCCACCCATAAAAGACCTTTCTTTTTATGTAGAGAGATTCTGCACTCGTTAAGATACTACTTGTAAATCCCTTTGTGAATAGCAAGCAATCATCAACCTACATGAAAGTGTATGTTTACCTTTATGAATCGGGCCTTAAGGTCATAACTATGTTTTTGGATTTTTCAAGTGGGGAGTTCATTCAGGGTGACAAGACACATGTGCGAAGTACAAATCTCCTTGAACGAATTAACTTGTCCTCAAAGTACACTAACCATACATAACTGATCACAGACAATCTACCTGTTATCAAGCGCTTCAGGAGGAGGTGGTGTTATCAGCATATCAGCCTGCCCTTCATTAAACATCGGAAGCAATCTTGAGGGGCATCTAATGCTATTCCCTTTCAGTCAAACCTCTGCCCAGAACTCATTCCTATGAGCCACCCAACTCAGTCCCCAACACCTCTCTGGACCCAAAGAACACAGAATGTTTTTTTAATACTATATAGTGAGTGGTGTTTCATCTGGTATGAGCAATAGAAAATAAATCATTATTGCTAGTTCAAGAACATGATTGTGTTGTCCACAGAACAAACATAGAATAATATTTTATGTAATGGGAGAAACTTTGGGAGATTCATAGATTATGGACCACCAGTATGACAACAGCAAAGAGATAATGTTTATCATGCTGCAAATCTGTTTCTTTTCAAGGTTGTGATGGTGCATAAATGAAACAATTTGATAAATATGTCTTTACAGAACACACTTCAGAGGAAGACCTGGAGCAGCACTTTATGTCATGCTCCACCACCAGCCCCTGTAACGGTATCTAAAACGAAATCTGCAAAAGCAGCAGTTAGTACTATTACCTCAACTTAATATACACTGGAAATTGTGCAAGCCAAACCAACTAAGTTTGTGCTCCCAGTTACTGTTCCCACAGTTACAAATAGCACAATCACACCAAATGATCCTGCCTTTGCAATTGGGGCACCACAAAAACTCTATCTGAGAGCAGCAGAACAGTAACCACAATATCCATTACCTTACCATTGTTGTTGGTATCCATCCCCCAAAGTGTTGTAGATGTGCCTATTGCTGAGGGGGGAGAACTAGCAAAAGAAGTGTGAATCGGAGAAACATAGAAAGATGTTGATATAGACTGGAGCCCATCTGTTGAGTGATAACATTCTGTTTCTGCTGGCCACCTACCACCTGTGACCCTGACCTCAGTTTGTAGACGCATTGACTGAAATATCACAGAACATTTCCATCATGGAGGAAACACATCCGTCTTAACAGGAGAATTCACAGAAATACACAAATGCCATCTTCAAAGAGTAATAGTATAAATACTCCCTATGACACCAGGAGTCAAATGGCCAGGCTACATCAACAGCAAAATAGAGTAACTATCACACATCATCAGATAGAGCAGTTTTAGGTGCTGAAGCAGATATTTTTTTTAATTAATGTTTATGTATTTTGAATAAAGTAAATGTGTAGAAATAAATTAATGTAGAGAATTAATGTGCACGTTTGAAAATGTGCCCACGAAGAGTGGCTGCCATCATTCACTAATTATACCAAAATGAAAAATTGTGAAATATTGAAAACGTATAATAACAATGTAGTAATATGTCATATTGAGATGTATAACGTATGTTTTGCATTATATTATAGAGTTAACTTAGCCGAAGTTGTGGCCTAGTTTTGCCAGGGCTCATGAAGAAGAAAAAGAAAAATACAGTGTAGAGAAGCTTCTGTGTTGAACTGACCCTGAACCACTAATTGTTTAATAAAGTCTGCTTAGCTAGAATTTTCTGCAATGAACCGACGGACAGGAGATGATGGAACTATGCATGTAACAAATTTGGTGTAAAACAGACGAGATGTACTTTCCCAGGACTCGAACAATGGAGACACTGACTGGAGAAGAAGATGCAACATTTTCGATACCTGATGAGCAGTACAGTGAACCAATCGACAACCTGAGAGTGACGAAATATTAGAATTCATAGATTTGAAGAATTGAATGAATTGGGTAGCGTCACATATGGTGATTAATTGACCAATTAGGAATTAGGGGGATGGACTGACAAACCTTAATAAAAAGTAATGACAAGGAGGGAAAACTTCAGATGTTAGGGTAAAACTTCAGATGTGAGGGGAGAACTGATGCAGATGTTAGTGGTCGGAGACGCGATTCGAGATTCTGTCATTGGGCTCATGCTCTTGAGAGCCTGATGCGCTGCTAATCAATTGGTGACCTGAAGACGAAGACTGACTTTGTTGCTGATCCATACTGTGGATAGGTAGCTATGACAATGTGACGGTTTACCTTTTGTACCTTTTCTTTCTAGGTACCAACTGCACTGTTTTTATAGTTTTCTCTTAGCTAGATGTTTTTCTAAATTCATGTTCTAAATTGTTTTTGCATAAAGTCCCACACACTAATGCTAATCTGGATTAGGTGAGGTTCTTCTGGGTGACACTGACAGTGACAAATGATTGACAACTGATTTGCTGAACTCTGCTATTAATGGTGTTATATTCATCTTTGTTGGCTTATGCTAAATCATTAGAACATATGTTTCCTCAACTTATGTTTAGATTATGTTACTGGTGGTCACTAATGAATTAATCTTGATTTGGTCTGCAGCACGCATAGAAAGAGCAAAATGCCAGAAACTATTGTATATGTGTGGGAAGGTGCCCCTTCCTGCACATAAACAATCATTTGAACATGACGCTTTGGCACTTCTATGTGTGCTGCATTGTGTACACAGAAGTGCCAAAGTGCCATTAGAGATTGTTTATGTGCAGGAAGGGACACCTTCCCGCACATAAACAATCACACCCATCAATGTAGACATTCTTGCATGATGGTGCAAGGATGCCTGCATTGGCGCTAGTAGTTACATTTAGCGCCAGCGCAGGGGAAATCGCAGGGGTGCACCATATTCAGTTAAATACGGCACATCCCTGCATTTCTTAAGTAACGCAGCACAGCACTGCCAATTTTGGCGCAGCACCACACTGCGCCACTTTTCAATAAATCTGGCCCGGAGTGTGTCAGGCAGAGGCCCAGAGCAAAGTCCAGTCTCAGTTCAATTGCCACTGATCCACTGTGATTCTTCAGAGCGGAAGCACTGCTGACTTCGGACGCCGGACGTGAGTGTACCGGGTGGCTCGCAGCTGAGCAGGGCGCAGCTGGAGAGGAGTGCAAGCAAGGACGTGAGCCGGCTGGGAGGTGCATCGTTCAGCACATCGTGCATTGTCCTTGCAGGAATACAACGGTCCTCTAGTCTCTCCGCAAGTAGGGCATCGTACCTGCCTGTCTGTCAGCCCAGGTGAGCGGCTCTCCCCGTGGCTTTGCTCGTTTGTTGGTTTGTCTGCTTGCCACTGAGGAGGCCTGATTGGGTGCAGCTTGCGGGGGGCGAGGGAGAGCCCTGTATCCTTGTATTTCTAGAAGCAGGACTTATTCCTTTCGGATCCAGACTCCCACAACGGCACGCCTGCTCATGCCCGCATCATTGGGAAACGGACTGGGACTCCGCTGGGACAGCACTCCGGGTCTGCATTGTGTGGGCCTGAGGACTTGGTAGCCTTTCCGTCTCAGCAGCTAGCCGCGCACCCTCCCTACGCCTTCTTGAGGTGTTATTCTCCCCATCCCTCTCTTGCGGATCATCGTCGAAGCAGCCTGTCCCGGTGCTGCTTGCCGGGGGGGCGAGGGAGAATCTAGTCTCTCTGCTTTCGCATAAGCATCCCTTGCTCTCAAGACTCAGACTTTCTTCTTGATGCTCCTGCTCTTGCCAAAGATACCGCGAGGTGGGTCGGGCTGGAGTTTAGCAGGCACTGCTCTTCGTGTATGCAGCCAATTCTGCGGTGAGCTGAGGTACAAAGCGCACCAAGGAACAACGGGCAGCTGGTTGGTGCTGGATGTTCATTAAGTCCATTAAGCCAGCCTTGTCTGAGTCAGTTGGATTTGTAAAGAGCGAGTCTGTCCTCTTGTGCCCTAAATCGCAAGTCTGCTGTATTAGCCTCTTTGTGCCCCTAGTGCGGGTACTCTCTATTATGACCATGAAGAAGCTCCGTTCAGGTCGTCTCCTCCTATCAGGAAGTCTTGCTCTAAAACTTAATCCAACCCCATACGGAACAAGGCTAACTCAGCACTCTTGCTGAAGGGACAATCGCAGAAGCATCTTCTCTCCTTTTGGGGTAAAGAGAACTCCTCATCACAGGAAACAAAAAGCGAAGTCATCTCCATTGCACCCCGGATTCAGAGTCACCTATGGAGTCCCCAGGGGAGCTCTTAAGTGAGCCATTCCAGGCAGAAGCAAGCCAGGAAAAAGGAACCAGGGTCTTGGAATTGGGCCCTATAACTCCCCTTGCCGAGTCTGTTGTGTCTGTTTGGCCCGCTTGGAGCGAGCTGGGGCCATTGCATTGCCCCTCCTCTTCACCTGCCTGGCCAGTCAGCTCTCCTCTTCAAGCTGACCTGGATCCGAAAAACTCTCTGAAAAGTGCTGCTATTATTCCTACAGCATCTACTGCTATCGGACCCTGTGACTTTACACTGCCAGACTTGGACCCAGTTTTATTCCAGAGATATGGCCCCCAAGCAAAAGATCCTTTGCCTCTGTCTGTGATCCCTAGGTCAAAGGGCCTTTAGACTCCATCGGGTTTGGAGCTGTTTAATAGTACTCCGTCGTTACAAGATTCATTATATATCCAATCTCATTTGTCTGCGTCGCCGGCCTTAGATGTCAGTGGAATTCAGCCCACTCCACCTTTGGAATCTGAGGTCAGGCTCTCAGCTTCTTTGTTCAATCTGGAAAACCTCCTTGCTTTCATTTTAAAGCTTTTGGAGAAATTCGTAGGGGGCTCAGAATGTATCCTTGACTCCGTAACAGCAATTTTAGTGGAGATGACCAAAGATAAAAAGGAGGCCGTATCTCTTGATTTTACTCAGTTTAACATCGCCCCTTTACAATCTCTTGTTGATCAGAATCTGTCCTCCAGGGCACCCCAAAATGTGCACTCGTGCAAGGATGTGGGTACTCTATCGTGAAGCTCCCAAAGCTTCCGTTCTAGTGATGTAAAGCCACTACCGGGTAGTCCTGTGGACTTCATTCGATTTATTTTTGACTCTCCCACTCTGAGGGGCAAACCCCTGGCACAAAGCCTCCAGCCCCCTACGAAGGTGTTCCCCATCTTTCAAAGAGCAGTCAACCAAAAAAAAGGGCCCTTAATTTCCCCTCCTTGTTATCCTCAGTAGAAGATTCTAAGAGGAGAACTTTCGCCAAAGGTGGGAAAAAACCTAAGAGATTGAAGAAACCAAATCGACGAATCAGCAGAAAAAAAAGAAGGAAAGTACTGTCTCCCGAAGCGATAACTGATGGGACAATCTCTCCTCAAATTCATACAGAGCCATACGCGATGCAGACTAGTATGCGCTCTCCGCGTAGGCCTAATTTTACCAATAGGGGTCCTGTAAGCATGCACTTAACCGACCTCCCTACTATCCCAGCCTTGAATCCAACCACCTCCCCATTTTTGCCCCCCAGACGGGAGACCATTTCCATCTAATGCTCTATCTTGTTGTCCAGGGAAGGAGCTCCTTCAACAGGTTGTAACTCAGATTCTCAGATTATTGACTTTTTCCCCATTTTTGATCCCGATTTAATTTTAAATAGGTCCACCTTGTTAAGATGCTTTTCTGAATCCAGTTTTTTTAATCACATCTCCAGCAATGATATTGATCTTGTCTCCCTAAGGATGGTCGGCGGTGGTCTCAGGGCTAGGGTCGCCTTCTGCTCATTGTACACGGCGAACCTGGTCCTCTCTCATGCTGACTCTCTGCAGTGTCAGGGGATTGATGTGATTGCATTCTTGTCCCACACTGCTTGTGGAGGGGAAAAGTTTGTGACTAAAAGCTCCGAGAAGCCCCACCCCCGGCCCACTTTAAAGGCACTGATTTTACGATTTATAGACCTAGAGTAGATCTACAGGCTCTCAAAGTGTCCTTAACAGGGAAGGATAGGCGGGAGTTACTGCGGGAGACACGACACGCTCCGAATCTTCTAGCCACTTCTGCCCTGGAAGATTGGGGTTGGCTCCCGGGAGCCCTTGCGCAAGATCGGGGGCCCAGGGACCCACTCCAGCCTTCTTCCTAATAGAGGTTTAAAAATAATTTCCTGGAATGTAGCCGGGGTAAAATTTATTAGGGAAAAACTATCTTACCTCAGCACACTCAACTCAGATTTAATTTGTCTTCAGGAGACTTGGTCAGACACGGACTTGCTGTGGGATAATTATTTTGTAGTTGATTGTAAGGCCTCTTCCTCTCGAAGGGGACACGCTAAAGGGGTGGTAGCTTGTTTACTGTTCAACACCCTCAAATGGGATTATTCCTGCTATAAAGACCTCAGCAACCTCTTCATGGCTCTTACGATTCGATTGCATAATACCTCGCGAGGTCCTACCTCTTTGTTATTAATTAATGCGTATGTGCCCCCAGAGGCCACGTACGATTCTCTGTTAGAAAGGGTATTTGCCTTTATAGAGGACGCCTTAGATACCGAGTTCCCTCCTCTGATAGCACTAATGGGAGATTTAAATTGCAAAATTTCCAACTTTGCCCTATGTCAAATGCGCGACGTAGAGAGAGAAACAGCGCTGTGTATCCCAGACTATATTTTTCCCCTCTAATTAAAACAAACAAAAGGGGTAAACTTCTCCTTAGTCTTCTTAAAAAAAACGACTGTGTTATTGCTAATGGCAGGTCCACTTCGGATTCCCCTGCCTCTTTTACACATATTTCTCCGGGGGGAATGGCCATTTTAGACTATTTAGTACTGGGTTACTCCTCATTCGGTCTATTGGAAGATCTTAGGATAATAAGTACTCCTTATTGCGATCATAATTTGCTTTTTATCACCTTAGAAACTTCCATATTGTCATTAGACTCTTGGATATCTGGTGGGTTTACCCAGAGTTTTTCTAATAAGACTGGGAGGACCCAGTGGAATTTTAAGAGGATTGCTGGTGTTTCCGCAATTTTAGCTCCCGTGGTTGCTAATCTTATTAGTTGGGAGGGAATTGAGTTGCTAAACTTTTCTGATCTCCTGAAGCAATTGGTGGCTAACAACTTGTCGGGGCGCATAAAGTAGCCCAGAAAACAATCCCCCACGTATTGCTTGACTTAAATAGAGAAATAAATAACTAGGTCAGGGCCCAGTATTTAGTTTTCTCAGAGGAAAGGAAAATCAGGGTTGTCATATTAAAAAGGAGAAAGAAGCGGCTGAAGATTCGTCTTGCAAAAGAAGTGGGGGACAGGCTCTGGATCCAGCTCTGGGAAGCCGCTACAAAGGGCTAGGCAAGGTGTTTTTGGGCATTAGTGGGTGAAGGTTGTGGGTCAAGAATCCGTCCCTCCCCTGCTGCAATCACCGAGGCCCGCTGGTCAGAATCCATCTCCTCCCTGTATGCCTCCAATGGGGTTGCACCCTTCCGACTCCCAGAAATTCCAGGAATTCTCACTCTCTCTCCCCCGGCTGTGCTATTGGTGAGATGCGTTCTTCCGCTGCAATGGTGCCAGACAAACTTCCTTTATCAGTATAAAACAGGACAGGAGCTCTTGGTCTAAGATCTTATATGTGGTCTTTAGAAGATGTTTCCTCCCTAGATGTATTCCTCCCTCGTGGGTTGGTAGTATAATTGTACCCTTATATAAAAAGGGCGACCGATCCTGTCCTGGTAATTATCGTCAGATCGCCCTCCTCAATGCGGTGGGAAAAAATTTCACCAAATGTCTGCTCTCTTGACTGATGTCTTGGGCAGAGAAGAATAATATCATCCCCTTGGAACAATCTGGATTCAGACGCAAACATAGTATCCTAGATAACATCATGGTGCTTCAAACTATTATGGAAAAATATGTTAAACTGAGAGGTGGGGTTGTTTATGCCGCCTTCATAGACTTCTCCACGGCCTTCAATAAAGTAGATAGAGATCTTCTAGGGTCTAAGTTATGCAGCTTGGGGATACCTTTACCCCTCCTGGAGTTAATAATAGCTTTCCACTCTATTACGTGGTGTTGAATCCTCCTTTGGGGTGATAGAGGTTTATCCCATAAGATTTTTACATCTAACGGGTTAAAACAGGGCTGTCTACTGGCTCCCCTGTTTTTTTACCTTTACATCTCAGATCTCCCCTCCTTTTTGTCTATGGGTAATGGTTTTCCCCTGCTAGTGGGTGGGCGCCCAATTTGCTGCCTGTTATACGCTGACAACATCTTAATTTTTGATTTAACCCCTAAAGGCCTCCAGAATCGCTTGCAGCGTTTGTCAAAATACTCTGACTCTCATTGTCTGAAGATCAATGTATCCAAAAGTAAGGTTCTCTGTCTCTTGGGAAAAAAAAAGACTACCTTCCCCAATTATCGTTGGATATTGGGCAATCAAAATCTTAAAATCGTGAAATCTTATCCCTTCTTAGGGAAAATCGTGAGCGGGAACCTTAGCGATGTTGCCCACATCGCCTCTAATAAAGCAAAGGCTGAAGGTCAGGCAAGAGGTTTGGGGGCTCTATATACAGCCACAGGGAGAAGGCATTTCCATTACCTTTTATCAGCATATCGAGTTAAAATTCCTGCATCCCTGTTATACGGGGTGGAACTCATAGACATCTCCAAATGGGGGTTCCTAAATCAAGCAGAAGGTAACATTCTCAGAAAATTATTATCTGTTAACACGGCAGCCTCAGTGGCGGCTCTGAGGCTGGTAATGGGGCTTAGAAGCAAATATGCTCAAGGATTAGCGGGGGTTATACAATTGGCCACCTCAATTTTAAGGAGCGAAGAAAACACTATGAGATCACTTTTAAAGAAAGAGCTCTTTTTAGATAACAGTAAGGCTAAATTTGCCTTTTGTAAGAATTTTTCCATTGCTCTGGAAAGGTTGGAGCTAGATTGTAGCCAAGTCCTAGAATTTTCCCCATTGCACTTGAGGGCGATTTTGAAGAACGCTTCGTGGACTCTGAGCTTCCACCAAGACTTGGAGAGCTGTAAAAAAAGAAGCTCCTTTGCGAACATAGTTAACACTCTAGTAATAAAAAATCACAACCGTATCTCATTTGGAACATCCCTTATAGCGTTAGGCGCTTTTGGTCACTGCTTCGACAGGGATTGCTCCCTTTGAACACCTTACTAGCAAAATGGTATGGTACTGCAAAGGAGTGTACCTTTTGTCCAGCAGAATCTCAAGACTTACGTCATGTATTATTTGTTTGCCCTTCTCTTGCCCCTTTTCAGCGTAAATGGTTAAAACCAATTTGTCTTCAACTCTCTTTGTTGTCAGTGTCTGAATTTTTCAAAGCCCTGTATGATCCTCCGAATGAAAGATTCTGTTTTAAAATATTAAATTTGTTCAAATGTATTTTAAACTTATTTTAATTTGTGTAGCACTGCTAGTCAGGTGGCTTGGTTAAATAAATTAATAGGATCACTGTTTTGAACTTGTTCATAATAATAATAATATTACTATGATTTAATATGTGGGACTGAAGAAAGCAGGCCCCTTTTGATAGAGTGCAAGATTGGATTGTGAAAATGCTGTTTTTGCACAGGTATATACCACCAGTACTATGGTTAACGCGGTTCTGTCTTCCGACAGTCCGGTATTCTTACCTCTTTTGAATAAGAGTTTCATTGAGTGTGTATATACAAAGTTGGTACCCATGACATAGGATTTTGATGTAATATTTTATTGTATATATCTTTTAATTTTAATTTGTTGTACCTGATTGGTTGTAAAGTATAAATAGTAATTTTGATTCTTGGCTTATCTATACTATAAACTTTTATATGGTTTTCAGCTAGATGTAAAGGGTAAATTTGATTTTTTGTTTGGCTGTAATACAAATTCTTTTTTTCCTCTTTTTCTCTTTTGTTCTTCTCCTTTTTATGTGGGCCTCAGTTGAGTTCCAAATCATAAATAAAAAATAAAATTGAAAAATTGAAATTCACAGGAATGTCCTACTTTGTAATGTTCCTGGAGCCTTCCAGGGGATTAGTTGTATGATTCTTGTATTTTAAGTGGAAGGGGATTCACCATCTCCTCTGGCCCTTCTCACAGGTCTCAGATGCTAAGTGTAGCTGGTTAAGTCAGCTTGGGTTCCTTTCACAAGCCCAGTAGTGTTCTGAAGAAGGTTGAGTGAAGGCACAGCTCTGTAGCTTTCACCAGCCTGTGGGCAGGCCCCGGCACACCTACATTCTCAGTAGTTCCTGAATGTCTTTCTATAAACAGGGTCCAAATACAAAGTTTCATGGCAAATCCAAAATAGCCAAAGTCTTTAGCCATACTAAACTAGGGCTCTGGGATCTGGGGATATGTATTATAATGTTTGTTAGTGTCCTCACACATCTAACACTAAAATCCAGCTTGAAGTACCCACAACAAAAAATGAGACAAACCTCAAGTAAGACAAAGCATGGCACTTCAGTAATCAGCCTGTTTGATACTTTTCAAAGGTGTAAATGTTTTACATGTGTCTGAGACAGGGCTTTTGTGCTGGATTTGAAACAGTTGTGTCAACAGAAGGGGGTGCAGCTCGCATCTTGAATATTATGCTTAGCTCTGAAGTATCATCCCTGCCCATTCAGGTAAACCTGTCACTCAAATTGGGCTGTTATGTGGCTCCTGGGAGGTATTTCACACCTCATTACAGGTGGGGCAGCAGCTGCTGACTAAGGCTACTTAGCCTGTAGTGGCTCAGGCAAGTGAATATATTGCATCATCGTTGCATCACTTTTAGTGACACAACAGCGGCACAAACCTTTCAACCATATCTATGAGGCATGCAAAGCACCTTTTACATGGCTTTGTATGGCCTCATAGATATGGAGTAAGGCAAGGCAGTGCAAGTCACTGTGTCGCCTTACTCTGCAGCAGGGAGGTGTTCCATGTGCGTTGCAATGGGTTTTCCCATGCAACACCCATAGATTTTGACTCATCCCCAGATTTATGAGAGCCTGTAAACCCGGGGACGGCGAAAACGTTAGACATTCCCAGGGAGGTGCAACGAGGAGAAATATCTTCTTTTCTCCTCATATTTTTCTCTTTCTGTGTAAAGAGAAAAAAGCCTCCAGGGATTTTTGGCCAGAAAGGTGCCTCTTCATGCACAAAAACAATCCTGCAGACAACGCAGGCACCATGGTGCTAGGGTGCCTGCGTTGGTGCGAGGCAGCCAAAATGGCACCAGCGCAGATGGAAGGGACAGGAATATGCTGTATCGCATTGATAAGGTCCATTCCTACCCTTTCCTTTTGACACAGGGCAGCACAGCAAGATAACCTACTGCGCTGCCTTGCACCAAAGTTTATAAATTGGGCCCTCTATTTCTTAACTAGGTAGAAAGACTTCAACTTTACTAATGATTTGGATTTTTAAAAAACAGTTACAAAAAAGTTTTGAACTTATTCCTACTGGATAGTTCCAACGGGATAACACAGAAATACTGATTTAATCTGCTTTACCTGTATTCCATGTGGGAACAGCGAAATCCAATGCACTGAAAATAGCTTTGCGCAATATAGTCAATGTAGGTAAATGCTAATTTAGGCATGCACAACTTATAGGCACTAGACACCCTACTTAATGGCCCATTTGGAAGTTTTTGGGGTGACTTAGGTTTGCACTTAGATATCGTTTTTTAGGTTCATAAAAGAGTTTATTTTTACAGGTCTTCTGCAAACATGAGCGTTTGTAGACAGCAGAGGACCTGGCCTCAGTGGAGGCCTGTGTGATGTTGTTAGAGTAAGAAAGTGGATGGTACAATATAGTGCTTCAGTCCCCATTTAATTATACATGTCATAGGAGTAGATGTTACACTATATTAAATTCAATATGCCAAATGGGGGTTTAAGTTAGGTTTGGCTTTGTTTGGAGGGTCTGAGCAAATACACTAGGCAGTGGATTTGACTGTTTCAGTGTTAGTGATCAAAATTACCAGCAGATGAGTCCCAATAAAAAACAAAAACTACTGGTGACCAGTAGGAGTCACTTTGCAACAGTGTTGACATGGCATGAGTACATCTCAACATTAAATGATTGATCATCATTTTTATGACACATGCAGTTGGGACAAATGCAAAGTAGGAAATTCATCTACCAAGAATTTACTTACCCCCACCATCCACTTCCTCAACACCTTCTGACAGGGATGCCCAATTAGGTCTTGAAAAGGTCTGCCCATATAGCAACCATAGAAGGTAAAGATACTACCCTGGCCAATAAGAGTTCACCATAAGTTTCATTAATAAGAGGGATTTTCTACTTGTTTGGTCTGGTATGGCGCTGCAAGCATATTTAGGTATTAATATGTTTCTTGTTATCTTGGATTAATTGTACTGTGTGATGCCACTTTGCTCAATGTATTATTTTAACTATTTTTACATAATTGTTATATTTGTCTATACCGTATATAGCCTTTGTGATGTTAATTTTTCCTAATAAAAGAATATTTTTATTATGTATGATTTTTTCTAGAAATTATTTGTATTGAAAAATGTAAAAATAATTAATTTCACTGCATGTGTCTGTCTAATTATTTCCTTAATCATACATATATATTAAATGTAGTTCAAATAATTCACTTTAATTTTTTAAAAAAATGAAAATGTCATTGTGTTAATAAATTTGCAATATATTTAATCTTTTAAATGACAAAACCAAAAGTTTATACCTATTTCTCCTTTTTTAGGTCGAGCATAAGCATATGGTCTCTTGTATACTTTTAAGTATACTTCTTCTGTGGGCTTAAATCCATTTCATTTGCTCATTTCAGTGTCATTTAAAAATCCTCTCTTGCTAGTGGTCAGTCATGCCTCTTTGTCCCTCCTTTTTCTCTTTGGGAGCAGGGACCAACTACTAATTACACCTTGTCCTATTTATCTCTTCTTTAGGGAACTTTTTTTTCTTTGTTTCTACCTCACGTTTGGTGAAGTTCCCCTTTTCATTTGCAGAGCATTCTTGCTCTCAGCTTAGCTTCACTGTAAACCAGGCTGCTATCTTGGTCACATTTGCTATTCATCAGCTCTCTGTGCCTGCATGTGGTCCCCGGTGGTGGGAGCAAGGGTGGGGGCCTGCTTGTTTATTTAATTACTTGTTTTAACTTTGCAAAGCTAAGGTAGCCCAAACTTGCCCCAAAGGTATTGGAGGCTTTACATGAGTACCAGCTACATTACTCAAGGATATATTTATTTTTTGTATGCATGGGGAGATTCAGTGATGTTAAGCCCACGGCATGACTCAAACCCAAGTCCTCAGTTCCAAAGTCAGCAGCTCCAGTCATTGCGCCACACCTTCTAACTGTTTAATCTGTGGGGCACATGAGGCATTCGAGATCCTTTAATTGTTGCAGCACGGCACGCCTCGCTTCATGTTTTCATATGACGGTGTTAGCGTTTCTGACCTTAATATGTAAACTTACAAGGGGATGCGAATAGGTTGATAAACCTTTTGACTCGCAATTAAGATGTTCCCACCATAATTCCAGTAGATACAGATCGATAATCAATAACCAATACTCAATATCAACAATCAACAATAATCAATAACAGTAATAATCAATAGTAACTGTCACGCACCATGACCTCTCAGTCATGAATAACCACCCCTTTTAGTAAAAGTTTTAATATTTTTTTCCCTATATTAACAATGCTAAAGTCATGTAGATTAATCTCAAAATCAAATGAAACACATACAGAAACAATACTGGCTGTCCAACGGGGTGGAAGAAACGCAATCTAATCAAAACTTGAACTACGACACACTCTAAGGTTATGGTGCAAATTAATAACAAGCTCATCTGCATAAATCTAATCACATATATCTAAGTTCAGCAAGGAAATTCATCCAGCATTTTTCCCTATTAGCAGAATTTAAGAAGTCAGGATCCTTAACTACCATCAGATTAGCATTAGCATGTTGGGCTTCATGCAAAGAAATGTAGTAACACAAATTTGGAAAAACATCTACCTACGGCTCTATCAAAGCAGTGTGGTTGGTACCTAGAAAGAAATAGCAAATATGCATAATAATCAACATTCTAATTCATGATACCTATCCTCAGTATGGATCAGCAAGCAGAGTCAGTATTCATCTTAAGGACATCAGTTGATCAGCAAGGCATCAAGAATCAACATCAAAGTTCAGAAAACACAAAGTCTTTAAGCAATAAAGTTAAGCACATCTCTTGTCAAGGTGCAAAATGGGCAAGAATGAGCTATGGGCAAATACGAAATGCTTAAGGCAAAAATGCAAAATGCAGAATGCTGGGTTCTTCTCTGTGACGTTTTAATAAGTTGAACTCACTAAAACTATTTCCTAAATCCCTATTGGTCAAGGAGTCGCATGTTCACACTTTGTCCAATAAAACTAAAACTACAAATCTATGAATTCTACCATTACTGGGTTCACATGTCGTTGATTGGTTGTCCTGCAATGTCCTCATCATCTGTCTCTTCAGGTAACAATATTGTTGCAGCTTCTATTCCAGTCAGTGTCTTCATTGTTCTCCTCCTGAGAAAGGCTTAATAATACCCCTGTGAGTATTTGACAGCCATTGCTCAGACAGAAATCTTGGTGTTGGTTAAGTTTGTGCACCACCGATACCCGTGGGTGTTGTCAGATTAAGGCCTGATTTGACTGTCTGTGAGTTTGACGGGTGCTGCTCTGGGTTGGGACCAAAGCAGCACTGAGTTTAGCAACCTCTCCCTTCCAGTCTCTGGGAGAAGGTGGGCCAGATTTCTGTCCCTGAGTATAACAACAGGCCCTGGTCAGGGTGAAGACTACTCCTATACCCGCCTCTGAGAAAGTAGCACTGTGGCCTAACCCTGACTGAGGATTTCACTAACAAAAAGATGCCCTTTTGGAAATACGTGGCTGTGCATTGGCATAGACAGCACTCTCTGCTCACAGGTGTATACTGTACTTTATGGAATACCAATGTGGCAATGGCTTGTAAAAACAGTGAAAGAATGTTTAAATTATGTATGAACAACTTTTGAATTCCCATCACATAAAATCTTGCATGATCTATTCTTTAATGAAAAAAAAGAGGTTAAGTTACAGTTTGTACATTACTTGAAGTAAACCTGAACAAGTTGGGGGTGTGGAAGAAAGCATTTCTGGGTCATGTCCACAGTTTCTCACTCTCCATGGATCCTTGAGTTGACGGGCATAAATGATCATTCTGTTCTGGGTTTCTTAGCCATTTTTCACACTTCTCAGTTAAGGAAGATACCTCATTGGTTTTGGAATGTTATAAAGACAGTATATTCAGAGGTAATTGAATGTCAGCCCTAATATTTGTTTTTAGTTTTCAGTGTGTTGGTGAAGCATAAGGCAGTGAGAGCACACACCATTGAAATTCCCGTATCACCAGTGGCACTTTTTACTGTGCATTTGTGCGAGTACAGTTAATCATTATTTGTAAGAACAACAAAAATGTTTATTTTCATGTTGTTTTATTTCAATTTAGTGTGCAGGCCACTGTACCTGTTTTAACTGCAGTTGTTTCAATAAAAAAAAAAAAGAAATCCCCAAAGCAGCTCTCCCGGCACAGCAGGAGAGCCAATAGTACAATATTCATTGCACTCGGGAAACTTGACCCATAATGCTTTGTGGGGCATTCATTTTGCAAAACATTTTTGCTCGTACCTCAGCCTGCGGTGGTCCGAGGACAATGGGACCTCCTTCAAAACGTTCACCACAACATGCTCTTTCTCCCTGGATCATCTCTGGGTCCCCACACTAGGTTAGTGATTCCAGCCAACATAACATCCTTATTACACTATTACTGTTTGAGCATTCTTGGTATGTTTGGGCGACCCTTCTAGTTTATTTCTTGTTACTCCTACGTGCTGTCTTGCGTCTTTTGTTTAGGAATTGTGTTAGTCAGCCAGCAACTCTAATGGTGGGGTGGTGAAAAGGGTATTCTATTGGAATTAGCATGGCAGATTTAAATTAGGATGCTGAATGACAACATTTTCATTTTTGCTGCAGATGGAGGACGAAGGTAAATGGAAGTGCTTTAGTTATATGCCGGACCACTGGAATTATGTGGCAGGAAAGGACCAAATTATGAGGCAGAGTTGACCCAGTTATGTGGCAAGAAAAGTCCAATTATGCATTTACAATGCCAGTAGTTTTAACTCCCGAAAATGCAAGACCTATTACCTTGCAAATGCTTCTTTAATCTTACTAGACCTATGATTTCTGTTTACCACCTGTTCTGGGCAAATGGTAAATTTAGGTACCAATTTCTTTTGTAGATAGATTTCCTAATTACTTGGAATAACTGTTCTTTCCCAGATGCAAATTAATTACATAGAAAATCATGATAAATCACACACATTTGCATTGTAATGTACACGATTAATATTGCATGGTAAATTGTGGTATTGCGTGGTAAATCGTATACAATTTATCCATATACAATGAATCCACATACAATTTTACATCACTATAAAATTGCATGCAAAAAAATCACATATGGAAAAATTGTAATCAGATGGATGAAAATTACAACATAAAGCCATGGGCCCATTTAGCTCCACTTGACTAGTAATAGAGGACAACTGTGCCGGCAATTTATCAAACATTTGACTAACAATCACTGGAAGAATAAAATGTTAAGTCTGGTGCTTTATCTATAAATGACGCTCAGCATTAACACCCAGGCTAAAATGTGTATGTATACATCCAGATGATATGGCCCATATTTAAGAGGGCCTAGCGCCATCTAACGACACATTAGCATCATTTTATTTTTGATAATGTGGCATTAGATGGCTAAAAAACCTGCGGCATATTTACAAAGTGCCACAATGCTTGCATTGCGCCGCTATGTAACCTCTTGCGTCACATTATGTCTGTGCCAGATATAATGTATGCAAGGGGGGCGTTCCCCCATTATGGGGGCTGAAAAAATGGTGCAAAGGAATCTAAAAGATTTCTTTGCATCATTTTTATCAGCATTTTTAATGCCTGCTCAGAGCAGACATTAAAAGGAGGCGCCCATCGTTTTCAATGGGCCTCTCGGTGCTTTGCATGATTTGCTACTTTTTTTGAACTAATCTTGCAAAGTGCCTAACTAGAATAAAAATGCTGACGCTAGTTCCCTAACTACCGCCATGGTGCGCCGTGTGTTAAATATGATGCACACATGGTGGCCTTAGAGGGGCGCAAATGGGCTCAAGAAAAGTGGCGCTGCACTAAGTGCAGCACCACTTTTCATAAATCTGCCCCTATGTGTTTTCACTGGGGTAAAAAATTGTACCTTTGATTAAGGCATGGCTATATTTAGAGAAGGCATATTCAACATTTATATGTAACTGCTTGTCCACAGTTAGAGCACAGTGTATTCTGGTGTGTGTAGTCCTTTATCTACCATGGTCTCACTATTGTCCCTAGACTTCCTATACAACATGGCCCATTGGTTGAGGTGTGCCATGCTTTGATTTGGGGTTCATGTACTTCTCATAATCTTCGAGATTTGACTAACAGCATTAGTTCAGTCGAAACGCAGTGTCATTCAGGGGTAACGTTTTAGTTTTTGTAAAACTCTGCAAACTTTTTATGTTGAGGAAGTTGTCAAAGTTGTACACAAAATAAAACAAGGATAATCGTGTGCACAAATTAGAAAACAGTTTGTGCAAGTATTCGCTAACACTGCATAGCTTACCGAAATCAGCAAACGTTTGCAACATGTGACGTTTGACATATTTGCAGTGAAGTTGAAACTTCCCAAACATTTACTTTCATTCACAAAGGGTCGTACGTCTATAGGGATATATCTTACCATAGTAATGTCTCTTTTTATCATTGAGTGGCTGTCATTACTCACTGGCATATTTCTTACATTTATAACTATGGTGTGTTGTATGCATTTCGTTTGTGTCCATTACCAGCATTCCTGAATCGAAGGAGCATATTTATGAGAGGCTTGTGCCACCACAGCATCACCTTTTTTGTCGCTTTGGCAGCGCAAGCCTCTCAACCACATGTATGACACCACGCAAAGCCACTTTGTATGGCTTTGCATGTCCTCATGGATATGGAGTAAGACTAAGCAGTGCAAGTCACTGAATTGTCTCATTCGGCACCAGGGAATCATTCCATGGACATTGCAGTGGTTTTTCCCATGCAGCAGCCATGGAATTTGATGCCATCCCAGATTTACTAAATCACGTAGACCTGGGGCAGCGACAAAACTTTACTCCTCCCCAGAGCATGCATAACAAGGAGGAATATTTTCATGTCCCCTTGTTTTTAATTCTTTCCATGATTGTCTTTATGCAGGAAGGTGTCCCTTCCTGCACAAAAGCAATCCTGCATGCAACACAAGCACCCTTGCACCATGGGGCAAGTGTGCCTGCGTTGGCAGTAGGCATCCAGTTGTGCACCAGTACATGCGAAAAGGACAGGAATCCACTGTATTTCATAAATACAGTGCATTTCTGCCCTTTCACATTGGCATATGGCACTTCAAGAAGACCTGCAATGCTGCCATACGCCAATTCCCCACAAACATGGGCTATAGTTAGTAATAGTTTCTTCTTCATGTCATAATCCCTGAATATTTTCAATGGAGTTATGGCAGGAGTGCACCGTATTGCATAAGTAGGGTGCATTCCTGCCCTTTCACATTGGCAAAGGGCAGCGCAGCAAGAAGACTTGCAGTGTTACTCTATGCCAGTTCCCCATAAGAAAGGCCCATAGGGGCAGATTTACATAACTGTCACCCAGCGCAGCACAGCAGCGGAAATTGCTGTGCTGCATGACTGGAAGGGAGCAGGAGAGCACCATATCTACAAAGATAAGGCACTTTCCTCCCCTCTCGCTAGCGCTGTCACAGATTTTAGCTGCTGTGCACCACGCACACACCCTTGCGCCATAGTGCAAGGGTGTGTGAGAGTCTAGCATAGGTTTTGTACAGCAAGGGCACTCTTCCAGTGCACAAATACTATGCTTACATGCACCTGTGTGCTGCACAGTGCAGTATGCATGCAAAGTTGAAAAAGAAAGGAGAAATGGAAGTATGTCTCTTTTTAACGCGTGCTTTTAAAGGCATTCACTTTTGCGCAAGACGCTGTCAACTATTGTTTGTAGATAGGATTTTGCGTCAAAACGTATAGGTGGTTGCATGGGAACGGCCTTATACCACCCATGTAATGCCCCCTTGGTGCTAAGTAATGCAAAGTAGAATAATAATAGAAAAAAACATACCTTTTCCCGTTGCTGCCACCTGCCTATTCCACTATTAGATACATTTCCAGAGTTCTCAATGGAAAAAAGTGACCACGCAGGCCATATCATCAAACTGCTGCATATATCACCCATGGTCACCATACAGCATTTCCTTAGTAAACTGAGCAACGAAAATACAGCACGGTACATTTTGTCAGCTTCTTGGTGAATGACACACAAGGGAGGTGGTTGTGGCCGGCTTTATTTTTCATTTTTGGATTTTAAAAAGACTGTAAAGAAAATACACGCAGTGTAAAAACAACACTTGGCTTCCAAGGACACGTTTAATGGTATAAAAAGACTGGAGAAACGCTCAGGCATCAATGAGGGAGGCTTTGTGTTGATTTATAAAGTACAGGTGAGTAAAGCATATGATATAAACAATGACTAAACTCTGGCAACCGCAAGGGAAATGTACAGAAGCATTCGGTGCAAGGCTCCTGTTTCTAGCCACCACAGTTGGAGCTTCTGAATGCCTGCAGCAAATGTGAAGTGAATGAAATAATATCTCGTAAACGTCTACACAGATTGCTATATGACAAACGGATCCAGATTTCTACAAAGGAGGAAAGAGGTTAACAATAATACCTAGTACCGCTTCATTTTTAAGACAGCCCTCCTTTCTCCTGCTTGCACTGAAACATAATCAGGTTTACTGGCGGTCAAATGGGTAATGAGGGCTTTGGGTGGAGTGGTGTATCACAAGTTACCTTAAGCAGTAATGGCCACAAAATATATCTAATAATTCACACGATTGAGACCTCATTGTGTGGTAAGTAGCAGGCGTGATCTTGCCACGTTGAATTACTGAACTTTCACTGAAATGCATAAAATAATACTCACACAACAAATGACAGATTTCACAGAGGTCACGAGTCCACAATAGAAAACAACTGTTTGCAATTGGGTGGAAGGGCTTGGAGCCTGCCTGCAAAGTATGAACCAATTTGCTTCAGTGTCCTTACTGGATACCGAGCGATTGGAAGGGGCCTCCACCCTTTGGGAGGGCCCCAACTATGCTCATCTTGCCGGGCTGAGAGTTCATGCGGTGGAGGAGGGGTGGGCGCATTGCACCTCGGCCCTCCTCACCGCGCTGCACCTGATTGGTGGTGCCGGTCACGCGGCCTGGAAGGACTCAAGTTATAATGACACACATAGGGCCGTATTTATACTCCGTTTGCGCCGAATTTGCGTCGTTTTTTTCGACGCAAATTCGACGCTAAACTAACGCCAACTAACGCCATATTTATACTATGGCGTTAGAGGCGAATAGCGCCAAAGTTCCCGGAATGTGCGTCATTTTTTAGCGTGAACCCCTTCCTTGCGTTAATGATATGCAAGGGAGGCGTTCCCGTCTAAAAAATGACTCCCAGGCCTTTACGTGGTATTTATACTCCCGGGCAAAAGAGACGCCCGGGAGTGGGCGTGGCTAAAAACGGCGCATTTGCGCCGCTTTTTAACGCCTGGGTCAGGCATGGCGTTAAGGGACAAGTGGGCTCAAAATGAGCCCACAGTGCCCTCCCCTGCCCCCAGGGACCCCCCCTGCCACCCTTGCCCACCCCAGGAGGACACCCAAGGCTGGAGGGACCCACCCCAGGGACATTCAGGTAAGTATTTTTTTATTTTTTTTAAATAATTTTTTGTGGCATAGGGGGGCCTGATTTGTGCCCCCCTACATGCACTATGCCCAATGACCATGCCCAGGGGACAGAAGTCCCCTGGGCATGGCCATTGGGCAAGGGGGCATGACTCCTATCTTTACAATGATAGGAGTCATGTTGATGGGGGATGGGCGTCGAAAATAAATGGCGCAAGTCGGGTTACGACGATTTTTTCGACGTAACCTGACTTGCCCCATTTTAAGACGCCCATGCGCCATTTTCCCCCTACGCCGGCGCTGCCTGGTGTACGTGGTTTTTCTCGCGCACACCAGGCAGCGCCGGTCTGATTGCGCCGTCTAACGCCATTCCATAAATACGGCGCCCGCATGGCGCTTCAGAATGGCGTTAGACGGCGCAAAATATTTTGACGCTAAACTGCGTTACCGCAGTTTAGCGTCAAAAAGTATAAATATGGGCCATAGTGCTCCCCCCTGTTAAAATAGTGGAGCGGGTGGCGAGCGGGCCTCTTTAATGCCACTCCCTGCCCGGTTACTGCTCTCCACAGGACGAAGAAAATACATCCAGGAGTTTATCACTCCCAATTCTAATAAGTTGTCATTGTTAAAGGTGAAGTATTGCCATGCTGGCTGTGACATGGTGTGAGAAGGGGAGAGGGGCCTTATGGAAGTGAATGGGAAAGGGGGTTTTCAGGCAACAGGCTTCGGCAATGCCAGCACATATGTTTATGTTGTGTTTTAGCTGCCCTATCCCCTAAGAAGGCCAATCTGGAAGGATCCTTTAACTTCATCCATATGATTTAGCACTATTTACCCATGTAAGAAGGAGCACATCAAAATATTTATAGTGAAAAAACTTTAGATGTTTGAAGAGCAGGCAAGTAGGATATACTATACATGCCCAAACATTTTCATTAGTCGTAATTTTTCCTGCCTCCCTTAATAATAAAATCTTCAATTTTAGACACATAGGGCCAAATGTATGAAACAGTTTTGCCAGTCACAAACGGCCCAATGGGTAAAGGTAAAAGGCTTCTGGCCATGTACCATCCCTATTTTGCGAGTCAGTAACCTGTTATCGACTCACAAAATAGGGATAGAGAGTCACTGTTAGCAAGTCGGTGGTGACCCATTCGCAAAAGGGAAGGGCTCCTAGGGGACCCAGTCCCCTTTGAGTATGGTAGCAAAAACATTTTTTAAGAACAGGCAGTGGTCCCAGGGACCACTGCCTACTCTTATAAAATGAAAAGAAAACTTTTAATTTTTCTTTTTTAAATGCATCCCGTTTTCCTTTAAGGAATACAAGCTGCATTTAAAAAACAAAGGATTGCTTTATTTACAATGAATCACAGACATGGTGGCCTTGTAGCAGGGTCACAAATTGTGACCTACCTCATGAATATTAATGAGGAGGGTCATTTGTGACCGCTTCGGGAATCGCTACAAGTGTCTGAGAGACATTTGTACATTTCTATTAACAAGTATCTAATTGTGACTGGCAAAAAGTTGCAATTAGAGACTTGCAAATAGAAATGGACATATATCTGGCCCATATACTCATAATTCAGTCCGCATACGTGAATATTTTTGGGCTGCTGTTGTAGGTGAGGGAGTTCATGCACCCTCTATATCTGTTTTCTTTGAAGCAAAAATGGCATTCATGGTTGGGCTCGGGAACCAAAAAAGCACTGCTGGCAAAAATGTTCAAGCCAAAACCGTTTCTTTCCCCTCCTCGCTTTGTCTCTCACTTGATTCATCCATTCTCTCTTTCAGTCTCTCCTATTTCTTTCACGCTCTGATGAGTCACTCTCTCCCCAACCATTTCTTCCCCTCTTCTTAAAAGGTCCCCAAGGCCTGTGTACCTTTTGCAATTTGCTATTCCAGACAAAGCAAGCATGATCTATTCCTCCCCCTTATGCCTGCTTTACTGGGCCCGTGGATACACTCACGGGTGATTAGCTGTACTCTACAGATCCACATAACATAACATAATTCAATATTTATTAAAGCCACCTTGATTGCTATCTTTGAATCCTTAATGGACTAATCTTGTCACTGCAAAAACTCTCTATAGTGACCCACAGTGCTTTTATCTGCATCCCAAAGCATACACATAGAGGTTGGGACATAATCCTCTTTTTCAAATCATCCCTTATCTTCATCCTTCCTGGCACATGTGGGTAACCACTTGCTAATTTGATCCTGCTAACTTTTTTGCTTCCCCACTTTTTGCTGACAAGTACTTTTTTAAAGGCTTAGGCCCTCATTATGAACATAGCGGTCCGTTCCGCTCCGTCGGTGGTGGCGGTAGAAACCGCCAACAGAGGAGCGGTCTGGAATGCCAAATAATGATCCAAACGAAACACACGCATCCCGTGAATCACCCACCGCCAGGAGAGGAGTGCCGACGATGATGGCAGAGCCCACCCACAGGCCGTCGGGAAGGCCCAACCCGCCCATCAAATTATGAACCATCATTCCGCCACCAGTTCCGGGGCGGGAACCACTGCCACACAAAGACAGGCGGAAATGAACCAAATATAAGGAACCACGCACCGGAGTCCCACAGAACGCGCTGTGGCAGCCATGGATAGAGAGCTGCAGATCATGCCAGCCCTGCTCCTTGCCATATACCTCCACGACCGAGACCGCTGATGAAGACGACGAAGGTAAGTACCGCAACCTATGATGCAAGGGAGGAAAGGGCAAAGTTACATAGCCACCCACTCCACCCACCCTGCAATGCCCGCCCAACGTTTCACAGTAGCACAAGTCATACACCCCACAGCAAGAGGTATTTACCCGACACAAGTCTAATCCAACTTGACCATAGTACATACAAAAGACCCACACCCATAAAAAAGTGAAACAAATGACTAGGATTTAACGGCATGCAGCCCAAACACAGGCCACACAGAAACTTTAATCACAAGCTCACAGAGCCAAACAGTCCAAACAGGGCCAATGGCCAGTCTGTATGTTGACAATTGTCATGGGCTACAACAGGCTCAACCTGACTCCCGCAAGTGCTTGGTACTCCACATAATGGGGCACCATATGGACATCCAGGCACCTCACGGAAGAGGGGCAGTGGGTGGTGGGGGTGGGGATTTTCGGCAGGGGTGGGCCTTTGACTTTCTTCTGGAAGGTGGAGGGGGGGCGGGCTTCTCCTTTGAAGGGGCGGGGTCTGTTTGTCTTGGGTGGAGCTGGATGGCCTAGGCTCTGTCCGGGCCTTTTTCTTGTCTGGGGAAGGGGCACAGGAATGTGAAGGGCGGACAGGGGTGGGCTGTGATGTGGAAGGAGCTGAAAGGGCAAGGAGGTGAGCACGTTTGGGGGCAAGACAGGGTGGGCTAGTGGGTTGGAAGAGGTCAGCACGGGAGAGGAAAAGATTCTTTGGATCAATTGGGGTAGGCATGGATGAGGGTGTGGGAGTGGAGGCAGAGGGAGTGGATGTATGTAGTGTAGGGTTGCGTGTAGTGGGTGCAGGTGACTGCTCAGTATACTGTTGTGTGGTGGATGTCTGATGGGTGGGTGTCTTGGTGCATTTATGTGTCTTGGGGGTGGGGGGTGGACACAGTGGGAGAAGACAGACAGCTAGTGTGGATGTATGTTGTGTGGGTGTCTGCAAGTCTGGTGAGTGTGCTGCATGTGTCAACTACAGTAGAGGTGGTGAGTGCAGGTGTGGTGTATGGGGTGCATGTATGGCTGTCTGCTATTGTGGTGAGTGCAGGAAGAGGAGCAGTAACAGTGAGTGAAGGTGCAGTGCATGAGGGTGTGGATGTAGAAGGGACTGACAGGGAGGCGGAAGAGGTGGGCACACTGGGGGAAGTGGACGTTGTTGTGTGTGTGGGTGTCTGTGGGCTGTATGAATGCTTGTGGTGCGATTTGTTGTGCTTGTGTTTTGAAGTGTGCTTCTTGTGTGTTGATGACCTTGTCAGCGTGTTTGAATGTGTGCTTTTGGACGGGTGAAGGAAGTGGGGTGCTGGAAGGGGTAGAGGAGGTTGGAGGGGGGACGGAAAGGCCAGGGAAACTGGCTGCCGTCCAAGAGAAGGCCAGAGCCTGAAAAGATCTCTGTAGGGCAGACACGGCACTGTGAATGCCATCCAGATAGGCATTTGTCTGCTGCACCTCTGATGCTAGCCCCTGGATGGCATTGACAATGGTTGTCTGCCCTAAATAGATGGTTCTCAGGAAGTCAATAGTCTCCTCTGTGAGGGCAGCAGGGCTGACTGGGGCAGGGGCGGAGGTGCCTGGGGCAAAGGAGACGCCCACCTTTCTGGGTGGGCGGGCACCGGCAACCCTGGTGGGGAGCAGAAGGGAGGGCGGTGATGGAATGGGGGGTGGCAGAAGATGTAACGGTAGTGGTGTGTGCACTAGGGTCCGCCACCGCCGGGGGGCCCCCATCGGAGGAGGTCTCAGAGTCACTACCTCCTGTGGTAGTAGCCTCCCCCATGGAAGTCCCCTCGCCCTCCCACCCACTGGTCCCCTGGGCGTCGGTTGTCTCTGCCTCAGAGGATTCATGGGCCACTGCCTCCCCACATGCTGGTGCCTCAGCTCCCTCACCTGATGTTGAGGCTGTACCAAACCAACACAAGAAAACAGGGATGGGGAGACAAAACAGGAGAGACACTTGTAAATAGCTGAATGCAGGTACATAATGGTCAGACATACACCCACCCAGAAAGCACACCCAGCAGGCAGCACCGTTCACTATGCCCATGGCCATGCCCCTGATTACTGACCAGAATACTGCTCTACACTTAACCGGTGAAATACCTACAGAGCAGAAGTCAGTGAAACCTGATAGAGACACCCCTACACCCTTTGGAGAACATACAGTAGATGGACACCAGTCAGATTCTCTGCCTCTAAGCAGCATGAGCCATATTGCACACAAAGACTTCCTTCCAGACTGAAGTATGGTCAATGAGTACTCACCATCTTGTGACTGCTGTGCAGCCTTCAAGCGCCCATCCAGGTTTGGGTATGCCACTACAAGGATCCGTCGCATGAGGGGGTCAGTGCCCGCTGGGCACCCCTTCCACGTTGGGAGGGCTTCCCCAGCTGGGCTTCAGTGATCTTTCGCCCTCAGTGCCGCAGGTCCTCCCACCTCTTTCAACAGTGGGTGCTCCGCCAGTTGTAGACCCCCAATTTCCGTACCTCCTTGGTGATGGCATGCCAAAGTGCCCTCTTCTGGTGGGCGCTGGCCTAAAAGGGCAACACAGAAATGGAACACAGAGGCCAGGCACTTGCACGATAGGAATAGCTGGCTAATTGCCCACTATGGGACGGACAGTACTGTCAGACATACAAGACAGTCTCACGCAGCATGCCATGCACCATGGCCCATGCTGGCTCAGAGGTGCAAACATATGTGCAATCAACACCATCCATTACACACACACAGTGACCCCGAAACCCAGACTCACCTGTACCTCTGGCCGTCCATACAGTTTTGCGTACAAGGGCAGGACCCCATCCACTAGCTTCTTTAGTTCTTCCTGGGTGAAGGCCGGAGCCCTTTCCCCTGCAACACGTGGCACATCCATAGCCAGAGGCAGTCCACAGCAGTACACAGAGTGGAATACCTGTCCGCATGAGATCAGGGAGTCAAGTGATCAAACGATGACGAACACACGTACGTTCCACGGCGGTGTGCACCGTCACCGCCGGCGGTGACCATGATACACCAGGATTCTCCATTGGCATCCATGTTAACCAATGAGGGTTTGAACAGCGGTAAACACCACCTTACGCTGTGACGTCAACCGCTAGCGGTATGAGGTCACTTCCACAACGAAAGGGCAGAACAACAGTGGGCAGACATTTTGCCTTTACCTATGCATCTACAATTAATTAATACTCACAATGCAGGCCCTACCAGCCACATGAAGCACCTAGGCCTCTTTCCATTCAGTATTGTAGCACACATGAAATACTCTGTCCCCTCATTGTGATGTACATGTATACCTATCTGGTAGCAGTTTTTGTAGAGACACTGCAATGAACAATGCCGTGCACAAATGATGACAAGTGTGCCTATGTATGTGCTTTTAGCACTCCTTTTTGTAACCCCTTATACGTACCGACCCTTGTGGCGAGGCAGGGCACCATCAGTGTACAGACCACTTGTGGATATGGGGACCATGGTGGAGCGTCAGATCATAATCACTTACAGACTCACACGTGCAACTATTCAGGACCTTTGTGTATTACTGGATCCTGCACTAACTCTGGGAAATCGTAATCAGCAGGCCCTTCCAACTGAAGTGCTTGTGCTCTCCACACTCCATTTCCTGGCACGGGCTCATTTCAAGTGACAGTGGGCATGGGTGCTGGGTTTTCACAGCCAATGTTCAGCCAGGTACTGGCAAGATTTCTGAATGCATTTGTACAGCATCTGCAATCCTATGTGAGGTTTCCCCAAAGTACTGACTTCCCTGCCATCAAGTCTGACTTCTATGCCTTTGCCAACATTCCCCATGTCATAGGTGCCATCGAAGTAACACACATAACTATCATCCCCCCTAGAGTGAGTGAACAGTTGTACAGAAACAGGAAGAACTTTCACTCTCTGAACATCCAATTGGTATGTGCTGCAGACCAGTAAATTTCCCATGTGAATGTCATGTTTCCAGGTTCAGTCCATGATTCCTTTGTGTTGAGGAACAGTAGTGTGCCATAGAAGATGGAACAACTACAAGAGGACAGAGGGTGGATCATAGGTAAGTTTGCCTGTCACTAACTGACACATTGCAGAAAACCAGCCTGTCTGACTAAGGGACATAACAATGACGAGTCTGTATTGCACCATTTTGTAGGTGATTCTGGCTAAAAATCACACCAAGAAGTACGGGGTTCACTCATATATAGAGGAGTGCTCACAGGAGAAATACACTTAGACCCCCTGCCGCTCTTAGTCCTTACTAGGAGAATGCGGATAATTAGATGCTGTGGAGAATTGGAAAGAGGTGGGGGAATTTCCTTTATGGACTAGGTGGTCTCACACACTATATAGTGTCATGCTTCATCATTTGACCACCTACTCCCACCCAGGTAGGACAGTGCCACCTGGGCGAACTCGACCTCCCTGTTAAAAGAACAGGAGGGAGTGCGTAAATTTATTCTGGTCTGGAAAGATGTGGGATCCAGCTAACCTAGGGGATAAATAAAAACACCTAACCAGTCACCTATGTAAAGTAACAATTTTAATAATGGTGTCTGTTTGGTGTGGTTAAAAACAAAAAATGGGACACCTCCGTGAGAACAAGGACTCACAGGGTCACCTATCTAAAAGTCGGTTGCCAACATGTTTCTGCCCTCTGTAATGAGCCAAGGAAGGTCTCAGGGCATTCGTCAGGGCCTCTGATCCCTAATTCTCAACTTAGTGAGAGAGAGCACCTGCTCCAAAACTATGGAGATTGAAGGAAATAAAATAAAATAAAAGGCCTACCTTACACAAGGAAATACCTTGAGGGGGCCCAATTCCTAAAGGCTACTAGCCTCTGGTATCCAGGAGGGGGAGTGTCCCCTTATTGTCAAACATGCTTCAAAGGGGGCGCTCGCTGTGCGCCTACACCGTCCTCTCCCAGGACCGCTTGCTAGGATAAGTGATTCTGGCTATCCAAACTTGCGTTGGCTCCTGACACCAATGAGGAATCCCAGAACGGATGCAGAGAGGAATTACAATGAGGCCCATGGACGTACTAGGAGGGTAATAGAGCGAACTATAGGTCTCCTGAAGGCTAGATTCCGGTGTCTACATATCTCTGGGGGTTCCCTGGCCTATGGGCCTGATAAGGTGTGTAGGATAGTGGTAGCCTACTGCATGCTGCACAACGTGGCAGTGAAACATTCTATCCCCCTCTTGGAGGTGGAGGGTGCTATAGGTCCTGATCAGCTACCTCAGAGAGGTGAGGAGAGTGATGGTGAGGGTGAGGAAGGGGAAGATGTCAATTCCAAGAACCAACCAATACCACTCTACTTCCAATAACTGTGTAGGACTTACGCCTGTCATTGGGGTTAGTGACTAATACTGTCAGTGTGTTCTGTCATACGGGGGGGGGTTGGTCATGATAGGTGATACATGGCCCACTTCTGCATGGTACTGACTGAAAATATATGCATTCCCTCCTTGCCACCATTTGGGCACACAGGACTACCATAATGCACAGAATTGACAATAAAGTTGTTCTCTGCCAATTGCATCCATACTCCACTTTGTTAACAATTTAAGACAGGGGACAGTGTTACAGGTGTGAAATGTGTTTTATTGGTAGAAGTGAGTGAATTGTGCTATTTACAGTGATGGGAGTCGTAAGGGTGGGAGGGTCCTCAAAACCAACATGGTGTCAGCCTTCTTTGGTAGTAATGATGGGTAAATTTTGTCGAACAGTACTTCTAATTGCCCTCAGCTAAGTGTTGTTGGGGAATGGGTGGGATGGTTGCTTTGCATTTGTAGCAGAGTCAATTGTTGGAGGGAGCCTTGTTCTTAGCTGGGTTTCCAGTGCCATATCTTGGCCTGAGAGTACATTTGGGCACCTGCTGTGGAGCTTCTTGCGGTGTCATGGTTGGCCCTTGGGTTTCCTGGGAAGGTAGTTCCTGGGATGTTTCTGCTGCTTGGGTCATCTGATGCTGGTTGTCCAGGGCTGTTGTGGGGGCCCCTTGTCCGGTGTGGGTGTCAGGCTGGTTTTTGACCAACTGCAGCAGTGCTCCTGCTATGGTGGCCATTGTGGCATTATGCTCTTTCCACTGCTCCATGGCCTGTTGGTGTTGTTCCTGCTGCATCCTCTGACTTTGCTCCAGGGTGGACACAATCTGTGCCAACCTGTCTTGGGTATGTTGGCAGGCCCCCAATACCTCTGAAATAACGTCCTGGGCTGCTGCATCCATCCTGTGGCCTCCCCCCTTGCCCACTGAGACCCTTGCACTTGTCCTAACCCCCTGTGCCTGTGTCCCCTGCACAGGTCTGGCAGTACCACTTGTACTGGGGCCCTCGCCTTCTTGCATGTTGGGAGTGGGAGACTGTGGCCTCTGTACCTGTGTTCCATTAGTCTGTGCCCTGGGTAAACTGGTGTGGGTATGCCTGCCCTGGGCTGCTGGTCTTGACTGGATGGTAGGGGTGACAGTGGTTTCCTGGGCGGGGCTGCTGCATGGTGAGAGTCCAGGACTGTGTGAGGGGCCTGCCTGCTCATTAGTGTCCAGGGATCCTTCGCCAGTGTCTTGTGAGGTGCCTCTCTCTCCCTGGAGGGCAGTGGCACTCCTTGTCCCATCCGTTAGGGTTGCATGGGTGGTAGTGCCTGTTTGGGGACATAGACATGTCTGTTACATACGCATGAAGGTTTGAGGTGTACAGGACTGGGCTATTTTGTGCTGGTGTTACTTTCAGTGGCCTTCCAGGGTGCCTTTGTGAGGTTGACATTTCATTAAGCGCCAGTGTGGGGTTGCATTGTGGTGGGGGTATTGTTCCATTGCGGGTACGTGCAGGGGTGGGTGGCTGTGCACAGTGGGAGTGATGTGGGCCTGTTAGTGGGTTTGAGGTCATGCAGGGGGGTGGATGTAGTGGGTAATGGCTGGGTGGGGTGTAGGTTCAGGTGGGTGTGGGTGGGGTGGGGTGGTGCATGCATTGCAGCTGTGGTGGATATGGGGTAATTGTGGATGACTTACCCAAGTCCATTCCTCCAGTGAGTCCCTCTGGGTGCAGGATGGCCAGTACCTTTTCCTCCCAGTCGGTGTAGTCGGTGGTATTGGTGGCGGTCCTCCCCCAGTCTTCTGCACTGGGATGTGGTGCCTGGATGCCATGCCCCGGACCTTCCCCCACAGGTAGTTCCATCTCTTCGGGATGTCGTCCCTGGTGCATGGATGGTGCCCCACTGCATTCACCCTGTTCACAATGGTCTGCCATAGCTCCAATTTCCTGGTGATGGGTGTGTGCTGCACCTCGGCCCGAAGATTTGTGGCTCCACCTTCAAGATTTTGTCCACCATGGCCCTTAACTCCCTTTCGGTGAAACGTGGATTTTTGGGGGGGACATGGTGAGTGTGGTGGATGGTGTCGGGACTGGGAACCAGGTAAGGGTGCTCTTCTGTGGGTCTGTGTGCATCTCCTGTATGCTGGTGTTTGCTGTCTGGCTCTGGTGCTCTCCCTCTTCTTGTCCTGCTTTCGTTGCAAGGGGTTGCAGGGTGTGTCTGATGTTGTTTTATGGGGTTCTGGATGTGTGTCAGGTGTGTGGGTGATACGCCTATCCAATGTGTGCACTTCTTGCTGTTGAGTCCACTTGCCGCCTGTGGCAGTGGCAGCCACCAATGGTCGTCCCGCCTCCACTGTCCGCCGAGGTGATTTGTGCATCATTATTTGGAGGGCGGGATGTGGGTGTGCTTGGCAGTGGCAGGGTGGGGCGGTCCGGGATTCCTGCCGACAGAGTCATGGCAGGGAGTGGTGATCTGGGGATTTTTGGCGGTGTTGGGTTTTTCGTTCATTATATGGCTGGTTTCCATTCACCACCAACGGCGGGATTCTGTTCACCGCCGACACTGCGGCCGACGGTCTTTCCCGCCATGTTCATAATGACCGCCTTAGTCTGTTAAACATGGTTGGGCATAGACGTGTCTGTGGTGAGTGAGTGAGCCAAGGACGCAGCTCCACCCAGTGCCGCTCTGGGCCGTGCGACCTTGCTCTGAGCCTCAAGGCCTCTGTGCTCTTGTTTGCCCTTCACGGCCCGGGACCGGCCGAAGATCACTTGGGGACTGTTGCCCGGCTGTATCCCCAGACGGCCTGCGAGGTGTTGCGGAGGCCAACGGAGGGTAGAAATGCTAATGTAACAGTGAGTGCCAAGGCCGGAGAATTGAATGGGCATGGTCACGTCCTTGGTGACTGCCGCAGGTAGAGTCACCCACCTGGTTTGCAGGAGCGAGAGTTGGGCTGGGTAGGCAAGGGAAGGTGAGGGTGCATTGCCAGCAGAGGGGGGAGCGGAGCTTAGTGCTGTTGTACTTGGTAGAGCCCCTTGGTCACGGAAGTGGCCCGATTAGGCTCGGGTCCAGCTTGCGACCAAGGGTTAGCTCCCACTCTCTTCAGCCTCTTTCTCCCCCACTTCACAGGTAGTCAAGGTCATCCACCTCTAATTTCAACCCAGCAGTATTTAAGTTCATAAGCACAGTAGGTCTCAAGAAAGGACCCACATGAAAAAGGACCATATATTTTTGCCAAATCTTCTTGCTTCTACTTGGCAAGGTTAGAGGAAGGAGGCAGGAGGCAGGCAGCAGCACTGGCAGGCAAAGAAGGTGACTTGGGCATTGCAACTGTGTGCTTCAGTGGTCTACTAGTGCTGTTGTGGCTTAGGTTGCAGGCCCCATAGGTGGTGCGGACTCGGCTGGCATTAGGTTGTTGCGGCTTGTCCCTCTAGGTGGGGAGCCTGCTTTCTGCACACTCATTCATCAACTGTTATTATCACCGGCCACTTTGATGCCTGGACTTGAGTGCGATGCTGCCAGTTGTCTGCCAGTTTTTGAAAAGAGATCAAGATATGTGTTTTTGTGTTTTTGGCCATGGTATTGTAGACCTAGTTGCTGAGTGTCTTTATTGGCATTGTTAGAAATGGGGTCTTTGGTTGGCAGTCAGGTTACCCCCTGTCCAAGCAAGGACCCTCACTCTAGGGTAAGTCACACACAATCCAAATTATCCTGTGCCCACCCTCTGGTAGCTTGGCACTGAGCAGTCAGGCTTAACTTAGAAGGCAATGTGTAAAGTATTTGTGCAATAAATCATAAAATAACACAATATAGCACCACAAAAATACACCACACAGTGTTTAGAAAAATATATAATATTTATCTGGGTATTTGCAGGTCAAAACGACAAAAGATGCAATATGAAATTGTAGAGATATCACTGAAAAGTGATATAAAGTGTCTTAAGTCTTTAAAAAGCAAACAAAGTCTCTTTCAAGCACAAAGTACCTGGTTTGGAGTGGAAAATCTCCGCAGAGGGCCGCAGAGGAGGAGATGCGTTGAAAAATGATGTGTGCGTCTGTTTCGCCCCTTCACACACGGATTTGCGTCGTTATTTTCCACGCAGGGAAGACGTTGCGTCGATTTCCGGTGCGCGGACAGTCTCCTCTGTGGGTCGCGGGATTACCAGATGTCCCGGGGTCTGTGCGTGGAATCCTGGGCTTGTTATCCAGCTGCACGTCGTTCCGGTGGGCTGTGCGTGGAATTTTCTCCCTCACGGCAGGCGTCGCGTCGATTTCCTCTCTGGAAGTCGGGCAGCGTTGTCCAGGCGGGCCGTGCGTCGAAGTTTCGGTCGCACCGCAGGCGTTGCGTCAATCTTTTCCTTGCGGGGTCGAGCGGCGTCTTTCCGGATCGGCGTGCAGTGAATTTTTCACAGCGGAGCAAGCTGTGCGTCTAAGTTTTCGGCGCACAAGGAGTCCAGTTGAAAGATGGAAGTCTTTTTGGTCCTGAGACTTCAGGTAACAGGAGGCAAGCTCTATCCAAGCCCTTGGAGGGCACTTCTGCAGCAAGGCAAGAGTTCAGCAAGGCCGCAGGCCAACAGCAAGGCAGCAGTCCTTTGTAGAAAGCAGTCAGGTGAGTCCTTTGAGCAGCCAGGCAGTTCTTCTTGGCAGGATGCAGGTTCTCGTCCAGGTTTCTTCTCCAGCAAGTGTCTGAGGTGGTAGGGCAGAGGCCCTGTTTTATACCCAAATGTGCCTTTGAAGTGGGGGAGACTTCAAAGAGTGGCTTAGAAGTGCACCAGGTCCCCTTTCAGTTCAATCCTGTCTGCCAGTGTCCCAGTAGGGGGTGTGGCAGTCCTTTGTGTCAGAGCAGGCCCTCCACCCTCCCATCCCAGGAAGACCCATTCAAAATGCAGATGTATGCAAGTGAGGCTGAGTACCCTGTGTTTGGGGTGTGTCTGAGTGAATGCAAAAGGAGCTGTCAACTAAACACAGCCAGACGTGGATTGTAAGGCACAGAAAGATTTAAGTGCAGAGAAATGCTCACTTTTTAAAAGTGGCATTTCTAAAATAGTAATATTAAATCCAACTTCACCAGTCAGCAGGATTTTGTATTACCATTCTACCCATACTAAACATGACCTTCCTACTCCTTTGAGATCAGCAGCTACCACTTCAACAATGTATGAGGGCAGCCCCAATGTTAGCCTATGAAGAGAGCAGGCCTCACAGTAGTGTAAAAACGAATTTAGGAATTTTACACTACCAGGACATGTAAACTACACAGGTACATGTCCTGCCTTTTACCCACACAGCACCCTGCTCTAAGGGTTACCTAGGGCACACATTAGGGGTGACTTATATGTAGAAAAGGGGAGTTTTAGGTTTGACAAGTACTTTTAAATGCCAAGTCGAAGTGGCAGTGAAACCGCACACACAGGCCTTGCAATGGCAGGCCTGAGACAAGGTAAAGGGGCTACTAAAGTGGGTGGCACAACCAGTGCTGCAGGCCCACTAGTAGCATTTAATCTACAGGCCCTAGGCAAATATAGTACACATTACTAGGGACTTATAAGTAAAGTAAATAGTCCAATTCGGTATGATCCAATGTTACCATGTTTAAAGGGAGAGAGCATATGCACTTTAGCACTGGTGCGCAGAGTCTAAAAACCAGCCAAAAAAATGAGGTCAGAAAAAGAGAAGGAGTGTGGCAAAAAGTCTGGGGATAACCCTGCAGAAGGGCCATTTCCAACAGGCATTGTTAAGGATTTTTTGAGTCTCCCACCTGAGCGTGTGAGTAGCTTTTTTCTGGCTGGTTCAAGCAGTCATCACGCTTGGAGGAGCAGCCCTTGAAAAGGGAGTGAGAGATAATACGATGACTTTGAAGAAGTTGCATTCTGGTTGAGTAATTTCTTCTTTCCCACACAAAAACCCAAAAGTAGGGAAATGTACTTGTGGCGTTCGAAGTTCTTAGCATCTTCTTTTTAAATCTTATCCAGTTATTACTGGGTTTTTCCAGCAAATGCCTAAAGCGGCCTCCAAAGCAGTGTCTGAGAATTTAAGTTGTGGTCCCACTGCCACACCAGTTTTGATTATGCCCTCTTTTTTGGCCCATGGATGTCCTGAGAAGGCCAGTGCTGACAGCAGGTCCTCGATGGTTGGCGATGCTTTGGAGGGATCAGCTCCCTCACCTTCAAACACCTTGTCAGCTTCTAGAGTGGAGTCACCAATAGCTGCCAAATCAATGCTCTTAAACCCCTCTGACAACTTAGCCTTAAAATCTCCTTCCAACGATCATTGGGTCCTTAGAGACTTTAGGACTGATTTAGTGAATCCATTCTCTTCAGCCACCCTTTACTTAAACACTCACTCTCCAATACTGATTCCAAACACAAACAAATTCAAGGAAAATTTCTGGACTGCATCCTTGTATCTGCCACATTGACCTTTTCCTCCAACTACTGGCACATAACTTTGTGAGCAATTCGCAATCCACATATTCTTCTGCATTCCATTGCCCCACTCCCCCAGACACTAGTATCCGTTTAACTAAATGGAGAGGTTCACAAATGAATTTCTTGATTGCCTGGACAAAACACAAATCAGCCTGATCTCTTGAATTGACACCACACCTTTGGACACCATCAGCAAACCACAGCCTGTCTCACAGTACTGCCATTGGAGATTGACTCACATCTTTATTTGCAAAGGCTTGGGTCACGTCTGATGTCCTCAACAAATAAATGCATACCCATCTTCACAGATAAAAGAAGTTTACCACTCTAGCTCTTGAAGGTGGTGCACCCAGGTAACTCTAACATCCTCACCTGCAACCATATCAATTTACCCTAAACTTGTGTTTTTCTTGCCCTCTCTCCAAAGTGCGAACAGTATTTCATCTAATAATTTTGTATCCTGTGCCTCCTTGCTTCCTTGTGGTATTGTGACTCTTTCTTTGTTTCATGGTGCTATTCAATTTTTTAATGATGATATGATCACATTTAGATTGTAAATAGCTTTTCTCTGTGGTATGGGACTGGGATCAAAGCTGAGAATGAATACACTCACAATTTGTGGTAATATCTCAGAACAAATATACAATCTTTACAGAAAGGCTATCCTTCAGCTGAGGTGAATCTCGCACAATTATAGCTAAGTTAGTGAAATATTCCACTGATTTCAATTATTCTTTTAAATGTGTATTATAATGTGATTGTTGTCTTAGAAACTGGGTAATTTGGTAATGCATCACTTTACATTGCAGATGTATGCACTTCCATTTAGTATAAGCAGGTTTTCTTTCAGTGTATAATTGAACAGCCATGGTACATCAGGAATATACAGAAAGGAAACCAAAAACATACTTTTACATGGCTATTGACCATCTTTCTACATGTAAAGCTAAAGTGATCTAATACAAATGATCCCAATATGACTCTATGCCCAGTTGCTGATTAAGCCTATACCCTATCAACGGTCATGTCATTCATATTATTATGACTCCCCTTTGTACTTGCACCAATCGACATCTCAAGCATCCTAAATAAATTTACTTACAGTAAAGTAAATTAGGGCACATTATGGACAGACATGACTTGAGACATTCCCACCACCTGAAGGTAAGGGAGCCTGTTAAGCAAAGAAATGGGCACTTACAGCACTTACATACACATACACTTACATACACACACCTAATGCTTCACACAGATCCATAACATGATGTACCTGGCCACTATCCAGTATAAGCAATCACTAAACAATGCATTAGCTTTTCCTAAACTTTTTGTATGGTTTCCAATATGACTCATTCCACAACAACACAAAAACAAATCCAATAACAACTGACCACATTTTCTTCAATGAATATAATGTAAAAATTGTAGAGGATATCCATATTCCAAAAGCATCTTGGGCCCACACAAATGATGGGAATGTGCACTTCACAGGCACATTTATTTTGACAATACAAAAAAGAGAGAAAACTTTAGGTAGTTCAAACCCAAATATATGAAATTGTCATAAAAGTCAAATGTATGTTTTTATTGTTATTTTTTAATCTAGCCATGCGCAGCTGCAAGGTGGCCAACATCATTTGAAACACCTTCGGGGAGTCCTGGCCTTTTCTTCAGCAGCATTCTATTCTTGTTTTACAACTGTAGTATCTAATATGCTGCTGAAAAACACAGGACAGTTCATGGTATCACACTTTGCTCCCCTATTATATGTCATCATGTGCTGTGCATCACCATTTCTCCTTTGTCACCTATTAAACTGTGCCTCCACAGTGCACACAAGCCTGTGGCCCTGAGTTGTATATAACACATACGCCACCTGATTTACACTGCGTTACATTACTAAAGATTTATGAAGCCACACCAAGCTACGCAAGGTGCCTTGCTTGGCTTCATAAATCTCACTTAAGGTTTGCGTTGCTCTTTCACCATGTTGTGTGGTAAAAGAGTGATGCTGTAGTGAATCCTAGTTTGTTTTAATGGGATACAAGAGCTATCTTATCCTTTGGCTTGCAGACTCGTGCCCACACCACCTAGTGACTTTTACCCTACTTAGCTTGCTGTGTTTTAGCAATTTATTTAATTAAATCCTTTAAGATGGCTGCCTTGTTTTTAGTTAGCCCCATGTTTTAGTTTTGCGTTATCAGTGCCACTGCGCTAAGGCATCAATATCAAGCAACAAAGTTAAACAAACGGTAGGTGTTATCATTAGGTACTTTCCCTCTTCACGTTTTCATAGGAATTGTTTATATAATTTACCGTCCCAAGCATGTCTTGTTTTCTATTGTTTGGGAACAGACCTATGTCAGGGGTCCAAGCAGATCTGTATAAATAATCCTCACTTAAACAGATAGTCAGAGTGATTCCAACCAGATGCCATTGCTGCTATCGATGCTGCACGTCACCTTGATGCTGACCCAATCTTCGTGTCCCTACGGAGTCTGAGCTAGAGACCTCATTCCAAGGTAACGAGGGTTGGGGGCTCTTCTCATGAACATGGCATTGGCAGATTAGGCTTAACACACCTATCTCCCTTTTAGGTTAGAGATTAGGTTCACATTACTAGGGTAATAGGACATATATCCTATCTCATGTCACTTCATGTCATTGCAAGATGGTGGGGGCTTTGTATTAATTACTCTTGTCTTTACCATTCTGTTTCTTGCACTGTTCATTATCCTAATCATTGCAGCCCATGCAACATATCACAGATTGCAGTTTTTGCTAAATAAAACGTATGGAAACTTTATTGCATCTTACTCATTGCCTGTGTTTGATTGAGACATGGTGTTTTTGTGAGAAAATGGTGATCTCCGTTTAACCACAACACTCCCTGAGATGTCACACTCTGGAGTTCATGTGTAAAGGCTGCCACAAATCACCTTTTACTGTTTGGGTTTTTGGTGAGGTGGTGCTTGTGAGCCGGGACGGTTGGGATGACAGTTGTGACTTGTTGTAGGACTTGCATAGTCGCCTACAAACATAAGTAATGTCATCCTTAAACCAGCAGTCTTGCCTAGAGCAAGAGTCAAACTACGACATGGCACCAACAACGATGGTGTTTAGGCACTAATTCACGGATACCCTGACTATCACTGTCTCACAGACAAAAGGTACCTTAAGTACCATTAAACAGAGACGTCCGTGGTCCTGGGGAAGATCTTCCTCAGCTGAACAGGGAGCACCTAATTAGGCCGTAGGTTGTTCGAGCTCAAACTCATAAAAGGACTCTGCTCCTCATTTGGTGTTCCATCTCTCTTAACCATCTAACAACATGGCTAACGCCATAGAAATTCCTGAGAATGCTAGACAAGCACTAACTCTACACCTAGTAGTGTATGGCTTAAGAGAAGAGGGCTTGGATATTACATTCATAGTGGAAGCTTACCAAATAGAAACATTCTATTCCTGGGTTCACTTTCTAAGGAAGACAACACTACATTCACATTCCACACATACAGAATTACAAATGTACCAATACAGTACCAAACAGAACAGTACCATGAAATACCGCTCACTTATCAGGAGCATCAGAACTGGTTTGAAGGTGCCCTACCACATGTAATACAACCTGTAAGATTAGGTCCCCTAGGTAATGAAGGACCAACATTGCCTATGTTTTCCACATATACACCTCACCCAGGTATACAAAACATAAAGGCAGCAGACGTGCGAAACATATATCTTCAACTAGTAACACTCTACAGACGTCTTGTTCAATTCGTAATACGAACTTTGAACACTACACCAGCACGTCCAGCACCACCGGCACTTGCTGGATACCAATTGGCTACTGGGATGAATCCACAAACATTACATACTATCATAGGTAAGATACCCACAGAACAGGAGAAAATACTGTTCTGGATAGCTCAGAAAACAAATCAGCTGGAATCTGTGTTTCCCTATACGGGACAACAGGAGAAACATAGAATTCTCACAATGTGCTTGCCCTTCGGCATGGTTCCCTCAGTGGATGCCTGCGCCACATAGGGTAATGTCTTCGCTACAATTTATACTACCACACATGGTACCCCGACACTTGCCAATTTACTGAGAGCGTTAAAACAAATACAAGATGAGCAAGGGGCTGCACCAGCCCTGGATTTGGGGATAAAATTAATGCGTAACTTCGATGCAGTCTCCTCAATGATACTCAGTAATATCTAAGAGGAAGTGATAGCACTGGTTATACGCCAGCATCTCCAAGAGATTCCACATTTGGACCGGGAGAAAGAGCTACTGAAAATTATTCCCGATACCTATACTAGTATAGGTTGGGATAGTTTGGGAGCCAAACCGAAGAAGCTTGGAATACAGAGTACCACCCCTAAGGAAGGTACTAAACAGGCACAGGAGGGTTCTAAGAAGCGCTGGGATAAGCAAAAACAGTTTAAAGATCGACGAAACCAGAGAGCTGATTCTCCACATCTGGAGAACTCCGAAAGGAGATATACTCTCAGAAATAGAGAAAATATAAAAGCTCCTGACAGATATACTGATTCACGTCCCTCTCGTTCCTTTCAGGAAGCACCGGATTGACATAACAAGAGAAGGGGCAGTCCTGATTGACGTCCTGAATACGTGAAACAGAAGAGAGACTCACCACAGTCTTCAGACAAAAAAGAAGAAAAGTCCCCACAACAAATGCCACAGTTTAAAAAGAAAAAGGCGGCAGCACTGTCAATTAAAAATGCCAGTGAACTTGAGAACATTGCTGAAGAAAAAGACATGGGCAGTGACACTGTTAGACAGTGCAGCAGAGGTCATGATATGTCGCCAGAGTCTGAAAGATCATCTGGATGCGACAGCAACTAGTGATTTCATTGCGGTTGAGACTGCAGATGGCTGCGTTCTCCCACCCGACAGGGTTTATGATTTAAATATCCAAATTGAGGGAGATGTAGAGCGCATCATTGGGGTGAAATTTTTGGATGAAGTTAGTTGTGATATCCTGCTGGCCGAAAGGGACTGGCCACCTGAGCATGTGCGTAAGCTCCCACATGGGGAAGATGTCATTTTGCTTTCTTTCTCTGATCTTGTTCCAGAGGCGGTAAAGCAAGCCTATGCTGTCAATTGGGCTTTGGCGCAGGCACCTGCGTTGTACCGCAATCATGTAGGTTGGGACAAGGACTCTTCTTGTCATGTAATACCTATCAGGTCTACACCCCAACCTCAGCCACAATATCCTGTTAAACACAAAGCAAAAGCTCCAGTGAGGGAGATCCTCACTCAGCTCTGGTACCAGGGAGTAATTAAACCCTGTGTCTCTGCAATGAATAACCCATTATTCCCGTTGCAAAACTACAGACACTTAAACAGTCATACACGTACATACGCTATACAAAATTCACATAGCACAGCACTAATTAACTATATAGTGCGTAAAAAATACAAAATAATGTTGGATATTTCCAACATGTTCTTCTGCCAAAACTTACCACACAAAAGTCTGGACCTGAGTGCATTTTCATTTGGCTCAAAAAAATGCTGTTGCCGTTTGCCCCAAAGCTACAATAACAGCCCAGGACTGTTCTCAGTCTGTGTAACACCAATACTACATGATATTGATCCCTAGGCATTGTCCTACGTGGATGACATCTATCTCACATATAATGACATCAACATTCATCCTGCCAGGGTCGATCGGATCGTTTTAGGATTCGCAGCCCTTGGCTACAAATTCAATTTTAGAAAAACAAAAATAGCCTAAGTGTTCCTGGGATACGAGCTATCAAATGATGGGAAGAGACTGGCCCGCACTTTCTAGAGAAATGTGCTCTACTCCACCCACCTAACACTCTCAAGACACTACAGTCTTTGCTTGGTTTCTTCAGCTTTGGCAGAACTTACATTCCTGCCTATGCACAACGTATCAAGCCACTCTATGAGTTAATATGCCCTGATTTTTCTAGCAGACACTGGACAGTCAAACACACACACATCCTTAGGGAATTGTAACAGGACATGCTAGAAGCCAAACACTTGCACACATGTGACAACAAAACAAATTAGGTCATCAGAATTATTGCTGGTGCCATTGGGTTCACTTATGCCATATTTAACAAAGGCGACACACTGTCCATAGCATATAAATCACATTTATACTTGAAGGCAGAACAAAGTTTTGCGCCCGCAGAAAAGATTCTAACAGCAGTTCAGATAGCTCTCATTAAGGAAACGCATCATTGTCTATACCCGGGTGCCAGCCTTAGAAGCCATCACCAAAGCAAGCATTGCTAAAGCTAAAGTATTACATCCATGCTGAATTCAGTGAGCAACATCCCTGACTGCCACAGATGTTGACTACATCTTTGATCCGAAACTTCAGACACAAGAATTTCTCCATTACGAGCAGGTGTTCCCTGCTCCTCTAGATATTTTGCCACTTGACAGATACCATACTGTCATTTACCCTGATGGTTCAGCACAACCAGCTGTAGGAACCAAACATAAATATTCAGCTGCTTGTGGAGCCGTGAGTGGAGTGATGAAGGATGGAGTTTTCCACCCTCACAATACCTACACGCAGACCCTATGGGACTGCACAGCTCAGCTGGCTGAACTCAAATCCCTTATTTTAGCACTAGAATACACAGTGCCAGGATTACTGACTTTAGTTGTCTATGACTCATACTACTGCATCCAGCCCTGCAATGATTACCTCAATCATTGGAAGCTGAATGGGTTTAGAGACACCAAAGCAAACACCGTTAGACACAAAACATTGTGGGGGAGGGTGGCTGATCTCAAGCATAAGTTACTGTGTGTTCATGTAGTACATACACTGGGCCACCAACGTGTAGGAGTATACGTTATAAGTAACACTTTGGCTGATGAAGCAGACAAATCTGCAGTAGCTACAGCTTTTACAAAATACTCTTATCTCATCAGTGCACAGAATGTTGCCAAAGCAACAATTTCTGGGGTTGGAGATCGAGCAATCCCCAACCAAGATCGGAGATTAGATCTAATAAAAGCAGTGCATGAGGGTGTCGCTTCTGATCATGCTGGTATTTTGGCCACAGTAATACTCTTACAGAAACACTTCTGGTGGCCAAGTCTATACAAACTGATAAAAAAGTACGTCCTTTGTTGTCACATTTGCCAGCAAATAAAGATCTCAAACATTAAGCGCCCACCGCAGACATCCCTCTTACTGTCCAGCAGGCCACTACAATGTGTGTACCTGGACCATTGCGGTCCACTTCAACCTGATGGTACATACAAATACATCTTAGTCACTGTAGATTCTTGTTCTAGATTCCTGTGGGTATGGCATCAGCGGCCAGCTGACGCTCGAACTGTTATAAGAGACTTTCTGATGTTTATTGATACATATGCGCTTGGAGCATTCCATTCAGACCAGGGCCCTGCATTTGCCTCTAAGGAATTCAGGGACACCATGAGGACGATGGGTGTTTGTAGGAAAGTACCATCTTGCCTGGCATGTTACCCCCATATTTCACTGTATATATGTTGTTTTAGTTGTATGTGTCACTGGGACCCTGGTAACCCAGGGCCCCAGTGCTCATAAGTGTGCCTGAATGTGTTACCTGTGTAGTGACTAACTGTCTCACTGAGGCTCTGCTAATCAGAACCTCAGTGGTTATGCTCTCTCATTTCTTTCCAAATTGTCACTAACAGGCTAGTGACCATTTTTACCAATTTACATTGGCTTACTGGAACACCCTTATAATTCCCTAGTATATGGTACTGAGGTACCCAGGGTATTGGGGTTCCAGGAGATCCCTATGGGCTGCAGCATTTCTTTTGCCACCCATAGGGAGCTCTGACAATTCTTACACAGGCCTGCCACTGCAGCCTGAGTGAAATAACGTCCACGTTATTTCACAGCCATTTTACACTGCACTTAAGTAACTTATAAGTCACCTATATGTCTAACCTTTACCTGGTAAAGGTTAGGTGCAAAGTTACTTAGTGTGAGGGCACCCTGGCACTAGCCAAGGTGCCCCCACATTGTTCAGAGCCAATTCCCTGAACTTTGTGAGTGCGGGGACACCATTACACGCTTGCACTACATATAGGTCACTACCTATATGTAGCTTCACAATGGTAACTCCGAATATGGCCATGTAACATGTCTATGATCATGGAATTGCCCCCTCTATGCCATCCTGGCATAGTTGGCACAATCCCATGATCCCAGTGGTCTGTAGCACAGACCCTGGTACTGCCAAACTGCCCTTCCTGGGGTTTCACTGCAGCTGCTGCTGCTGCCAACCCCTCAGACAGGCATGTGCCCTCCTGGGGTCCAGCCAGGCCTGGCCCAGGATGGCAGAACAAAGAACTTCCTCTGAGAGAGGGTGTGACACCCTCTCCCTTTGGAAAATGGTGTGAAGGCAGGGGAGGAGTAGCCTCCCCCAGCCTCTGGAAATGCTTTGTTGGGCACAGATGTGCCCAATTCTGCATAAGCCAGTCTACACCGGTTTAGGGGACCCCTTAGCCCTGCTCTGGCGCAAAACTGGACAAAGGAAAGGGGAGTGACCACTCCCCTGACCTGCACCTCCCCTGGGAGGTGTCCAGAGCTCCTCCAGTGTGCTCCAGACCTCTGCCATCTTGGAAACAGAGGTGCTGCTGGCACACTGGACTGCTCTGAGTGGCCAGTGCCACCAGGTGACGTCAGAGACTCCTTCTGATAGGCTCCTTCAGGTGTTAGTAGCCTATCCTCTCTCCTAGGTAGCCAAACCCTCTTTTCTGGCTATTTAGGGTCTCTGTCTCTGGGGAAACTTTAGATAACGAATGCAAGAGCTCAGCCGAGTTCCTCTGCATCTCTCTCTTCACCTTCTGATAAGGAATCGACTGCTGACCGCGCTGGAAGCCTGCAAACCTGCAACATAGTAGCAAAGACGACTACTGCAACTCTGTAACGCTGATCCTGCCGCCTTCTCGACTGTTTTCCTGTCTGTGCATGCTGTGGGGGTAGTCTGCCTCCTCTCTGCACCAGAAGCTCCGAAGAAATCTCCCGTGGGTCGACGGAATCTTCCCCCTGCAACCGCAGGCACCAAAAAGCTACATTACCGGTCCCTTGGGTCTCCTCTCAGCACAACGAGCGAGGTCCCTCGAATCCAGCAACTCTGTCCAAGTGACCCCCACAGTCCAGTGACTCTTCAGTCCAAGTTTGGTGGAGGTAAGTCCTTGCCTCACCTCGCTGGGCTGCATTGCTGGGAACCGTGACTTTTGCAGCTACTCCGGCCTCTGTGCACTTCCAGTGGAAATCCTTTGTGCACAGCCAAGCCTGGGTCCACGGCATTCTAACCTGCATTGCACGACTTTCTCAGTTGGTCTCCGGCGACGTGGGACTCCTTTGTGTAACTTCGGTTGAGCACTGTTTCATGCATCCTCGTAGTGCCTGTTTCTGGCACTTCTCCAGGCGCTACCTGCTGCTGAGAGGGCTCCTTGTCTTGCTCGACGTCCCCTCTCTCTCCTGGTCCAATTTGCGACCTCCTGGTCCCTCTAAGGCCACAGCAGCGTCCAAAAACGCTAACCGCATGATTTGCAGCTAGCAAGGCTTGTTGGCGTTCTTTCGGTGGGAAAACACTTCTGCACGACTCTCCACGGCGAGAGGGATCCGTCCACCAAAGGGGAAGTCTCTAGCCCTTTTCATTCCTGCAGAAACCGCAGCTTCTTCTGTCCAGTAGAAGCTTCTTTGCACCCGCAGCTGGCATTTCCTGGGCATTTGCCCATCTCCGACTTGCTTGTGACTTTTGGACTTGGTCCCCTTGTTCCACAGGTACCCTAGATTGGAAATCCACAGTTGTTGCATTGTTGGTTTGTGTCTCGCCTGCATTATTCCTCTAACACGACTTCTTTGTCCTTAAGGGTACTTTAGTGCACTTTGCACTCACTTTTCAGGGTCTTGGGGAGGGTTATTTTTCTAACTCTCACTATTTTCTAATAGTCCCAGCGACCCTCTACAAGGTCACATAGGTTTGGGGTCCATTTGTGGTTCGCATTCCACTTTTGGAGTATATGGTTTGTGTTGCCCCTATCCCTATGTTTCCCCATTGCATCCTATTGTAACTATACATTGTTTGCACTGTTTTCTAAGACTATACTGCATATTTTTGCTATTGTGTATATATATCTTGTGTATATTTCCTATCCTCTCACTGAGGGTACACTCTAAGATACTTTGGCATATTGTCATAAAAATAAAGTACCTTTATTTTTAGTATAACTGTGTATTGTGTTTTCTTATGATATTGTGCATATGACACTAAGTGGTACTGTAGTAGCTTCACACGTCTCCTAGTTCAGCCTAAGCTGCTCTGCTAAGCTACCATTATCTATCAGCCTAAGCTGCTAGACACCCTATACACTAATAAGGGATAACTGGGCCTGGTGCAAGGTGCAAGTACCCCTTGGTACTCACTACAAGCCAGTCCAGCCTCCTACATTGGTTGTGCAGCGACGGGATAAGTGCTTTGAGACTACTTACCACTCTTGTCATTGTACTTTTCATAAGAGAAAAATATACAAAACAAGGTCAGTGTATATACACATTGCCAAAAAGTTTTGCATTTCCTCTTTTCACTCTTTTCTAAGTGCTGAAAAGTACTTCTAACTTTCTAAAAAGTTCTAAAAAGTTAAAAAGTTTTTTTTCTCGTTCTTTCTAAAAGCTCTGACAAACTTTTTTCTCTTTTTCTATCACTTTAACTCTCTCTAAAAATGTCTGGCACAGGCCAAAATGTTGATCTGTCCAAACTTGCATATGATCACCTTAGCTGGAAAGGAGCAAGGAGTCTCTGCATAGAGAGAGGTTTGAGGGTAGGTAAGAATCCTTCCTTGGAACTGTTAATTAACATGCTTAGAGAACAAGATAAGGCTATAGGTGCCCCATCTGTTGAAAAAGTACCTAATAGTTCCCAATCTGATTCAGGGACTCCCCCAGGAAAAGATTCAGGAAAGAAACTTCCTAGCCTGCCCATTACTAGACAGTCTAGCATAGTTGGTAATGATGATGAGCCACACCATACAAATAGTGTTGTCTCACATCATAGCAAAAGCATTTATTCTCACCATACTGGTAGTAATGTTTCTGTTAGCCAAGCTGTTAGGGTGGCTTCTGTAAGGGACAGGTCTCCTTCTGTTCATTCCCATCATACCTCTGTATCTAGGAATGTCCCTCCCACCAACCCTGATGACAGAATGTTAGAGAGGGAACTCAATAAGTTGAGGGTGGAACAAACCAGACTGAAGCTTAAAAAGCAACAGCTGGATTTGGATAGACAGTCTTTTGAACTAGAGAAGGAAAGACAGAAGTTGGGTTTAGAAACCCATGGTGGCAGCAGCAGTATTCCCCATAGTCATCCTGCAAAAGAGCATGATTCCAGGAATCTGCACAAGAAAGTTCCCCCTTATAAGGAGGGGGATGACATTAACAAGTGGTTTGCTGCACTTGAGAGGGCCTGTGTTGTACAGGATGTCCCTCAAAGGCAGTGGGCTGCTATCCTATGGCTATCATTTAGTGGAAAAGGTAGGGATAGGCTCCTTACTGTGAAAGAAAATGATGCTAATAATTTCCAAGTTCTTAAGAATGCACTCCTGGATGGTTATGGCTTAACCACTGAACAGTACAGGATAAAGTTCAGAGAGACCAAAAAGGAGTCTTCACAAGACTGGGTTGATTTCATTGACCATTCAGTGAAGGCCTTGGAGGGGTGGTTACATGGCAGTAAAGTTACTGATTATGACAGCCTGTATAACTTGATCCTGAGAGAGCATATTCTTAATAATTGTGTGTCTGATTTGTTGCACCAGTACTTGGTGGACTCTGATCTGACCTCTCCCCAAGAATTGGGAAAGAAGGCAGACAAATGGGTCAGAACAAGGGTGAACAGAAAAGTTCATACAGGGGGTGACAAAGATGGCAACAAAAAGAAGGATGGTAAGTCTTCTGACAAGGGTGGGGACAAATCTAAAAATGAGTCTTCATCAGGCCCACAAAAACACTCTGGTGGGGGTGGTGGGCCCAAATCCTCTTTTAATCAGAACAAGGAAAAGAAACCATGGTGCTATTTATGTAAAATAAAAGGCCATTGGACAACAGATCCCAGTTGTCCAAAGAAAGGCACCAATGCTCCTACCACTACAACCCCTACTGCTACCCCTAGTGTCCCTACTAATAGCAGTGGTGGTGGGAGCAAACCTACTAATAGCCAATCCAAGGGAGTAGCTGGGCTCACTATTGGTAACTTAGTTGGGGTTGGCCTTGTTAGGGAGGCCACAGAGGCTGTGTTAGTCTCTGAGGGGGCTATTGATTTAGCCACCTTAGTTGCTTGTCCCCTTAATATGGATAAGTACAAGCAGCTACCCCTAATAAATGGTGTTGAGGTTCAGGCCTACAGGGACACTGGTGCCAGTGTGACTATGGTCATAGAGAAACTGGTCCACCCTGAACAACACCTACTTGGTCACCAGTACCAAGTAACCGATGCTCACAACAACACACTTAGCCACCCCATGGCTGTTGTAAATCTCAACTGGGGGGGGGGGGGGGTTACTGGTCCAAAGAAAGTTGTGGTAGCTTCAGATTTACCTGTAGACTGTCTATTAGGGAATGATTTGGAGACATCAGCTTGGTCAGATGTGGAGTTGGAGGCCCATGCAGCAATGCTGGGCATCCCAGGGCATATTTTTGCTTTGACAAGGGCTCAGGCCAAAAAGCAAAAAGGACAGGGAAGCTTGGATCCTGGAACAATGGACCAAGTGCTCCCTAAAGCTAGGGCTAGTAGAAGCAAACCACTTCCTACTATCCCTCCCTCTACAGTGGATTCAACTTCTGAGGAAGAAGAATTCCCTCCCTGTGCAGAACCTACACCAGAGGAGCTGGAAGCAGACACTGCTGAGCTTTTGGGTGAAGGGGGGCCTGCCAGAGAGGAGCTGAGTGTGGCACAGCAAACCTGTCCCACATTAGAGGGTCTCAGACAGCAAGCTGTCAAACAGGCTAATGGGGATGTCAGTGACTCTCACAGAGTTTACTGGGCGGACAACCTCTTGTACACTGAGCATAGGGATCCTAAACCTGGAGCTGCCAGGAGATTAGTGATTCCTCAGGAGTACAGAAAGTTCCTCCTAACACTGGCACATGACATTCCCTTAGCTGGGCATCTAGGACAAATGAAAACTTGGGACAGGCTTGTTCCCCTGTTTCATTGGCCTAGAATGTCTGAGGACACAAAGGAATTTTGTAAGTCCCGTGAAACTTGTCAAGCCAGTGGCAAGACAGGTGGCACCCCAAAGGCACCCCTTATCCCACTGCCTGTGGTTGGGGTTCCCTTTGAAAGGGTAGGGGTTGACATAGTTGGCCCCCTTGACTCTCCTACTGCTTCAGGCAATAGATTTATCTTGGTGGTAGTGGACCATGCCACAAGATATCCTGAAGCTATTCCTTTAAGGACCACTACAGCACCTGCAGTGGCAAAGGCCCTCCTGGGAATATTTTCCAGGGTGGGCTTCCCAAAGGAAGTAGTATCAGACAGGGGAAGCAATTTCATGTCTGCATACTTAAAGGCCATGTGGAAGGAGTGTGGTGTAACGTACAAGTTCACAACACCCTATCATCCACAAACAAATGGACTGGTGGAGAGATTTAATAAAACTCTCAAAGGCATGATTATGGGTCTCCCTGAAAAACTCCGCAGGAGATGGGATATCCTTCTACCATGCCTCCTTTTTGCCTACAGGGAGGTACCCCAGAAAGGAGTGGGCTTCAGCCCCTTTGAACTTCTTTTTGGACACCCTGTTAGGGGTCCACTCACACTTGTAAAGGAGGGTTGGGAACAACCTTTAAAAGCTCCTAAGCAGGATATTGTGGATTATGTACTTGGACTCAGATCAAGGATGGCTGAGTACATGAAAAAGGCCAGTAAAAACCTTCAGACCAGCCAAGAGCTCCAGAAGCAATGGCATGATCAGAAGGCTGTTTTGGTTCAGTACCAACCAGGGCAGAAAGTGTGGGTCTTGGAGCCTATGGCCCCAAGAGCACTCCAAGATAAATGGAGTGGACCCCACACAAATGTTGAAAAGAAGGGAGAAGTCACCTATTTAGTTGACTTAGGCACTGCCAGGAGTCCCCTTAGGGTGCTCCATGTCAACCGCCTGAAACCCTACTATGACAGGGCTGATCTCACCCTGCTCATGACAACAGATGAGGGACAGGAAGAAGACAGTGATCCTCTACCTGATCTCTTCTCTTCCACAGAACAAGATGCTCTGGTGGAAGGTGTAGTTTTGGCTGATTGTCTTACTGCTGAGCAGAAAGACAATTGCATAAACCTCCTAGATCAATTCTCTGAACTGTTCTCTACTGTGCCAGGTACCACTTCTTGGTGTGAGCACACTATAGATACTGGAGACAGCTTGCCTGTCAAAAGTAAGATCTATAGGCAGCCTGACCATGTCAGGGACTGCATAAAGCAAGAGGTCCAGAAAATGTTAGAACTAGGAGTGGTTGAGCACTCTGACAGTCCATGGGATTCTCCTGTGGTACTGGTACCAAAACCCCATTCCAAAGATGGAAAGAAGGAAATGCGGTTTTGTGTAGACTATAGAGGTCTCAACTTGGTAACCAAAACTGATGCTCACCCTATACCCAGGGCAGATGAGCTCATAGATACACTGGCATCTGCCAAGTATCTAAGCACTTTTGACTTGACTGCAGGGTATTGGCAGATCAAATTGTCAGAAGATGCTAAACCTAAGACTGCATTTTCAACCATTGGAGGACATTACCAGTTTACTGCCTTTTGGTTTGAAAAATGCACCTGCCACTTTTCAGAGGTTGGTGAACACAGTCCTGCAAGGGCTGGAAGCTTTCAGTGCAGCATATTTGGACGATATAGCTGTCTTTAGCTCCAGCTGTGATGATCACCTGGTCCACCTATGGAAAGTTTTGGAGGCCCTGCAAAAGGCAGGCCTCACTATCAAGGCTTCAAAGTGCCAGATAGGGCAGGGTAAGGTGGTTTATCTGGGACACCTTGTTGGTGGGGAACAGATTGCACCACTTCAGGGGAAAATCCAAACAATTATTGATTGGGTTCCCCCTACCACTCAGACTCAGGTGAGAGCCTTCCTAGGCCTCACTGGGTATTACAGGAGGTTCATTAAGAACTATGGCTCCATTGCAGCCCCTCTTAATGACCTCACTTCCAAAAAGATGCCTAAAAAGGTACTATGGACAGCAAACTGTCAGAAAGCTTTTGAGGAGCTGAAGCAGGCCATGTGCTCTGCACCTGTCCTGAAAAGCCCTTGTTACTCTAAAAAATTCTATGTCCAAACTGATGCATCTGAATTAGGAGTAGGGGCAGTCCTATCACAACTTAATTCTGAGGGCCAGGATCAACCTGTTGCTTTTATTAGTAGGAGGTTGACCCCTAGAGAAAAGCGTTGGTCTGCCATTGAGAGGGAGGCCTTTGCTGTGGTCTGGGCTCTGAAGAAGTTGAGGCCATACCTGTTTGGCACTCACTTCATTGTTCAGACAGACCACAAACCTCTACTTTGGCTAAAACAAATGAAAGGTGAAAATCCTAAATTGTTGAGGTGGTCCATATCCCTACAGGGAATGGACTATACAGTGGAACATAGACCTGGGAGTAGCCACTCCAATGCAGATGGACTCTCCAGATATTTCCACTTAGACAATCAAGACTCATCAGGTCATGGCTAGTCTTATTGTCCTTCGTTTGGGGGGGGGTTGTGTAGGAAAGTACCATCTTGCCTGGCATGTTACCCCCATTTTTCACTGTATATATGTTGTTTTAGTTGTATGTGTCACTGGGACCCTGGTAACCCAGGGCCCCAGTGCTCATAAGTGTGCCTGAATGTGTTACCTGTGTAGTGACTAACTGTCTCACTGAGGCTCTGCTAATCAGAACCTCAGTGGTTATGCTCTCTCATTTCTTTCCAAATTGTCACTAACAGGCTAGTGACCATTTTTACCAATTTACATTGGCTTACTGGAACACCCTTATAATTCCCTAGTATATGGTACTGAGGTACCCAGGGTATTGGGGTTCCAGGAGATCCCTATGGGCTGCAGCATTTCTTTTGCCACCCATAGGGAGCTCTGACAATTCTTACACAGGCCTGCCACTGCAGCCTGAGTGAAATAACGTCCACGTTATTTCACAGCCAATTTACACTGCACTTAAGTAACTTATAAGTCACCTATATGTCTAACCTTTACCTGGTAAAGGTTAGGTGCAAAGTTACTTAGTGTGAGGGCACCCTGGCACTAGCCAAGGTGCCCCCACATTGTTCAGAGCCAATTCCCTGAACTTTGAGAGTGCGGGGACACCATTACACGCGTGCACTACATATAGGTCACTACCTATATGTAGCTTCACAATGGTAACTCCGAATATGGCCATGTAACATGTCTATGATCATGGAATTGCCCCCTCTATGCCATCCTGGCATAGTTGGCACAATCCCATGATCCCAGTGGTCTGTAGCACAGACCCTGGTACTGCCAAACTGCCCTTCCTGGGGTTTCACTGCAGCTGCTGCTGCTGCCAACCCCTCAGACAGGCATCTGCCCTCCTGGGGTCCAGCCAGGCCTGGCCCAGGATGGCCGAACAAAGAACTTCCTCTGAGAGAGGGTGTGACACCCTCTCCCTTTGGAAAATGGTGTGAAGGCAGGGGAGGAGTAGCCTCCCCCAGCCTCTGGAAATGCTTTGTTGGGCACAGATGTGCCCAATTCTGCATAAGCCAGTCTACACCGGTTCAGGGGACCCCTTAGCCCTGCTCTGGCGCGAAACTGGACAAAGGAAAGGGGAGTGACCACTCCCCTGACCTGCACCTCCCCTGGGAGGTGTCCAGAGCTCCTCCAGTGTGCTCCAGACCTCTGCCATCTTGGAAACAGAGGTGCTGCTGGCACACTGGACTGCTCTGAGTGGCCAGTGCCACCAGGTGACGTCAGAGACTCCTTCTGATAGGCTCCTTCAGGTGTTAGTAGCCTATCCTCTCTCCTAGGTAGCCAAACCCTCTTTTCTGGCTATTTAGGGTCTCTGTCTCTGGGGAAACTTTAGATAACGAATGCAAGAGCTCAGCCGAGTTCCTCTGCATCTCTCTCTTCACCTTCTGATAAGGAATCGACTGCTGACCGCGCTGGAAGCCTGCAAACCTGCAACATAGTAGCAAAGACAACTACTGCAACTCTGTAACGCTGATCCTGCCGCCTTCTCGACTGTTTTCCTGTCTGTGCATGCTGTGGGGGTAGTCTGCCTCCTCTCTGCACCAGAAGCTCCGAAGAAATCTCCTGTGGGTCGACGGAATCTTCCCCCTGCAACCGCAGGCACCAAAAAGCTGCATTACCGGTCCCTTGGGTCTCCTCTCAGCACGACGAGCGAGGTCCCTCGAATCCAGCAACTCTGTCCAAGTGACCCCCACAGTCCAGTGACTCTTCAGTCCAAGTTTGGTGGAGGTAAGTCCTTGCCTCACCTCGCTGGGCTGCATTGCTGGGAACCACGACTTTTGCAGCTACTCTGGCCTCTGTGCACTTCCGGCGGAAATCCTTTGTGCACAGCCAAGCCTGGGTCCACGGCACTCTAACCTGCATTGCACGACTTTCTAAGTTGGTCTCCGGCGACGTGGGACTCCTTTGTGTAACTTCGGGTGAGTTCTGTTTCACGCATCCTCGTAGTGCCTGTTTCTGGCACTTCTCCGGGTGCTACCTGCTGCTGAGAGGGCTCCTTGTCTTGCTCGATGTCCCCTCTCTCTCCTGGTCCAATTTGCGACCTCCTGGTCCCTCCAGGGCCACAGCAGCGTCCAAAAATACTAACCGCACGATTTGCAGCTAGCAAGGCTTGTTGGCGTTCTTTCGGCGGGAAAATACTTCTGCACGACTCTCCATGGCGAGAGGGATCCGTCCACCAAAGGGGAAGTCTCTAGCCCTTTTCGTTCCTGCAGAAACCGCAGCTTCTTCTGTCCAGTAGAAGCTTCTTTGCACCCGCAGCTGGCATTTCCTGGGCATTTGCCCATCTCCGACTTGCTTGTGACTTTTGGACTTGGTCCCCTTGTTCCACAGGTACCCTAGATTGGAAATCCACAGTTGTTGCATTGTTGGTTTGTGTCTTTCCTGCATTATTCCTCTAACACGACTTCTTTGTCCTTAGGGGTACTTTAGTGCACTTTGCACTCACTTTTCAGGGTCTTGGGGAGGGTTATTTTTCTAACTCTCACTATTTTCTAATAGTCCCAGCGACCCTCTACAAGGTCACATAGGTTTGGGGTCCATTCGTGGTTCGCATTCCACTTTTGGAGTATATGGTTTGTGTTGCCCCTATCCCTATGTTTCCCCATTGCATCCTATTGTAACTATACATTGTTTGCACTGTTTTCTAAGACTAAACTGCATATTTTTACTATTTTGTATATATATCTTGTGTATATTTCCTATCCTCTCACTGAGGGTACACTCTAAGATACTTTGGCATATTGTCATAAAAATAAAGTACCTTTATTTTTAGTATAACTGTGTATTGTGTTTTCTTATGATATTGTGCATATGACACTAAGTGGTACTGTAGTAGCTTCACACGTCTCCTAGTTCAGCCTAAGCTGCTCTGCTAAGCTACCATTATCTATCAGCCTAAGCTGCTAGACACCCTATACACTAATAAGGGATAACTGGGCCTGGTGCAAGGTGCAAGTACCCCTTGGTACTCACTACAAGCCAGTCCAGCCTCCTACAGTGTTGAACTCCATTACTCCTTACCATACCATCCAGAGGGAAATTTGGTCACGAAGAGGTGGAACGGTGATCTAAAGTAGTCTTTAACAGCTAGAGTATTATGTTCTGGCTGCAGCTAGCTTCATCACCTATATGGGTTCCAGAGAGCACTGAATAATCTGCCAAGAGGGTCCTTAGGAGGACACACTCCCTATGAGGTTCTGTTTGGGATACCTATGTATGTCCCAGATCTTGATGGCCCCGGTTTAGTGCCAGCAGACACCCTTTTTTACATAAATGATTATCTCACTGTTTTACAGGAGCTTCAGCATTTTCGTGCTGATTAATCATCCGCCAGTGCTTCCACTTTAGGAATAAAGGATTTACCAACAACTTCCACTGGCTGGATTTCTAAAGTCGAGGGTCTGGTTTGTGATAATTTCATTGTGAAGAAGGAATTTGGTCCATCCTACAGAGCACTGGTCCAAGTCCTGCGAGTACAAGGTACTAGAACAGTCATCTTACCACCACTGCCTGTTTCCAGAGCAAACAGATTAATTTCCATTGATGACGTCAAAGTTCACCATGTGGCCGGTCCAGCATAGTAATACCCAGAGGTCCCTTGGGTAGTTCCCGGTCCCCCTCACTACCCAACAGGACATACCTCTTCAAAGTAGAAATAACAGCGGTACTTCGGACTACACAACAATGTCCAGCAACGCTATAAATACCTCCTCGGTCATGGGGAGGGCAGAAAATTAGTTCTTGCTGATTCCAGTTACCACTTCTATGACAATACCTGTCCAAGATTTGGCCGTTTTCTACACCAACACTACAAAGACTGATGACACCATCTACTATGAGCCTCCATGCAAAGTGAATACTTTGACCGGTGATGCGACTGCCTCTGGTTATTTCATCTGCAATTATGACTTTTCTTCAGGCTCATCCACTCCAGTAATTGAAAATGTTTCAAAGACACGTAAGCTGTACCTCTGGCTTAAAAATAACTATTTAATTCACCCATGGAACTTTTTGTGGTTCTGCCTGACATTTTTTGCATTGTTTTTATGGATTGGTTTCGTGACTGTTTTCTTTTTACTTATAAATGGTCATTACCTTTCTGAACGCTCCTCAGTTGACCTTGTGGATGAAGCCTTAACTTCACATCATTCCTCACATTAGGTCCGAAGAGACTTGTCCCTTGTGAACATTTTAGCTGTACCAATTCCTGATGGGATTGTATGGGACAACATGCCATTTGATATATTCGGGCCTACTGAGGTCATTCAAAATCCATATGTATTAAAAATGTCTATGACAGATGTAATTACACCTGGTGTTGTATCTGATGATTGGGATGTCCAGACAGTTGATTCTATGATTACTCTGTGTTTGAAAGTGATAATGTGTATATAGACATACAATGATTTGTGGAGAAATGTTCTGTTACACAACTGGGGACATTACTACCTGCACTGTGCCACTGAACACAGACCAGTACTTAACTACACACAGTGGGAATACTGTTCAGCACCACCTGTGGGGAGCCCAAACGTTATACAGAAAAGTTTACTGGGCATGACACAAAATATCCAGAATCATATTATTTCAAATTACCTCCTTCAAAAATTAGGAAAGTTTTGCTAGCTGATACAAAGCTGATTTATTCAGATTCCTTTGTTTCCCGTCTTGCAGTTGAAGGTTACGAATAGTGGAGGAACACTGTTGATTTGAAGAGTCTATGGGAAACACAAGATTGGCAAATACAGGGTAGGGAATCTTTATTTAGAGCATGCCTGATTCCTGTGCAAATGATCTTTTTAAATGACACCATTCAACTGACATCCTGTCTGGGGTTAGCAAAAATAAAAGAAATGAACACGGCCAGTATCCCCACACCGGCAAAGTTGAATGGTTGGCAATTCTTCCTGAATGTCACCAAGGAAGAGCTAGGTGCAAAGGTTCAGGCTGGTACCTATAACTCTTCACTTTCCAGTCCCGGCGGGTGGTTAATTTGGCCAAAAGACACAAATGGATGTCAGGCCCGTTTTTTGAATTCCTCAGGCGGTTTCAAGATTAGCCGGCCAGACCCTCGCTTTGTCTCGGGTCAACATGCGGGTATAGCTACAACATACAGTGTTGGTAAACTGTGCCAACAATGGGTACAGTCTAACACCGTTAGCCACAGTCAAAGAACATCTTAACACTCTTTCTGAGGATATGGACTTGCAGAACTTTTTGCTAGGTCCTAGAAAGCCATGCTCTAAAAGATTCATCTATGCTATGTATAATGAGACCCGGAAGCATTCTCAGATAGAAGCTGCTGTGCGTTTAAGGCAGATGGAAAAGGAAAATTTAGAAAAGGTTTTAGCTGTTGTCGACAATGGCATGAACACTCTGTCCAACAGGATTTATTCCCTAACAAACATAGGCCCTCATTACAACAGTGGTGGTAAATGTCGCCTACCACCGTGCTGATGGCCACCAACATACCGTGCCCGCAGCGGTATTCCGCCACGGGTATTATGACCTACACTGAGAAATCCACCACACCGTTACGCCAACAGGAGTACGCCCACAGTATCACGACCCACAAATCACTGCGGCGGTCCTTCAAATGCAGTAAACCATTGGAGGTACACACCGCTGCGCTCAAAATACACACACGGCAAAGGACCCTTGTCACCCCAAATCCGGGTTGAGCTCTGGCTAACTAGCAGTGCCTTATCTCTCCCGAAAGGAAGAGACAATTGGGCAGCCGAGCGCATGACATCTTAGTGCTTCGCAGGGAAGTCGTGGTCACTCAGGTCACAACCAGTTCTCTCATACACAGTGCGGTCTCATATATAAATGACAAAGGCAGTTTGAGTTTTAAAGATTGGTTTAGTAAAACGACTGCATTTTAGATAACAAGGCGTGAGCCACAATAACCAGAACCATATAACACAGTAGGATGGAAATAGTAACGAGGAGAGTGAAACATAAGAATAATGCTATCATAGTGTAACTAGAGTACATTCTCTCTCTAAGTTATATTTTGAGCACAGCATGTGAAGCTCTAAGCCTGCCTTTCAGGTTCCCCCGGGAGGACATCGACCCTCATACCTGAGCAAAGGCCTGTGATCTGGATCAGCATCTGCAACAGGACAGCCAACATCTAGTTGCAGGTTCCTGGTCGTAATCTCCCTCTTACGTGTACCAGGACTAGAAAGTGTTTTTATAACTAACACGCCGGTGTTCTAAGAAACGTCCCTACGTAAGAATGTGTACTTTCTATGAACCCCAAAGACTAAACTTCTACCACGTCTATCGGCAATGTACTAGACTGTATCCTTGACTGAAGCACAGAGTGAGCAAGAATGTATTGTTTGAGAACTTCAGTGCTGAAGTAAATTAAACAGTGTGATAAAAGAAAATAAAACAAGACCGTGAAACTGGTTATTGTAAAATAACAGTGCGAGACTAAATAAAATGCATCTAGGGAAAAGTGCACAGAGGCCTAATACTTTAAGCAAACGCGCAAAAGGCTACATTAAAAATGGCTACACTTCACCCTTACAGCGAAAAAATAGATATCAAGCAGAGAGACACAAGTCAGGAGCACCAACTCAATCAGAGGCACAGAACACCATCACTCATACACCATTCACACACATCACAGCATACACCCCAACACATCACCCCACACATCACCTCACACATCCTCATACATATCACTCACACCACATCCATGGCACCCCAAAGATACCCCAGGTTTTCTGAGGAGGAACTAAGGGTCATGGTGGAGGAAATTATCCGGGTAGAGCCACAGCTCTTCGGATCACAGGTGCAGCAGAGGTCCATTGCAAGGAAGATGGAGCTATGGCGGAGAATAGTGGACAGGGTCAACGCCATGGGACAGCACCCAAAACCAGGGATGACATCAGGAAGAGGTGGAATGACCTATGGGGAAAGGTGCGTTCTGTGGTAGCAAGACACCAGGTAGCAGTACAGAGCACGGTCGGTGGACTCCCACCTCCTCCCCCACAACTAACAACATGGGAGGAGCAAGTCTTGGTGATCATGCATCCTGAGGGCCTCACAGGAGTAGCAGGAGGACTGGATTCTGGTAAGTCAAATCTTAACTACTTTATCCCCCCGACCTACCTGCATGCCATCACAAACTCCTACCCCTACCCTCACCCCCATCACTCCACCACCTCACATATATCCCACTAACACAACCCACCCATCCCAATACCAAGCCCTGCATGCAACACCAATGCATGGACACCCATCACAGACCTACATGGACACCCATCACCACAGCATGCCCAGTAGAGAGACTCACCCTGCCCACAAAAGCACCACTCACACAAGGCCAAGATGACAGGGAAATCACAACCATACAGGTAAACACACCCATGCACAAGATGCCACACACAGACACATTTACAATGCATTTGCATCCCCACAGGACCCATACTCCACGTCACCAGAGAGGATGTGCCAGCCGCATCCAGTCCCCCCCTTAAGAGGCCCACGGCGACGACAGCAGCTCTGCACGCCTGGATCAGGATGACCAACCTGGCCCATCCGGAACGTCTGGACAGTCGGTTCCCCTGCCACCTTCCCAACCCACTACAGAGCCTTACCCCTCAGAAAACACCATCCCAGCACCCAACCGGCGGGCCCATGCCACTGTCCCGAGGACACATCAATCAGCAGTGTGTCCACCACTACACGGACCCCAGGCAACCCCACAAACACAGGACGATCAGGGACCTGGGGTCAGTGGCAGTGGGCACACGGTTCAGGGGACACAGGCACAGGACAACAGGGAAGCTGGGAGGACTACTGTGTGACAGGGGAAGGACAGGCCCAGGAAACCCACTCTCCACAAGGCACTCACCAACATCCTGGGAGCATACCAACATTCCCAGGAGACGATTGGCCAGATACTGGCCAAGTTGTAGGAGACCCAGCGGCTGTAGGAGGGATAGTACCTGGGGATCACGGCTGACCTAACAAAAATATACTAATAAAATATAATACACTGTTCCAAAGCTAACGGGAGGAAAAAGAAAGAAAAGGAAAAGGAGTCCTGATAGTCAGGAGCAAGAGTCCTCACACACCGCATTTGGTGTCATGCAGTGTATTATATTTTATTATCAGGTTGACTGGAGGGTATACACTGGACCATAGAATCCTCCTATCCCTTCTCTTTATTTGTAATATTCAGAACAGCAGGTCTGCTGTGGGATTATTGACCAGATAATTTCTCTGAGATCCTCAATATGGATAATTTTCAAGGTCTCAGCTTCGATGATCATCTTGCAGACCCCTTCCATTCTTACTAACGACGGTGCAGGACCATCTGGTCCCACCAAGAAAGAATGGGACAAACTGTCTTCACTTACCTCGTAAAAACAGTTTTACATGGGACCATCATGACCGAATACCTCAGAACTAACATAGCCCCCAACGGTCTACTTGTGTCCAATATGCCCAGGATCTTCCTGCAGGACCTCGTCTTCAGGAAGGACTGGGCTCAGATTGCATGGAAGTGCACTCGGGATTGGCTAGTCCTAATCATTAATACATCCAGACGACTAGCAGAGTCCATAGCTATACAGATCACCTTTATGGAGAATACACTTAAAACCACAATTTCAATAGCAGCATTTAAGAGCCGATTAGCAGAAATCGACTTAAATGAAACAAAAGAGTTCTTAACACAACAGAAGATCACAAAGTTACAGAAAGATATCAACAAGTTCAACAGAGAGAAGGTCTACCCTTATATCAAGGAAGACTATACTATAGATACGCCATCCGTCTCATCAGACGAATCTTCTACACCTGGTAGAAGACCTCGCAAATATAGCCATATCTCATCCTCTGACGGATGGAGTACCGAAGACGAGAGACCACAACCTTATTACAACTTTCCTCAATACCATCCAGGTCACCCGATGGCATGGCAACAACCCTTCCCTTTTTATCAACCACGCCCAATGCCACCATACATGCCTTTTTTAGGCCAGGGCAGGGGCAGAAGAAGAGGCAGAAGACGAGGAAGAGGCAGGAGAGTTCATTGGTCTCAGGAAGAACCACAGATGGTCACAAGGAGCCAGGGCAAGACCCCCCCAACCAAGACCTAGTGGTTAATCTGTCCTCAAGGCCTCTTTCTCTCCATGAAACAAGGGCACTGAATAAAGGATTGGGGTACGTCCCTACACCCAAGACTGATCCTTTTCGTTTACAATGCAAACTTTCTCGGTTCTTCAGAAAAATTCGTCTTCAATTCTTTTTCAAAGACAGACCCATTGATGACTCCCCTTTGGACTCTGGTCTTAGACGACCTTCTAAATTCATGCCTCCCTCCTCCTCGATGCCTTGTGAGGTTCTGGCTTTTGAGAAAGCGGTCACCTCCGACGTAACGAGAATACGACCACAGCATAGATTTATCAACATACCTAAAGTTGAGAATGAGGCACTTCGAGATCTATCAGCTGATATTAATATCACTATCAAACCAGAGGACAAGGGAGGTGCGATTGTTGTGATGAACACTGAGGACTATAGACAGGAATGTCTCCGCCTTTTAGATGATTCTACTTACTATGCCCAGATTGATCAGGATCCTACAGCTAGTCTGCAAAGAGAGATCCGAGGTATGATAGAGGAAGCCCACAGTAATACTTGGATATCCCAGAAAGAAGCAGAATTTCTGGACACTGAGGATCCTCGTATTCCGTACTTTTACTGTCTCCCGAAGATCCATAAGGGTAGATCTCCACCTCCTGGTCGCCCGATAGTTTCAGGGATTGGATCTGTTCTTGAACCACTATCCATATTTTGTGACCATTTTTTACGACCGCTTGTACAACAGTCTACAACTTACCTCAGAGACACCAAAGACGTCCTGAATCTTAAAGAGTCCATCAACTCGACAGTCCACGTGAACGCCCTCATCACCCTCGATGTCGAGGCTTTATACACCAATATTCCGCAGGCAGCCACACTGAAGGTAGTTGAGACCTCTCTTTTGTCTGCTGACTTAGACTCAATGACTCCTGTTCACTTCATCATGCACTGTGCGAGTTTAGCCATGACCAAGAATTTTTTCCAGTTTGAGGACAAACTTTTCCATCAGATTCGCGGCACTTCAATGGGCAGTACCTTTGCCCCCAGCCTAGCCTGCATGTATATGTACGGTACGATTTTGAGAAACGTTTTATCCTACCTGAGTCCAACCCCTTTTTTGACAATATAACACTATGGCGTCAGTATATAGACGACATTCTTGTCATATGGCATGGCTTCATATCTGAAGTAGACTCATTCACCACTTGGATAAACGGTCTGGATCCCTTTCTGAACTTTACTTCCTCTGTCTCTACTACAGAGATCTCTTTCCTAGACTTGCTGATTAGTATAGAGGAAGGCCAACTGACAACCCGAACCTTCCACAAAGTGACGGATCGGAACAGCTTGCTACTCTATGACAGACACCATCCAAAAGCATTAAGAGAGAATTTACCGTATGGGCAGTTTTTACGCCTTCGACGGAACTGTAGTAATCTGCAGCTATTTAATACTCAAGCCGCTGATTTACAGACTAGACTACGTGACCGTCACTATCCGAACAGAGTTATCAAAACAGCCTACAAACGAGCCAAATACAGTGACAGAGAATCACTACTACAATTGACTCCTAAATCCACAGAAACTAAACTTACCTGTGTATCTACTTTCACACCATTTTCCAACAAAGTCAAAAAAATTATTAACAAAAGAGGGTCAGTCCTCTGTAGTGGAGGTGAGAATATTCCCAAACCTGTTTTTGCCTTTAAGAGAACCTCCAACATTAAAGACATGTTGGTACATACTCGACCAAAACCCACCATGACCCTGACCAGTCAAAGGTCACTATGGGACCTCCCTCCAGTTAAGGGTCATTTCCCCTGTGGAAATTGCAATGTTTGTTCACTTACTAAACGGGTAGATACCCTTGCACTAGAGCCCCTACTAACATGGCGATTGTTGAAACATACTAATTGCAATACTCGCAATTGTATTTATCTTATCACGTGTCCATGCAATCTGCGATATGTAGGTATGAACACACGACCTGTGAAAGTAAGGATAAATGAACACCGCAGCAATATCCGCTGTGGACGTGCCACAACTAAACTTAGTATCCATTTCATTGAACTTAATCATACACCGGACGACATGTGGTGGGTAGTACTACAGGCCTGCGCCCTGACTGGTACCCGCCCACTCTTTGAACTTGAACAACGCTGGGTGTACAGACTTAACACCCATGGTCGAGGATTGAATGACTACATTCCGTGGTTCAATCTCTCAATATAGACGGTTACTGGGTTTTTAATGACTCACCCCTAGCCTGGGTCTTTTGACTGCTGCAAGATTGACTACTGACATGGTCTCTGACCATAACTTTTCATACCTCATTTTTTCTATAATTTTGTCTCCTTTTACCTACACAAGGAGCTTATGATCGGTGTTTTTACATTTTTTACATAATTTACGTTGGTGGACAGCCCTTCACCCATTTTCCATAAATCACACTGGAGTATCTACTAATTTCCCTATGACTACCCATTAGCTTAAGATAGCCGCCGCAGTGTTTTGGATCAGAGCTATCTTCTGGGTTTAGTCCTTTTTCGCTCTCCGATCGCTTCTATTAGGCTCCAAGTAGTTTTCTAGCAACCAGTCGTGTAATTGAACAACGAGTGCTCCGCACGCGCCTTATTTATACCCCGCGTTCCCGGTTTGATTCACATCCGGGAACGCAGACGCAGGGGTAGGTGCTGTTCGAAGAGCCGGCTGTCACACAAGTAAGTGCTTCGGGCCCGTGCATTTTGCCGGTTAGAACGCGATATGTTGATCGCTTGTCCTATTATGTTTTCGTCAGCCCTTGGGGTGGGGCGCGCTGCCTTTCCAGTGGCTCGTTTGAATTCTCCGCTTGAAATACAATGATGGGAAATACTTCCCACTATTATTTGGGCTTAGTGCTGCTGGCATTTGAATTTGATCTTGATGTGAATAGGGAGGGAACCAGCACAGATAGGACAGCTTGGCCCCCCTATCTCTACCTCCTATCTTTAGCGGTTTTTATTTTTATTTTTATTTTTATTATTATTTAATAATAAGATTTTGCTTTACACTAACTCTCGTTATCTGACCTAAAGTAACCTGAGTTGACTGTAGACTTCTCCCTGATGGGGTGCACTTTACAGACCTCATGTACATATATTACTAATCAGGCTGATGATTATGACGACATATCTGTAATTATACTGCTGTGTTTTGATCTTCATTCTGTATGTGTGGGTGCATACTACAATTTGCCTGAATCCGGTCTACACTTCCAACTATGTTTTGTTTATTCCCAGTGACCTTGTTATAGGTCTGGCTTACGATTGAGTAACATAGATACTCTGTTCCTCTGTTATTTGTTTGTGTTTATCTCGTAACCAGATTCGCTGTGAACCGGGCAACAGGCCTGCGTGATCCCATGAAGCCCTTTTTCTAATGGAGATGGTAAGCCCTCCTATATATCACGAGCATGGGTTGCTATCATCCACTTTATCACTATTTGTTACACAGTTTGTCACATAAAATCTTTTACATTTGATTCATACGCACTACTCCCCGAGTGCAGATGAAATAGTTACACTAATTGCTAACCTCAGTTTTCTCCCTGTATCTAGGGTGACTGATAGGAAAGGAAAGCCAGTCCGGTTGACCTCCAGTAAGTGACTGATGACGTTCTGACTGTGAGCGCTAGATCGTAGGAGCTTAAATTTGTTTTACCTTTGTTTTCAATTGGGGAATTCCAATGATTAAGTAGGTCCTGAAGAAGCGTCAGGGGATCCTGTTGGACCATAAGAGACGCGAAACATGTCGACCGCATATTGACCATACATTGAGGGATTTCGGATAATCACCGTCTTCCTCTATCCTGATTGTTGTGTGAGTGTCTGAGCATTATCTCTTGTGTCACTCCGCTGTTACTTTTTTAATCTTGGCCATTTCCCAATAGCAAATAATAAATTATTTAGTGAAGGTCTTGAGCCAATTTTACTTTTTCTTCTTGTTTCTCCGTCCTCTTTCTTGGAACCATACTTGGTTCCGCGGCATCATCGTTAACAAAAAAGATCTCCGGCAAAGAGCCCCCCTTCGGGGGGTGCCCGTCAGGCATTGCAGCGCCGGCCTGACGAGGAGCTGTCCGATGATGAAGCATGACACCAAATGCGGTGTGTGAGGACTCTTGCTCCTGACTATCAGGACTCCTTTTCCTTTTCTTTCTTTTTCCTCCCGTTAGCTTTGGAACAGTGTATTATATTTTATTATCAGGTTGACTGGAGGGTATACACTGGACCATAGAATCCTCCTATCCCTTCTCTTTATTTGTACTAACAAAAATATACACCATCCTGGTCACCATTGCAGGGGTGCTTGCTGACATGGGCAAGACCATGAGGGAGGCAGTGGCACAACAATGGGCGCCTGACACTAGCCAAACCGAGGAACAGCCTTCTACCTCCACCGGCGCTAGTGGACAGGAGGCCCTGCCACAGGACCAACAGGCCACCAGCACCTCACCCCCTGCAGAAAGAGAACCACACCTCAAATGGTCCCTGGGATCCAGGCAGAAACCAGAGAACATTGCCAAGAACCCCACCAGGGAATAAGACTCTCCTGATTGTCACCCTTCTGTCCCACTCTGTCACCCTGTCCACCTTGAACTGCCATTACTCCCCTTCCTATGCCCCACTGGACAATGCACCTGTGATACCAAGAGACTGGACTCTACCATGGACTTTCCTCCACCATCAGCCCAGCCCCACGCACATCCCCCTCTACTTATGAGCACCTAAATAAACACCCTTGGAACAAATACCAATCTGGAGTCTGTCAAATGATTCACAAATGTATTAGTGCAACATTATCAAAGCATTGCAACTCAAATGTACAGTGAAATATACTTTAGGCTGACCTTTGGTGGGCAGCAGTACACACTGCAGGAGCCAGATTGGGGCACAGAGATCTAAAAATAGAGATTTCAAAGGGTACAGTCAGTGGCCATAGACATAGGGAAAGTGGCTGCCTTGTACAATGTCCAACAGATAACTGCAATGTAAAGTGAACTTACAGTGCCTTACCTGTTTGTCACTAGAAGTTCTGCAGAATTATATTGGTTCCGTTGTCCACATCTTCCTCCTCTGCCTCCTCTTCCTCACTGTCCACAGGCTCCACCGCTGCCACAAGACCATCTCCAGGCACATCCTCCTGCAGAAAAGGCACCTAGCGTCTCAAGGCCAGGTTGTGCAACATGCAACATGCAACAATGATCTGGCACACCTTCTTGGGTGAGTAGTACAGGGATCCACCTGTCAGAAGGAGGCACTGGAACCTGGCCTTCAGGAGGCCGAAGGTACTTTCTATAATCCTCCTTGTACGCCCATGTGCCTCATTGTAACGTTCCTCTGCCCTTGTCCTGGCATTCCTCACTGGGGTCAGTAGCCATGAGAGGTTGGGCTAACCAGAGTCACCTGCAAATATCGAGGGATACCTGTTAGCCACACACTCACCCTTAGGAACAACCCCATACCCATACACCAATTAACACTGGGTGGGGACCTTTGTCTCACCTATGGGATGCTGCTATTCCTCAAGATAAAGGCGTCATGCACAGAGTTAGGATATTTGGCATTCACATGGGAGATGTACTGGTCCACCAAACACCATCTGCACATTCATAGAGTGATAGCTTTTTCTATTCCTGTAAACCTGTTAATTTCTCTGTGGGGGGGGGGGGGACAAATGCCACATGTGTACCATCAATGGCACCAATGATGTTGGGGATATGTCCCAGGGCATAAAAGTCAGCCTTCACTGTGGCCAAATCCTCCACCTGGGTGAACACGATGTAGCTGCGCATGTGTTTCAGCAGGGCAGACAACACTCTGGTCAACACGTTAGAGAACATTGGCTGAGACATCCCTGATGCCATGGCCACTGTTGTTTGGAAGGAACCACTTGCCAGGAAATGGAGCACTGACAGGACCTGAACTAGAGGGGGGATTCCTGTGGGCTGGCGGATAGCTGACATCAGGTCTGGCTCCAATTGGGCACACAGTTCTTGGATTGTGGCACGATCAAGTCTGTAGGTAATGATAATGTGTCTGTCCTCCATTGTTCCAAGGTCCACAGGGGTCTGTACAATGGAGGATAACACCGTCTCATGTTCTGCCTCAGCGGTTGAAACCTATGGAAGAGAACGGTGAGCAGAGGGTCATTTTCACACATCTATTGCACTAATGATGATTTGTTTACTACACAGAAACAGTATGTGAACTTGAGAGTCAGTTGATGTGCCAATGTCTGCTGTGATACAGTTAGGTGCCATGCCCTGTGCCCCCCTGAAATGGTGGCTGCCTGACCTGTGAGGAGGGACAAGTGGAAATGTGGTAATTGCACTGGCGCTGTGCGCCATCGCGGTAGGCGGTCAATGACCGCTGTGCAAAATCGCATTGGTTATCATTGGGCCCTATAGGTTCCAGGAGCCAATGGCGATGTACGCCGTCCGAGACGGTATGCACTGCCACGGACGTCACTGCCATTTTCTATCTAATCACTCACTTGCAACCTGACCTTTAACAGGAGAGGAACTACACAGCAAGTGCTGCTGTGACCTGTGTCTGGAAGCGACCATAGATCCTGTGTCTGGGGAAAGGGCCCCTGCCTTCACTGCAGAGGAGTTGGAGAAACTGGTGGATGGGGTCATTCCCCAGTACACGTTACTCTACGGTCCTCCAGACAAACAGGTGAGTACATTGTGAGCATGATGCGTGGACCATGAATGTAGGGATTTCTGTGTGAGTAAGCCACATGTAGGGGGGCAGAGGCGTCCTGGCCAGAGTGCAGCATGTAAGGTGGTCAATGTATGGCCGTCAGGGGATGGGTGGGATCTGGTGGGCAATGAATCTGATGGTCCAGACAGGTGACTAATTCCCTTTTCTGCTGTCTTTTCCATCCAGGTCAGTGCCCACCAGAAAAAGGGTATTTGGCGTGTCATCGCCAAGGAGATGCGGACCCTGGGGGTCTTTGACAGGCGGAGCACCCACTGCTGAGAGAGATGGGAGGACCTGCACCACAGGGCAAAGAAGATGGCGGAGGCCCAGCTGGGGCTGGCCTCCCAACAAGGAAGAGGTGCCCGTCGCACCCTGACCCCCTGGTGTTCCGCATCCTGGCAGTGGCCTATCCAGAGTTGGATGGGTGCTTGAAGGCATCACAGCAGCCACGAGGGGGTGAATACAGAATCTGAAACCTGACTTTGTGCGCGTTAGCAGATACCTGGGTGGGGGGAGTAGGCTGTGGGTGCCCCTAGGCCAGGGCCAACATGGCAGGGTAGGTCCCTTGTTGAGCAGGATATGGAGCACTCCTACCCCAATAGTGTAAGTGGGCATCTACAACAGGGCAGGGTCCTGTGGGTTTCTGGTGTGCAGATGATGGCTTTAGGCATTGTACCCCATGGGCTGGTGACTGTCTTAGTAAATGGTTGGGCATGGCCGAGTGCATAGGGCTGCTCCCTGTGTGTTGTGTACACCAACAATAGTGGTGTTGCTGGCATTGACCAAGTGTTTCCTCTGTCTCTTCCCCCACACTTTTTGTTTTGTCACCTTGTCCTTATGTGCATTAGCATCATCTGGCGGGGGAGCAGAGGCACCGGTGACGGAGGGAGCTGAATCCCACATGGGCCTGGAGGCCGAATCCACGAGGGTGAGGGCACCAGTGGGATGGAGGGCAAGGGGAGCACCACGATGGGGACAGGAGGGGAGACCACAGACTCCTCCTCCAACGGAAGCTCCCTGGCAGTGGCAGACACCTCTGTGCCCACCCCAACAACAAGTACAGCCGCCAACCCCCTACTAGCACCGCCCTCCCAGCAGCCCCTCAGCATGTTTCCTGTGCCCGCTCACCCAGGAGGGTGGGCATCTCCTTCGTCCCAGGCACCTCAGGCCCTGCTCCAGTCAGCTCTGCTGCCCGCAGTGAGGAGGCTATTGACCTTCTGAGATCCCTCACTGTTGGGCAGTCAACCATACTGAATGCCATCCAGGGTGTTGAGAGGCATTTGCAACAAATAAATGCATACCTTGAGGGCATTCACTCTGGTGTGGTGGCCCAACAGAGACCATTTCAGGCTCTGGCCTCAGCACTGATGGCAGCCCTTGTCCCTGTGTCTAGCCGCCCCCCTCCAACTTCCTCTACTGAGACCCAATCCCCTCAACCCCAGCCTATCCCAAGCACACCTTCAGAAAAGCATTCACTGAAATCAACACACAAAAGTGGCTCATGCAAACATAAGCACCACACTTCATCTCACAGGCACTCACTCAAGCACCATACCCATGAAAACACACCAACATCCACTGCCTCCACTATGTCCCCCTCCTCCTCTTCGTCCACCTCCCTCCCAGTAGCATCTACACTCACACCTGCATGCACTACATCTTCATCCACTACCTCCATCACCAGCACGCGCATCACAACACACCCCTCACGAGCAGTCACCACCCCCACAACCATGCACACGTCCCCTGTGTCCTCTCCCAGTGTGTCTGTGACCCCTCTTCCCAAAGTATACAAAGGCAAGCACCCACCCACCCAACAGCCATCCACCTCACAACAGCATCCAGCCCATGCACCTTCACCCAAACTCAACAGACAGACACCTCCTACAACCACTCCCTCTTCCTCCACTACCAAACCGTCTCCATCTTCCCGTCCCACTGTGTCTAAAAAACTTATCCTGGCAAACATTGACCTCTTCCCTGCCTCTCGCCCCCCTGTCCTTCCCCTCGGGCCAGATGTCCAGAACCCAGGCCAGCACCTCAGCCACAAAGTTGGCGTCTACTGTGGTACATGCAACTCCCAGCAGATCAAAGGGGGCACCCACCTGGCCAGCCAGTGTGCCACCAACCCTTGCAAAGGACCAAACCATTCTGCCACCTGCCAAGGTGAAGAAGGGGACAGCATGCAGCAAAGGCAAGGAGCAGGACCCATTCAGCAAGGCCTCCTCCAAAAATCCAGCAGCATCTGCCAAGGTGAGGAAGAGGCAGAAAAGCCAAGCCAAGGCACTTCAGGCGTCAGAGGCGCCAGGTGAGGGCCTGGTGGCCACCATCAGAACCGACAGCCCCGCCACCTGTACCGCGGACAGCACTGCCAGCATCCCCGCCGCATGCACTGCCACTTGCACTGCCACCTGCACCGCCGCTGCCACCACTACTGTCAGCAGCAGCATCCCCAGTGGCCGGCCATCCAAGGCTGCAGGAGACGGGCTGGTGCCTCCCTCCACCACTGGCGGCACCGGCACCTGCACCACGAGCAGCACCGCCAGCAGCACCGCCGCAAGCACCAAGAGCAGCACCGCCAGCATCCCCGCCACAAGCACCACCGCAAGCACCACCGTAAGCACCGCCGCAAGCACCGCCACCTGACAGTAGGACCACTACCAGCAGCAGCAGCCCCAGAATGCGTCCGTCTGAGGCTGCAGGAGATGCACTGGAGCCTCCCACCACAACTGGCAGCACCCCCACCAACACCGACACTACCACCAGTTTGCAGCCTTAGATGCCGCAGGATGGAGTCTGGCCCTGCCTCCAAGGAGTATGATGCTACCTGGTCCCTGCAAATCTCGTGCCTCAGACACCCAGGTGAGGGAATGTGAACTGCCACACCGCAAGTGCTGCATCACTGGGCACAAGGCTCCCCTCTAGAACCAGTGGAAGAAGCCATCCACTCACGCTTTCCTTGGCAGGATGAAGCACACTGGGCACAAAGCCCCTTCCAGAACCAGTGGAGATATGCATCCACTCACCCTATCTTTGGCAGGATGAAGCACACTGGGCACAAAGCCCCCTCCACAACCAGTGGAAGAAGCCATCCACTCACCCTATCCTTGACAGGTTGAAGCACACTGGGCACAAAGCCCCCTCCAGAACCAGTGGAGATATGCATCCACTCACCCTATCCTTGGTGGGATGAAGCACACTGGGCACAAACCCCCCTCCAGAACCAGTGGAGAAGCTACCCACTTGAGAGACTGTGGCTTTGCACTCCCCAGGACCAAGCAGTGGGCAAACCAACCACTTGAGAGACTTGAGAGACTGTGGCTTTGCACTCCCCACGACCAAGCAGTGCGCAAACTACCCACTTGAGAGACTTGAAAGACTGTGGCTTTGCACTCCCCAGGACCAAGCAGTGGGCAACCCACCCTCTTGAGACACTGTGGCTTTGCACTCCTGGGGACCAAGCAGTGGGCAACCCACCCACTTGAGAGACTGTGGCTTTGCACTCACCAGGACCAAGCAGTGGGCACCCCACCCACTTGAGAGACTTGAGAGACTGTGGCTTTGCACTCCCCAGGACATCGCTGTCGGCATGGAGCCCCCTCCAGGAGCAGTGGCGTTATTCCATCTTCTGGCTGAGGTGCCCCCCCATCCCCCTGAGGTGCCTGTGTGTTTACGACCTGATGCCCCTGCAGTGTTCTCTCCGTATTGAGGCACGAGTCAAGTGTGGGCTTGGCCCATGATTTTTGGCCCAGTGGCCCACGGACACTCGCAAAGGACAATGTACGTCCTTCTGTACATATTGTAAATATCTGTAAATACTGTTTTTCTATTCGTTATGTATATCTGCCTATTTCTAATATATCACTGATTGGACTCTATTCCTTTTGTCCTTGCGTTCTTCCATGAGGTTACGGGGTGTAAATGTACTGTTGCTGCAAGTATTTGTGTGTATGGTGTTGTGGGTGAGGGTAGGAGTAGGCGTGTTGCGTGTTGCGTGTGTGTGTCACTCTTCCCCCTCCCCTGTGTGCTAGGTTCAGTACTCCCCGTGGTCGTCGCTGCCGCCTTTGATATTCGTGGTGTATGAGGAGGTAGACCAGCATGGGCAGGACCTGTAACTCGGGCTCCATGGCGTCCTGGTTCTTCGTTGAGTGTCGAGAGGTGAGTGGTTTCCCTTCCAAACACTGTTTCCGCCGTGCTTTTGATGGTGTTGGTACCGCCCAAGAAAAGATGGCGGATTGGCGGGTTGTAATGGGGTGGGCGGTACATTGTCTTCCGCCTGTCTGTTGGCAGTGACCGCTGCGGTGTTTGTTGCTACCGTCGTGGCGGTCGGTGTGTTAAAGTGGCTGTCTGTGTTGGCAGTTTCTGCCGTGGTCATGATCCCATTTTTTTTACCGCCGGCCTGTTGGCGATATTACCGCCACTTAATCACCTACCACCAGGGTTGTAATGAGGGCCATAGTGTCATCTGCGATTGATATAATTCAGACTGACATGTCCCCTTTATATAATGGACAAAGTCAGCTGAGTTCCATCATGCAGTGAGGCTTGACGTTACATACTTTGAAAAATGGCTGAATTCCATGGAAGAACATTAATGGTAGTGAATTGTTCACCGCCTTTAATTTATCCAGGGAACAGCAGACAATGGCTAAAAGGGAAGCACGTTTTACCATGCTTCATATAGAGAAGTTAGAAAAATTGCCTTTCACAGTTGCAGAGAGTCCTTCAACAGTATGGCTCCTACATGACATCATTAACCTGCCCATTTCCACTTTTTGGTTTTCGAAATGCCTGAAACATCTTGCCGTTGGCAGGTATGAGTGACTAGGTGAAAGCTATTTTAAAGAAGAGTGGGAGTTGCCCTTTGAATACAAATGTCTGAATGATGAAACAGAGGTCTTTCTGAGCAGAAGCAAATGCAAGACTACTTTTAGTCATTCAATGATCTGCAAACGGGTATCCCTTCATGGCCTTTGCACTGGCCTGTTTTCTGAAGGGTACTTCCGTCCCTTTGATTCGACCAGCATTTCATGTACTTTCAAATGGAAGTTATGTGGTGCTGAGCGACCAAAGCTGTTGCGGTATGTGACCAGGAATTGCCTATGCAATTTAAGTCTCTAAGGTTGTTACGTGTTGTGGACAAGTTTTATTCCCCTCCCCCCACACAAGAGATAAAAGTATCAGAAATGTGGCCTCCCATTGATACTGTTAATGTAAAGCTGAGCAGAGTAAAGGCGCTACTGTTTCAAAAACAAGTCGCGTTGACATCAGCTAGAGAGACGTATGCTCTCCAGATTGCGAGATCATCAGCCGAGATACAATCCCTATTGAATACCAACTTCCCCAAGCACTTTGGAGATCTGGTATCCAGAATTTTCAACGCCTCAAGCACTACTGGGATTGTTCACTTCTTTAAGGCTATTGGGTCTGGATTTGGGTCCATCTTCCAGACTGTCTTAGGAGTCATTACATCGGCAATCCATTCACTCTTTTCCAATGTGTTTGGCAGCTTTCCTATCATTTTGGCATTAATTGGCGGAATACTGCTGCTATTCCTTCTGATTCACAGTGTTTGTGTCTTTCCAGCTACACGAAGCAATGGAGCCACTGCCACCAGCTCAACTGTGCTGTGAACACATGGTTCAGGTCTTTAATTCTTCAGTGCTTGAGAAATTGGAACATGATTGGTCATTACCATGCCAATCACTCCTATGGTGCCTGTAACCAGTCTTTCACTGTGTGTGGTGCCTCTTCGAACACTTGCCTACAGTCTGTCTTGCTTTTACACCAGTGCCTCCTGGGGAACAGGCACTGCTGATGTCCCAGATGAGGGTTCATTCACAGTCGTGCCCCTTGAGACTAAGGCTGATTCACGAGGCCAGTTATGAGCCACCCTTGGTGGATGATCTGGCTCTTTTTGGCGCTGTGGAGAGTGCCACTCCTGCAGGTGGACCTGCACATGAGACTACTATGCACTACTGCTCCGTGGATCCATCTGCCTATCCTGTGATCAATCTAACATCTGACGATGTGGCCTCTTTCCTGAGGTCCTTTCCATTCAACGGCTTCGAAGATGCTCTTCAAGATCATGACTATTGTTAGACAATTTTTTGATTGCCTTATAATACCAGATTTAATATTTGCATTCCTTACCCTTACTTTTGCCTGCTGTGCTTGTCATGGTTGATATTATATCTCTTTGTATGTTTTTTAGCTATTGATTTTTTTTCACGTTTTTAAATGTGATTTTTTATCTAGTTTTTACACTTTTAGTCGAGAGCATTTTTAGCACTTGGATTCATTCTCCCTTGGTGGCGTAAAGTTATGGCATCATACTTGTTACGGCAATGTGGAGAGTGTAGTGAATCCTAGTTTGTTTTAATGGGATACAAGAGTTAGATTAGCGTTTGGCTTGCAGACTCGTGCCCCCATTACCTAGTGACTTTTAGCGTACTTAGCTTGCGCTGTTTTAGTACATTTATTTATTTAAATCTTAGGCCCATGTTTTAGTTTTGTGTTATCATTGCCACCCTGCTAAGGCGTCAAAAACAAGCAACAAAGATAAACAAACTGTAGGTGTTCACATTAGGTACTTTCCCTCTTCACGCTTTTGAGGGAATTGTTTGTATCAATTACCATCCCAAGCATGTCTTGTTATCTATTATTGGGAGCAGACCTACGTCAGGGGTCCAAGAAGATCTGTATATATACTCCTCACTTAAATAGATAGTCAGAGGGATTCCGACCAGATGCCATCGCTGCTATCGATGCTGCAGATCGCCTTGATGCTGACCCAGTATTCGTGTCCCTACGGAGTCTGAGTGAGAGACCTCATTCCAAGTTAACGAGGATTGGGGCCTCCTCTCATGGACATGGCATTGGCAGATTAGGTTTATCACACCTAGCTCTCTTTTAGGTTAGAGATTAGGTTCACATTATTAGGGTAATAGGACATATATCATATCTCATGTCACTTCATGTCATTGCAAGATGTCTTTTCCATTCTGTTTCTTGCACTGTTTATTATCCTAATCATTGAAGCCCATGCAATGTATCGCAGATTGCAGTTTTCCTAAATAAAAACTATTGAAACTTTACTGCATTTTTTTTTTATCCTCATTTACCTTTCGTACGTTTTCTTCAAAGAGAGGGGGGAAGATAGAGATCTTACCAGCTATTCACAGCCTGTCTCAAACCATATCCCCCCTGTCTAGGGAATTCCTTTCGCCTAGCACAAGATACGAAGCAAGGCAGCAACCTTGAAATTATGTATAATCATAGGATCGTACCACACCCTACATATCTATGCCTTCCCCAATCCCCAACCATTGTTTCAGTGGGCTCCAAAACCTCATTTTCTTACAATCCCTACCTAAATCTAACTTGAAATATTATATTAAAGAGATTTTCCAATCAGCAAAGGTGGGAGGGGCAAATACTAACCCATTTCCTGCATATCACCCTTCTTGCCCCAAGTGTTATGTAAAACAACAATTTAGCTCTGTCTCTGCTCATCTTCTGCGAATCATGTGAACATCCAAAAATCACTACCAACAAACTTACCTTAGGGCTTGTGGGGAGTATTTATTTGATTGCTTCACCCACCTCTTGCCAGAACTTATTAAGCTGGGGCAGTCTACAAACATATGTAAATCGTCTGCTGATGCAGATCCGCACTTCCTGCACCTCACCGTATTATCCGCATTCAGCCTGGAGAGCTTTGCAGGAGTCCAGAAACCTCTGTGGATTGAAAACAAGTGATTTCTTCTTAACGTAGCAGGTTTAACAGTGTTATATAAAAATGTAGAAGATACTTGCCAAAGATCCTTAAAACAAGGCTCCGGCAAGCACTCTTTCCATAAATCTTCCGGGAGGGTAAATTCGCCGTCGACAATATCCATGATCAGCCAGTACCATCTGCACTTCGTTCTTCAATGAGGTATCCAAATGCAGCTGATCCTCCACATTATTAGTGCTCCCCAATTCCTCAGTTACATTCCTTGCCCAGCATTTTATCTGAAGGTATATAAATTTGACCACCTTCCGCCCACCTCCACATTAAGATTTTCAAACGTCCTGACTTCTCCATTGTAACAGAGTTGTCCCCACTGCAATATACCTGCCTCTTTCAATGGAGTGGCCAAGGCATCTTTAGTCCATTCCGGTGAACCAGGAGAATCCCAAACCGGAGCATTCTCACTGTAGTATGACAAGCCCTCCTCACCTCATACCAAAGTTTTGCCAAGTCCTGCAGCACCTTAAATCGAATTTTCTTGAAGAACTTGGGATCTCCAAACACATACAAAAAACCTTTCTGTAACACATTTCCCTCCATAATAGCTGTCAGAAACTGCCCCAGCTCCGAGCGATCTGGTTGGTAAAAAATCTGCCTTACATTTTTCAACAAAAAAAGCCCATGCATAATATTGCAAATGAGCCACCTTATTGTCCTCACATCTCAATCTGATCATATTATCTAAAAATACTGCCAGTTCCAGACGGGCTCCCTGTCCTTGTTTATATAAGTCATCAATTTATTCTTCCTGGTCCGTACATAACATTCTCTGCTCGAACTGTCGTATTTGATTTTCTAACCTACTTATTTCTTCATTGTATAGTTTCTTCCTGTATGAAGCTATCCTAATCAATCGCCCCCTCAGAAAAGCTTTAAAGGTATCCCAAACTATTGCTAAAGAGGCTGAGCCCATATTCATTCTAAAAATTCTTCTGCCTCTGACTGCAACTCCACAACCACCTCATCTTCCAATAGCAGTGTTCTATCTAAAGTCAACCTTCTTTCACTCTATTTGTCGGCAACCTAAATTGTAAGCTAACCGCCGAATGATCTGATAAATGTGCCCCAATATGTGTTACTTCCTCCATATAGTCTTTTAAGTCACTATCTATTAAAAATAGTTGATCCTAGACTGATGCCTATATTTCTTATTGTTATAAGAATAGCCTCTCTCAGACCCCTTCTTATCTCTCCAAACAGCGTATAATCCTCGTTGGGCCATCATTACTCATACCTGAGTCTGCATTTTCTCATTCACTCTTGACCTACTACCCGAGGATCTATCTAGCTCATAATTCAATATGACATTAAAGACTCCCGCCCATAATATAGGATCCGAGTATTGCAGTAGAAGATGTGATAATTCTCTCAATGGGCCTATATCATCTCTATTAGGACCATAATATCCTACCAACGTAAAAACATACTCGTAAACAAACTATTTCCCTAGCACCCATCTCCCGGATTTATCTATAGGGCCTTCAACAAAAGTGATGTTAGCATGATTCTTAATTAATATAACCACCCCTGACAGTTGCTACTTGTTGAAGGACTGGCATAGTCACCTACAAACATAAGTGCTATCATCCTTAAACCAGCACTCTTGCCTAGAGCACTTACTAAGCAACTTACGCTCTGTAGCACTTTTGTAGCAAGCCCTGCACTACACATGGCCATCAACCGTTACTGCAACACCCTCCCATGGACACCCTTCCATGGAACATAAGAGAGGTAGGGACATACTACAAAAGTGTAAGTTACTACAGAAGTGTAGGCTACTACGAAGTGCAGTTTTGTAGTACTACAAAACATACTACAAAGTGCAGTTTGTGATTCAGGCCCAGAAGATGTAATCTCCACACAATCATTGTCACCTATCATGTCATGTTTTGCCTCAATTTCTATAATAAACACAAAATGTTAGCCGAAAAAGAATAGTTTAAAGAAAGCTTGTGGGGTAACATTTAAGAGGAGCGAAACATGTGTTGATAGTACAGGGTGTCATCTAAAGGGTCAGAGAAGAAACAGAAAAGAAATATTACAAGTCATAAATAAGAAAAGAATAAATAAATCTCAACCAAAACAGTTTTGTGTTTATGTATAGTGCTTTCAGGGAGAGGTGCAAAACACACAAAAGTGCATATAAAGCATGAATAATGCACAGAGACTGTCACAGAGACTGAAATACCAACAAAGAGCCATTTCCTTAGAGTCCATCAAATATACTGACACCATCATGCACAGATCAGCAGACATTCAGGTGTTGATTGCACAACATCCAACATTTATTCGTAATAATGTATAGCCAAAGGCATAGTCAGATGTGCAGCAGTCATAGTGGTACATGGGTGCCTGCTTTGGTTCTAAGCTGCCTAAAGTGGGCTAGTGCAGGGGAAAGAAGAGGATTGTCAGGTGTTCTTTTAAATACTGCCCTACCTGTGACACAGGCCATGGACATCCTAAGGATTTTGGGGGCCCTCGGCCAAACACATTTTAGGGACCACTATTCTGAACAGCTTTGAATTTATGATCCAGTTTCAGCTCTTTCATGCCCTCTTTGGCCAGGTCACCAAAAGTGCCCAGACGCGCGTATCCAAATTCCTAAATGTGTTTACATCTAATATTCAGGGACAATAATGTGTTTTCAATATTGTAACACAGCAGATTCTCACTAATATTAATATAAAAAAAGTTATGGCTGTTGCATGAAACAAAAACACATTTCTCTACAAAATGTATGTAATGGACTCTCACACATCAACCACATAAAAAATAAATTCAAGGAAAATGGTATTTAAAACAAATCTGTTAAAAAAATTATTAAAGGCCATCAGTGCAAGGCTCGCTGCAGAACAGAGCTGGCTCTGTCAAGGGGCCCCCTGAAAGGATGGGCCCTGATCCAGAGCCCACTTTGCCCATGCCCTAAAACGTCTTTGATGCAGGCAGCATAGCAAGGTGACTTACTGTGCTGCCCTGCACCTTAAAGCCCATCAATAATGGCCTTAGGGCCAGATTTATAAAAAGTGGTGAAACATGTCATGATGCACCACTTTTCTTGCGCCCCATTGCGCCACCCTACACCACCGTGTGCACGCTGTATTTATGATACGCCGCAGTATGGCACAGGATAGGGAAGTAGCGTAAAAAATGTTGACACTAGTTTGGCACTTTGCAGGATTAGCGCCCAAAATTTTGATGCTAATCCTGCAAAGTGAAAGGAGGCCTATTGAAAACAATGGGAACCTCATTTTTAAAAAAGGTGCTAAAAATGGCGCAGTGCAATCTCATAGATTTTACTGCACCATTTTTCTGGGCCTCCTAATGCCAGAATGCCTCTCTTGCATACATTATACCTGTCGAAGGCATAATGTGGCGCAAGGGTTTACAAGGTGGTGCACACTTTGTAAACATGGCACAGCGTTTTTGCCACATTAGCCCAGAAAAATGATGCTTATGTGGCACTAGGTGATGCAAGGGGCTTCTTAAAGCTGGCAATAATAAGAAGTCTCTATATTTTAGTTTAAAACTATATATAGTTGTTCTTTTCCAATCAGTGTAATGTTATGCTTCGTTATTCTTTCTCTTTAGTCTGTGGTGGCAACAGATCTAAAGGTAATTGTGATATTTCATGACATTGTGGGCATAGAAAGGGTTTAATCCAGTATCGCATCTTTAATTGACTTCTGGTAATAGAACTATGGTGCAGTTACGAGTACTTTTTGAGTTTTTGGTGAAGGAGTGTGCTGAAGGACTATGGTTCTGTTGTTCTAGTGGCCATGCTTGGTCTATGTGCTCTCTTTTTCCGTCTGAGTGTCCTGGTATGGTTTTTTATGCTTTTCTCTATAAATACCGTTGATGCCAAAGGGTGTCGTATTTACTTAAATCGGCTATACATTCTGCATCTCTAAGCGGAGGAAGATGCTGTAATACCACATATTTTCTCCTTTTCAAATCTGCAAAATTCTGCACATTGTGATATTTTTCAGCAAAAATCTGACCAGGTTTTAACTGGAGAAATGTATGTGGTGAAAAGGTGCAAAATTGGTATGTTACTTTGCATCCTTGATTCGCATAACAACTCAGATTTGCGCCTGAATCGGCATTAGGATGAGTGTCAAAATGAAGCCCTTATGATTTTTTTTAATTTTTTTAAAATCCATTTGGGTGTGCTATTTGTTTCTTGGTAGCAAGATTATTTTGGCCTGGCAGTTTTCGACTATCTGCTGATCAAGCAGTGTATACCTGCATCCACTATATTTCTTCTTCTATGTATAATGCTGGTAGTTAGATTGGAAGCAAAATGTACGTGCATGTACAGGTATCCAGCACAGATGAAGGGTATACCACAAGGTGCCTAGAAGAACATTAAAAAAAAAACAGAGCAGTCCGAAGCAACTCAAAACTTTTAAAGACCCTCCATGGGGAAGAAACAGCAAAAACAACAGAACAAAAGAAGCTGACATAGGATACTGATGAAAACAAATATATTTTTATTAACAAAGCTTTTTGTCTAGCATTTATGGCAGGTAACAGTACCAGTCGCTCAGCACAAAATATATCAGCATCCCCCACCCGCTCTACTAGAACACATGATGTAAATTAATTTTTTCGCTAGCACAGTGTTCTATTATGCGGTCATAAATAATACTTTTGACCATTCCGTACATTTTTTCAGGTCACTGTTATTATATTACTCCCTAGCACCTAAGAGCACCAGTCAAAGCCAGCTTGACGTCTCCACTTGGGCAGGGGCCGGACTCGCAGAAACAAATGTGGCCAATTGAATACAAGGCCCTTAAGTAAAATCGCTGTCTCCAGAGGCCAACCATTAATATTAACATATTAATGAAACCAACACATTTGATTAAAGACACAAAAGACATAAAAAAGCAAATTAGACAACTTTAAAACAGACACGCCAGCAAATATGTATAACTATGTTATGTATGCAAAGTATGTGTTGGAAATGCTCTATGTAAACTAAAGGAACAATGTTGCAAGTTAACTTTCATGGGGTCATCCTTTATATTCAAGGGAATCACAATGGAGGTGACCGGGGATATTGCTCTACAAAACACTGACTAAATTGGAAGTACTTTGACTCAACAGGAAGTGCTTTGACTAAACAGGAATTGTAACTTTTGCCCCAAGGTTGACAAATGTTTATTGCAATCACTACAATCCTTGCTCTGTCAAGTCCACATTACAGGTGAAGCAGAATTTAGATAACCACAATGGCAGTCTATTCAGGTAAGACATAACAATTCAACATAGAACCGTAGGGTACACACTCTGCTGCGTATTCAATATTTACAAGTAGAATTAAAGGACTATCATCAAAAACAATCAAAAAGGATAATCTCCTTCCATAATGGGCAGCATGGAGTTACCCAGAAGAGATGTGACATGTGCAATTGTTGTTTCATGTGAAAATAGGTTTTCAATTAGCTAGCCTACCTGGGGTGTCAATTGACACTCTTATGTTGTTGCCTGGAACCACTGCAGAGTATTTTAGGCTACCCTGTTTTAGGTTTTAACTCATCATAATTTGAGGAGCCCCAACAAAAGTCAGTGTAAACATATATACAGTGATACACACCTGCACAATCATGAACTAAACGTCTTTCAAAAGTAAAGTGAGAGACAATGAACCATTTTTATTCCCTTCTGAAGGGGCTAACACAGTGTAACTTTCTTATACAACGTAGCAGCAAGAAAGACTGATCTAAGATTATTCTGCTTGAGTTTGAGGGTGTCCCTAAAATAGTGTTTCTTCTTTCCTTTGTTTCTTCCATTTTTATGTGCTTTGGTTAAAGATACAGACTTAGAAGCATGTTTCAGGTCTGATCTAATTATTTTATACACAGAAGAGAATCTTGGAATATTAAAATCATATTTGATCTTTTGCCAGTGTTGAATTATTTTACTGACTTGTGAAATGGCTGACTCATAATAGTCTTGGCCAATATCTAGTATTCCATTTACCCACAGAATGTGTACCCCTTGATTCATCAGCCACCCTTTTTAACACATCAGTATTGTCAGCAGGTCACCTGCCAAAGATCCCAGTCTTTAAACATTCAATGCGAGGTGTAGTGACAGGGACCTGTGAAAGAGGGCTGTCATCATGCACATGGGACAGTTGTAAAAACATTACACAAAGTTTTCCATATATTAAAAATTCATAGCTGCATGGTGTCCCATTGTTATGTGTGATACCCTACCCTTAGCGAATCATGGCTTTTTACCCTATTGCAAATTACTGCTGGAGTTTTTGAGCCTATAATTACAATGTTAAAAGTACAACATTTCAATACCAGAATACAATGTGATGTTTGTTAAAAGGTCATGACTGACATAAAGTGTTATATTTGCAATTGGGAAACTTGGAAAGCTATGAATGTCCGTATGACACCAGCACCACCTTAATGCATTCAGGCAAAGAGTGCACAAAACAGCAAGTTTCAGGTGCTTTAGAATATAGGGCTACAAATTAATCCGGTGCAATTCAAAATTTTAAAAGGCTTCATAAGAAACGTTTCTGTTGGCTGTGTTGACTACCCCTACAATGTCATAAAAATCAGTAGAGAGTAAGTGAATAACCCCCAACTGTGTCAAGGAATGTGTTTATTAAACTATTTAAATTTAGCTCTCTTAATTTTTAAAACCATTAGTTGTCCTATAAACAAGATGAATTCCTTATAGAGTGATTTTGAGGAGTAATGAGATGTGAGAGAGGGTAATGAGGTGTGAGTAGGAGTGCAGTACACCAACTTTCTATGCTTAAAATAGACTAACATAAGTCCATTGGATACACTCCCAATGGGAAGACACACCATGCCCTGCATTACTTCTTTAAATTAATTATGTGTTTTATAAACGTCAAAAATGCAAAAAACCCATATTTTGTAAACACTGGAAAAACAAGTTTTTTGTCTATTTGCGGTTTAGGCAGCTGATTAAACACTAATGAGCACTGATTTCAAAAGGTTTTGAAAACACTGAGAAAACACGACAACAATCCACAAAAACACTTAAAATAGATCAGTCTATTTTGCAACTCTTGCTATTTTAAAATTCTCACTCCTCACTTTTAAGCTAATATGCTTTCAGCTCTGCGGTTTCCTCATATTCTTTATTATTAAAAAAACACTTTGAGGGCAAAGACAGACTACTGTATTGTAGGGGTATCAATGGATGTAAACATGGTGATTTGGTTATAGAGAACTGAATTCTAAGAAATGGTGGAGTGGTGGCAGTGTAAACAACATCCAGAATGGAAAGAAAATAATATTGTGCAGTATTCTTTTTAAGGATAATATCAACATAATTAACAGTGAGCCCTAATATTATCTCTAATGACATCATTACAAGTTGTACCTGAAAGCTGATGTGGTAATGGTGCACTCAGGGTATAGATACCACATGGTACTGTAAGTACCGGATGCAGTATTGCTACCTTATTAGAAGCCTTTGAGCATGGAAATGGGAAACGGTAATGAAAGCAGTGTTTGCACACTAATTCCTACAGGGATTCTGCTTATTCTGGGACATCCTCACTGATACATTTTCCCAGTTTTGACTGCCAAAATGTGGTAATAGAAAACCCAAACATTCAGATTTTAGCACACAACTTGTAATTCCAGCTGTTACTGACTAAAACTGGATTACCTCTTAAATTGGAATGAGGGTCCACATTTCTGCTTTCCTGGCCAAAAAAGTCACATTAATTCAATTAATCCATTCCTTATTTTGTGACATATATATTGATCACACTATGAAACATGGAACTAGTTTAAGGCAGAGGAGTATTTCTTTATGCCCATAATATGCATAGCGGTAGATCACTTTTGTAACCTTTGGGAACCTTGAGATATTGCTTAAAGTAAGAGTAGTGCCCTTGTGGAAGAGGGGTATGTGAACTGGTAGAGGCATTCGGAAGCAATGATGAGACATGCATGAGTATCTGTGTGGACTCACCTTGGGTGTGTGAGGAGATACTGCATGTGTATCTAAAGCTGGTAGAGAATCATCTTGAGTATGAGCAGAGACCCAATGCATATCTAAATTTGGCAGAGACTCAACCTGGGTGTGTGAGAAGATGCCAGATGTGTATCTAGACTTGGTAGAGACTAGTCTTGGCTGTGCAGGGAGAGGGAATATGTGTATCTAGAGCTGACTGGGACATATCTTTGGTGTCCCAAGAGAGATACGAAGCATAATCAGAGCTTGAAGAGGAATATCAAATTGTGAATATAGTTGAACAATAGGCAAGTAAAATGCACACAAGGCCTCTAACTATTCATGTACTAGTTCTGCATGTTTAAGGGCAGCTCTCATTTCCTTCCCTTTTTTCTTCTTCCTCAGCTTCTTCAAACATAGTTGAGTCAACTACTACACGTGTAAGCAACATTTGCTATATTAATGCAAAACACCACTTCACCCAATTAATAACAAGCTCTTCTGTGTCTTTTACAAGATTAATTGTGTGCCATGAGTGCCGTAAAGTGAATTATCATACACCATAAAGCCCATGATTAAAAAAATGTGTATCATAGAAATCCCAGCTGACCAGTTACAAAAGGTTTGTACCAGTGGTTTCTAACAGATTCAGGTTTTGAAAATGCTGTTTTATGCAAAAATAAGAGGAATTCCACTATTTAGTTACTTATAACAATTGGAACCAACAGAGATTAAGGTAGAGCATTAAAAAGCAACAGTAATTTCCAAAGTGCAAAGGGAATCAGTTAGAGTGTTTTCCTTTTCATCTCTCAAAATGGCCAAAACCATTTGGGACACAAAGTGGATCTGTTCATTGTAATTATTTGTAACTGGCCAAATTCCACTAGTGATCACAGCACTTGGGATTAGAGACATACCTCTGACAATGGGCCAAAACAAGGGGAAAGAGGTTTTTTTTCAATGCGCTTTCCTTCACCAGACCTTCCAGTTCAATGGCATTTGAATTTTTTGCATTACAAAATTGTGTAACTGTACAAAATTACGTTTTACAAGTTAGATTAACTGAGATTTAGAAAATGTCCTGCTTGAGGTTGGCTAACATCTTTATGGTCAAGTGACATTGTTTCATGCTTTACTCCCACACATTCGTCAAGGGTCCCAAAATCCCCCATTCTCCACAAAACATAAATGGTTAACCCTTTTTAATTTGTAATAGGTCATGTGACTTTCTACTGGGCAATAATGTCTTTACTTCCAATGCTATCATTGAAGGTGGCAGAAAGAAAAATGTACATCACAAGAGGCAGGAGTGAGCATACCAACGGGAGCAGATAACATCTTCTGATGGGAGCCAGCCTGCTATATTCCAGTTCAACAGTGGGAAAAAGGTCTCAAGATAGTGAAGGAACAAGAGAAGTCGAAGAACTGACCCATGTAAAGCCCAGAAGAAGAATGATCTAACTATGTTACACATCTGATAATGCATGTATGGTCACCAGTAAGTTATTGTGAGACACGTTCACAAACTGAAGCTTCAGCTTACAGAAGATGACACTTGGAAAATACTGTGAATGCCTAGCATGTGTGATGAATGCAGTGCATCACATTGTGTATGGCTAAACCCAATCTCTCAGAGATGACCATCATATCTTTTAACACTTAGGTTTGGCAAGTAAAACGTCCAGTGTTTTCAGAAGGATTCGAGGAATGAGATAAACCAACATTTCAAGATAGACAAGTTAAGGGTGAAGAGTGGGTTAGATTTTAAAAAATTTCAGGAGGTGCACGTCAGGTTGCTGCAACCAGATTTCTAGGCAATCACTTGAGAGGCAAGGGTTTATAAATCAGAGTGGTGGGGATCACTCTCTCATAGGATATTTTGGTTTACAGAATGTTTCACTTCCTCAAACAACAGAGTTTGCTCAATAACCCAAAAAGGCATCAACTAACACAAATGTCTTTCTGCAACTTCTCAATCTGTGGCAAGAGCATAAGAGCGCTGCTCCCTTGTGAACCTCCCATCCTTTCCAGTCAAAATCTAGAGGAGTTTCTTCTCAAAGTTTCTGCCAGGTTCAGCCATGTTCACCATGAGAGGTTGTGCTCTGTACTTGCTGAAGAACATATGGAAGGTTTTGTGAGTGCTGTCTGATGTGAGAGTCCATATTATATGTTAATTGCTGTAATATGTACTCATAAATTGTGAACTATAATATAAATGTTTGGCTAATTTTAGTGGATTCACACCCAGGGATAACTAGGGACACATCATAAAAAATCGAAAGAGAGCTTCCACCATCATGTCCATTGCTAAAGTAAGACCTTTTTCAACTTTTTCAAAGCATGAAGATGGCAAATTAAGAAATGACCTATGTCTTTATGATTCTCAAGCTTTAACAACCGGGTGCAGAGTTTAAGAGCAGTTTTTATTCTTCCTTTGCAATGGACAATTTTTAGCAACAGATAGGTCTAAATACTGCTGAAGGGATACATTGTAGATTTTCACACTAATATCGTCCATGGGAAATCACCTCAACAGGTTTGAATACCAAAAAATTACAAACACAACAAAAAAGGAGAAAGCTAGCTTATCCATTATTGCATGATATAACTGAGTTACAAAAAATGTATTTATATTAAAATAAGCACTGCTTATGCATTTTATAATACTGCTATTGAAGTCGACCAGTTCTTTGTTTTTTATTTATTTTATACAAAATAATGCTACCCTGATCATGTAGCACTGGCCACATAAAAATAAACGATTCCATTACATATTATTGTACCTTAATGCTTATTACAATAAGCATTCAAAAATGAGACTTTCAGGGTCAGTATGTCCACTTCATTCTGCCTCTTTTGCTTTTACTTTTAAAAGTACCAACCATTTGTGTGCCACTGCTCTTTCTGCAGCAAAAGCTGCTGAGTCAATTTAAGAATAAATTTTGGTCCCATGTGAAAGATTTGTTAAATAAGAAGTGCTGAAAATTCTATGAAAGAGAAGGGAGAGGGTGCCACGTAAGACAAATCTGAAGTGTTTTCCGACCCTTTCTTTTATTGGAGCACAACTCTGAGGAATCAGGTCCATCTCCTTTTTGCTCATTCTTTCTGCGTGGCAGGATCCACCCACCTAACAAGGGCACTAAGAAGATAGAAAAGCTCCTGCGACTGATGGCAAAGAGTTCCTGCTCTGTAATTCACCATCTGTGCACATGGTCCTTTGCAGAGACCATCATCTTTTTTCATCACAAGCAGTGGGTCTTCTGCATCCAAGGTTGTGCTCTTCGTTTATGGAGTAGGAACATAAAGCTGCAGAGAGCTGCTGAGATTCTCCCAATCACATGATGAGAAGACAAAAAGCCCCCATTATTCTATAAGATACAATCATGGTTTTAGGCTTATCCAAAGCTCAAGTGTTAACCATTTACACTGCAACTGGTCATTCCTATATTTGTGACTGGGCTCACAATTAGAGTACAGCAAAATAATACTCAATTGTGCTTAACCTGGTGCGTCAAACAGTTTTCTGTTCCAAAAGACAGAAGTAAGCGTACTAATCCACTTGTGGAAGTGTTGTTCTCTATAAACCCATTTGTACTACTTTACTGTCTGGGGGGGCATGATGGCTGTTTTTGGCTGACTCTTTGCATCAGAGTCTATGACGGCTTCTCTGCTTTTCTTTCGAGGGGGTTTCTTGATGGGTGTTTTCTTCACTGCTGAGTCACCAATTTCTTGCTTGGAGTTGGAAACTTGCTCCTGGCTGCTGTTGGAGTTCTGCTTCTCAACACTTTTTGCTGGGCTTGGGATTCCTTCAGCTACAGGGCTGATAATTTTTTGCAGGTTTGTTGTGGTTGGAAGGGCTGGAGCACTTGCTTTCTGGCTGCTTGTAATCACTGAACGTTTAGCCTTCTGCGGTGGAGTTGGTTTCTCTTTCTGGCTTTGAACTGGCCCGACTCCATTTTGCTTTGCAGGTCCTTCACTTCTGTTCAAGCTCTGGGTCTTCTCTTTCAGCTGGGCAGCTAACAGAATGGCAGCTTCTGATGACAAGTGGGGGTGAACCACCTCAGAGACAGATTTGCTGTGGTTTCGGTTCTTCAGTGCTTCCTTGCTTTCTGTACACTTTTTGTCAATGTGAAAGTTCCCAATCTTCTTCAGTGCATTTTGGACTGTGCCATTTATATTCTCCACATGATCTGGAGCTGACCTATTCCGGTGTTTAGTTTTAGAGGGAGACTGTGGGTCGTCTGGAGTTACACTTGGAGATTTATGCACTTTATCTCTGCTCCTCGAGTGGACTTTCTCTTCATTTTTATGATGTGAGTTGGAGAATGCATCACTAGAGATCTTCTTTGTACTGTGATCCTTAGCAGACCCATGCCCTTGCTCTGGAGAATCGGAAAGACTCATTACTTTTTCAGTTGACTTGTTGGTGACAGGCAATGAATTGGACTGATTAGAGTTATATTTCCCGTGAATCCAAGACACCTTTGGCTTTGTGGAAGGATCTGGTGGAGGCGGTTTCATTCTCTCAGGAGAGGGAGGTTTACCACCAATGGTGGCACTTTTGTTTTCCATCATTGTGTCCTCTTCATCCTTAGACTGCTTGGATAACCTAGCAATTTTTGCATAAAGGGCTCCACCTGTGGATCCTGACCCACATGATGATCGCTCGCTATCAGAAGATTTTAGAAGCGGAGTTTCACTCATATCAGTCTGGAAGGCTTTATTGGATCCAGCTTCTTTCAAGCACGTGTATTCTCCTGCTTCCTCTTCACTGATGGGAGGAGCAATCTTTTCAACATGACTTGAACTTCTTTTCTCCTTGCTCTCTGAGACGGATTCTGTAAGAGAGAATCAAAGGTAATTTTATAGTTCATATTCCCAATTGGTACAAGAATAATCACTCTTTTCAGTTTGGACATTGCGTTTAATGGACAGGCCAATATGTGTCTTTTCACATGTTTAGGTGATTAATAAACCACACTACTACTACTTGCATGTGATCACTTAAGGATTCACGAAAAATGTAATAGGGCATATCAAATAAATGCCCCCAAAGGAGTCAAATGTTAAAAAACAGAAGCAGCTTGTACTGGAGGATGTACTCACTTTACTCCACCTCCTGGGCTAGAAATAACACTAATATTAGACAGCCCCAGCTTAACATCTCTGGGAAATGTGTAAATGAACTCTTCATTTAGGTAGTTCTCTAACTACTCATAAAAGACTCCCACCTTCTGATCTAGTTGTGTACTTGCCAAAGGCTTATAAATCCAGGGGATCTTTTGTTTTCACCTTCGTTCACCCTGTTCATAAACATTTCTGGGGTGTACTTAGAACGTTTTGCTAAGGGGACCCTTGTTGTTGAGATGATTGCCAGCAATAACATTCATGTCTTGGAATGGGCTTTTTTTGTCAGACAAAGTCCCTCTACATTGCTTCTAGAATATGCTTGAGTGACATACCAAGGATGCAGCCATCATCATAAGACCAGGTACAATTTCATATCTCAAATTGCAGATTTAAATGTCTGATTTCAGCATCCCAGTGGCAGCTCCCCATAGACACCTGCACCTTCACATTTTCAGTGCAGCCTGCATTGAGCATTGTGCTGGCAATAGTCACATATTCCAAACACAGTTCATACTAGTATCTTGCTTCCTCTCACCCCCCAAAACTATCCCATACCTAGTTTTATGTTTCTCCCATTGCCCAAATGCACCACATACATGACATCTTGCCTCCCTACCCTCAAACACACCCCATTCCTGGCACCCAGTTCCTTCCCTAATCCTAAATATTCCATACGCCTGGTGACCTGCCTCTAACCCTCAGAAAGACCCAATGATGAGCAGCCTGACCGCTACCATTTTAGAAAACACACTTCATTCCTCAAATACCTTTTCTTAAAATGCTCCAGGAGCTGAGATTTTTCCCACTCCCTTCATTCACACACAGTCAATACCTATTTCTTAGCACCCTCCAAAAAACTCCAGACACACAACATACCTGGGTTCCTGTGTAGAGAATACCACATTTCAGACATCCAGATCTTACCTGTGAGCTATCAGTTCAGGAACGATCTAAAACACTCATTATTCCTTTAACATCACTAATGTGTTAGATTTCCTCCTTCTGATATGTTGATGGAAGTAAAGAGCTCTGTCACTGGCCCACCCTCCCTGCGTCAGGGTGGGAGACGTCAAACAAGAACTGAGTATTCACACCCTTTATCCCAACTTTAGACTATGAGTTTCCTCCTATTTCTGCAGAGGCTGTAAACCATTAAATTGACTTTAGTCATATCAGTCATTTATTTATTTAGTTTATACTTAATAATAACAGAAGTGCAGTATGATGTGATCAATAAAATACAAATGTCTATTATAATTATTATTACCATCATTATCATTATTACCAATTTACACAATACAATAAAACAAATTATCATCACAATCATTACTATTATCAGTATAATAAATTGGGTATTATTATTTTCTTTAACAGGTGTGTTATGACATTAAAAAAAAAACTGTCATAGCAGCATGATGACACCACTCACTTGGCAAACAGAGTTATTGTGTGACCTGCACTTGATGCTGACACTTTCGAGGCTCACTTGTCCTCTTCCTCACTCGTGGCAGAATAGTCCTCTGAAAAGACTGTACTGCTGAAAATCAACAGCAACAATATCACGGCATACTAATATTGAATGCAGAATACCGAGGAATAAAATATCGAAAGGTAAGTGCATTTAGCGAAGCACAAATTTACTATTCCTAACTCCATATCTACGTACAATGAAGGTATGTGTACCATGTAGGTACACCTGCTTGCTGCTCATCAAATTAAGATGTGATACAGAGAAGCACAACTGAAGGATAACTAAAAGAAGCGTGCAGTAACACAAAATTGAAAGAAGGCCAGATCATAAGTTGCTTCGGCAGATAAAAATATTCTCCGAGTCTAGTTTCTCTTTCATTTGTGGACCCTGCAAACAGTGAGATGGGGTCAAATGAGCAGGTACAATAATACCGATGTCAGGGATGCCATTTGTTCCATTTTTCACCCACCAATTATTGTCATGTGCTGGTTGACCATATATCATAGACTCTCGTCCTATTATGGACTCAACTTTATTCAGGGCTGTGCTTTGAATCATGCTTCTTCCACCGCATTCATCTGTCCCTGCTCTACTCACTTTTACCACAGATTACCTGATTCTGACATGCCTAATCTATTCATCAGATCAGCAGTATATAACGCCTCATCGTACCTCAACAGAGTGAGGGCATGTTGCAGGAGCTTGTGTTCGTGTGCCCTTATTTGCTCACGTACATCATCATGAATAGACTTGTTCCTTCCACCTGTTCTGTTCCTATAAAGAGCATTCAAGCATTATTTCAGTACGATCCTTTAGACTGACGGAATTTCTTTGAACAACGAGACGCCTCTATCAGACTCTTTTCCAACCACTGTTCTCCATTATGCGCATATTTACAGATTTGAGAGTCTCTTCTTAGGACTTGTGTTTTAAATACTGCATCATTGTGGCAGTACTCCATTAGGGAGGATGGAATTTGCGCTTCTGTTTCTGAAGACTGATTTATAGACAGCAACAGTTCTCGTTAATAGCCCCCTAGTAAAAAGGCTTAAAATAAGGCATGATTTAGTGGCGTTTTACCAAATAGGAAGGTGGACACTGAGAAGCACATTCCAAAAAAACATATTGGCAAACCTTTTGTTTATTTTCTTTTAAAAAAACAAAAACCTTAAAACTCAAAAGTGCTTCTTTACGAGATTATGTTATTATGGTGCTATAGTTCACAATGTACTACCAACATGGAAATACATGTATATCAATTTAACAAAAAAATGTGGGACACACAAAATTAGGGGCAATTTAGTGCACAGAAGGGGAGCATAAAGCATTGAGAAGTCGAAAACATGATACGTACAATGTCATTATTGAGGAGGGGGTTGTCCCAAGTCCCAAACAGGTACTACCAGTGCATGGCAAGTGTTTAAACTGGTGGGTCATATATACGTTTGTCGAATGTGACTGAGGAAGCACAGCAAACAAGCCCATATTGTTTTTAAATGGAGGTTGGGCAGGGGGAGCTATTCCCAGGTAACTTTTGAAAACAGTGTCAAATGTTGAGTTTTACACATAAGTTGACTAGAAATACAGAGGTACAGATGGGGTAGTAATGTAAAATTCCAGTTAAATTGGACTTGCAAACCTTACCCTACTACCAGGAACCGCTCTGCTATTAGGGCAGAGGAGCATTGCCCCACTAATTAAAATGTCTGCAAAAAATCCCCAAAGATGAAAAATAAAATAGTAATAAAGTTAATTTATTAGCATTTTATTTTTCACTAACCTGCATCCCAAGCTGAGTGTCAGGACAGGGCATGGCCATTGCTGCTGAGTGGCAGCAGCAGGGAGGAGTGGTGAGCTGGGCTCTTAAATTTAAAGTGTGCATGTCTCTTTGGCCATCGGCTAGCCAGATATGCGCACTTTAAAGCTCTCCAACCCAGCTGTCTCAGACAGCTGGGTTGAGAGCAAGCACATGCCTCCAGTGCCTTTCGGAGCACCGAGAGAGCCCACGACATCCAATCCTGCCACTTTTCTCATGCTAGTTAACAGCATGACAACAGAGGCAGGTATGATTAGGGGAGTTGGCTGAGGACCACACTAGAGGAGAGAAGAGCACATGGACTGAAACAAGGACGTGCAGCAAGGTAAGTGACTATTTTATTTACTTTTTAAATGTATTTAATGTGCACTAAATCGCCGACATCCACTACATTACCATTTTAAAGTTAAACATTTTAACTTTAAAATGATAATGCATAGCATGTCAGCAATTTACTTAATTTAATTGTGCATGCATGCACTCACCTGCCTCACCACTCTCCATAGTTGGCAGCCACCACTGCCTCCTACTTGCGTTATTGCGACTTACCCTTCCTAATAAGTCTTTGAGAAAATGGTGGCAATATAGTGGATTTGTCAGCACAATTTCCCTAAAAATATTTAAAAGGTGTTACATATGTATCTGAATGTACATGGCCCGTCACATATTATAAGGCAACCAGCATCTTCCTTTATTTCATTTGTCCATCCTGCTTTACCCAAGGAGATTCTCGGCTTTATGTAATAAGTTATGATTGAGAATTTACTTGGCAGGGTCAGGGTCTAAAAAATAACATTTATAAAATCTCACAATTGTGTACCACAGGAAGCAGTGTGCACAGAGCACTACCACTCTTCAATTAATTAAAGCTTACAGGATCGGAGAGCAGGCAGCTTACACCAGTATTATTACATGATTAGGCTACAGAAAGAAGTGTCAAGGACATAGGAGTCTAATATGACCCGGATTTAGGCAGATTCCTAGTCTGGCCCTCTCCCTCTCTTTTAAACCTTAATGTTGTGTAGTGCTATCCCTCTTTCCTTCTCTTGCACTTCTCTGCGCTGTCTTTTACACCTCTCTCTGCCTTATTATAGTTCTCTGTCTGTCTCTCCATCTCACTTTCTGCTTGGTATCGCTGTTTATCTAGAACTTCCCCACCCTTGCCATCACTACTCTAATCTGCCATCTCTACCTGTTTCTTTCTGCTCTGTTTCGTTTACTTCAGTCCTCCCTTTCACTCTTCTTCTTTTTTTATCCATTATACCCCTTTATCAGCCCATTCCTTTCAATTTTTGCTATTCCTCTATCTTCAATTTCCACTGGTTCCTTAATACTTTTTCAGTCTGTCTTCCCTCATTCTGTACCTCTCTCCCAATTCCAACCCCTCCATCCTGTGCCTCCTTTGATTACCTGTTCAGCCATTAACACATTATATTACCATAGGCAGCCTTACCATAGGTGAGTCCTTTTATCTTTATGAGCCTAAATTTAGGGCCAGATTTAAGAAAAGTGGTGCTCCACCCAGTGGGACCTCACTGTCCCTTTTGTTCATTCTCATTTTAGGCAAGAGTCCTGATGGCACATTGTTTTTATAAAGTGTAGCAAATACATGAATTTGCTTTCCTAATCTTCCTTTAGCTATCTTTTCTGTTTAGTTTGAGGAACTATGTCTTGTGAAATGATTTGGAAAATAACTTATTTTATTTTCATGGTTCTCTCTTCTGTTTCTTGACTCATTCGCTGCGGCGGTTTTGGCACATCTCTGTTCCGGGAGCGTTTTGTTTTAAAAATCGGAACTTAGTTGTTCAGATACCTGCACCACACTTTCAGGGCTTGGTATTGGGTGTAACACTGGATTGCGGAAGGAAGGAAATGTTCTCAGTATTTTGTTATACTTCTCAAATGGAGAAACATAAATAACAGATAGCAAATTCAGGAAACGTCTGTAGTCTGGTAACACCAAAAATAAAGTCTATGGTGTTTATGGCGCACTGTTTATTTAATGACAGTTATCAAACTCAGATCTATAGGAAAAGTATCAAAGCTATGCTTTTTAAAACTCTGCACAGCTTATTTTATCTAGACCTGCAATCCAACCTGCCTTCGTCCTGACTGACTGCCTGTAGAATGTGCTGAACATGACATCTGTCAGATATTCAGTAATTTTTATCCACAAGATGTTAATTCACTGGAGTAGTCCTCCTGCTCCATATTATGCTTTCCAGGCAATGACACGCTTTATCGTTCCCCTAGGTCTCATAAGCATGTGGGTATGAGACTTATGGAGTCTCTAATGGTTTAGAGTGCATACAGGCGAAAATCTGAATTTAGTGCACTTTGGAAAGCCACTGAAAGCATAATCCCTGTTTGGGGTGATAAATCATTTGGTTTTAGGTATCACCGATGGGGCATAAAGAAATATACCAAAGCCATATATTTTCAACATTTACAAAACCTATACTTTTTAATGCTGGATGCTATACCTATTTCGCCTTGAATCGTTAGCGGAGAGAAGGCACTGACCACAACAATTGTTAGATTTTCAGCAGTTTTCTCCAAAACATGGTAACGTTTTTCAGCTTCCCTCACCCAGGAGAATCACCCTGCTCAGGCTTCAAACACATCGGTGTTACAGGGTATTTTGAGTGCGAGAATAACAGTCACATAGGTTTCTTCAGGTTTGCAGTAGCCACAGTAACTAAACTGTGTGTTGTGTATTCGGGAAAATTTTGAAAGCAAGCTACAGAGATAAACCGGTTTTAACATACTTGTCATTTGGTGGCAGGTTACTTTTTCTGCTTGTCAGATCTCCCTCTTCCTGATTAGTTAGCCAGGAGAAATCTCTGAATATGACATTTCTCAGATGTTTAGCATTTCCTTCTAAAATATCATAATTTACTCGACTCCAGTCTTCTACATGCAGGAATGAATCGCTGCACAGGCTGAACTACATTGGTCTTACCCTGCATCTCCTATCAAAGTTTGATCTACACTGTTTTACCTCTAGGTCTCCTAACCATGGGTCTTTAGACATGGGTGCTTTATAAGCATTTGGGGTGACTAAAGGAGATAAACTGGTGCAGTGCATCTGTGAAATCTAGAGAACAACTGAAAGCAAAATACCTCTGATGTACCTTTCGTTTGGTCATAGATCTCACCCATGGTTCAATTCAAAACATACCTTAAACATTTATTTTCAACTTCAACAGTGTGTACGGTTTCTATTGCTGGTTCCAGATCTGGCTGCCTAGGAGAACATCCTAACACGATGTTTGACACAATTTGTTTCTAAAACATAATAATTCACTCCATTGGAGTTTTCTGCCAGTGTTGGGGACTCATAATCCAGAGGGCAGCGCTGCTTGCAGCGCTTCCCTGGCGGATTACAACCACTGGGACCTCCAAGTTTCTGGCTGGTGGCAACTTGGCGGTGTAGGCGTTCTGAGCGTGGCAGCTCCACCCTGGACGTACCATGAGTCTGGTGGCCTCAAGACCCCCAAAGTTGCAACAAACATACTTTACTATAAAATGTATTCCATAGCATTTTATTATGACAATTCAGTATCAAAGGTTATCAAAGAATATTAGCATCACATTTCCAATCTATGTCCCAAAGTGACATGGCTAAAGTACATTTGAGTCCACACATTCAGTCAATTCCAAATGCAAAATTGTTAATGGTTAGAATCAAATCCACAAAAAATCCTTTTCAAACTATTTATTTGTTGTCATGAGTATACATTTTCAGCCAACACATGTTTTGCAGCAATATGTGCCACTTCTTCAGGGCTTGTTTTCCAATAATACAGATAGTGTTGCAAATAGTGATCCTCTGCTAGTGATAGAGAAGGTGTCAATAGTGTACCTCAATTGCTTTGATCACGTGCTCACAGATAATTCAAACTTTTCATAGGACCATAACTTTATGGCTTTAATTCTAAAGATTCTCTATGATTTGTTAGAGATTAATAGCTATAATGTGTATTGTTCTATCTCACAGCGCATTGCCGATTGCTCATACCGACACCATCTAGCACTCTTACGGAAACTGTATATAGTTAGCAAGTTTCCATAGCAAAAGTGTTTTTTTATTTTGCTAATAACTTTTGCACAATTTGACTAATGTTCACAAAATTTTCAAATTCGTTTGCCACTCACTTCAGCTGCTGTCTGGAAAGTTTTTGGGTGATTTGTCATGGGGGCCCGAGTAAAAAAGGGTTCCCAAAATGTATTTTCCCTATGCAACTTCCCATAGGGATTTTAGACATGACTACAACCTGAACTGCTGGAAACGAATTATAAAAAAAAATTGTCAGAAAGCTAGATTTTGTCCAGAAAGATCTCTTTTTGTAATATGGTGCAAATCTGTTACATAGTTTTGGAGTTATAAAAAAAAAAGATTTATGTATATCTAGAGATGCTGAAGAATCCATGGATCTGACAGATCTTACGCTGAGATCTGACCAACTGCCACTACTTCAACCAGGAAGTGGTGATAGCACTCTTGAGACTTAGACTTGGCTGAGTCCCATGAAAAATTGTGTAAAGAAACACAAGGGGACAGGATATGACTTCCCTGATCATCTAGGCCTGGTGGTGGGTTCCCACTGGCCTTGCCTGGGCTCAAAAACATATCTATCTATCTATCTATCTATCTATCTATCTATCTATCTATCTATCTATCTATCTATCTATCTATCTATCTATCTATATATATGTATATATGTATATATATATTTATTTATTTTGATTTTGCCGTTGATCCATGGAGGATAAAAAATACAATTTAAAAAAAACAGAAGCGGTCTCCCATGCTTGTTTTTATTTATGCCACCTGGGTGGGCCACGTCCCGGGGGGAACATTGTGCATATGTGGGGGGAGTGGGTGCAGATGACCCTGGCCCCCCAGGAATCCCATCCTCTGGGGCTTGGCCTTTCAAATAAAGTGGGAGGGGACACATGTCCCTCTAGGCCAATTGTGGCCCCAGGGACCCCATCCTCCAAGTCCAGTCCATATTAGTAATGGGGAGGAAGGTCACATGGCCACCCTACCTAGGCCAATTTCCTCCCTGGGGACCCCATCCCCTGGTCCCTTGCTGCACTCTCAAAATGGAGGGTGACCATTCAGCCCCCCTCCCAGAGCCATTATTGACCCTGAGATCCTAATCCCCTAGAGCCAGCTCTTGCTGTGTCAGGGAGAGTCCACCTCTGGGACATAGCGGTTTCCCTGCCTGCAGTGGGGCGGACAGGGTATCCTGTGTTTGCTCTCGCTTGGCAGGAGCAATTTCAATGCTCCCGCCAAGTGAGAGCAAACACTGAGTCCTCTCCCAGGTGGCAGGAGCATCAAAAATGCTCCTGACTTCTTGGAGTGGACTTTCCATCTCTTTCCCTGCCTGGATTGAAGCAGGCGGGGAAACAGATGAAAAAATTGCTTCTGCCCACAGGAAGCAGCATTTTTGCTGCATCCTGCAGACTGGAGCAATGCTGGCTCACGCTGGAAGCATGGAGCTGGTTGGGGCTGCAGGGGCCTTGGGACTCCCAAAACAGCACCCAACCAAAGTGTGGTGGTTTGTCTGGGTGGGCACGACAGCATTCACCCTTTGTTGGCTGGATGATTGGATTCACGTATGGCAATTAAGTATTTTTAATGTTAAAAATATCTGGATATTTACTGAAAAAAACAACAGTTACAGAGATGTTATAGTTATGAAATAACATTAAAAAAATTATAGAAACTTACTGAAAAAAACAAATGTTACAGGGATATTACAGTTAAGAAATGGAACTAAAAAAACTTAGACAGTCACTAAAAAAACAAAGGTTACTGGGATGTTATATTTAGGTTCAGATTTTACACACACAAACCCACAGAAATTCAGCAGTTATAGCTATAATTGTCTCAAGAAACTATAACTCATGCCCTAAGGTAATGTTTACTCATGCCCTTACCATCCGCTGTAATTTACCTCACATATTACATCAGTCATGACATGTTCAGTGACATCATTGATAATATCACTGCAACATTTGAGGTAAAATTATTGAAGAGAAAACTGTCCATGACAGTGGTGTGACTTATAGTTACATTAGGGCATTCTGGCCGAAACGCAACGCATCCCAGGGGCTAGTGTTTGGTTGATGAAGACACCTTTCTTATCCTTCTGAGTGTGCATGAGTTCTTCTTTTGCTGGGATTCCTACTGTGGGGAGCTGCGCCCGACACCACATGCCACCCTTGTTGGAGAGCACAGATCTTTGCAGACTACTGTGTGCTTTTCTGATATATATATAGAGGTACATATATATATATATATATATATATATATATATATATATATATCACTAAAAAAAGATTACTGGGACATTATAGTTATACATTATAGTTGGGTTTAAACATACCAAACCATAGAAGTTCACCTGTTATGGTTAGAGTTATCTCAAGTAACTATAGCTCGTGCCCTAAGGTAACTATGACTCGCACTCCCCATGCACAGTTTTTTCATCAAAAAGTTTTACTGCAAGCATTACATTGATATTATCAATGATATTATCAAAGATGTCCTCAGTGCCAAAATTTGAGGGGTAATTAGCAGTGCATCGGAGGGCCTGACGCATTCAAAATGCCCACCTGGGGGCTACATTTAAACAAGTGGGGGGCCACACTTGGTTTTTAAAAATGTTCAGTGGATCCGCAGGACTGCTGATACAAATTAAAAAAATAAATATTGCTTTTTGCTCTGGGGGTCCATCTGAGACCCCATCATCAGAGCTAAGGGGTCAGGGTGTCCCTACCCTGGCGGCTTTTCCTTTCTTCCGTTTTTTTTGGGTCTGAAGCCGAGTCCCAACATGGCTGCCAACACTTCCTTGTTGAAGTGCTGGCAGTCAAACAGATCTCTGCATTTCCCTGCACAAGCTTCTTATTATTTGTGAATCATGTTCACCTCTAGATGTTTATATTTCTTTTTCTTTTAATATCTCAAAAACGACACCCCCAGAGCCGGCTCCTGCTATGCCCCGGGGTGCCCACACCTGGGACATAGCTGTTTGCCTTTGCTTCCTGGGAGCAACTCGGCTTTCTGCAAGCAGGAGCTGTCAAGTATGCGCGCAGGGAAGCAGATGAAAACATTGCTCTAGCAATCAGGGAGGTGCTATTTCATGCAGCTCCCTGCTTGTGGGAGCAATACCGTCTCCTGCACATTGTGGAGAGCCGGCTCCCCCTGTGGTCCTGTTAATCTCTTTCTCTCTCTCTCTTTCATCCCATTATGGGATGGAAGAGAGAGATTGTTATTAAAATGGTAGCTGCATAAAAAAACTTAAAAGCACCAAACTAGCAAAATGTTTGATTCAAATGTTATAGTTATGTTTTAATATATAACAAAATAGAGTCACTTCTCGCTTCCTGGTAAAGCTCTTGGACTGTCACTCAGTAGGTTGAAGGTTCAATTTCTGGTATCTCATGCAGCGTGTCTGTTTATTTTTGAGTGTTTTGACTGTTTACCATTTTTAGTATTAGTCTTTTGCCCATCAAAATCTGTGGGTTGAGTATCATAGATAATTCAGGACAAAGCACAGTAAGACGTCACGTCTAGCCTAGACGTTAAGGGCTCAGATCCTAAGGTTGAAGGTTCCAGTCTAGGTTAGTCTGTGGTAATTTCTCTGCCCTGGTTTCTTTCCAACTTGACATTTTTAAGGTGCATACTAAAAGGTGAAATCACTCTTTTTGATTGGAAAATACATTTTTCTTTTCAATTTGTCCAGAAATATCTCATTCTAGGTATATCATTCATGAAAGCTTAAAAAACTCTCTATCTCTCTCCCTCTCTGTCTCTCTCTCTCTCTCTCAATATCTCTTTCAGTCTGATTCTCCCACTCACACATCCACTCAGACCCTTACGCACCCACCCATAGGCCCACTCAAAACCTGCACACCCACTCACAGACCCACTCAGACACTGACGCACCCACTCACAGTCCCACTCAGACCATTACACATACACTCAAAGAACCACTCAGACCCTCATGCACTCTATTTCATACCCAGACACTCTTACATACAGAGACACCCTCTCACACCTATTCTCACACCCAGAGAGACAGACCCTTCAGCCGTGCCAGCGCAGCACAGTGCAGAGTTGGGTGGTTACAGGGGGTTGGCTGCAGGGCCTGTCTGCAGGTCAGGCCCGTCGGGCAACCCCCACCGTGACCAACTGAAGGCCCTGTGCAGCGGAGGTTGGATTGATGTAGAGTAATTAAAACTACTTTACATTAAAATAAATAGAAATTCACTGAAAAAACAAAGGTTACAAGGACGTTATTGCTAGGAAATGAAAAATTTAAAATACATAGACATTCAAATAAATACACAAAGGTTACAGGGATGTTATAGTTAGGTTCTGAATTTACTCTTACAAAACCTTAGAAATTCTGCAGTTACAGTTAGAGTTATTTCAAGTAAACATAACTTGTGCCCTGCTATGCACTGCTAATTACGCCAGATATTACAGGAATCATGACAACTTTTATAATGTCTTTAAAAATATCAATGAAGCATTAGCAGTCAAATTAAGTCAATTAATACAACATTTTTTATGTATTTTCCAAATTCCATGATTCAATCTTTTAAACCTTGCCAATTGTCAAAGGTGCCAAATCAAACTACTGCCATCATACTAAAACTCTAAGGCCCTCATTACAACATTGGTGGTAAGTGCCGCTTACCGCCATACTGACTGACGCCAATATACCGTGACCGCAGCGGTATACCGCTACCAGTATTATGACCCACACATAGAAATCCGCCACTATACAGACACACACACAAGTCCGCCAGCCCAAAGGTCAGTGATAAAATGGCGGAACCAAAACCCACACCGTTACGCCAACAGAAATATGCCCACAGCATCATGACCCACGAATCACTGCTGCAGTCATTCAACCACGGTAAACCATTGGCTGTACAGACCACTGCGGGCCTGGCAGGAGTAGCAGGAAGACTGGACTCTGGTAAGTCAAATCCTTACTACTTTATCTACCTGCATGCCATCACAAACAACAACCCCTACCCTCACCCCCATCACCCGACCATCTCACATATACCCCACCATCACAACCCACCCATCCCAATACCAAGCCCTGCATGCAACACCAATGCATGGATCCCCATCACAGACCTGCATGGACACCCATCACCACAGCATGCACACTAGTGACAATCACTTAGCCAAACCAATCACAACTCACACAAGCCAAAGCTGCCTTGCTAATAACAACCATAGAGTGAAACGTACCCATGCACAAGATGGCACACGCAGAAACAATAACACTGCATTTACATACCCACAGGACCCCCACTCAGCGTCACCGGAGAGGAGATGCCAGCCACATCCAGTCCCCCCTCCCCCACAGTGATGACAGCAGCTCTGCACGCCTGGATCACGATGACCAACCTGGCCCATCAGGTTCCTCTGGACAGTTAGTTACCCAGGCACAGTTCCAACCCACTGCAGAGCCTCCCCCCCACGAAACACCACCACAGCACCCACCCAGCGGGCCCATCCTTCTGTCCCCAGGACACATCAATCAGCAGTGTGTCCACCACAGCAAGGACCCCAGGCAACCCCACAAACACAGGACGATAAGTGGGCACACGGTTCAGGGGACAGAGGCACAGGGCAACAGGGAAGCTGGGTGGACTGCTGTGCGACAGGGGTAGGACAGGCCCAGGGAACCAACTCCCCACGAGGCACTCACCAACATCCTGGGAGCATACCACCATTCCCAGGAGAACATGGGCCAGATACTGGCCAAGTTGCAGGAGACCCAGCGGCTGCAGGAGGGACACTACCTGGGGATAAGGGAGGACCTGAGGGACATCCACACCACCCTGGTCACCACTGCAGGGGTGCTGACAGACATGGCCAACACCATGACGGAGGCAGTGGCACACCAACGGGACCCTGACACTAGCCACACCGAAGAACAGCCCTCCACCTCCGCCGACCCTAGTGGACAGGAGGCCCCGCCACAGGAACAACAGGCCACCAGCACCCCACCCCCTGCAGAAGACATCACATATGGGATGCTGCTATTCCTCAAGATAAAGGCATCATGCACAGAGCCAGGATACTTTGCATTGACATGGGAGATGTACTGGTCCACCAAACAAACCATCTGCACGTTCAGAGAGTGAAAGCTTTTTCTATTTCTGAACACTTGTTCATTTCCCGGGGGGGGGGGGGAATGCAATATGTGTACCATCAATGGCACCAATGATGTTGGGGATATGTCCTAGTGCATAGAAGTCAGCCTTCACTGTGGCCAAATCCTCCACCTGGGGGAATACGATGTAGCTGAGCGTTTGTGTCTCAGCAGGGCAGACAACACTCTGGACAACTCGTTTGAGAACATAGGCTGTGACATCCCTGATGCCATGGCCACTGTCGCTAGGAAGGAACCATTTGTCAGGAAATGGAGCACTGACAGGACCTGTACTAAAGGGGGGATCCCAGTGGGGTGACGGATAGCAGATATCAGGTCTGGCTCCAGTTGGGCACACAGTTCTTGGATTGTGGCCCTATCAAGTATGTAGGTCAGGATAATGTGCCTGTCCTCTTTTGTCGCCAGGTCCACCAGGGGTCTGTACACAGGGGGATGTCTCCATCTCCTATTCATCCTCAGTGGTTGAACACATATTTCAACACTAACATGCAATTTTCGCTTAACAGAAACAGGATGTGAACTCATAAGTCAGTTGATGTGCCAATGTCTGCTGTGACGCAGTTAGGTGCCATGGCCTGTGCCCACCTGAAATGGTGGCTGCCTGACCTCTGAGGAGGGACAAGTGGAAATGAGGTCATTCCGCTGACGTTATGCGCCGTTGCGGCCGGTGGTCGACAACCGCCGTGCAACACCGCATTGGTTATAATTGGGACATATAGGATCCAGGAGCTAATGGCGATGTACGCCGGCAGTGACGGTACGCACCGCTGTGGATGTGACCACCATTTTCTATCTGTTCACTCACTTGCTACCTGACCTTCAACAGGAGAGGACCTACACTGCAAGTGCTGCTGTGACCTGTGTCTTGAAGCAACACTGGTTCGAGTGTCTGGGGAAAGGGCCCCTGCCTTCACTTCGGAGGAGTTGGAGAGACTGGAGGATGGGGTCCTACCCCAGTACCCTTTACTCTATGGTCCTCCAGACAAACAGGTGAGTACACTGTGAGCATGATGCGTGGGGCATGAATGTATGGATTGCTGTGTAGGGGGGTCTGAGGGGTCCTGGGTAGAGTGCTGCACATATGGTGGTCAATGTACTGTATGTGCATAAGGGTATAGGGGGGATATGTTGGGCCATGAGTAAAACAGTCCGGACGGTATGACTAATACCTTTTCTGCTGTATTTTTTCTTCAGGTCAGCTCCCAATAGAAAAAGGGTATTTAGCGTGCCATCGCCAAGGAGGTGCGAACCCTGCGGAGCACCTACTGCCGCAAACGGTGGGTGGACTTGCAACGCTGGGCAAGGAAGATGGCGGAAGCCCAGCTGGGGCTGGCCTCCCAATGAGGAAGGGGTGCCGGTCGTACCCTGACCCCCTGATGCTCAGCATCCTGGAGGTGGCCTATCTGGAGTTTGATGGGCGCTTGAAGGCATCACAGCAGCCACAAGGGGGTGAGTACAGATTCAGACTCATGATTTTGCGCGCGTTAAGGTATTACCTGGGTGGGGGATGTGGGCTGTGGGTGCCCCTAGGCCAGGGCAAACATGGCAGGGTATGTTCAATGATGGGAAAGCTCAAATGCACTCCAACCCCAATAATGTTAGTGGGCATCTACTACTGGGCAGGGTCCTGTGGGTTTCAGGTATGTAGCTAATGGTGTTAGGCATTGTACCCCAGGGGTGACTAGCATTGTAACTGGTAGTGCATGGTCTAGTGCATAGGGCTGTTCCCTGTGAGTTGCCAACGGTAGGGTTGTTGCTGGCATTGACCAAGTATATCCTCTGTCTCTCCCCCACCTTTTTGCTTTGTCACTCTGCCCTTGTGTGCATTAGCATCATATGGCAGAGGAGCAGAGGCACCGGTGATGGAAGGAGCTGCATCCCACATGGGTCTGGAGGCCGAATCCACCGACAGTGAGAGCACCAGTGGGATGGAGGGCGAGGGGAGCACCATCACGGAGACAGGAGGGGGCAGTACCGACAGCGACACCTCCTCCAATGGCAGCTCCCTGGTGGTGGCCGACACCTCTGTGCCCATCCCAACTACAAGTACAGCCGCCACCCACCGTACCAGCACCACCCTCCCAGCAACCACTCAGCATGTTTCCCGAGCCGCTCACCCAGGAGGGTGGGCCTCTCCTTTGCCCCAGGCACCTCAGGCCCTGCCCCAGTCAGCCCTGCTGTCCTCAGTGAGGAGGCTATTGACCTCCTGGGATCCCTCTCTGTTGGGCAGTCAACCATACTGAATGCCATCCAGGGTGTCGCAGAGCATTTGCAACAAACAAATGCATACCTGGAGGGCATTCACTCTGGCGTGGCAGCCCAACAGAGAGCATTCCAGACTCTGGCCAACTCACTGATGGCAGCCATTGTCCCTGTCTCCAGCCTCCCCTCTCCAACTTCCTCTACCCAGTCCCAACCCCCTCAACCCCAGCCTATCCCAAACACATCTTCAGACCAGCAATCACCCAAATCAACACACAGAAGTGGCTCAGGCAAACACAAGCACCACACTTCATCTCACAGGCACTCACACAAGCACCGTCCACAAGCAGACACACCAACATCCACTGCCTCTACTGTGTCTTCCTTCTCCTCGTCATCCACCTCCCTCCCAGTAGCGTCTCCACTCACACCTGCATGCACTACATTCTCAACCACTACCTCCATCACCAGAACACCTATCACTACACGCGCCTCACTGGCATTCACCACCCCCACATCCATGCACACATTCCCTGTGTCCTCTCCCACTGTGTCTGTGACCCCTCCTCCCAAAGTACACAAACGCAAGCACTCAGACGCCCACAGCCATCCACCTCACAACAGCATCCAGCCCATGCACCTGCACTCAAACACAGCAGACTGACACCTTCTACCACCACCACTATCACTTGCACCGCGGCCAGTACCGCCATCTGCACCACGGCCAGCACCGCCACATGCAAGCCACCAGCAGCACCACTGCCAGCAGCAGCAGCCCCAGTGGACAGCCGTTCGAGGCTGCAGGTGAAGGCCTGGAGGCTACCGCCACCACTGCCAGCACCACCACCTGCAGCACAACTGGCGTCTACTGAGCAGCCATCACCTCCGGCTAGCAGTGTGTAGTGGTTACTACATGGGCTGCAATGTGTCATGGCCCCTACAACACCAGTCAGTGTGACACACAGGTGAGAGACTGTGACCTCCACTCAGCCCTTCCTTCCCAGGATAAAGCACATTGGGCACAAGGCCCCCTCCAGCACTAGTGGAAGAAGGCATCCACTCAGCCCCTCCTTGCCGGGATGAAGCACATTGGGCAAAGGCCCCCTCCAGCACCAGTGGAAGAAGGCATCCACTCAGCTCCTCCTTGCCAGGATGAAGCACACTGGGCACAAGCCCCCATCCAGCACCAGTGGAAGAAGGCATCCATTCAGCCCCTCCTTGCCAGGATAAAGCTCACTGGCCACAAGGACTCCTCCAAAACCAGTGGAAGGAGGCTTCCACTCAGCCCCTCCTTGACAGGATGAAGCACACTGGGCACAAGGCCCCCTCCAGAACCAGTGGAAGAAGGCATCCACTCAGTCCCTCCATGCCAGGATTAAGCACACTGGGCACAAGGCCCCCTCCAAAACCAGTGGAAGAAGGCATCCACTCAGCCCCTCCTTTCCAGGATGAAGCACACTGGGCACAAAGCCCCCCCCAGAACCAGAGGAAGAAGGCATCCACTTAAGAGACTGTGGCTTTGCACTCCCCAGGACCAAGCAGTGGGCAAACCACCCACTAGAGAGACTGTGGCTCTGCACTCCCCTGGACCAAGCAGTGGGCAACCCACCCACTAGAGAGACTGTGGCTTTGCACTCCCCAGGACCAAGCAGTGGGCATGGAGCCGCCTACAGGCCAGTGGCATTGTACCATCTTCCGGCTGAGGTGCCCCCCATTTCCTGTCCCCCTGAGGTGTCTATGTGTTTTTGACCTGATGATCCTGCAGTGTTCACTCCATATTGAGGCAGGAGACAAGTGTGGCCTTGTCCTATGTGCTGTGGCCCAGTGGGCCACAGACATTTTGGAGTGGACATTGTCCCTCCTTTTGTATATATTGTACATACTGTTTATTGCTTTAAGAATGTATTTTTCTAAATTTATAATATTACACTCAATTTAATCAATTCCTTTTGTCCTTGCGTTATTCCTGAGGGTTACGGGGTGTATATGTAATGTTGTTGCATCTGTTTGTGTGTATGGTGTTGGGGGTGGGGTTGTTGCGTGTTGCGTTTGTGTGTCACTCTCTTTTTCCTCCCCCCTCCCTTGTGTGCTAGGTGCAATACTCACCATGGTCGTCTTCACCGGCGTTTGTGTTCCTGGTGTATGAGAAGGTACACCAGCATTGGAAAAAAGTGCAGCTCTGGCTCCATGGCGTCGTGGTTCTTCTTTGAGTGTCGAGAGGTGAGTCGTTTCCTTTCAGTGTACTGTTTCTGCCGTGCTTTTGATGGCGTTGGTACCGCCCCGGAAAAGCTAGCAGATAGGCGTGTTGTAATGCTGTGGGCGGTACATTGTCTTCCGCCTGGCTGTTCCCAGTTACCGCCGCGATGTTTGTTGCTACCGCCGTGGCGGCCAGTGTGTTAATGTGGCTGTTTGTGTTGGCGGTTTCCGCTGTGGTCATGATTCAATTTTTTTACTGTCGGCCTGGTGGCGGTGTTACCGCTGCGTTATCACCAACCGCCAGGGTTGTAATGAGGGCCTAAATCTCTTAATGTATAATGAACATCTCTTCAGTCCAATGCTTACGATTTTTTTGTACCAAGTTGATGCCAGTTGACAAGCCTCTTTGTAGGAAATATGTATCTCTGTACCTAAAGGATCTGTCTTATTTAATAAGAGGAATAATCCGTAGAATGGAAAGATGGCTAGCTTCAAATAAATGCCTTGGTAATACCACCCCTTCGGGTGGCCAGGCCCTGATTATGCAGTATGTTGCCATATAGATTTAACATATCACATGTATATAAAATATCTTGTAAAGTTCTTGAAACTCATTTTAGTTTATTTAGAAATGTAACAATGTCCTTCAGTAATGCAGGAATGTGTGTCATAAATTTAATGAGTAATCATGACACTTCACCTGTGGTTCAAATACTGAACTGAATGAGATAACCAGTCTCAAAGAAGGATTGATTAAATTCTTGTCCATGTCTCTACAAAATAGGTGTCAATGAATTGTTTAATTAGATAAGCGATACGTCTCAAAGAAGGATTGATTACATTTTTGTTCACGTCTCTAGAACATAGGTGTCTATGAAATGTTTAATTAGATTACTGAAGTAAAGTACATCTGCAGCTCACTGTATAAAAGATCAGGTCTTTTGTGACAGTTTCTCAACTTCCAGCTGCCTTTCACAGTGCTGCTGCCTTCAAAATGTTTACTTTCAATCCATGACAACACACCAGCAGAAGTGACCTCATCACTTTCCAAGCTAATGTGAAGATAAGACATATCTCCATTATTACAATATTTGTGTACATGAATGAGAAAATATTGTTGGTGTTAAGAATACACTTAACATGGAGGTTGCTTCTCAATAATAGAATATAATCTACAGCAAAAAAAGGGAAGAAACGCACGACAAATCAATTACTCAGTTCATAACACCCTCCTTCCATACAAATCTTTTCATGGTCCGAAACCTACCACTTCTTGGAGATCACACCATTTTTTCTTCTTGTTCTCTCTTGACAAGGATACTGGTGATTCATCAGTTGTCCCTACAGCACTTTTGTTTTGAACCTTTATAGTGAGAAACTCTATTTGGATTCCACATTTTCCCCTCTGGAGTCTTCTTAGCATTTCAGAATACCTTGACAACTTTCACAGGCTTTGGATATTTAAAACCCTTATTTTTTTCAACATTACTTTTTATGACAACTAAATTTCTAATGTTCATTTTTATCAACTTGTCACTGTCCTTTTATCATACAGTCCATTGATATCCAATTACTTTCTTATTTTACTTTCTGTCTATCCCTCCTCAACAGCCACACCCACACTACATTTTTTCAAGCTCATCTACAAAAGCCAGACATTTGTGTTTGGGTTACTTTCCTTAAAGAGATCATAAGGATTCTTATCCATTGTAGTATTTGACCTTTGGTGTCTGAGGTCAAAAACATCCGGTTATCGTACAGCATAGAAACTGGAAACTCTTCTCTATTAGAAGTATCTTCAAGAAACCTAATGACAGTTGTAGTGATTATGTCAGAAACACAGTGAATCTCTGACCAACTAGAAAACAAATCAATTAGCACTATTATATATAACTTTTGTTCTCTCCATTCAGAGGACCCACAAAATCCAACACAACTTTCCCCTAAGGTTTCAATGGTAATTCTCTGCATGCCACAGAACAGGATCTCTTTACATAAATCATACCACTCTTAAAACACTCATTACACCCCTGACCAGTCTTTCTTTATGTAAACCAATAAACAGACACCAAACGTCAAACCTCATAGGTTCCTTTTGAGAAAACCACTCCAGTCCCACAGAAAATGTAACTCATTTTTCCTCTTTTATGAACCAATAAGGTTTGCATATCTCATTTGTTTGTTCCTTTACCTTCTTTGTATCTTTCAGTATTTCCCTGACTCTTATTATTTTCAGTGTCCTCACATCATTCTTCTTCAGTCTCAATTCTTTTGTTTTTTCACACACTTATCTTTTCACTCAACTCATGCTCCACTATAATTGGCCATTCTTTTTGTAAAACTTTATTTGCCATTTCTCGTCATACCATATACAAAACAGCAGTAGCCTCGAATCGGGGGGGTTTAGTCAATCACAAAACAAGGATCAGCATTACAGGGAAATTAAAATGCAGGGAATGACATGGTAGTGGCAGTAGCACAGTTAAATGGAAGGGAAGTATTTGCATAATTTTAAACCTGGAAGTCAATTATGTAGAATGCCACATAATTGCCCATTGTTTAGAACAGATTTGTTCCTGATTCCCAGGCTGTACATTACATCACAATTATGAGCCTCTAAGTTAATGGCCAGTATGCAAATGTCTAATGACACTGAGTTTAGCCCTTTTAAAAGACTTTTTGAAGAGCTTTGTGGTCAGTGTCAATCAAGACTTAGGGCCTCATTACAACTTTGGCGGGTGGCAACCACCGCCCGTCAAGTTGTAACCGCTGTGCGGCCACCAATGCAGCCGCACTCCCGCCGTGCCCATTCTGACATCCCCGCTGGGCCAGCGGGGCGCCGCAACATGGGAGCCGGCTCCTAATGGAGCCGGCGGTGTTGCAGCCGTGTGATGCCAGGGGCCCCGCGACTCCCCTTCCCGCCAGCATTTCCATGGCGGTTCCTACCACAATGGAAAGGCTGGCGGGAAGGGGATTAATAATCCCCTGGGCAGCGCTGCAATCAGCGCTGCCCTGGCGGATTAAAACCGCCAGGACGACCGGTCATAATCCGTGAGTTTGTACTGAAAGCCTGTTGGTGGTACAACCTCCAAAACAGCCCTCTAATGAGGGCCTTAGTGTCCCACATGAAATGTCTACATTGTTGTAATGTCCATACCACAGCCAATGCTTCATTTTCAATAACAATAAAAGCAATGTTTTTGTTAGACTTTTCATCCTTGGCGTGGTCTCCGCTAACTTTTTGCCTTTGTTTCCCAGGTTGTTGTTGTGTGCTAGTTTAGTTACTTTTTGCTGTTTTAGTTACTCTGGGCACTTTACCACTGCTAACCAGTGCTAAAGTGCAAAATGTGTACGTAATTGGCTTATCCATGATTTCCATATTTGATTTTTTAGTAAGTCCCTAGTACAGTGCACTAGAGGTGACCAGGGCCTGTAAATCAAATGCTACTAGTGGGCCTGCAGCACTGGTTGTGCCACCCACATACGAAGTTCTGTAATCATGTCTCAGACCTGCCATTGTAGTGTCTGTGTGTGCAGTTTTAACTGTAAATTCGACTTGGCAGGTGTACCCGCTTGCCATGCCTAAATCTTCCCTTTTCTTACATGTCAGGCACCCCTAGGGTAGGCCCTAGGTAGCCCCAAGGGAAGGGTGCAGTGTATGGTTAAGGTAGGACATATAGGGGGTCATTCCAACTTCGGCGGGCAGCGGAGGCCGCCCGCCAAAGTTCCCCTGCCAGAAGACCGTACTGCGGTCAAATGACCGCAGCGGTCATTCTGACTTTCCCGCTGGGCGGGCGGGCGACCGCCAAAAGGCCGCCCGCCTGCCCAGTGGGAAAGCCCCAGCAACGATGAAGCCGGCTCCGAATGGAGCCGGCGGAGTTGCTGGTGTGCGACGGGTGCAGTGGCACCCGTCGCGATTTTCAGTGTCTGCTTTGCAGACACTGAAAATCTTAATGGGGCCCCCAGGGGCCCCACTACACCCGTTCCCGCCAGCCTCAACAGGCTGGCGGGAAGGGGGTCGGAATCCCCAAGACGGCGCTGCTTGCACCGCCGCCGTGGAGGATTCCCTGGGGCAGGGGAAAACCGCCGGGAAACCGCTGGTTTCCCTTTTCTGACCGCGGCTTTACGGCCGCGGTCAGAATTGTCCCTGAAGTACCGCCAGCCTGTTGGCGGTGCTTCCTCCGTCCCCGGCCCTGGCGGTCCATGACCGCCAGGGTCGGAATGACCCCCATAGTAATGTGTTTTATACGTCCTGACAGTGAAATATTGCTAAATTCGTTTTTCACTGTTGCAAGGCCAGTCCCTCTCATAGGTTAACAGGGGGGCTACCTTTAAATCTGATTAAGGTGTAGATTCCCTTTGGGAGCAGGTAGACATATGGAGTTTGGGGTCTCTGAGATCACAATTTAAAAATAAATCTTTTAGTGAAGTTGATTTTCAGATTGTGTGTTTGAAAATGCAACTTTTAGAAAGTGAGCATTTTCTTGCTTATACCATTTCTGTGACTGCCTGTTTGTGGATTCCCTGTCTGGGTCAGTTTGACAGTTGGGCTGGTTGCACCTCACACTAGACAGTAACACAAAGGGAGCTGGGGTGTCGTCTGCATTTCCTGATGAGCCATCTGTGCTGGGAGGAGGGGAGGAGTGGTCACTTACACCTGAAAGGGTTGTGCCTGCCCTCACACAATGCAGTCTCCAACCCCCTGGTGAGTGTCTGGGCATGGCCTGGGCAAGGCAGGATTTCACATTCAAAAGAGACTTTCCTTTGAAGTAGGCCTACTTCAAAGCAGAAATTGGGTATAAGAAGGGCACCCAAAACCACAGACTTTAGAACACTTCTGGAAACCAAGAGGAACCTCTGCCTGGAGAAGAGCTGAAGAGCTGAGGAAGAAGAGCTGCCCTGCCTGTGACTGTGCTTTGTGGAGCTATCCTGCAGCGTAAGATTGCAAAGACTGGACTTTGTGTGCCTTCCATCTTGTGAAGCTCTCCAAGGGCTTGATTTAGAGCTTGCCTCCTGTTGTTTGAAGTCTCAGGGACAGCAAAGACTTCTCTCTTCCAGCACCTGGAGTCTCTGGAGAGACTCCTACTCTGCCCTGTGGTGCCCATCCAGTTCCTGGGACCCTGAAAGGAGAAGCTGGCAGCTTAAGAGGAGGAGGAAATCCATGCACAGAGCGCCATGCTGGGAAAAGATTGATGCGACTCCGATCTGCGTTTGAAGAAACGATGCGCCGCCGGCTCCGTGGCTGAAAATCGGTGCTCACCGGAAACACGACCAAAGAATTGACGCACGTAGCAGGAGAAACGACGTGCAGCATCACTGACGGAAGTTGGGAGATCGCAACCCACGCTGCGTGGTTTTCAGATCATCGTGGGGCTGGATTTCCGATGCAAACACCACTGGGCATGTAACAACAATGCAAGGCCTGCCCGGACCCGAGAGTGCTGACCGGATCGACGCATCGCTTTCCTGCAGAGTGAAATTGACGCATCGCAAGCCCCTTTTGACGCACACTCACCCGTGCAGGGTTATTTTTGACGCACCCAAAGTACATTTTCATGCTAACAGTCTTAGTGTGTGTTTTAAACTACATAAAGACTCTTTTTGCTTTTTAATTGATAACTTGGCTTGTGTATTATGGATGTTTGCCGTTTGGGTCTTGTTTTGTTTAGATAAATATTTCCTATTTTTCTAAACCTGTGTTGTTTCATTTTGTAGTGTTTTTATTAAGTTACTGTGTGTGTTGGTACAAATACTTTACACCTAGCACTCCGAAGTTAAACCTACTGCTCTGCCAAGCTACCAAGGGGGTAAACAGGGGTTAGCTGAGGTTGATTCTCTTTTACCCTGACTAGAGTGAGGGTCCTTGCTTGAAGAGGGGGTAACCTCACTGTCAACCAAAGACCCCACTTCTAACAGTTTTCTATAACTTATAGCAACACAACATCTACAACCTTTTCTTATCTCTTACAGACTAAGCACAGTATTCGTTAAAGATTACATTGGTTTCACCACTTTATCTGAAACAAGAAACTCCAAATAGTCAATTTCAGGCCTTCCAAATCTACATTTCACTTTCTTTAGTGTGACTCCATGCTCTTTCTGAACATTTTCTATAACCTTAAATTGTGTTCATCAAGTTCTTCTTTATATCAACACATTTTCCTGGGAATATTGCACCCCAGGAATATCACTGAGAAAGTTTTTGAAAGGTTGATGCTACAAAGACAAGGCTAAAAGGGATTCCTAGGAATCTATAAGTGACCATAGGTGTCAGGAATGCAGGCAGATCCCTTGAAGCAGGATGTAAGCATAGTTAGTGATATGCCAAGGTCAAATCAACCATTGTAAACATATTTGCTTCTTGTAACATTGTCACCAATTCCAAATCTTTGTTAATGGATATCTAATAGTAACAAAGCACTTGATCAGCTGTCTCAGATCTACACACAGTCTTCTTATATTGCCCCAAGGTTTCCTGCTATTACAACTGCAGACACCCACTCAGTAGCTTCAACAGGTTCAATCATTTGATATAATAATATTTGTAATTGTTTTTTGTTTGCATCATCCAACCCCAGTGGAATTCTTCTCACTTTTCTGGCAACTGGCTTTGCATTCTCCATTTATTTGATCTAATGTATATCATTTTTTAAACAGTGAAGTCTAGCCATAAATAGTTGACAACCTTTAACTCAAGACTCACAGCTGTACTTTCTTATTAATCGCCATCAATTGTTAATTCAGTCTTAAACCTTTATCTCTTGACCCACATCAGGAACTTATTTCACACTCAACTGCTTTTACTATTGCCACCCCAGGATATAGTCTTCCTTCATGGAGACATAGAAATTTCCTACCAATAGCATTCCCTTGTATCACACACATCAAAACCTTACTCTTTCATTTTAATTGAGTCCCCATGTCATCCTTTCAGTGTCATGTCTTTTAGGTCTCACCTTTTGGGAAATTTGCCTTTGTATGTCTCCCATTAAATTACGGTCAGTCTGGCTTAAGAGTAAAAACACATTTTAATGAATCTGTCTTTCAACCAAACTCTATCTTTAAAATATCGCTTGGCACCCTTCCCAATTTGTAAAACTATTGTCTTAAAGTCCTCAATAATATCTTTGACACTAATTACTTATCCGACCACACCTGCAACATTTTGAAAAATGGTCAACAGTTTTACATAAACTGCATGTAGATTTACAGCCAGGCAATCTGCACTGTTTGACCAGTGCCCAATTTTTGTGTGTAAAATCTATCCCTTTTACAATTGCACCTTTGTTCTATTTACGTCTTGCACCTATGTCATTCTTACTGCTCATCACATGAACATAATTTCCAGCATCTGTCTTAATTTCTTTAACACATGGAAATGTGTATTTAACCTTCTTAGCAATTGTTAAAACTTCCACCAACTGGGAATCTTTAAGCCATAGATCTTCCTTGCGTTTTTTGTACTTGAGGGGCAATATAAACTAATCTATGATCCTCTTTTCAACTTGCCCCAAACTTACAGACAGCAGGAAATTTTCACCCAGCTGTAATATATCCCTCAAGAGCCTTCTCACTTTTTTGAATCCTCATATCAAATACAATAACATAATTATACTTCTTAGAAGAAACTGAAAGTCAAGCTTCATTTCACATATCTCATACTCATGTAAACCCCTTGCTTGTTCTTCTGATAGTTCTGATAGATTCTTATCTACTTCCTGCTTACCAGCCCAAAACAATTCTTCAATAACAACGTTTTTCAGCACTTTAGTTAGTTACAATTACCCTCTAATAATGCACAAAACCTTTTTCACAATATAACCTATTTCAACTGTGTTCCCTAGCGGATGTTACAAAAATTGGAGGTGGTGTTATATTTTGAATGTTGGAATGGAAGTACAAAACTCACTATAAAATATTAAAATGTTCCTTTATTCCCTAACGTTTCTACCGTTGCACACCAATTTCCTGAAAACACAATTTCAAAAACATCTAGAAAAATGCTCTGCACACATTTCTATAAAGCTTTTTCCCTTCATTTTCACTTTGGTGGAGATTGAGAACAGTTCTTCTTTCATTTCCTTCAAACCAGTTTAGTAACACCCTGTTATGAATGTAGTGGCTACTGGTTTTCCTCAGTAGTATTCTATAATTCTGCACAGTTCATCTATCAGGTAAGTGTGTCTTATTTTATATTTTCCTTTCATGCAAACTACATCGAAAGGGCCACCATTAAAACTGTAGCCTTTTAGTCTTCATACACCATATCTGTCTCCCCATCAAATGGTACTGCTCAAGGTCTGTTCCACTTCGGTTTGGCCGCTTGTGGCTGTTACTTCGCAGCCAGGTCAAGGGCAGATCATGCAGGAGTCTACAGTTACCTCCTTATAGCATAGTTGATACATACTTACCAGCAAGCAAAGCAGACTCCTGTATGGGGTGTTATTCATGTGCACACTTGCGGTGCTTGAGTTCCCTGAGGTGTTCAAGGGGCAGTGCACGAGGCTTTTGCTTCATTTGGACGTGCAGCCTTTACACAGATAAGTCAGTGTGCAGTCTAACCCTCCCTATCAACAGTCACCACTGGACATGGCAACTTAATAGCTACCAGACTCAATATTTCTGTTCACTCACAAGCCCATTGTTATAGAGTTTCTGAAACAGTGATAACATTTTAGCTTACAAATGTTCAGGTAAATTTCAAAACGTGCAATTTAGGGTAAAGTACTTATTCCTACACTGTGCTGAGAAACTGCAATTACAGCTCTTCGCTGCGTGAAGCACATTAAATCAACAACTCACTAAAATGTAACTGCCCATGCCTTAGCCACCGGCTGCCTTTCATACTGTCTACATCGAACCTATAATACCACATCAGCAGAACTGACCTTGTAATATTCCAGGCAACCACCAAGAAGCCACAATACCCTTTTGTAGATTGGGCTATTCATCTTTTTATCACTGCTTTTGTTTAACAATTGTTGTAATATTTGTCAAACTCTCCTATTTTTGGTTAGTTTCCAAATTAAAATATCCTTCTCCATTCAAAATCTCTTCTGTTTTTATTTCACACATTTATTATCCATAATGACAATAGAGCTGCCTTTGTTCACTGGTTCTATTTTGATTGAGTTGTTGCAATTCAATGTCTCTAATAATTCTGTTTCTGATATTTTCACATTAATCTCATTTTATTTTGGTTTCTACAAAGTTCTCTGCATTTCCTTAGTGACTGCTTGATCAACTATATGTAATATTTTATGAATGGAGGCTCTGAAATACTATTAGGTTATACACATTGTAATTATTCATTTATTCGAGTCATGATTGGGTCATTTCCAAAGAAGAAAGCTGTCCACTGAATTGTATGCATACGTTCATAGCAGCACGCCAAATCTTGTTTTACCACTTGCTGGTATGAATAAACATATGGGTGCTGTTTGAGAAGTAATTATCACTAAGATTTCCTTCTCCGTTGCATAGCTCCACTGTCTCGTACTTCTTCCATCTCCTACTGATCTATGGGTGAAGCTATAAAAGAGAAAAAAATAATTTCTGGGTGTACCCTCCTCTGTGCCATCTATATCTCTATTTGTTGCTGATTGATCAGAATTAATCTGATTACATCTCTGATACTTTCATTGACAATGGACATTTTAAACAAATTCTTCTTCTTTGTTTGGGACTGTTTGAGATATTGAGCATGTGCAGAATCCTTTCAAGATTTATAGTACTCACTTGAATTGTAGCCTATGTACTGTCCGACAAATGCACCTTTACAAAATACATTTGTTCATGTTTAATTGTTTCTGACCAACTGTACTGCTGCAGCACGCTTGCGTCTTGACTTCAACCTGCCAATACAAAGCCTAATATTAAAATATCGTTAATTGGGTACTGTGCAAAGTCAAGAAGTGCCGAGACTGAGTCACTTAATCTGGAAGTCAATCTCAAGTAAGTACCTCTAGTGGCACACATATCTTGCACCTGAAGTTAAAGTCCTAGCAACAGATGAAATCTGTAGCAGTAAAATACCTCCAAAACGCATGTCTAAAGTCTTACCTAAGCATGCCAGATTAATTTCAAAATCATTGGACATTGAAGCAGTCACTGCCATGAAGAGACTTCTGAGATTTCCATCCTCTGAGTACAATGAATAGGGAGTCGCAGAGTTCTCAGACTTGCCCTGGAAGATCTTGATGAAGAAGTGTTTATTATGTTTAAGGTGTGGGTAGATGCCCTTGAAAGAATACCGGTTTGGGGGAGCGAAGTGTAGCACCGAGCGGTCCTGCCAGCTTTGCAGAGCAAAGTCGGAGTCTCTGACACACATAACAGGGCCGGCTTTAGGGTGGTGCGAGTAGTGCGGCCACACCGGGTGCTGACCTGGGTTGGGGGGCCACTGACCTCAGGAGGGGCGCTGTGTTTACCAATAACTTAGAAACTTGTGATTTAAATGCACCTCCTGAAACGTTTCTTGTGCGTCCTGCCTTTAGGAAGCAATTAAAATGTCAAGAAACCTCTTTTGATTAATGTTCTTGCTAGGGAGACAGATGGGAATTTTGTCTAGTGGCAGTTTTGACTCACCATAAAGTAGCGTAGAGGGTTATTATGCCTGCTGCAAAGAACAGAACTATATTTTATGTGGATAGCTGAGTAGATTAGTAAAGCCAGCCTTTACAACCACTTTTAAAACAAATGAATGTGTGTGAAAGGAAAGCTATAGAGAGAGGAGGGGCACATTTATTGTGGTAGTGAGGGAATTCGAGGAGGTGGTCATAGGGAAGGGACACCAAAAAAGACTGCTGCACAGGGCGCCAGCAGCCCTAATGCCGGCCCTGACACATACCCTGCGCCTGTGTCCCCCTAATGCCACTTCGACAATAGGCTGAGGCCACTCTTCCTGCAACAAAACTTGAGAACTTGCCAAGATGCAGCTGATGCCTGCCAGTCAGGGAAGTACCCACAATTGTTAGCTTGCTATTTGAAATTTATGTGTCAGGCAGTTAAACTCCTGAATGATCAAATTCTGCAAGCAGGAGCTCCCTTCCAAAAGTCTCTCGATGTGTATGGTCTGTGACAGCTTCAATGTAGTGCGTAATGGTCAAATTATTAATTTTTAGGCAACCACTAATTTATAGTATTAGTGCAGTGGGGTCTTGAATCGACTTCAGATTCTGTGACAATGTTCATGAGATTAGCTGGGATGCGATGCAAAATTTGACAATATTCGTTTTTGAAGGAAATATATTTATGGCTATGACATTATTCTCTTAGGGAAAGTTGATGAAAAATAGTGGTGCGACGAGAGTAGTGAGGATGAAAAGGAGGTTAAGATGAAATATAAGTAATCATAAAAGAAAGGAGTGTGAAAATGGAAGGAAAGCAAGAGTTTAGTAACAGACAGAGAAGAGAGAACAAACAGCTATATGAAATGAGGGGAAGCAGAGAGAGAAATAAATATTGCATAGCGATAGGAATGAAATGGAAAGGAGCGACATAAAGGGGGAGAGAATAAACTGCACAGATTATTAAAAAGGGGTAAGGAGAAAACAGTGGAGTGTGGAAGGGAAATGGGGCCGCTTAGTGGAACATAATATTAGGAAGGAGGGATTCAATGGGCGGTAGAGGTAAAGTGAGACAAATGCAGTAGTGCTCAGAAAAATGGGATGGAAGAACAAGGAGAAATAAAGAGATGAGGGAGATCAAGTAAATACTTGAGACAAGCAAAGAAGAAGTGAAAGATACGAGTGTAGTTGTTGGAAAGAGCAAAGAGAGGGGCAGAAGAAAAACAGTGCTATGGGGAAGAGGGAGAAAGCAGAGATGAAAAAATCGTTTTGGAAAGAGAGAATGGAGAGGAAAAGATATTTAGAAGTCAATAGGGGGGTCACAGAGGAAAATAACCAAATGCTAATCTGATAGAGATTGAGAAACTGAGGACCACTGGGGAGGGTGTCACACATTAGAAGAGGCAGTTTTTTCCTGGACACTGCATTTGTATTTCTAGGTTTGTGAGAATGGACTGCATGTTTTTCTATTTTGTTGGACGCTGTTACTATCTTGCTTCTATGACTAACTGAACGGGGGAGCCACAATAGACGTTCACAAAACAACACGTGTTTATCATCGCCATGACCACACTCAGTAAGTATCCATAAAAGGGTGAAGAGTTAACATCACGTACAATTATACTTCTATAAAAAGCAGAAGCGGAAGCATACGAGGACAAAACCCATAGAGGCAGCATTTCAAGAAACTGTAAAACAGCTTTGCCTCCACATGAAACAAAGTTACAAACTGCTGATTCTAACAATTCCATGCCAAGTACAGGAAGGGAGGGCCACGTATAAAAAAACACTGCAATGACAGTAAAGAAGCTCAGGGCCGTCTGTTTAGAGCTGCCGGTGAAATAAAGGTCATAGTGCACATTTTTGTCTCATTTATGTTAAAATAAACACTAGGTAACAAAGCATAACTCAATAGTACTCAGTTGTACGACTTATAACAATCTGCATTACAGCTTGTATTTCAGGACACGATTCCTAGATGATAATTTTATTGCTATAGTTCATACAGTCTTGGCTCTGAATACAAAAGGGCCGGATAATCCCAACCCCTGCGTAATCCCCAGTTAGTGCACTTGTTTATATTATGAGTTTACCACCCCTAGTAGTTACCAAGTGTGATAAAGTACACACACTCATATTTTTCACCAGGTGGATATCAGCGGGCAAATTAGCAAAAATATACTGAGAAAAATGGCTGCTAAAAATTAGGGCATGCTGTGTTTACCACACAAAGCATGAAAGTCTGCATAATATGCCCCATTTGAAATGGCTAAACTTGTAATGGATGGCAATTATTCCACCCAATAATGTCCATGCCCTAAGGTATCTGATTAATCAGGCATATAACCTATCTACAATCCCTCTAGAGTGTTCATATTTAGGGCCATAGTCCGAGTAGATGAAAACTAAACTTTTTTTACTGGACAATTATCACCATATATTAAGAAGAATCATTTAAAGTGTAAGAGTGCAGCGATGGTGAGTGAGAGCTGCTGACTGCTGACTAGTGCTAAGGTGCAAGTGTTGTCTGTGTAAATTGTATGGGTGATTGGCTTTTCCATGATTGGCATATTTAGTTTACTAGTAAGTCCCTAGTAAAGTGCACTAGAGATGTCCAGGGCACATAGATCAAATGCTACTAGTGAGCCTGCAGCACTGATTGTGCCACCCACATGAGTAGCCCGGTATACATCGCTCAGACCTGCCACTGCAGTGTGGGTGTGCAGTTTTTAACTGTCAATTCGAGCTGGCAAGTCTACCCACTTGCCAGGACCAAACCTTCCCTTTTTGTTCATGTAAGGCATCCCTAATGTAGGCCCTAGGTGGCCCTGTGGGCAGGGCACAGTGTATTCAAAAGGTAGGACATGTACTGGTGTGTTTTACAGGTCCTGATAGTGAAATATGGCCAAATTCATTTTTCACTATTGCAAGGTCAATCTTTCCCATAGGGTAATATGGGGACTGCCTTTACATTTCTTTTAAGTGTAGTTTCCCAATGGGGGCAGATAGAGATTTGGAGTTTGGTATCCCTGCACTCACAATGCAAACATACATCTTTGGGAAAGTTGTTTTTTAGATTGTCAGTTTGAAAATGCCACTTTTAGAAAGAAGGCATTTTCTCGCTTAGCCATTTTGTGCTTCTGCCTGCCTGTGGAATCCATGTCTGGGTCAGACTAACAATTAGGCTATTTGTAAATTCCCTAAAGAAAATGACTCAAAGGGAGCTGGGAAGTGTCCTGCATAGCCTGATGAGTCTCCTGGGCTAGAGTGGGGAGGGAGTAGCTCACACTTGCACCTGAAAGGGCTGTGCCTGTCCCCGCAGAATGCTGTATCCGACCCCCTGGTGTGTGTCTGGGGCCAGGTCTGGGCAACGCTGGATCTTGTCAACAACAGATAATTTCCTTTGAAGTTTGCCTACTTCAAAGGCAGAAATGGGTATAAGTAGTGGACCCAAAACCCCAGACTTTGAGAACACTTCTGGATCAAGAGGGACCTCTGCCAAGGAGAAGAGCTGAAAGAGGAGTTCTACCTCTTTACTGGGTGTGCTTTGCTGGGTTGACCTGCAGTTGCTTCTTCTGACTTAGAGAAAACAATGACTGGACTTTGCTGTGTATTCTGCTTGTGAAGTTTCTCCAATGGCTTGGACTGAGCTTGCCTCCAGTTAAGAAGTCTCAGGGGAAGCAGAGACTTCCCCTATCAGTCTCTGGGTTCACTTGCTGTGGACCCTAACTTGCCAGGTGGTGCCTGTTCCAGTTTCTGGTCTCTTGGGATTGAAAGCTGGTTGAAAACGAAGAAAAACCAAGTGCACTGACGATGGGCGATGTCTGGACTGATGAAGCTGCCTGACCCACGCCGCCGCCTGCAACCGAAGCTGAGGTCCCCGCTGGAGTGTGATAACCCTGACTGACATCACAGGCCCGATGCCACCGCAGCCTGCTGATGTCTGGTGACTTTGTGAGTCCTTGTTGCCGTGTCAGAGATGTTCATGACACCCGACTCCGCTGCAGTACATGCAGCCCCGTGGTGTGACCACAATCCCGTGAGGTCACCCCTCTGCGTCTTGACCCACCAGACATCGACCCCTCTTGAGTGTAAGGAACCAACACTTTGCACTGACGCTCCCTCATCTTCACTGCTTTGCAGAAAGGACCTGATGCTTCACACTGATGCCTCCACTCCACAGCGCTTGAACTGACGCCGTACTGGCTCCAGCGACGCTTCGTTTCCCTGACTCCATGCACCTGCTTGTTTCCTCACTTTCAAAAAGGGCTGTACCTGGGGGTCTGTGCGACTCCGTGACCAGTGCCATTGGCATTGGATTGTTCGGAACGGCCCACTCACAATGCTGTAATAACACCAAATTGAGGCATATGTGTTTCTAAGCGCTATATTGAAGTTTAATCTTTGAAAATTCATAACTTTGCTTTTGTATGTTTGATGTTTCTGGTTTAGGTATTGCTTTACTCAGATACATATTGACTCTTTTTCTAAACTGGTGTTGGGTGCTTTTGTGGTGTTTTCTATGTGCTACCGTGTGAGATTGTACAAATACTTTACACATTACCTCTGAGATAAGCCTGACTGCTTGTGCCAAGCTACCAAAGGGGTGAGAAGAGGTCATCTGAGCTGGGTATCTCCTTTACCCTGACTAGAGTGAGGGTCCTGCTTCAACAGAGTGCAAACTGACTGCCAACCAGAAACCCCATTTCTAACACTCACCATTGCATTTCAGATTGTAAGCAGTGATATACAAATCATCCTTGGCACTGTTCTAATAGGAGTTGTCAAGCCCAATCTACCAAGTCCTGTTGTGTCCGAATTCTGGGCTCAATTCACAAAGGTATCTGCACCCCAAGTGTGGACCTAAAGATAGTGCTCATAAATGCCCTTTGTGAATTCCCAAAGTCGTAAAAGTAGACGTTTGGTCTACGTTTAGACCAAACTCCTAAGTTTTACCTTTGTGAATCGAGCCCTCTGAATTCTAATGTGACAGTGTCCATCTAGAAGGATGACACACCAGCTCTGGAGGTCAATAATTTAATTAAAAACACTTTATTCATCTGTCCAGGGGTGGCCTCTCTGCTAAAAGTTAGCAGAAAAATTAAATGATAATAAATTATTCTGAGTCTAGGGTGGGGCGGGTCCAGCATCCTCTGCATCAGCAGGAAGGAGCAGTAGTGGTTCACTCTAAGTGTGCATGTCAGTTTGGTCTGCCGTCTTTAGCTGGCCAAACTCACATGTGCACTTAGAGCTCTCCACCTGAGCTGTATTTCACAGCCGGGTGCAGACCAAGTGGAGGTTCCCACTCCCTCCATGAGCAGCATTTTCAGGCTGCTCAGACCGACCCTGGTCCTTCTCTCATGCTATGTAACAGCGTGAAAGAAGGGTCTGGATTGGGTGGGGAGGGGAGCAAGGGAAGCACCAAGGCAGCGGGAGCGGCGGAGGCGAGGTGGCAGGTGTCGTTTTTTAAATTTTTTGCCCCCACCCAGCTCTGCGTCCTGCACCACTAGCCCTTCCTGGCAGCAGCCACCACTGCTTCATGCAATCTAGAGGACCACTTTTAAAGGAGCCATGCTATGAGGCAGTCTACAATTTGAGCAAATTTCCATCAGAAAAGAAGTTCCCTTTAACTGTGTTTGGAAAGTCAGTTTTATGCAATGTGCTGCAATGTGTTGCTAAATGTGGCACTGGCACAGAAACACGAGTTGTGAATCATAAAAGACAGAATTCAAGTGAGAGGAAATAGCTTGTTGGGGAAACAACTGACACATGTCCCACAGTAAATGCATTTGGCTCTTACTCACCCTCATGTGGCACACAGTACACTGGGCCATCATCCGTGGTATCGAATGATGAAAAGGAGCCATGGGAAGACCAAGAAGGGGATGGCTGTTCCACAGCAGATTGTGGCTCGATGAAGCTGCAGTTGAAAGTGTGGTCCATATCATGGTGAGCCACTGAAAGGGAAAATAACAGCAATAACTCTATGCAGCAGAAAGGAAGCACCACAAATGTTCATTTTAGTGAACCATAGTATTTTCTTGAAGGCCTTTTACCTTTGCAGGAAAGGTAACAGTAAAAAGCAACTTGTGCTGTTAACAAAACCATTTGGACCACTTTGTACAAGCAAGTGACCTTTTTGTTGTAGTTTGGAAACAAAATTACACAAATAATTGTGTGACCTGTTGTGAAATTTCCTTTTTACCAGCCATACCACAGATACTATGAATAGCTTGAAACAGACTTACATGATATAAAACATCCATTAGCCAGAAGGATAGTGATATTAGTTAAATAACTGCCACTGAAATGTGCATTGATATGCAGGCCACAATTTCCATTCAGAACAAGGCTATGTCAGACTTCTGTACTCCCTGGATTAGGGGAAATGATGCATTTGGGAATAATACAGCACATAGAAGTTGCAGAAAATCAAGGTGAAGTGCTAAATAAAAAATATATTACTGCTGTAACAAATCTCTGCCAATCACTAGCTTGAACCAGGGCTGGAATGAATAATATATATTAGTCAACATGAATTATTTTCGGAGAACATGGCGGCTGCCGTGCGGACAGTGCGTTGAGGCACTCACTGGCTCCATGGCATGCTACCGGCGCCTCCGTCACTTCGGTGCACCGAATCCCCGGGGGGCAAGCTAGCAGTCTCCCAGTCCCGCCACATGCCGCTAGCAACCTCCGGCGCTTGGAGGCTGGATTGTTGGTGAATTCTCTTCCGTGTGGGGGCGATTGACTCAGCTTTTTGCACTCCCATTGTGGTGAATGGGAGCACCTCAGCAGGGGAGAGAGGGCCTGGTGTATCCTACGGGCTGTCCTGGCTGAGGGCCAGCCTGGAACTGGGTCGTTCCAGGCGGGCAGCTGCCAGACTCCCCTTCGGGGTCAAAGCTGGCAGAGTCAGCACTGAAACAGACAGGCTGTTTGACGGAGACACAGAAGCTGCAGGCTTGATGAGAGTGGTGAGCAGCTCCAGAACCCATCCTCTCTCCGGTTTGTTAGTACCTCAGAAGAAGGTAAGAGACAGTGGATGTGAGGAGAGGGAGGAGAGTCAGTTGATTAAGGAGCAGCGGAAAGTGGATCCTATGAGGCGTCATACCCCTCTTGTAAGGCAAAGTCTGCCACGAGCTAAGCTGGATACTGGGGAGGGGAGTGGAGATGGGGGTTTAAAGCCCTTTAAATGCCTTAAAAGTATAAAACCCCGGAAAAAAACAGGAAGCTCTAAATTGACTCCATTGGCAAAACCTTTTTTAAAGTTAAATTCCCGGATAACTTGGCGATTTCGGAAAGTGAGATGGACGGGAGTACTTCAAGGGGTCAAGAGCAGGAGGTGGAGGAGGAGGCAGGAGGGGAAGATAGCTCCCGAAGTGGGAGACACTCGCCTGGTAGCCAGCTGCCTGCAATGGTTCAAGGGACTCTAGTTGACCGCCAGGAGGTTGGGAAAGACTTGGATAAGGAAGGAATTGTCCCTCTGAGTGTTTTTTCATTAGTCAATACGTTGCAGGGGAGGGAGACTCCTGCTTCCCCCCCACGGTCTTCCAGTGCTGGTTCGGCAGGTCCTTACAGTAGATTTGGCTCCTCTATTGAGGCTGTGCTCTCAAATTTATCAGTGGATATTAAAAAGGGCTTCACTATATCTGAAACTAATCAAGGCAAAATAAGAGAAGTCTGTGGTGCCCTGGAGAAAAAACTGGACCTTTTGGTACTAAGAACACAAGCACTGAGGGGGTGGTGGGGGAAATGAGAGTGGAAATTAGTGACCACAAAAAAGAAATTGACTTGTTGAAGGGAAATGAGCAGGCTCTCCGGAGTAAATTGGAACAATTGGAGAACAACTCAAGAAGAAACAATCTGAGAGTGCTGAATGTGCCAGAGGATGTGGAAGGTGGAAATTAAAAAATGTTTTTGAGCTCCCTTCTTAAGAACGCGCTTTCACTGGAAGAGTCTCTGGAGGAATTAGCAGGGGATATTTAGCGAATTCATAGAGACCCCTTTAAGAAAAGGCTAGGTAGTCCTAAACCCAGGAAGATTTTGATAAATTTTCAAACCTATCCTTTGAAAGAGAAAATCCTGTCCTTGGTGCTTAAACAAAAAACCTTAAAGGGGGATCATTTTTCGTTTGAGGTTAGGTCTGATTTGTCAAGTGTGGCCTTAAACAGGCAGTGGGAGCTAGGAAGGCGGATGAAAGAGTTCTGGAAACTTGGTGCCTCGGTACAGATGAAGTTTCCTGCCACCCTCAAGATTATGTACAATAATAAAATGTATAACATTAGAGAGGTGGAAGCAGCGGATGAGCTCCTGGGGACCATCAAAGCGGAGGCGTCGAGAAGTAATCTGCGTTGCCGATGGAGGGCAGAACGGTGTCCAAAATTGGGTCATGGACCTGAATAATGGGGTGGTTCTCATGGGGGGTTTGGAGGGGCACGAGTGGGGGGGAGTGGGGGGTGCACAATAGGGGGGTGGCGAAGATGGGTCTGGGTGGTGGGGAAGGAGCACACGAGGGGGTGTGTGGGGAGCACAGGGTGGGGACTAGACGGGATAGATAGCGGCAAAATAAAAAAAGTCCTGTACACCTCGGTTTACTAGACAACCCGCAAGACATGAACAAGGAAGAAGTAGCCCAAGGAGTTTATTTCCAGAGGAAACTTCAAATACTGTCTTGGAATGTGAATGGTTTGAGGGTGAGTGCTAGGAGAGATAGGATCATACAGTATTTGAGGGACTCGCCTGCCCAGGTTTTGATATTGCAAGAAACGCATTTAATGGGTGAAGAGTGTAAAGTTTTATTTGGGAAACAGAAGTGGGTTCATTGTTGTGTATGTACTGAACAAGGCCCCCACATTAGGGGGGTGGCCATAGTATTTAAACATCAGGGCGATCCTGTAGTATTAAAAGTCAGTGTTGATACTGCAGGGAGGTGGGTAATAATTAAGGCTAAGTTATTTGGTGACCCAGTCACCCTGGCTGGGTTTTATGGCCCCAATACCGATGATATTGAGCCTCTCAGGAAATAGTTTTGTCAATTGCTGGATTTCTTGGATCCAGTGATATTGGCAGGGGACTTCAATATTGTACTAGATAATAAATTGGACAGACCATCCAAATATAGATCAGTAGATCAGTAGATCAGAAAGATGATGAAGGAAAGGGCTTTTGAGGACTGGTGTAGAGACAGTGTGGGACCTCATCAGATTTTTTCATATAACAATAAGAAGTATAACCACGCATGAAGTATTGATTATTTTGTGGTAGAACAGACATGGCGTAGTGCGATAGCTAGTATCGAGTATCTCTCTCAGCATTTTTCGGATCATGGAGCAGTGGTATTAAAAATGAATTTAGCGAGAGAGAAAGTGGCGAGTCAGTGGACGTTGGATCGCTCCTTATTATTAAATGAAGAAGTCAGAATTAGGCTATGTGCAGAAACAGAGGAGTTTTTTAAGGTGAATATGGGTTCTGCCCCTTTTGAGGTGGTTTGGGATACATATAAGGCGGTGATACGAGGGATTCTTATTAATATTGCCAGTTATAAGAACAAGCGGTATAGGGATGAGTTAGAGTTTCTGGTGGAAGAAATGAAGGTTATTAGGGAGCTCCTAATGATGACTATAGGTGAAGATGAGAAGCGGATAAGGCAGCAAAGATTGGATGTCCTGAAATCCCAAGTAGAGGCGCTTTTGCAAACAAGATTAATGCATCAATGGGAGGCAAGTAACCTGGCACATTTTGAAAACTGAGAAAATCCGGGGAAATTACAAGCTTGGAAAGCAAAAAGGGCCCAAGTTAGAAATTTAATGAAGGAAATTGAGGTAGAGCAAGGCCAGAGGACGAGAGAGAGCGCGGAAATTAAAAGTGCTTTTGGACAATTCTTTTCTCAACTTTATACAGAAGAGTTTGAGGTTACTGAGCAGGCGGTTAAAAATTGGTTGGGGGATGATACTCTTCCCGGTCTATCTGAAGAGCAGCAGCGTTGGTTGAATAGGCCTATCACCCCAGATGAAATTGTAGCTGCTTTGAGGAGAAATAAGGGGGGTAAGGCCGCAGGTCCAGATGGTCTTCCGGGAGAACTGTATAAGGTCTTAGAGCAGGCATTAATGCCGTTTTTGTTAAAGTTGTTCTCTGAGGTATTTGTGAATGACTCCCCTGTTCCGGCATCTTGGAATGAGGCAGTAATATCATTGATTTTGAAACCGGTTAAAAACCCGGCTAGGTGTGAGTCATATAGACCCACTTCACTGCTGAATGCAGATTATAAGCTATTTGCAAAGGTTCTTTCAGGTAGGTTAAATTTGGTGGTGAAGGATTTAATTAATATGGACCAGAAGGGGTTTATTAAGGGTAGGTATTTACATGAGCTTACTCATACCTTGATAGGGGCAATAGATCTGGCAACCACTTATAAGACCCCTTTGGGGGCTATAGCTTTAGATGCTATGAAAGCCTTCAACAGGGTCAATTGGAGTTATTTATTGCAGGTTTTGAAAAGGTATAATATAGGGAATAATTTCTGTAAGGCTATTAAACGGATCTATTCTGACCCCTCTGCTAGAATCTTAATTGACGGAGAACTAACAAACTGCTTTAGGATTTTGAGGGGAACTAGGCAGGGGTGCCCATTGTCCGCGCTCCTGTTCGATCTGTATATTGAACCCTTTGCCAGGAAAATAAGACAGTGTCCTGAAATAGTTGCTTTTAAATGGGAATTGTAGGAGAAGAAAGTTGCACACTATGCAGATGATTTAATGGTATTTACTGCTAATATATCAACTGCCCTCCCAGCATTACGAAGATTAGCCGAGGAGTTTGCCTTGGTCTCTGGCTATAAGGTCAATACAGAGAAGTCGGAAATCATGGTATGGAATCAGGATTGGCAAGGGAAGGGTGAAATATGCTACTTAGGGTTATTAATTACACATGATATTAAGTTAGTGGTAAAAAACCAAGGAGCGTTGGTGGCAGATTGCATTAATATAATGAAGGGTTGGGCCCACTTGCCATTGACAGTATTGGGAAGGGTAAACCTGGTAAAAATGTTTCTTATTCCAAAAATTAATTTTATTCAGAACGCCATACCGTTATTAATGGATGGTAGATATCTTAAGAAACTTCAACAGGCTATCACTTCTTTTATCTGGGCCTGCAAGGGTCCTAGGATTGCATGGAAAAAGCTGCGGAGGAGGAAAGAGAAGGGAGGTTTATCATTGCCCGATTTACAGCTATATGCATGGGCCTACCAGTTGAGGAGTTCGAGAAGGTTGTTCACCTCTTTGGACGATTCAGGGGTAGGTGCAATGTTTAAAGCAATGATATCTAACATTCCGGGGGCAGGGAAACAGTTTCTCTTTAAGTATGGAGACCCAAAATATTTCAAGAAAATACAACTAAAAGTTCTGAGAGAGGCAGCTATGTGTTGGTATCAGGTGAAATCCACTATGAAGATTGATTACTATAATGAGCTAGCCCCTATTTGGGATTCCCCGGGCACTCCAGAATGTTTGAAAGACTCTTTGGCTAAACCTTTAAGAGATGTTGGTTTGGAATGCTGGGGGGATCTAATACAGGACACTTTGTTACTCTTGTGGGAAGAACTGATTGATATGATGGGTGGTACTCTGTCTATGTTCAAATATTTCCAATTGACTGCTTGGGTATTGTTCACTCGACGGAGTCGTCAAGGGGAGAACCCGTTATCAAAAGATTTTTTTAACGGCTCCCCCAAGGGCTGCAAGATTGCAAGGTGGTATTGGGAGATTCTGGATCAGATCGACGGAGAGTTTAAGTTGCCAGAACAGTTGTGGCAAGGCGTCATGACAAAAGAAACGGCGCAGTTGGGATGGCAAGAATCATTGAGAACATGTTCAGAGGTAGTTAAGGCCGCCCCGTTAAGGAAGAACCATTTGTATGTGATACACAGAGCTTATATCACTCCAGCGCAACTAATGAAGATAAAGAAGGGTGAGGTGGTGAGGTGCCTTAAATGTGGAGCTCCGGAGGCTGTGGACGTTCATATGTTTATGGAATGCCCGAAAATGTTTTTCTTTTGGTCGGAAGTAGTGGGTGCACTGTCACAGACGGTAGGAAAGGAGCTCTATGTAAGTCTCCCTTTAATTATTTTTGGGAAGTCTGGCGAGATGGTAGGGTGGTCTAGAAATAATAGGCACTTTGTGTTCTTTGCTATTTTGTTGGCCAGAAGAGAGATCTGTGTAAAATGGATGACGGCAGCCCCACCACTATACAGGAGCTGGTTGGATATGTGTGTAAAAACAGCTAAATTAGATCTTAAGGTGCGCAGTCCAGAGCGGAGAATGAAAAAAAGTAAATTATGGGCTCCTCTTTTGGAAGGGGTTCCTTCCTTTCCTCCCTCCCTTCTATAAGGAACATTATGTCCTATGATTTAAATCCTCCCCCTTTCTACATCTGGGCCAGCTACTTGGTCCTCCCAGGTGGGATGAGCAGGTGATACAGGGTCCTCCTTGGGCGATATGTCCACCGCTAGCTTTAAGGTAAATAGACCTTGCTGGTTAAAACGGTGTGACTTATTGGTGAGGTGTATGAGGACAAAAAAAAACATTAATTATTTTCCAAAATGTGTGGCAATAGTCAAGACATTGAAACCACTTTCTCAATTAAAATAATATTTTCTGACAACTATTGAGCAAACATGGAACATGCTGCTGTTGTGATGGTTGTGTGCTAACCTTACAGACACTGATTACCCAATGGGATGCTTCTTGTACGTCCTGTATATTGATGACCTAAAAGCAGTATAAAATGCAAGTTGTGAAAGAGGCACCCTTATAATGAATAAATAACCTCCACTATCTTGCAAGTTACCTAATACACTAATAATCCTGAATCCCGGACTTCACTTCCCAATGATAGAGGGAAGTTCTAAGTTAGAGTAAATGCCAACACAAAACAGGAAACTGCACCCATTGGACACATAGAAAATGCTGCAACTTATTTACAGTTGTGTTTATGTATGTCCCCTCTGGGAGTGGTGAGCAGCATTGCCAGCACCCTCAAATTTCACTTGTTACTCTCTACTGAAGTAGGATAAAAATCCTGAAACTCAGGTCTAGAGATACACAGCACTGTCTTCATGGACAATGGTGAACACTAAAGACTTAGGCCCTCATTCTGACCTTGGCGGTCGGCGGAGAGGCGGCGGTCGGACCGCGAACAGACCGGCGGTCAAAAAAATGGCATTCTGACCGCGGCTGTCACCGCCACGATCGACCGCCACTTCCCCACTCCGACCGCCACGGCGGTCATGACCGACGGGCTGGAGTTTGCGCACTCCGGCCCGGCGGTCGACCCAAGACCGCCAACGGTATCATGACCCTGCTTACCGCCGCGGTTTCTGGCGGTCGGGAACCGCCATGCGAACCATGGCGGTAGGCACTATCGGGGCCAGGGAATTCCTTCCCTGGCACTGATAGGGGTCTCCCCCACCCCCCACTGCCCCCCCGAGTCCTCCCCCCACACCCTCCACCCCCCTGCCACCCCCCAGAGGTGGTACGAACCCCCTCCCCACCCCCACCCCGACATGCACATACACGCATCCCGACATGCACACACCCCCAACATGCACATATACACACCCCCTACACACACACATACACAACGGGGACACATACCCGCACACATACATGCCGACATGCGCACCCGCCGAACTACACACATTGCCCATAGGCACAGCAGCACCCCCCGCCCGCATGCACGCACTCACACACCCCCTCTACACACTCACACGCACACCCCCATGCACGCACACATCACACAACACCCCCCCACCCCCTCCCCTCACGGACGATCAACTTACCTTGTGCGTTGGTCCTCCGGGAGGCGACAGGAGCCATGGGGAGGTGACCGCCAACAGAAGACCGCCAACAGAAGACCGCCACACAGAAATGTGGGTCGTAATTCTGTGGGCGGTGTTCTGCTGGCGTGGCGGTGGAGGTTGACCAGTCTCCACTTTCCCGCCGACCGCCAGTGTGGCTGCTGGTGGTTTTTCCGGCGGAACGCTCCCAGCGGTCGGAATGCGCACAGCGGCATACCGCCGCGGTCGGCGGTCTTCACCGCGGCGGTAACTCGGCGGTCTTGCGAAAAGACCGCCAAGGTCAGAATGAGGGCCTTAGTATTATCATGCATAGTATTTACTGCAATTCATCTGGGCTGTGTGCTGGCATGCAAGGCAGTGAGCTCCCTCCTCCTTTTGTGATCATCTCCTTGTTGAGTTATTGGGCTGACAAGCTCTGGGATGAACCTGCACTCTGTGTGATGTACAGAAACCTGAGAAGACTGTGAGCAGCATTGCCAGCAACCTCAAATGTCACTTATTGCTGTCTACTGAAGGAGGACAATAAATCCTGAAACATGCCTAGAGAGACAGAACTGGCAGCACCAACAATGGTGAATATTAGAGACATTCAACTAAAGTGAGTGTTATCAGGAACTGCATTTACCACAAATGTTAAGTTTAGTGATGATATCACTCCAAAGAAAGATCTGAAGAGTTTATTTGAAGCTTAGAGCATAAGACCACTAACCTTAGAGCCAGCAAACAATTTCCTGTCTGTCTGTCTGTCTGTCTCTGGTTCAAATCTCAGAACCTCCAGGTACATAGAACACTATGATGTCACAAAATGACATATATAGTATTCTACATATTGCAACCTTGTCCAAGCCACAAAACATCCCTCCTTACAGTTTACAATATAATAAAACAAAATTACAATTTACAATGAAAGATTGTGTAAGTGTAGAAATAATAACCAATAACTAAACTTAAAGGCAAAAATGCATCAGAACAAAACCACAATAAATATAGTTACGTATATTAACACATTGAAATATTGATAATATTAAATCATAAACTCAGCACTTTTTTTTTCATTTCAGCGATCATCCATTACAAAGTCCTTATGCCAACCAAGCTTGAAATTCATCCTTTTTGAAAGCTGTTTCATTGCACAACTTGGTTCCTCAGTACTGTGATTCCAAGCTTGCACACTTTGAAAAGTTGGATTGTCGTGTTGGTTCTCATTATAACAATGAGACTGCTGGATTCTGGGGGCTGCACCACAGATTGTGGGGAACTGAGTCCAATTTCACACAGAGTGACAACTGTTGACCTAACCATTCCGGCTAACTAGCAGTACTTCACCAGTGCCCAAGAGTAGAGGTGGTTTCTGGCAGCTGTGCGCATGACATTCTGATTTCTCAGGGAAATCGTGGTGGAACTGATCTTACCCTTTTCTCCCAGTTACATTCTTCTTACAGAAACAAAGACAAATAGAAGCAGGAATTGGTTCAATTAATGTTAGTGACTCAACTGCATTCTAGATAAAAAGGCATGTACTACAATAGTAAGGATAATGAAATATAATAATACCAAATCGATGACAAAGAAAGTGAAACATAATAAAAGTCCCACCATAGTGTCACAATGCTAAGTGTCAGAATTCCTACCTACACCACTAAAGTTCTATACAACAGCACAGCAGTGTTAGCCCCAATGCACCCTTCAGGACCCCTGGGAAGACACCATCCCCATGCCTGAATATGGTAGTAGTGAAGAGGACTGTTGGTCTAATGAGTCTTCTCCCATGTAGGCGGAAAAGATGTCTAGTCTCAGCAGACAGCTTCAATGAAGTGAACAGCATGCAGTGGCAACTTCTGGCTGTAATCTCCCTTCTAATGAATAGGTGGCAGAGGGGTGTTTTATAATAAAGGATCTAGTGTTCTAAGGAAACTGCCCTAACTTAGAAACACATATGTTTCCAAGAAATGTCAGAGGATGTGGTGTTCCACTTTGCACTGACAACAATATTGTGTAAAGCCTAGAGCAAAGCACAGAGCAAAAATGTTGTGCTAAAGAATGGAGGAAGTTTCTAGGCTAAAGGAGCAATAGATAAAAGAATAAAAAAAACATCACCACAGAAAGAAGATCCTGCTAAAATAATAAATTAATTGTTTCTAGGCTAAAGGGCACATGCTGCAGGGCTATGGCTAAAATAATGTGCCATTAGAATGCGCCTAAAATAACGTAACAACAGGATCATCCACTTGAACTAACTTGGACATGCTTCAAACGTTTCCTGAATCAAAATTGGCAATATTCTATTACAATAAGGTATTACAAAGCTTCCCATAAATTTTGAACATCGTTCCTTTATAATACCTGGTCTTTTCACCATTTCTCTGTCACCCACTTCCCACCTTCTTTCTCGTACACAGTTCTTTGCATCAAAACGCCTTATACTTGTATTGATGTTCCATTCTACGCAAAACCTGATCCCCTTTGGAATGTTGTTCCGTTAATTCTGTGCTCAACTTTAACCAGACTGGCTTAAGTGAGGAAAATGGAGAAACTGATGATACTCAGTTAGGCATGCTCAGTGTGCCCACCATATTTCTCTCAGCTATCTTTTAGGGATTGTTTTATTAAGAAGTGCATCCTGTGCACAGATCATCACTATTGTATTCATACTCTCAGCTAAACCATTAGCTTGAGGCAAATAAAGAGCTGTCTTGAAATGTACTATGGAAAGTTCCTTGAGAAACTCTCCCATTTCCTGGGACACAAATTGCACGCCATTATCAGTGACTAGATTTGTGGGAACTCCTGCATAGAGAACTCCTCTTTTAAGAACTCAATAACTGTCTTAGTGTTTACAGAAGCCACACATTTGGTGACTAACAACTTAGATGTATTACATACCGTTCATCATATGCCAACAGATAAAAGGGGCCAGCAATGTCCAGACCTAATTTAGTCCAAGGTTCTACTGGAACATCAACTGGGGACAGAGGAACAGTTAATCAATCAAATATTTATAGAGCATAGAAAATTACCTGTGAGGGTCTTGAGGCATTAGAACAGTATGCTGCTTCATGGAGGAATAATCATTCGAACATCCATGTCTTTAGTTCTCTTCTGAATCCCTGGAGTGATAGTGCAGTCCTGAGGTGCAGGGGGAGGTTGTTCCAAGTCTTGGTTGGCAGGTGCAAGAAAAAGCGTCCTCTGCTGTTGGCTCGACGGATCCGTGGGGTGTCTGCAAGGGAGAGGGAAACTGATTGGAGGCGTCTGGTTGGTTGGTGGAAGGTCAGACATTTGTTGATGTATGCTGGTCCTTCATTGTGCAGGGCCTTGTAGGTATGGGTCAGCATCTTGAACTGGCATCTCTTCGGAATCAGGAGTCGGTGTAGTTTTCTGAGATGGGGGTGTGGTGTGGGTCCTGCTGGGGAAATTGAGTACGAGTCTTGCTGCTGAGTTCTGTGTTGTCTGGAGTCTTTTCAGGAGGTGGGCTGTGGTTCCTATGTAAAGGTGTTTCCATAGTCCAGTCTGCTGGTGATGAGGGCCTGCATGATGGTCCTTCTGGTGTCTGCTGGAAGCCACATGAAAATCTTGCAGAGCATGTGAAGAGTGTGCAAGCAGGTGGATGAGACTGCGTCAGCTTGTTGCTTCATAGACAGCTTGCTATCCAGGATGATGCTGAGGTTGTTGGCATGCTCTTTTGGGGCAGGGGGTGTGCCGAGCTCTATGGCCACCTTGTTGTTCCCAAAGATGAGGACTTCAGTTTTTTTGGTGTTGAGTTTGAGACAGTTGTCCTTCATCCAGTCTGCTATGTTCGTCATGCATCTGTGGAAGTTAGCTTTTGTGGTGGAGGGATATTCGGACAGTGAGAGAATGAGCTGTGTGTCGTTGGTGTAGGAGATGATGTTGAGTCTGTGTGATCTGATAGTGAAAGCCATGGGGGTCATAGAGGTACTGAAGAGGGTCAGACTGAGGCACGATCCTTGGGGGACTCCACAGATGATCTTCTTGGGCTCTGATGTGAACAGTGGGAGACTGATCTTTTGGGATCTGCCAGTGAGCTACGAGGTGACCCATGTGAGGGCAGTGCCTTAAATTCCAATGTGGTGGAGTCTGTTGATCAGAATGTGGTGGGAGACAGTGTCAAACTTGGTGGACAGGTCCAGGAGGATGAGGGCTGCTGTTCCCCCATGGTCCCGGAGGGCTCTAATGTCATCTGTGGCTGCAATCAGGGCAATCAGGGCTGCCTCGCTGCTGTGGTTAGCTTGAAAACCTGATTGGGAGGAGTCTAGGGGGTTGTGGTCTACTAGGTGTTGGGTGAGTTGCTGGTTGATTGCTTTCTCCAGGACTTTTGCTGGATAGTGGAGCAGAGAGATGGGCCATTAGTTCTTCAATTTGGCTGGAATGGCAGATGTTCTTTTCACAAGGGACCTCACTTCAGAGTATTTCCAGACCTCCGGGAAGGAGGCCACTGTGATGGAGGTATTCAGGACCTTCCTGAGCTCGTCGAGGTTGAAGACATGTTGGGGGCAAGGGTTCATGGGTGCTCCCAGATGTACAGAGTTCATGATGGAGATAGTGTCTTGTGTGGTAAGGAGATCCCAGTGGGTGAGAAGGTATTTGTGCATATGAGGTGGTTGATGCTGCCTGCGATGGAGGGTTAGTGATCAAAGTTTTCATAGATAGCTGAGATCTTGTTGTGGAAGAAGTCTGTGAGGTTGCTGCACAGCTCCAGGGAGGGAATGATGTTGTTCTAGTTGACTGTGGGATTGGTGAACTCCTTCACGATGGTGAAGAGTTCTTTGCTGTGGTTTGTGGTGGCTTTGATGTGGTCTACTGTGTTTTTCTTGGTTTCTTTCATTAGGTGGTTGTACTTATTGAGGGCAGTCCTGAAGGCGGTGCAGTATTCAGTTTTTTCGATGATGCGCCAATTCCTTTCAAGTTGTAGGCAGTTGCATTTGGAGGAGAGCAGTTCCTTGGTGAGCCATCTTGCTCTTTTTCTTTGTTCTTTGACCTTGGCGGAGGCGATTGAGTTGGCATATTCTGTGAAACACCTGGAGAAACTCTTTGCTGCTTGTTCAGGGCAGTGTATAGAGCCTGGGAGGTGGGAGCAGAAAGTGTTGTTCCACTAGTCTTCTGAAACCTTTTTCAAGTTTCTATACATGGAACTTGGGGGGGCACAGTGCCAGGGTGTGTGGTCCGGAGATGGTAAAGTGTACGCTGTGGTGGTCGGACCGGAGTGGTATGGTATGGATGTACCTGACTCTGTCGCTAGAGGTGAAGATAGAGTTGAGCGTGTGTCCTGTGATGTGTGTAGTGTCAGTGATGAGCTGCTTGAGGCCGATGTTGCTAAAAATTTCCAGGAGATTTGTGGAGTTGATGTCTCAGGGGTTCTCAAGGTGGAAGTTGAGGTCACCTAGTAATATGTAGTGCTAGGAGTCGACTGCTTGTGGTGCAATGAGTTCCGAGATGGCATTGCAGAAACTGGGGCATGGTCCTGGTGGTCTGTAGGCAATGCCTCTGATGGTGCTTTTTCCATCTATGTGGAGTTAGAAGTTGAGGTGTTCCATTACCAGTGATGGGTCGTCAGGGGATGTCATGCAGTGGATGGAGCCCCTGTAGATGATGCTGTTTCTCCCTCTCTGCTTAGTGGTTCGGTCCCGGGGTGGTATCTTGTAATCTTCGGGGATGGCGGTGGTGATGTCTGTGAGGAGGCGGGGTTGAACCAGGTTTCTGAGAGGACGATGACGTCTGGGGTGAGGGAGGGGATACTGTCCCAGACCTCGGTGGCATGTTAAACTAGTGAATGTGCTTTGAGCAGAATGCACTGGAGTTGTGTTGTGGTTGTCTTGGTCGATGTATTGGGAGCATTGGTTCCTTCGTCGCTGAAGGTCAGGTGGCAGTGTCAACAGGAGAATAGTCCTCCGGTGGAACTCGGGATGAGTGGCAGCAGTGGATGTTGGTGCATCTGGGGTTCAGGACTTGGAGGTCTGCAGCAGCCTTCTACTTCATGATCCACCTCCAGCCACCAGTGCCATACATGTAATCTGGCCTTGGTCATGTCTCTTCCCAAATGCCCTTTATGGGCCAAACTGATCAACTTTTCTGTCAAAATCAATGGGGTACCACACTATTTACCCTGACGAGTCTTCCGTCCACAATGCTTACTTCATCTTTAATACTAAAGAATCCATCTAAGGTAGACAGTATTTCTTTATTGCTTGGCCAACCTTTCATAATGAGCTACTTCAATACCAGAAAATCAGAATCATTTGAGTTGGCATTTACCCATTCATTGTCATCCAAAGCTGGCTCACATACCCAACTCACTAATTTATTCTAACAATTATCCTCACAATGGTCAATTGGCAACCTGGACAACAGTCTGCCAGACTATTTTTTTAACCTGGCACATACTCAACAGTGAAACTGTAACTGGACGATCCTTCTGACCACCGTCTAATCCTAGAGGACATATTTTCCATATCTCATGCTTGAGAAGATATGAGTAAGTGGTCGAAGATCTGACCTAACTGTGAAGGGTATACCCCACAGAAAACAAATTAAAGTGGAGAATTGCCCAATACGCAGCCAACACCTCTCGCTCAATAAGAGAATATCGTTCTTCAGCACCTTTTAATGAGCGTGAGGCAAAAGCCACAACTCATAGCTTACAAACTCCCAACTGACTCTTGTTCAAATCTCAGAACTTCCAAATGCAAAGAACACTATGATATCACAAAATGACATACATAGTACTCTACACATAGCAACCTGGTCCAAGCCACAACAAGAGAGCATCTAAGGTAATTGCAGTATGGGATGTCTAGTGATATATGGCACTGGCTGCACCAACAATGGTGTATACTAAAGGCTTTCAACAAATTAAGTGCTGTCATGCACTGCATTCATCACAATGTATCTGAATTAAATGTGTAGTGGTATCCCAAACAAAGTGCTCCCTCCTCCTTCTTAGATTGCGATTGGCTCCTTGTTGAGTTGTTGGACTGGCGAGCTCTGGGATGCACCTGCACTATGGGTGTGGTACAGAAACGTGAGAAAACAATGAGCAGCATTGCTAGCAACCCCACATTTCACTTGTTACTCTTGTCACGTAGGTTCTCATTATCCTAATGAGACTACTGGATTCGGGCAGCAGAATCACCTGTACTGCAGGGGACTGAGTCAGATCCCGTACCATGTGACACCTGTTAGCCTAATCCGGGTTCTGTTCCAGCTAACGAGCAGTGCCTTATCTCCACCCAAGAGCAGGGATGATTGGGCAACCGGGCGCATGACATAAATGACTCCTCAGGGGAATCGTGGTCAGTCAGATCTCATCCGTTTCTCTCGCTTACATTAGTCTCACGTATGCAAAGACAATCATAGGCAGAGTATAGTTCAATAGGGTTTTGTTTGAAGTAACTGCATCTTAGATAATAAAGCATGTATTGCAATAACTAGGATGATGAAGCACAACAAGATTAAAATTGTGACAAGGAGAGTAAAACACAAGAATAATGCTACGATGTTGTCACTAAGGTTTTTAAGTATAGTTCCTACCTAAGCTATGTTAGAGCACAGCATGTTAAGCTCTAATTCTGCCCTTCAGGTTTCCCCTGGGAAGACTTCATCCCTCATACCTGAGAAAGAAGCTTATAGTCTACATAAGCAGCTGCAGCAAAGAAATCAGCGTATAGTCGTGGTCATCTAGCTGGAATCTCCCTCTAAGGTACATGGGTCAAAGCAGTGTTTTTATAATAAAACAGCTGATGTTCCAAGAAAGGATCCCCACGTAAGAGCTTGTATGTTTCTGTGAACATTGGAGACAAGGTGTACCACTTTTGCCAGCAATCTATGTTACTGCAGCCTTGAGAAAAGCACAGAGTAAAAGAAATATCTTGTTTAATAACGCAGTGCTGACCTAGACGAAGAACAGCTAGATAGAGAAAATAAAACAAGACCGCAAATGTGGCTATTGTTAAAATAATATAACAAAGTTAAAATAAAACATATCTAGGTTAAAGTGCACAGCAGCAGGCCTCATTTGCTACAATAAGATGTATAAAACTATAGCTAAAACGGCTACACAACACCCTCTCCATGCCAGTTCAAAGGTGGTTCAAAGCCTAATTACATATGTAAAAGCTACTACAATTCATCCTAAGACATAGGGGGTGATTCTGACCCCGGCGGTCTCAGACCGCCGGGGCCAGGGTCGGCGGGAGCACCGCCGACAGACCGGCGGTGCCCCGCAGGGCATTCTGACCGCGGCGCTTTGGCCGCGGTCAGTGCAGGAAAACCGGCGGTCTCCCGCCGGTTTTCCGCTGCCCGTCAGAATCCTCCAAGGCGGCGCAGCATGCTGCGCCGCCTTGGGGATTCTGACACCCCCTACCGCCATCCTGTTCCTGGCGGTTCGCCCGCCAGGAACAGGATGGCGGTAGGGGGTGTTGCGGGGCCCCTGGGGGCCCCTGCAGTGCCCATGCCAATGGCATGGGCACTTCAGGGGCCCCCGTAAGAGGGCCCCGCTTGTATTTCACTGTCAGCATAGCAGACAGTGAAATACGCGACGGGTGCAGTAGCACCCGTCGCACCTTCCCACTCCGCCGGCTCGATTACGAGCCGGCTTCATGGTGGGAAGGTCGTTTTCCCCTGGGCCGCCCGCCAGCCCAGGGGAAAACTCAAAATACCCGCCGCGGTCTTCCGACTGCGGTACAGTATTTTGGCGGCTCCCGACGGGCGCGCGGTGACCGCGCCCGGCGGGAGTCAGAATGACCCCCATAATGTCAATAATGACAAGCCAAAGACACTTGGGCATGAATTAAAAGGACAATGTAAAATTTGAATCGTGGCTTCTAAAAGGCCGAATTTCAAAAGTCAGAGTCATTTTTCAAGTCGCCAATTGAATCCGGGATAATTGAAGATCGAAAATCTTCCACTTCGACAGGTGGTAAAGTAGGAAGTTAATCGCCAAGGAAAACCAAGGAGCATTCGTGTTCCAAAGCCTGAGCTCCTGCCGAGGCAGCATCATTCCGTGGTGTGCCCAACAGTGAGTTTAGAGCTGCATGATCCACAAAGGACAACTCATAGACAGCTTCCTGTGGCAAACGCACCCTCAATGCGCATGTCTGCTAATGAGCCCTCAACAAGAACATCAACAGATCAGCTTCCAATGAAAGCAAGCGCTGCGTAGAAAGACAAACTTTCAGTGCACATTCAAAAGGGCACGAGAGGCAACAAAACACAGGCTGCACACAATGCAAAACCGGTCTGAATGACAGAGACCAGTCACACTCCAATTGCTTCAAGAGTGGTGCTCCAAATTACAGCATCATGCGTTCATGACACAGCTGAGCTGCTGGAAGGGCTTTGCGTCCTCCTTGTAATTGGACAGCCATTGCGGAGACAAAGTAGCAGTAGCAAGATGCCATCAATTATTGCCAAAGTTATCGAAAATCCCCCGAAAACACTGGAGAATATTGAGTGGATGGCTGAAGGTATTAAGCCAAATATAGAGGAGAAGGTGTGAATGAAACCAGGACCAACAGCCTTAAAGATATTTGCAATTCCAGTAGTAATGGTCGCGTTAAATATTTGTCCCACGAGTTCATCAAAGTGCCTCAGAAAGTTAGTACTTAAAAGGGACTGTATCTCTGCGGATGACCTTGCAACCTGAAGCGCATAGGTCTTGCATGCAGATGTAAGCGCCACATGTTTTTGAAACAATAAAGCCTTGAGTCTGCTCAACTTATCAAAATTCACATTTGAAGTAGCGATATGGGTCATATTGAAGCTACTTCCCTCTGTCGTGTAGGAGGAAAAAGTACATTTCTGTAGCATGCAACAATTTTGGAGACCGAAATGACATAAACTATTCCGGGTCGCATCCCACAACAGCTCTCACTATTAAGGAGCACATAGCTGCCATTCAAGAGCACCTGGAACGCAGGTCTAATCAAGGGGACTGGGACCCCCGTTAGATAACAAGCCAAGTTTGCCGCCGAAGTGTTACACGCCCCATGCAAGGACAGCTGTTTGCAAACCATCGAATGGCTGACAGAAGTCTTGCTTTTATTCCACTAAGAAAGACCTCTTTCATGCCACTGAGAAATTTGTACAAGAAGGCTAGCTCCCACACCTTGTGTATATAACTATCTCCTAGCTTTTCATATCTGCCCACTGGAAAGTGTTTTAAACCAGGATGTGAAGTGAAGTGTTGAAATAGGCAGATTGCTGACCCCTTGTATTAACCACACAGCAGATGGTGTTTCAGCCACAGTAAAAGACAACTTTTCTAATTTCTCAATTTTTAACATGACATATGTTGCTTCTTTCTTAGCCATTAGTTGTTGTTGTCACGTTAAATTAAAAGTGGCAAAGATGTTTCTTGCACTAATGTGTTTCAAGGGAACGCGACCTGCCTTCAGTGTTTGTAGTGTCCAACCTAACTGCAGAATGGATCATAGTTGACTCTGTCCATGGTGTAAGGAGGACATGTTGCTCTGTACTATGTCTATTGCAGAGGAAACAATGTTGTTTAAAGTGTATATCCGGTCGGACAGTGTATTAATTCCATTATCTACAACAGCTAATGCCTTAGGTAAATTTGCCTGATCTATTTGCCTTAACCGGGCAGCAGCTTCATGTTGAGAAAGCTTTCAAATTTCATTATAGACTGCATATAAGAAGCGTTTTCTGCGTTGTTTTCTGAGGCCTAGCAGGAAATCGTGTAATTCAGTATTATTAGAGAGGACTGAGGTGTTCTTTAACAGCATCTAGTGAGGAACTCTTCAACCATTGCTGGCACAGTTTCCCTACACTGTATGTTGTTACTATACCCAAGTGTTCAGATGACACATAGCGAGTGACAGGCCTGTTTGTTCTAAACCCCGTGGAGTTTACAAAATATTTATGACACCCATTAGTATCTATTGGCCACAATAACCACCCACCAGGACGTGCAAGTGAAGCATTAAATGTGCCGTTGTGGACCCATTCATCGAGCTGATCTTCAGTTGCATGTATTTACTTTTGCCATTTGTAAAATTTTGCAGGGGTAGGAATACTGGGCACATTCAAACCCTTCATTTTTGCTAAGCCTAACAGCTTGTCTGCTGTACAGTTTCATTTAAAAATATCATTTGAACAGGTATCAGGCATGCTATAAACAAAGCTTCCTTTCCCCTTATTGCCAATTTTTTGTTCCCCCCACACTTTTGAGGTCAATCAACTTCAGCCAGTGTTCATAGCCTTCTATAGCCAACCGGGAAACAAAGGAATCCGAATAGATGAATTTTGTATCTGTCACTAATATATGTACATTTTCCATAAATGGCAATTTGAAATAATATGACTCAGCATTTTTAACATTGGGCCCAGAAAAATATGCACATTTTTCAGAATATGTTTTGGAACTCACTTGTGGTGGAGTTGGACAATGTGTGTAATTAAAAATAGTCTTTGGGTACTTGCTCTGTGAATTAAATGGTGTCCATAATAATTACAGGAGAACATGTCACCATAACTTTCTATGGATTGATAAATATCCTCCCTTTTGAATACAGTAAAATACTGCAACTCAGTCATCATAGAATGAACTGTTTTCACATCCCAGTCATCAGAAACAATCCTGGGTTTTATTACATTATTCATAGAAAGTTTAAACACATATGGTATTTGAATGACTTCCGTCGAGCTGTATATATCAAATTTGACTTTATTCCAAACAATCCCATCAGGAATTGGTATAGCAGAAATGTTCACGAAAGACAAGTCTCTGCGGACTTTGTGAGAAGAAAAATGGGGTATTAGGACCTCATCCTCCAGTCCAACTACTGATTGTTCAGGAAAGCCACAGATAGTCCCATGGGAAAATAATGTAATTTGTTTTAAGCAAATTTATCAGCTTACGTGTTTTTGGCAGTTCAGATGCAGAAGAGTCAAATGAGTCTGAAAAGGTGTCAGTGATACTGGCAAAGTATCCAGAAGCAGTTCGTGCAAAAACGGGAGCTGTATTTGAAGGAGGAGGACTGGTAGAAGTCTCCTGTGGTGGTTCATGATAAATGACGCCATACGTTTGTGTAGAAGTCGAGTCAAATCGCTCAGCAATTCCTGTGTTGCCCGTTGCAATAGGTGTTAGTGGAACTAATGCAAGATCCTTTTCTACCCTCCCCAGGCTCAGATAGGTGTCAGCGTTGCTGCTCAAAACTTGTAGAGGGACATCTTGACCAGTAGTGAGAGGGATTCGGGTACTACTGGTTGTTCCTCTTGGTCTGCTGTGCAGGATCAGGCACATGTTGTAATTTGGCATTGTCGATTGAGACAAAATGGTTTTCTTTAGAACCAGGCAGTGGTGGTAAAATAACAGTTCTGGTACTGTGTATTCCTAGGACTGGAACCAGTGCACGATAGGAAAGACCAAACCCCTTTTTCACAGCAAATTTCTCGTGTACTAGATCCCCAACCTTTGGAATCCAGCCAGTAGGTGTTATTGGTACATCCTTAATTCCTACGGAGGCAGCTCTGCCAGAAGCGTTGTCATCATGGAACTGTTGTAATTCCTGCAAGACAGTGACATGTTCATTTATGTCAAAAGGTGTTTCTGCCGCCTCCACGCCAGGAACATCAAGATCTGGAACATACATTGGAGTTCTAAACAGGTACTCGTATGATGTACGACCCCCCAGGAGCTTCTAGGCAGATTATTAAGTGCTCTCTGGACTCCATACAAATGATTAAGCCAACTACGACCTGTACCTAATACCCTGGCTATTAAGGATTGCTTTAAATCTCTGTTTCATCGCTCCACTACACTATTTCCCTCGGGATGAAATGGAAACGAGTAATGGAGTTGGACCCCTAACAAAGGCATGGCGTTCCTGAATGCCCTTGAGGCGAAAGCAGGGCCCTAGTCCGAGTGAAAAGCTGCAACTGCATATGTGCTGATAAAGACTTGCAAATCTTTAATAACAGTTCGAGCATCAGTTAGCATTGTGGACACACTCATAGAAATCTGGAGCAGGAGTAAATAGCAACTAAGATGTATTTGTATGCACTGCCAGGAGTCAGGGGACCACAATGGTTCAAGTACACACATTGTAAAGGTTTATTAGAAATTAGGAGGGGTGTCTGCGGTGGGCGTTTGACAGTGGAACCCTTAATTTGTTGGCAGATATTGCAACAAAGTACATACTGCTTGGTCTGTTTGTAAAGACCTGGCCATCAATAACAAGCTTGCAATAATGATAGTGTAGCCACCACACCAGAATGGGCAGAGGCAACCCCCTCATGTGCTGCTTTGATCAACTCTGGTCTTAGGTCTTTATTGGGAATTACTCAAATTCCTACGCCTGGTATTTTTACTTCTGCATCAAGGAAGCCTCCCGTCCGGTAGGAATATGTAATAGGATATCCTTTAGGTAAAGGTGTGCTGCCAGCTGAGGCTTGCACTGCAGCCAGTATTTCGACGTCCGGTTTCATTCTAGAACGAGTTACTGCAGCAACAGAAGCCGTAGCTACTGCTGATTTCACTGCTTCATCAGCTAGTGTATTCCCAGCAACGTGTATTCCAATGTGCTGGTGTCCAAATGAATGTACAACATGGACATTCGGTAGCGTTTCCTTCAGGTCCGCTACTTTCCCCCACAGAAGTCTGTGTTTGATGGTGTTACCTTTGGAGTCTAAGAACCCCTTCTAGTGCCAGCAATGCAGATATTAATTGAAGGACTGGACGCAATAGTATGAATCACAGACAATCAGTGTTAGCTGGTCAGGATCCGTATGTTCCAGTGCCATCACCAGAGCCTTTAGCTCTGCTAGTTGTGCAATCCCCTAGGGTTTGCGTATAGGAATGTTGTGGATAGAATGTACTTCCCTCCATGTAGCCGCTTACGACTGTGCAAGCAGCGGAGTATTGATGCTTTGTGCCTATTGCAGGTTGTGCTAAGCCACCAGTGTACATGACTCTTTGGTATTGATCAATAGGCAATGTATTTGCCGGAACTCGGTATTCTAGTTCTTACTGCAAAAATTGTTGAGTTTGTAACTTTGGGTCAAAAATATAGTCAACTTCAGTGGCTGTCAGAGACGTTGCCCATTGGATCGAACGTGGATGTAATGCTTTAGCATCTGGAACACTTGCTTTGGTATGAGTCTCAAGGGCTTGAATTGGAGATACAACAATAATGTGTTTCTCCTGGGCCAGTGGTCTTTTTTTAGTGACAGCCATCTGAACAGCAGTGGGAATTTTCTCAGTGGGAGTAAAACGTTGTTCTGCTGTTGACTATATATGTGATTTGTATGCAGTCAGGACTGTCTCACCCTCATTGAATGTTACATAGGTGAAACCAATGGCACCAGCAATTACTCTGATGACCAGATGTTTTTTATTGTCCCTTGTGTGTAGGTGTTGTGCTGCAAGCATGTCTTGTTGCTATGCTCTGAGGATGTGTGTGTGTTCACCTGTCCAGAATTTACTGGGAAAGTCAGAAGTATTAAGTCATATAATGGTTTGATGCGTGATGTATAATCTGAAATGTATGTTCTGCCAACATTTTGAAAACCCAATAGTGACTGGAGTTTTTTAATGGTGTTTGGAAGTTGTAACTGTGCGCATTTGTCTAAGAATTGTGGCGCTAGGCTCTTTCCTTCACTTGATAATTTGTATCCCAGAAACAGGAGGCTAAGGAAGGCTATTTTTGTTTTCTTGAAGTTTAATTTATAGCCAAATTCAACAAATCTTACAACAATGTGGGCTACCCGTCTTAGATGTTGCAGTTATTCATTGTCTGTAAGGTAGATATCGTCTATGTAGGACAATGCTGCAGGGTCGATATTGTGCAATATTGAAGTCACACGAGCTGCAAACAGTCCTGGACTGTTTTTGTACCTCTGTGGTAAACAACAGAATTTTTTCTGGGAGCCTAGTGTGCTGAAACTTTTTAGGTCTCTACTCTCAGGTGCTATATATTTGGCAGGAAAAGCCATTGGAGATACCCAATGTTGTTTCATATTTTTTGCACACTGTGTCGTGCTATGAGTGTTTTGTATAGCATATGTGCGTCTACGACTGTTTAAGTGGCTGTAATCTAAGACTATTCTGTATGAATGGTCTGGTTTAGCTACAGGGAGTAGAGGATTATTCATTGGTGAGAGACAGGGTTCGATTAAGCCCTGGTACTTTAGTTGTGTGATTTTCTTTCCCTCACAGGTGCTTTAGCATCATGTTTTATTGGGTACTGGGGTTGAGGTTGGGGTTGATTTTAAATTGGAATTACATGATAGGTTTAATCCTTATCCCACCGTACGTAGTTGTGATATAATGCGGGTGCCTGCGCCAATGCCCAATCAATGGCGAAGGGTTCTGCGAGCTCATTGGGAAAGGTTTGATAACCTCTTCCCCAGATGGGCATGTACCAACAAATTCAGGTGGTCAATCCTTTCATGCCAGTAGAATATTATAAATGTTAACGACCCGGTCCTAAAAGATTGCATTAATTGTGCATTCAATGTCTCCTTCTAACTGTAATGTTACTTTGTACATACGCATGTCCGCAGTTTCAACTTGTAAGAAGTCATCAGTTGCTTTCACCTCCAGATGCTCTTGAAGATTCCGGCGAAGAATTGTGACCTCTGCTGCGCTGCCTAGCAGAGCTAGTGCCCACGTCTTGTTCTTCAATAGACCCCTCTTCTTCAGTGGCATGACGAATTACAACTGCTGCCACTTTTTTCTTTTTAAATTGGGGTTTGTGTTGGGGAAGTTTCTCTTCTTTTTTAACAGAAACTTCTGCTGAGTTTTGTGATTCCTGTCTCGGTGTTCGTACTCAGTTCTTCCCTTTGACCGCCCACCTCTCTCACTGCGTTTTTCCGGTGAGTTCTGAAAGGAACGAGATTGGCGTGCATCAGTATATTGATATCTGTCAGGCGTTTTTATATTATCTCTATTTCTGAGATTATTTCTATTCTAAGGGGTCCGTATGCAGAGATTCTCCCCTTTCTTTTTTAGGTGTATGTTGTTTTTTATCCCAGAGTTTTTTAGAACCCTCAGGTGCTTGTTTAGTAGAATCTTTATTAGGTTTACCCTGAAACTGTGGTTTCATGGGTCTGGCCCCCAGGCTATCTCAACCAATACTAGAGTAGGTCTCTGCGATAATCTTTGGCAGCTCATGTTCCTGATCCTGTTGAGGAACGTCCCGGAGCCGCATGTGCACTGCTAGTGCAACTGCTTCCCCTTTAAGGTTACTCAGTATAATGGAAGATACAGTGGCAAAATTGCCCATAAGTTGCATCCCCAAGTCAAGGGCTAGGGCAGCCCTGTATTCATCTTGAATTTGTTTTAACACTTGGCTAGATCGGCAAGTGTCGGTGTATTGTGTGCGGTGGTATAGAGCGTGGCAAATACAGTGCCCCAAGTACTGCAGTTATCTACTGTGGGAACCATCCCAAATGGCAAGCACATAGTTAATATCCTATGCTTTTCCTGAAGTCCCCTATGGGGAAATACTGTTTCCAGTGCATTTATTTTTTGAGCTAACCAAAACGGAATCTCTTCCCATTTGGCAGGTACCTTACCCATAATCAAATGTACAGTCGCAAGATTAATGCCTGTGTTGCTGCATGTGGTTGCATCGGGGAAGCACATTCTGGGTTTGTATTTAATTTTTGTATTACAAACTGTACTAACAGTCTGTATATTTCCACAAGCTCAGCATATAAGTGGCGAACCTCAGCTACCTTCAAGGTTGCTGTATCAGGGTGTGGTGTATACGTGGCCAATAAAGGCCAGGTATGACAATCATTACTTAGAGGACCTAACCTAACATGTACAATTGTATGTGGTAGGGCGCCATCAAGTCAATTATTATGGTCTTGATAAGATAGAAGTATTTCTAGATATGCGTATTCTCTATTATGTGCAGGTATATTTGCAGGTGTGTAATTGTGAAATGTATTTTTGTTCCCATCGGCTGCTGGAAATGTGATCCAAGAATAGAACATTTCTGTTCCATAAGCTGGATGAGCCTCAACAACAAATGTAACTGACCCCCCCTGGGCCATTAGGGCATGTCTCAATAAATGTGCAGTAAGGGGTGGTCGCATACTGACCGCAATTGCTACCCATTGCGGGTTCGTCCATGGTGAATGATAAACTTTGTTCAGAGATAGCACACCAAATGGTAATTATCATTTTAGGGTTCAAGCTCGAACAACCTACAGCGTTAGTTAGGTACTCCCAACTTAGCTGAGGAGGAAAAATCATCAATACCACGGACGTCTCTGTAAATAGTACTGAGGTGTCTTTGTATGTAGTGAGATACTGAGGAGGACCCGAAAATTAGTGCCTGACCACACGTTGGCGGCCCCATGTCGTGTAGGTCCTAATGATACTATTGGATTCCGGTGGCAGATTCACCTGTACTGCCGGGTACTGAGTCTGATCCCGCACCATGTGACACCTGTCGGCCTAATCCGGGTTTTGTTCCGACTAATTAGCAGTGCCTCATCTCCACCCAATAGCAGGGATGATTGGGCAACCGGGCGCATGACATAAATGACTCCTCAGGGGAATTGTAGTCACTCAGATATCCGTTTCTCTCATGTTTCTCTCACTTACATTAGTCTCATATATGCAAGGACAATCAGAGGCAGAGTATAGTTCAATAAGGTTTTTATTGAAGTAACTGCATCTTAGATAATAAAGCATGTACTGCAATAACTAGGACGACGAAGCACAACAGGATTAAAATTATGATAAGGAGAGTAAAACACAAGAATAACGCTAGCATTTTGTCACTGTGGTTTTTAACAATAGTTCCTACCTAGCTATGTTAGAGCACAGCATGTTAAGCTCTAATTCTGCCCTTTAGGTTTCCCCTGGGAAGACATTATCCCTCATACCTGAGCAAGAGGCCTGTAGTCTACATAAGAGGCTGCAGCGAAGCAATCAGCATACAGGCGTGGTCATCTGGCTGGAATCTCCCTCTAATATACATGGGTCAAAATAGTGTTTTTATAATAAAACAGTTGATGTTCCAAGAAAGGATCCCCATGTAAGAGTATGTCTGTTTCTGTGAACGTTGGAGACAAAGCGTACCACTTTTGTCGGCAACCTATCTTATTGCAGCCTTGAGAAAAGCACAGAATGAAAGAAATGTCTTGTTTAAGAACGCAGTGCTGACCTAGGTGAAGAACAGCTAGATAGAGAAAATAAAACAAGACAGCAAATGTGGCTATTGTTAAAATAATATAAAGAAGCTAAAATAAAACATATCTAGGTTAAAGTGCACCGCGGCAGGCCTAGTTTGCTAAAATAACATGTATAAAACAATAGCTAAAATGACTACACAACACTCTTCTGGAAGACAACACTACTGAAACTTGTCTAGGGGTACAGAATACTGTCAGCACCAATAATGGTGAATACTAAAGACTTTCACCTGAAGTGAGAGTTATGATGCACTGGACTTACCACAATGTACCTGAACTAATTGTGGGATGAGATGCATCTGCGCTCTGAGAGTTGTATAGAAATCTGAGAGACAGTGAGAAGCACTGCCAGACCCCGAAATTTCATGTATTTGTCTCTCTACTGAAGAAGGACAACAATCCTGAAACACATATCTAAAGATACATATCATTGACAGCATCAACAATGGTGAATAATAAAGACTTTCAGTAGAAGTAAGTGTTACCATGACCTGCATTCACCACAATGCATCTGGGCTAATTGTGTGCTGGTATACAAGGAAGCATGCTCCCTCCTCCTTTTGTGATGGTCTCCTTGTTGGGTCGTTGGTCTGATGAGCTCTGGGATGCACCTGCACTCTGGGAGAGGTACAGAAACCTGAGAAGGCTGAGAAGGCTGTGAGCAGCATTGCCAGCATTCACAAATTTCTCTTATTATTCCCTGCTTAAGTAGGACAACAATCTTGAAACATTTATCTAGAGATACACAGCACTGACTGTACCAACAATGGTGAATACTAAAGACTTTCAATTGAAGTGAGCACACTGTATGCCAGGCAGCATGCTCCTTACTTCTTCTGTCATACATTTGGAGTTAACCTGACAAAGTTCAAGAGTGTTTGGCAAGAGGTGAACATATATGTTGAACAGGAGTTGCTTGAGGAAAGCACCTTAAAGCATGCCACTCATCAATGGGTGAGGGGACGATTCAAATGCTTAGAATCATTTAAACTGTTATCCGTTCGTTACAATAAAAGATTCAAATGTGGATATGCCTTCATGCACATCCAAAATGGTTGCCAAATACAATACAGTAGGATACCCATAGGCCATGCTTATATTGGCAGTTGACAATTATTAATGCATGTTGCTCATTGCATTTCACGTATTTAATTTTTATATAGCACAGTGAAGACCATCATCCTGTTTATGGTGACTGGAAACATTGTGAAGTTGGATCTATGCCTTAAGCCACAGTCATTTATATTTCTGTGAGATGGCCTTTAGTTAGTTTTAACATACTGACGGTGTTGCTATTGTACATTTTGGTATAGCTTGTCCTTCTCATTGATATGCGTATTGGCTGCTGGGCATTAATATTACCTGTTTTTATCTCTGAAATGCATGTTTGGTGTGTTGTACATTAGGTATGGCTTGTTTTCGTTGAAACACCAGCTCTGGTTGTTGCACGCGTGGAATAAACTTTTATTCTAATTTAAGGACTTGTTCGGACTCTTGCAAGTGAGTATGATACATTCTGGTTATTGAAATGTTTTTGCTGCAAGATCGGTTCTGCCTGATGTACTTTCGATATGACCAGTTCTTATTTAAACACGTGTTCACTGTTGGGCGTACGGAATTACATTCTTTTAGCTGAAATTATGTTCTGTCCATTGTACCTTTGGTAACCCTCGTTCTCATTTAAATGCTTGTTCTGGCTACTGAAATGCGTTGTATGTTTTACAGTGGCCATGACCCGTGACGTACTCATTGAAAGGTGTATTTGGTTTGTTCAAAGTTTCGTATGGCCAATTCGTCTGCTTGAAACACTTATTTATTATATTGTATAGTTATTATGACTAGAACTTTTCATCAGTGCTATTCATCTGGCTCCTTTACATTTAGTATGACCCTTCCTTCTTAGTCGAACGCTTGTGCTGCCAGATCTGGGGCTTTAATGTTTTCTCAAAGCTTCGGATGCTTCCTGAATACACAATCTCTAGCTACTGAGGGTCCATTGTCTTGGAATGGGCTATGGCCGTCTTTGTTTCCATGGCCTTTAACCACCTCAAAAGAAGCGTGCGCCTGCCAAAAAAATTGCCGTCATGGGATTGTTAAAACTTTAAATCCAAGAGCTACACAAAAAGAGTCATTATCTTCAGTCAGTCAAGATTAGTTCTGAAGCTTCAGTGAGGTCTGTGTTTTCAGCGCCAGCCCTGCGGTGGACGCTGTCAGAAAGTTCTTGCTTTGGATCCCCTAAATGTTTTCTGGGGTCAAAGGAGTCGAGTTATCCGCGTTTTATGGGTCATTTCCCACCTGTCTCTGTTGGGAACGGAGAAACCTCTTTGTGTCACAGCATCTAAGCTATACTGCCAGAATACTGAGTTTTAAATATCATAGTAAAAATATTGTATCCAAAATATTGACTACGAAAGTATCATGGTGTTAAGTATATATAAGTAGGTATAGATATACTATATTTAACACCACTTAAAGGTACCCTGAAGATATGCTTCACAGGACATAGATGTATAGTTAAAAAGAGTAAATCCATACCTAGCCATGCATTATTAGTTTGACAGTACTTTGAAGTTGGCATTCTTACTACACTTTTTTTGTAGCGTGATATTGAATTTTCTATAGTCATACAATGCCCAAAAAGGCTAAAATTCAACTGCTTCCTCTGTGACACGTATTTATTTATATCAGCCATAGTAATTTACATTGAAACTACATAGGATAATGTATGAACTGCATTGCTTTGTTCACTCTTACAAGCTATTTTCATATCAAGCATGTTACTTTTTGTAAGAAAGAGATGTGGTTTATGTTGATTTATCATGTAATAAACATGCTTATATTCTGTTCACTGCATTGGTGTGTCTATATGAAATATTGTTTGTAAGAAAGTGAAGAAGGATGCCATCCATCTGAGAGCATCATCTGTGGTCCCAGCATAATCGGTTTATCTGTGTCTGGTGGGAGACAGTGGTACAATTGACTAAGCAAAACAACACAAAAGTGACACAAATCCAATAATTGGATCTCAGAAACATGAATTTTAAAATGTTTACATATAAATAGCACCAAAGCACTCTAATCCCCAATAATAGGCTACAAAACCAATAGACCACGTACTAGCCATGATTTCTGGCTGACAACAATGGATCATGGGTCAAATACACAAAGCAAGGTTGTCCCAGTCAAAGATTTTACATTCCGCCCTAATATTAAAATAAATCAACATTTTAATAAGGTTTCAGGACAAATGTACCCTGATCCCCTGGCCCTTGTGATGGAGTGCTAGACCCCTTCCCCCCACCCAGTATCAAAGTGCCAAAATATATTTTTGTGTCACTCATGCAGTACTCAGCGAAGTCCCGTTTCCAGGAATACTGGGAAATTATCATAAGATTACTATGGGACCAACAAAATAAATGAGACAAAAAAAAAGTTGGGTGGGTGTCCTATGGGGTTACCATGGGGAGTTGGCCAGCAATGGTGGTTTGACCGCCAACTGGGGAGTGGGTGCAGGGGATTGGGTGCCAAACCCCAGGCTATGCAAGGCCGGGGCTTGAACGAGCACATGTGGTTATGAGCAGAGTCTGGCCAAAAGCCAGACATTGTGCATAAGCCTCACCCTAGCCCCACATGTGATAACATGGTACTAAACCTAGACTGTTTAACAGTGACTTATCTAGTTTCATCTGGAACTGTCAGCTGTGAATGATGATGATATGTTTGAAATAGTAATGTACTTTACATTTACTTATTTGTTGAACTATTCAATCAGTGGGTCACTGTATCACAAATCGGTATAACGATCTAATTCACATTGCTAATCTGAGTTATTTTTGTGATCCTAGGATTAACAACATATGATACAGACAGGATGCCAAACAATGAGTTATTTCCATGTGTTTTTCAATATGTTATTTGTAAGGAAATACCTCCTTGGCATGGTTACCCCCTGACTTTTTGCCTTTGCTGATGCTATGTTTTGAATTGAAAGTGTGCTGAGGCCTGCTAACCAGGCCCCAGCACCAGTGTTCTTTCCCTAACCTGTACTTTTGATTCCACAATTGGCACACCCTGGCACCAGGTAAGTCCCTTGTAAGTGGTACCCCTGGTACCAAGGGCCCTGATGCCAAGGAAGGTCTCTAAGGGCTGCAGCATGTCTTATGCCACCCTGGAGACCCCTCACTCAGCATAGACACACTGCTTGCCAGCTTGTGTGTGCTGGTGAGAACAAAACGAGTAAGTCGACATGGCACTCCCCTCAGGGTGCCATGCCAGCCTCTCACTGCCTATGCAGGTATAGATAAGTCACCCCTCTAGTAGGCCTTACAGCCCTAAGGCAGGATGCACTATACCAGAGGTGAGGGCACCAGTGCATGAGCACTGTGCCCCTACAGTGTCTAAGCAATACCTTAGACATTGTAAGTGCAGGGTAGCCATAAGAGTATATGGTCTGGGAGTCTGTTTTACACGAACTCCACAGCACCATAATGGCTACACTGAAAACTGGGAAGTTTGGTATCAAACTTCTCAGCACAATAAATGCACACTGATGCCAGTGTACATTTTATTGTAAACTACACCCCAGAGGGCACCTTAGAGGTGCCCCCTGAAACCTTAACCGACTATCTGTGTAGGCTGACTGGTTCCAGCAGCCTGCCACACTAGAGACATGTTGCTGACCCCATGGGAAGAGTGCCTTTGTCACTCTGAGGCCAGTAACAAAGCCTGCACTGGGTGGAGATGGTAACACCTCCCCCAGGCAGGAGCTGTAACACCTGGCGGTGAGCCTCAAAGGCTCACCCCTTTGTCACAGCACCGCAGGACACTCCAGCTAGTGGAGTTGCCCGCCCCCTCCGGCCACGGCCCCCACTTTTGGCGGCAAGATCGGAGGAAACAAAGAAAACAACAAGGAGGAGTCACTGGCCAGTCAGGACAGCCCCTAAGGTGTCCTGAGCTGAGGTGACTCTAACTTTTAGAAATCCTCCATCTTGCAGATGGAGGATTCCCCCAATAGGATTAGGGATGTGACCCCCTCCCCTTGGGAGGAGGCACAAAGAGGGTGTACCCACCCTCAGGGCTAGTAGCCATTGGCTACTAACCCCCCAGACCTAAACACGCCCTTAAATTTAGTATTTAAGGGCTCCCCTGAACCTAAAACTTTAGATTCCTGAAACTACAAGAAGAAGAGGACTGCTGAGCTGAAAAACCCCTGCAGAGGAAGAACAGAAGACACCAACTGCTTTGGCTCCAGACTTACCGGCCTGTCTCCTGCCTTCCAAAGAAACCTGCTCCAGCGACGCTTTCCAAGGGACCAGCGACCTCTGAATCCTCTGACGACTGCCCTGCTTCGAGAAAGACAAGAAACTCCCGAGGACAGCGGCCCTGCTCCAAAAGAACTGCAACTTTGTTTCAAGTAGCAGATTTAAAGACCCCTGCAACTCCCCGCAAGAAGCGTGAGACTTGCAACACTGCACCCGGCGACCCCGACTCGACTGGTGGAGAAACAACGCTTCAGGGAGGACCCTCCGGCGACTCTACGACTGTGAGTAACCAAAGTTGTCCCCCCTGAGCCCCCACAGCGATGCCTGCTGAGGGAATCCCGAGGCTCCCCCTGACCGCGACTGCCTGAACTCCATTTCCCGACGGCTGGAAAAGACTCTGCACCCGCAGCCCCCAGCACCTAAAGAAACGGAACTCCTGTGCACGAGTGACCCCCAGGAGGCCCTCTCCCTTGCCCAGGTGGTGGCTACCCCGAGGAGCCCCCCCCTTGCCTGCCTGCAACGCTGAAGAGATCCCTTGATCTCTCATTGAAAACCATTACAAACCCGACGCGTGTTTGCACACTGCACCCGGCCGCCCCCGCGCTGCTGAGGGTGTACTTTTTGTGCTGACCTGTGTCCCCCCCGGTGCCCTACAAAACCCCCCTGGTCTGCCCTCCGAAGACGCGGGTACTTACCTGCTGGCAGACTGGAACCGGGGCACCCCCTTCTCTCCATTGAAGCCTATGCGTTTTGGGCACCTCTTTGACCTCTGCACCTGACCGGCCCTGAGCTGCTGGTGTGGTAACTTTGGGGTTGCTCTGAACCCCCAACGGTGGGCTACCTTGGACCAAAAACTGAAACCTGTAAGTGACTTACTTACCTGTGAAAACTAACATTACTTTACCTCCCCCAGGAACTGTGAAAATTGCAGTGTGTCCACTTTTAAAACAGCTTATTGTGTTTTATGTGAAAAGTATACATGCTAATGAAATGATTCAAAGTTCCTAAAGTACTTACCTGCAATACCTTTCAAATGAGATATTACATGTAAAATTTGAACCTGTGGTTCTTAAAATAAACTAAGAAAAGATATTTTTCTATAACAAAACCTATTGGCTGGATTTGTCTCTGAGTGTGTGTTCCTCATTTATTGCCTGTGTGTATGTACAACAAATGCTTAACACTACTCCTTTGATAAGCCTACTGCTCGACCACACTACCACAAAATAGAGCATTAGTATTATCTCTTTTTACCACTATCTTACCTCTAAGGGGAACCCTTGGACTCTGTGCATACTATTCCTTACTTTGAAATAGTGCATACAGAGCCAACTTCCTACATTGGTGGATCAGCGGTGGGGTACAAGACTTTGCATTTGCTGGACTACTCAGCCAATACCTGATCACACGACAAATTCCAAAAATTGTCATTAGAAATTCATTTTTGAAATTTGAAATGTTTCTAAATTCTTTAAAGTCCTGCTAGGGCCTTGTGTTAGTCCCTGTTAGCATTTCTTTTAGAGTTTAAAAGTTTTATAAAAGTTTGAATTAGAACCTAGAACTAGTTTTAGATTCTTAAAAAGTATTCCAACTTTTAGAAGCATAATGTCTAGTGCAGAGATGAATGTGGTGGAACTCGACACCACACCTTACCTCCATCTTAAGATGAGGGAGCTAAGGTCACTCTGTAAAATAAAGAAAATAGTAATGGGCCCCAGACCTTCCAAACTACAGCTCCAGGAGCTGTTGGCAGAGTTTGAAAAGGCCAACCCCTCTGAGGATGGCAACTCAGAGGATGATGATAGTGACTTGGAGGGTGATTCCCCCCTACCAGTCCTATCTAGGGAGGACAGGGCCTCTCAACCCTGACTCCAAGCATAATAGTCAGAGATGCTGGCTCCCTCACAGGAGGGACCAACCTCTCTGAAATCACTGAGGATAACTCCAGTGAAGAGGACATCCAGTTAGCCAGGATGGCCAAAAGATTGGCTTTGGAAAGACAGATCCTAGCCATAGAAAGGGAAAGACAAGAGATGGGCCTAGGACCCATCAATGGTGGCAGCAACATAAATAGGGTCAGAGATTCTCCTGACATGTTGAAAATCCCTAAAGGGATTGTAACTAAATATGAAGATGGTGATGACATCACCAAATGGTTCACAGCTTTTGAGAGGGCTTGTGTAACCAGAAAAGTGAACAAATCTCACTGGGGTGCTCTCCTTTGGGAAATGTTCACAGGAAAGTGTAGGGATAGACTCCTCACACTCTCTGGAAAAGATGCAGAATCTTATGACCTCATGAAGGGTACCCTGATTGAGGGCTTTGGATTCTCCACTGAGGAGTATAGGATTAGATTCAGGGGGGCTCAAAAATCCTCGAGCCAGACCTGGGTTGACTTTGTAGACTACTCAGTAAAAACACTAGATGGTTGGATTCAAGGCAGTGGTGTAAGTTATTATGATGGGCTGTACAATTTATTTGTGAAAGAACACCTATTAAGTAATTGTTTCAATGATAAACTGCATCAGCATCTGGTAGACCTAGGACCAATTTCTCCCCAAGAATTGGGAAAGAAGGCGGACAATTGGGTCAAGACTAGGGTGTCCAAAACTTCCACAGGGGGTGACCAAAAGAAAGGGGTCACAAAACCTCCCCAGGGGAAGGGTGGTGAGACAGCCAAAAACAAAAATAGTAAAGAGTCTTCTACAGGCCCCCAAAAACCTGCACAGGAGGGTGGGCCCAGAGCCTCTTCACAAAACAATTCTGGGTACAAGGGTAAAAACTTTGATCCCAAAAAGGCCTGGTGTCGTAGCTGTAGTCAGTCTGGACACCAAACTGGAGACAAGGCCTGTCCCAAGAAAGATACCACTTCTAACTCCCATCCAGCTAAAACTGGAATGGCCAGTCTCCAAGTGGGATCAACAGTGTGCCCAGAGCAAATCAGGTGTCACACTGAAGCTACATTAGTCTCTGAGGGTGGGGTGGATTTAGCCACACTGGCTGCCTGGCCCCCTAACATGCAAAAATACAGGCAGCAGCTCTTAATTAATGGGACAAGTGTAGAGGGCCTGAGGGATACAGGTGCCAGTGTCACTATGGTGACAGAGAAACTGGTTTCCCCTGGCCAATACCTGGCTGGACAAACTTATCCAGTCACCAACGCTGACAATCAGACTAAAGTACATCCCATGACTATGGTAACTTTAGAGTGGGGAGGGGTCAATGGCCTGAAACAGGTGGTGGTCTCCTCAAATATCCCAGTAGACTGTTTGCTTGGAAATGACCTGGAGTCCTCAGCATGGGCTGAGGTAGAACTGAAAACCCATGCAGCCATGCTGGGTATCCCTGAACTGGTGTGTGTCAAGACAAGGGCACAGTGCAAGGCTCAGGGTGAAAAAGTAGAGCTGGAGTCTGGAAGAAAGGCCCAGCCTACCAACAGGAAAGGAAAGTCAGCTGGGAAACCAGCTGCAACACAGCAAGAAAAAGAGAACCTCTCTTCTTAGGAAGAAGTTCTACCCTCAGAGGGAACTGAGCCTACGGAGCTGGAACCTTATCAGGTTGAGCTCTTAGGCCCAGGGGGACCCTCAAGGGAAGAGTTGTGTAAGGGACAAGAAACCTGTCCCTCTCTTGAAGGCCTTAGGCAGCAAGCTGCTGAAGAGTCCAATGGCAAGAAAAATGGAACACATAGGGTCTATTGGGAAGATGGACTCCTGTACACTGAGGCAAGAGATCCCAAACCTGGTGCCACTAGGAGAGTGGTAGTGCCTCAGGGTTTCAGAGAGTTTATTCTGACCTTAGCCCATGATATTCCCCTTGCTGGGCATTTGGGACAAACCAAGATGTAGGAGAGGTTAGTCAACCACTTCTACTGGCCCAATATGTCCCAGAAGGTTAAGGAGTTTTGCCTCTCCTGCCCCACCTGTCAAGCCAGTGGTAAGACAGGTGGGCATCCAAAGGCCCCCCTCATTCCACTTCCAGTGGTGGGGGTCCCCTTTGAAAGAGTGGGTGTGGACATAGTTGGTCCACTAGAACCTCCCACAGCCTCAGGAAATATGTACATCCTAGTAGTAGTGGATCATGCTACTAGGTATCCTGAAGCTATTCCCCTTAGGTCGACTACTGCCCCTGCAGTAGCCAAGGCCCTCATTGGTATCTTTACCAGAGTGGGCTTCCCTAAGGAGGTGGTGTCTGACAGAGGTACCAACTTCATGTCAGCATACCTAAAACACATGTGGAATGAGTGTGGGGTGACTTATAAATTCACTACACCATATCATCCACAAACTAATGGCCTTGTTGAGAGATTCAACAAGACATTAAAGGGCATGATCATGGGGCTCCCAGAAAAACTCAAAAGGAGATGGGATGTCCTCCTGCCATGTCTGCTTTTCGCCTACAGAGAGGTGCCTCAGAAGGGAGTAGGATTCTCACCCTTTGAACTTCTGTTTGGCCACCCTGTAAGGGGACCACTTGCTCTTGTTAAAGAAGGCTGGGAGAGACCTCTTCATGAGCCTAAACAAGACATAGTGGACTATGTACTTGGCCTTCGCTCAAGGATGGCAGAGTACATGGAAAAGGCAAGTAAAAACCTTGAGGCCAACCAACAACTCCAGAAGTTGTGGTATGACCAAAAGGCTGCACTGGTTGAATTTCAACCAGGGCAGAAAGTCTGGGTTCTGGAGCCTGTGGCTCCCAGGGCACTCCAGGACAAATGGAGTGGCCCTTACCCAGTACTAGAAAGGAAGAGTCAGGTCACCTACCTGGTGGACCTGGGCACAAGCAGGAGCCCCAAGAGGGTGATCCATGTGAACCGCCTTAAGCTCTTCCATGACAGGGCTGATGTAAATCTGTTGATGGTGACAGATGAGGACCAGGAAGCTGAGAGTGAACCTCTCCCTGATCTCCTCTCATCAGACCCTAAAGATGGCTCAGTGGATGGAGTGATCTACTCAGACACCCTCTCTAGCCAACAGCAGTCTGACTGTAGGAAGGTCCTGCAGCAGTTTGCTGAACTCTTTTCCCTAACCCCTGGTCAGACACACCTGTGTACCCATGATGTGGACACAGGAGACAGCATGCCTGTCAAAAACAAAATATTTATACAGTCTGACCAGGTTAAGGAAAGCATCAAGGTGGAAGTCCACAAGATGCTGGAATTGGGAGTAATTGAGTACTCTGACAGCCCCTGGGCTAGCCCAGTGGTCTTAGTCCCCAAACCTCACACCAAAGAAGGAAAGAGAGAGATGAGGTTTTGTGTGGACTACAGAGGTCTCAACTCTGTCACCAAGACAGATGCTCATCCCATTCCTAGAGCTGATGAGCTAATAGACAAATTAGGGGCTGCCAAATTCTTAAGTACCTTTGACTTAACAGCAGGGTACTGGCAAATCAGAATGGCCCCTGGAGCAAAAGAAAAGACAGCATTCTCCACACCTGATGGGCATTATCAGTTCACTGTTATGCCCTTTGGTTTAAAGAATGCCCCTGCCACCTTCCAAAGGTTGGTGAATCAAGTCCTTGCTGGGTTGGAATCCTTTAGTGCAGCTTATCTTGACGATATTGCTGTCTTCAGCTCCACCTGGCAGGATCACCTGGTCCACCTGAAGAAGGTTTTGAAGGCCCTGCAATCTGCAGGCCTCTCTATCAAGGCATCCAAATGCCAGATAGGGCAGGGAACTGTGGTTTACTTGGGACACCTTGTAGGTGGAGGCCAAGTTCAGCCACTCCAGCCTAAGATCCAGACCATTCTGGACTGGGCAGCTCCAAAAACCCAGACTCAAGTCAGGGCATTCCTTGGCTTGACTGGGTACTATAGGAGGTTTGTGAAGGGATATGGATCCATTGTGACAGCCCTCACAGAACTCACCTCCAAGAAAATGCCCAAGAAAGTAAACTGGACTGTAGAATGCCAACAGGCCTTTGACACCCTGAAGCAAGCTATGTGCACAGCACCAGTTCTAAAAGCTCCAGATTACTCCAAGCAATTCATTGTGCAAATAGATGCCTCTGAACATGGGATAGGGGCAGTTTTGTCCCAAACAAATGATGATGGCCTTGACCAGCCTGTTGCTTTCATTAGCAGGAGGTTACTCCCCAGGGAGCAGCGTTGGAGTGCCATTGAGAGGGAGGCCTTTGCTGTGGTTTGGTCCCTGAAGAAGTTGAGACCATACCTCTTTGGTACTCACATCCTAGTTCAAACTGACCACAGACCTCTCAGATGGCTGATGCAAATGAAAGGTGAAAATCCAAAACTGTTGAGGTGGTCCATCTCCCTACAGGGAATGGACTTTATAGTGGAACACAGACCTGGGACTGCCCATGCCAATGCAGATGGCCTTTCCAGGTTCTTCCACTTAGAAAATGAAGACTCTCTTGGGAAAGGTTAGTCTCATCCTCTTTCGTTTGGGGGGGGGGGTTGTGTAAGGAAATGCCTCCTTGGCATGGTTACCCCCTGACTTTTTGCCTTTGCTGATGCTATGTTTTGAATTGAAAGTGTGCTGAGGCCTGCTAACCAGGCCCCAGCACCAGTGTTCTTTCCCTAACCTGTACTTTTGATTCCACAATTGGCACACCCTGGCATCCAGATAAGTCCCTTGTAAGTGGTACCCCTGGTACCAAGGGCCCTGATGCCAAGGAAGGTCTCTAAGGGCTGCAGCATGTCTTATGCCACCCTGGAGACCCCTCCCTCAGCACAGACACACTGCTTGCCAGCTTGTGTGTGCTGGTGAGAACAAAATGAGTAAGTCGACATGGCACTCCCCTCAGGGTGCCATGCCAGCCTCTCACTGCCTATGCAGGTATAGATAAGTCACCCCTCTAGTAGGCCTTACAGCCCTAAGGCAGGGTGCACTATACCATAGGTGAGGGCACCAGTGCATGAGCACTGTGCCCCTACAGTGTCTAAGCAATACCTTAGACATTGTAAGTGCAGGGTAGCCATAAGAGTATATGGTCTGGGAGTCTGTTTTACACGAACTCCACAACACCATAATGGCTACACTGAAAACTGGGAAGTTTGGTATCAAACTTCTCAGCACAATAAATGCACACTGATGCCAGTGTACATTTTATTGTAAACTACACCCCAGAGGGCACCTTAGAGGTGCCCCCTGAAACCTTAACCGACTATCTGTGTAGGCTGACTGGTTCCAGCAGCCTGCCACACTAGAGACATGTTGCTGACCCCATGGGGAGAGTGCCTTTGTCACTCTGAGGCCAGTAACAAAGGCTGCACTGGGTGGAGATGCTAACACCTCCCCCAGGCAGGAGCTGTAACACCTGGCGGTGAGCCTCAAAGGCTCACCCTTTTGTCACAGCACCGCAGGACACTCCAGCTAGTGGAGTTGCCCGCCCCCTCCGGCCACGGCCCCCACTTTTGGCGGCAAGATCGGAGGAAACAAAGAAAACAACAAGGAGGAGTCACTGGCCAGTCAGGACAGCCCCTAAGGTGTCCTGAGCTGAGGTGACTCTAACTTTTAGAAATCTTCCATCTTGCAGATGGAGAATTCCCCCAATAGGATTAGGGATGTGACCCCCTCCCCTTGGGAGGAGGCACAATGAGGGTGTACCCACCCTCAGGGCTAGTAGCCATTGGCTACTAACCCCCCAGACCTAAACACGCCCTTAAATTTAGCATTTAAGGGCTCCCCTGAACCTAAAACTTTAGATTCCTGAAACTACAAGAAGAAGAGGACTGCTGAGCTGAAAAACCCCTGCAGAGGAAGAACAGAAGACACCAACTGCTTTGGCTCCAGACTTACCGGCCTGTCTCCTGCCTTCCAAAGAAACCTGCTCCAGCGACACTTTCCAAGGGACCAGCGACCTCTGAATCCTCTGAGGACTGCCCTGCTTCGAGAAAGACAAGACACTCCCGAGGACAGCGGCCCTGCTCCAAAAGAACTGCAACTTTGTTTCAAGTAGCAGATTTAAAGACCCCTGCAACTCCCCGCAAGAAGCGTGAGACTTGCAACACTGCACCCGGCGACCCCGACTCGACTTGTGGAGAAACAACGCTTCAGGGAGGACCCTCCGGCGACTCTACGACTGTGAGTAACCAAAGTTGTCCCCCCTGAGCCCCCACAGCGACGCCTGCAGAGGGAATCCCGAGGCTCCCCCTGACCGCGACTGCCTGAACTCCATTTCCCGACGGCTGGAAAAGACTCTGCACCCGCAGCCCCCAGCACCTAAAGAAACGGAACTCCTGTGCACGAGTGACCCCCAGGAGGCCCTCTCCCTTGCCCAGGTGGTGGCTACCCCGAGGAGCCCCCCCCTTGCCTGCCTGCAACGCTGAAGAGATCCCTTGATCTCTCATTGAAAACCATTACAAACCCGACGCGTGTTTGCACACTGCACCCGGCCGCCCCCGCGCTGCTGAGGGTGTACTTTTTGTGCTGACCTGTGTCCCCCCCGGTGCCCTACAAAACCCCCCTGGTCTTCCCTCCGAAGACGCGGGTACTTACCTGCTGGCAGACTGGAACCGGGGCACCCCCTTCTCTCCATTGAAGCCTATGCGTTTTGGGCACCTCTTTGACCTCTGCACCTGACCGGCCCTGAGCTGCTGGTGTGGTAACTTTGGGGTTGCTCTGAACCCCCAACGGTGGGCTACCTTGGACCAAAAACTGAAACCTGTAAGTGACTTACTTACCTGTGAAAACTAACATTACTTTACCTCCCCCAGGAACTGTGAAAATTGCACTGTGTCCACTTTTAAAACAGCTTATTGTGTTTTATGTGAAAAGTATACATGCTAATGAAATGATTCAAAGTTCCTAAAGTACTTACCTGCAATACCTTTCAAATGAGATATTACATGTAAAATTTGAACCTGTGGTTCTTAAAATAAACTAAGAAAAGATATTTTTCTATAACAAAACCTATTGGCTGGATTTGTCTCTGAGTGTGTGTTCCTCATTTATTGCCTGTGTGTATGTACAACAAATGCTTAACACTACTCCTTTGATAAGCCTACTGCTCGACCACACTACCACAAAATAGAGCATTAGTATTATCCCTTTTTGCCACTATCTTACCTCTAAGGGGAACCCTTGGACTCTGTGCATACTATTCCTTACTTTGAAATAGTGCATACAGAGCCAACTTCCTACATTATTTTTACATTTTTTATATTTATACATTTTGACTGCAGTACCTAAAATATCTCATAGTGGTCAAAACAGGGAAACATATAAATAATGAAATAGTCAAAGGACTCACCAACTGTGATTAAGACTGCAAGGGTCGAAACGTGTTGGTGCAATTTTTTATTTTATACACCACCCCCCACACACATATATATTTTAATTAATTCACTGAAACTGAACAGATTACATAACTCATGACATGGTCAGTGATATCACTGTTGGCATCTCAAATTACATCACTGATGACATCATCCAGTGACTGTAACTGATTGTATGAATGTGTAAGTGGATGTATGAGTGCAGATGTCATCTGTAATTCACTGACCATGTCATGAGTTATGTCATCTGTGAGGTCATAAGCTTTGCCTTAGGGGGGCGCAAGTTATAGTTAGCTATCGTAACTATAACTTCTGAATTTCTATGGTTTTGTATGCTTGAAATGTGAGCCTAACTATAACGTCTCTGAAACCTTTGTTTTTTTCATTGAAATTCAATCTTTAAAAAAAATTCTATTTCCTAACTATAATGTCCCTGTAACCTTTGGTTTTTGTCAGTGAATTTCTATGGCTTTTTTCAACATATAGTAATTTTCCTTACTATACGTTAATCTATCCACTGACACGCGCAGCCTATAAGCACCCAAACTCACATCGTGCATGGCCTTCACCCGTGCGCAAGGGAGGTTGGACACAAGATCTGGCCTGCAGCCTGACTCTGCAGCCAACTCCCCCTATCCACTGAAACCCATGCTGTAAACGGGCTGTTGGCCGTTCATGGTGGGAGTTGGCCATGGCCTCTCTAGGGTGAGAATAGATGTGAGAGGGTGTATCTGGGGTTCAGAGTGGCTGTCAGACTGTCTGGGTGTGACAGTGCGTACATCAGTGTTTTAGTGGGTGTGTCAGTGTGTGCCTGGGTCTGTGAGGGGGTGCATGAGGGTGTGAGTCGGTATATGAATGGGTGCGTGAGTGTCTGAGTGGGTCTATGAGTGGGTGAGAAGTGTCTGAGAGGGTGCATGAGTGTCTGAGTTTATAAATGGCAAAAAGATATTGAAAGAGAATGAGAGAAAGAGAGGGAGGGAGGGAGTGGGAGACAGACAGAGACGTTTTAGGCTTTGATTTATGATATACTTAAAATGACATATTTTTGTTTAATTCAAAAATGAAAATGTATTTTTTATTTTTAAGGAATAGGATCACCTTTAATTTTCTATTTAAACATTTTAATTTAAAAAAAAAGAGGGAAATGAGTCCAGCTGGACCTGAACCATCAGTGTGAAAGTCCTTGACTTTCACACTGAGCTAGCTTTGTTTTTATTTTTAACCCTTTTTTTCCGCCCTCTAGTGCTCCCCCACTGTCCCTTTATGTATTTTTTATTTTTTATTATTATTTTTAAAAAAGCCCTTTATTGGCTATCTGGGACTGTACTTTACAAAAATACCTTTTACGGGCTACTTGACACTGCAGTGCCATTGCTTCAGCAAGCACGGAGCTGCTTTGACAGCAGCTCCCTGCTTGTTGAAGCATTTAATTTCTGACAGAGATAAAGCTTCGGATTTTGACAGTGGGACCTGCTTTAAAGTGTTTGATTGTGGCTTGGCTTGGCTGCAGACCTGCCGCCAAGCCACAACAAACAGCTATGTTCTGGGGGTGGGCACCCCGGGACATAGCAGGAGCCGGCCCTGGGGTGTGGCAGTCCCCAGGGCCATCAGTGGCTCCAAGAGGGGGGACCGTGCTGCTCACCTCCAACATTAAGATAGCCCTGGGACCGGTGGTCCCTGAGGCCACAAAACAGACCCCGTTTCATATATTTTCTGTTTGCCCTGGGTGTGGTGGTTCCCGGGGCACAGAGGGCCATGGGTGCCTCCACATATATCTATATTGAAGCCCCGGGGGTGGAGGTGTCCCCAGGGATAATGGGGGCCCCTAAGGGACCCCTTTTTCTTTTTTTTAAAACATTGCCCCAGGGAGTGGTGGTCCCACAGGCCACCCTGCATATCATTTCTTAAATGCCCTGGGAAGGTGTAACGCTGCCCACATATCAACATACCCCTGGGGAGGAGGCGGTCCTCTAGGCAGCAGGATGGGGCCAGTAGCCCCCACCCACATTTCTAAAGAAATACCCCTGGGACTTGGCCCACTCGGACTCTTTAAAATAAGGAAGCGCAGGACACTGGCCCCTTTTGTATTTTTAAATATTTTTTTCTGGGACTCAGCTTCAACTGAGTCCCGAGATGGCTGACAACACTTCTGTTGTTGAAGTAGTAACAGCCAATCAGATCTCTGCATGAGATCGGGAGGGGTCGCAAATCCTTCGCATCCCTATTTACACATAATTAGATTTTCTTAAACTTATCAAAAACTATAACAAATTATAAAAAAAGGCTCCTTCTGGGCCAAGAGCTACCTTTCTACTAAATTTGGTGTAATTCTGTCCAGTGTTTTTTGTGCTATTGATGTTATATTTTTCCTATGGGAATTAACATTGGAAAAGCTCTGAATTTCACCCCCTTTTGCCTCAGCCCCCACTTGACGGATCACCCTGACCAGAGAGTAGCTTATGTGACTGCCAAATGTTTTTGGAAAATGTTATGAAGATGCTTCAAGTGGCACCATATAGGCAAGCAAAAAACAGCTTTTTCTATGGAAACTAGGTCCAAACTATAACTACCTAGTGGCGACCACCATTAGGCCATATGTCTATACCACCACTAGGTAAGATAGATAGGTATTCACTGCTAAACCAAATTTTAGAGGGATTTTATAGTTAGGTTCAGATTTTACACACAGAAAACCAAAGAAATTCAACAATTATAGTTATACTTATCTCAAGACACTATGGGGGTTATTCTAACTTTGGAGGAGTGTTAATCCGTCCCAAAAGTGACGGTAAAGTGACGGATATACCACCAGCCGTATTACGAGTTCCATAGGATATAATGGACTCGTAATACGGCTGGTGGTAAATCCGTCACTTTTCCGTCACTTTTGGGACGGATTAACACCTCCTCCAAAGTTAGAATAACCCCCTATAACTCGTGCTGTAAGGTATTTGCAGTGATATTATTAATGATGTCATAGAAGATGTCATTACTTATGTAATATGCAGGGTAAGTAGCAGCACATGGCAACATAGCGATTCATGGTGTATTGAGATAAGTATAACTATAACTATTAAATTTCTATGGTTTTGTCAGTGTAAAGTCTGAACCTAACTGTAACGCCCCAGTAACCTTTGGGTTTTTGTGTATTTCTAATTTTTTTTAATGCTGAGTTATATTAAATTACCTTATGTTAATCCTGCGATCAACCCCATGTAGGCATCCAACGCCATGCACGGCCTTTGGCCTGGCGTGGCAGAGTTTGGCCACAGGGCCTGACCTTTGGCCAGGCCCTGTGGCCAACCCCCCCTAGGGACCCAACTCTGCCATGCATTGCCTTCGGCCGTGCACAGAAGGGGGTTGGCCACAGAGCCTGGAATGAGGCAATGCCCTGCAGCCAATTCCCTGTTGGCGTCCAGCTCCATGCCACACACAGCCTTTGGCTGTGAATGGCGAGAGCTGCCCACAGGGCCTGGCCTGTGGCGTGGCCCTGCAGCCAACCCTTCCTAGGCACACTAGGGGGGTTTCTGTGAAATAAGCATCATTTCCAGAATGGATGTCCCCCTTCATGTTTGTCCAAGAAGAGTGCCCAATTTGTGCAAAATGTGTACCCAACTGGAGTATTTTCTACAGGCTAATTAGTAAAGCTACCTCGTCGGATAAATGTATACTGCACATTCTACTCTACCACTGCATAAAGGACTTAGAAGTAATGCCTCCACTGACCATGTCTGGTGCAATTTTGGCAATGTGACTGTACCTCAAGCATCTTTCTAATAAAACATCTGCTAACATGAATTGAGGTGAATCTCCACCAAACAAGGGGTTTTCCTCATAATTATGTGAAGTAAGTGCTTCTTTATTTGGTGCATTTGTACTCATATTACTCTGCATCAGGAACGCTCAGGGGGCTTTTTGGTAAGCTGTCCATGAAGCTGGAAAAAGGGGGAAGACGAATGCAGACCACTAAATAATAGTGGCACGGCTCGATGGACGGCGCTTTAATGTAATTTTGCGCATTTGCCTACTGGTAGTAATCACATGAATAAAGGATGGACTTTGATCTCATCTGCAGAGGACTGCAAAGAGCCCGCTCAACATAGTCATCATAAAATAGATTGCACAGCAATCTAGATAGACTACTGGGGAGCCTCAATTGTCCTGCGGTCTCATTGCTCCCACATGCAGGGAGCAGCATGTAAAAAAAACAGATGAAAAGTTTGATCCCAGTACGTGGGAGCAGTTTTCATGCTCTCACCTGCTGGGAGCAGACTTACAGTTTGCTCTGGCTAGTCAGGAGCTGTAATAGCTCCCGCCAAGTGACCACAAACTACTCTGTCCTGAGAGTGGGCAACTAGGAACAGTGGGAGCTGGACCTAAGGGGTGGGGCTTCCCAGGGCAATTAATGGCTCCAAGAGTGGGGTCACACGCCCCCTCCTTTCTTTAGGATAAGGCCAGTCCCAGGGAGGTGGTGGTCCCTGGAGCCTAAAACGGCCTGGGAGGGGGGCGTGTGGCCCCCCTCCCACTTAAAAATTTGCCATGCCCTGGGGAGGTAATGTTCCCCAGGCCAAATATGGTCACGCATCCTCCCCCTCTCCCTTTCAGAACATTACTCTGCCCCAGGGAGGTGGTGGTCCCTGGGGCAATTTATAACTGAGGAGGAGAGTCCACGTGGTCCCCCTCCTACTACACGACCAAGCCCTGCAGAGGTGGCAGTCTCCAGGGCGTTAAAAGCCCTACCATGGGGGCGTCATAGCCCCACTCCTCGTAACTGAAATATGGCTAGTCCCTAGGGAGGTGGCCCACCCAGTGGGCTGAAAGAGAAACAAGTGTATGCACTTGTTTTTTTTCTGAAATTTGCAGATCCTCCATGAATTTCATTGCACAAATGTTTAAAAAATGCTTTTCGGCACAGGCAGGGTCCCCTAGGGGCTGAAGGTATTCCTAACCTGCCCCCTTTTCTTTCAATTTCGATTTTTGGGGGGATTCACCCCAGAATGAGCCCCAATATTGCCAATCAGATATCACCATGTGGACTGTCAGATCCACAGAGGATTTGTGTCTCTAGATATCTACATTTCTTTACATTTCCGAAACTACTGAATGGATTTACACCAAATCAGAAAAACACCCTTCTGGACCAAGATCTAGCTTTCTGGCAAATCTGGTGCAATTCCATACAGCGGATCGGGCTGTAATATTGCCTACATTTCCCTATGGAAATTGCAAGGGGAAAAAGCATTTTGGTACCCCTCTTTTTTCTAGTCCCCACTTACAAATCGTGCCAAAACTTTTAAGACAGCAGTTGAAGGGAGTGGAATACTAGCTTTTAAAACATCAAGAAGATTCGTCAAACGGCTCCAAAGTTATTGGCAAAACAAAAAACACTTTTCCTATGGAAACTAGGTCCTAACTATAACTACCTACTGGTGATTGCCAGTAGGTAATATTTAGTCTCCAGAGGGTAGATATAGTTAGGATCTAGTTCCTATAGGAAGCAAGTTTTTTGTTTTGCTAATAACTTTGGGGCTGTTTGACAAATCTTCACAAAATGTTTAAAACTAGTTTGCTAGCCACTTCAACTGCTGTCTGGATAAGAATTATTAATTTATCTTATGCAGTAGCTCAGTTTATAACATTTAGCATCAGTAACTTTTTTGAAAGATGCAGACTCACTGGATGGTGTCATCAGTGATGTCACCAAGGATGTCGCCTTGATCACAGGTGAATGGTTGGCGCCACCTTCCAAGTATTTAAAGTTTGTGATCAGGGATCCACTGCATATAAACTTACACAAAGGGGAAACATAGCTTTTTACATAGACTAGTATTATGGCAGCCATTTTGTTACAGAACTGTATGAACATAATATGGGAAAGCATACTAAACATACAGTTTGTGTATCAGACATAATGCAAAAAAAGTAAGTCATATACATTTAATACATGGCCCTATAGTGCTTTTGAAAACAAATATTTAACGTTATGCATATCAAATAAAAATAAGAATTGATTATTGGACCAAAAATTCTAAAAGTAGATGTCCAGTACTGATAGCACATACTCCATCCATCATGCCCCATTGGGCTAAGTCTAATCAATGTAGCACAGAAACACGCTTCGATTATTCTGACTGGCATACTTTCCATAGCACAAATAATATGGCTGCAATACTTAAGTTGTGTTTATGTTAAGAAATGCAGTGTTTCTCTTAAGTATTGTTCCAAGCATATATCATGTGGTAATGCAAAAAAGAAACAAGTGAAGTGCTATACATTTGATAATGCTTTTTAAAACAAATATGTAACATTTTACATTCCAAACAAATAATAACAATTCATAATTAAACTGGGAATGGTACATGTAAAAACCCAGTGCTGGACATACTCCATCAATCATGCCCCAGTTGGCTGTGTCTAATCAATGTAGCACAGAAAGACCCCATCATGTTTCTGTGCAGCATGCTTACAATAGCAAAAGCAACATGGTGGCCATACTTAAGTCATGTTTATAATAACACATACATTGATTCACTTAAGTATTGTACCAAGCACACAACACGTGGTAATGCAGCCAGCCTCAATAATACCGAATTTGTATATACATATTGCTGTATCAGTAATATCTTTTTAACAGTAACTTACATCAACACATACTCATAAGTGCCCAATTATCTAGTTATAAATCAAAATGTGTCACAAGGCAATTCGTAATTGGTGTACACCTGTACACATACGTTCATATATTCTCTGACTGAAAGGTTACAGGGACGTTATAGTGAGTTTCAGATTTTACACACACTAAACCATAGAAATTCACCAGTTCTAGCTATTTTAAGTAACTAAAACTCGTGCCTTAAGGTAACTATAACTTGCGCCCCTGCCAGTACACAGTTTTATGATCAATAATGTTGCTGCAAATGTTGGAGTGACATTATCAATTATGTCACAAAAATATGTTTTGAGTGGGATAATTAGCAGTGCACGGCGAGGACAGGTTTTTTAAATCTTAACCTTTGTTTATTCAGTTAATTTCTCTGTTTTTTAATGCTGTTTCCTAACTATAACATCCCTGAAACCTGGGTATGAGAGTGGTTGAATGCATGAGTAAGTAGGTGTGTGAGTGTGTAGTGGGTGTGTGAGTACATGTGTGTGTCTGTAAGTGGATGTGTGGGTGTGTGAGTGGTATAACAGGGTCTATGAGTGGGTTTCTGAGTGGCTGTATGGGTGTGTGAGTGGTTGTGTGGAGGTGTAACTGGGTGTGTGAGTTGGTGTATGAGTGGTTGTGTCAATGGCTGTGTGAGTCTGTGAGTGGGTGTCTGAGTGGTTTTGTGGTCTGTGAGTAGGTGTGTGAGTGGCTGTATGTGTGTGGTGGTGTTTGTGAGTGGTTGTGTGGATGTGTAAGTGATTGTGTGAATGGGTGTGTGGGTCTGTAAGTGGGTGTGTGAGTGGCTGTATGGGTGTGTGCATGAGTGGATATGTGAGTGGGTGTGTGTGTCTGTGAGTGAGTATGTATGTGGTTTAGTGGAAGATCTGCAGCGTAATTGAAAACAAAAAAGGATAGGCTTGCATGTTTTAACCACCCCCGGGTGGGCCAGAGCCTGGATGAGCAGCAAAGATTTTTTTTAATAGGGAAGGGGTGTGTGGCCCGCTCCCTAATCCTCTTTGGGGCAATGGAGACCCCGTCCTCTGGGGCTGATTTATAAATAAAGAGGAGGTGATGTGTGGCCCTCCTTCCCAAGCCTCAAAGAGACCCTGGGGACCTCATCCCTTGGAGCTGGTATTTTAAAAATGGGAACAGATGGACAGCTCCCCTCCTTGAGCCATACTATGGCCCTGGGCACCCCATCTCCTGGGGCAGGTACAGTGACGGTGTCCCAGGGACCCCATCCTCAAAGACACTATCTTTTCCCTTCCCACATGAGTTGGGAATTCTCCTTCACTCCTACCTGGTGGGAGTAGACAGCTGCTCCCACCAGGTGAGAGCACAAAGGTTTTTCCCTAACCACAACCTTGCAGGCAGGGAAACTTAGAATAGCTCCTGCACAGCAGGAGCAAAAGAAGTGGGAGCAATGTCCACTCCCACTGCACCGGGAAGGGCTGCTGGTAAGTGAGCCAGCTCAGCCGCGGGGGCCCTTTGCAGCCCCAACATAGAAAATGCTGGCGAGCCCCAAGGGTGGACACCGAGGAACCCCACTTAAAAAATGAATAAATAAGCGGTTGGATATTGCTCTAGAGGGGGGCAGGCAGGGGCACCCCGGAAATAAAAAAATTTATCAAAATGGTCGGCTGGCTCCTGCATGGAAGGAAAGTAATTGGGCCGGTTGCGAGGAGCCAGCAGTTCCTGTGGGCAATGGGGCTCCCCCCAAAAGCCCTAGATAAAATTAAACATTGGTGCCCAGTGGGCAGGTAACATGCAGCAAATCAATTAAAAAAATATATTTATTACTCACAGCTATTTACGACTAGCACCCCATAATGACCTCTGAGGGTTTAAAAATATATACTTTTTGGAGTATGGAGGTGTCCCTAGAAGGGTCTGGGGCACCACCAAATCTTTTTGTGATGTTGTGAGATGCTGCACTACGCTGAAGCCTAAAGTTATTTTACAGCACAAGTTAAAGTTTAATCAGATAAGTATAACTATAACTACTGAATTTCTATTGTGTTGTGTTCATAAAGGTGAACCTAAATACAACACCCTTGTAACCTTTGTTTATTTCTTTGAATTACTACGTTTTTTTAATGAAACGTAATATATATGTACAGAAAGTTAATAGAATCACTGCAATGCAAGGCCTTAGGGCCAATCACCCTGCATGCACCCAAGCCCCCACTGCGCACAGCATGTGTCTATGCGCAGTGAAGGTTTGGTGTGTAAGTGGGTGTATTTTGTTTTCCATTGGGTTTCGGAGCCATTTCAGGGGGGTTGCGCTGAGCCCTGCGGTGGATCTACAGATCGGGGGAAAAAAAATTGGCCAATTTTCTGCTCAACAGGGTTTCCTCAGAGACTCCTGCATGTGTCCGATGGGGTCAAGATACCTCTATTCTGACCCCTTATGTGTTTTATTTGCAATAGTTTTGCCCACCCTGGGGCCAAGCAACAAGGAAAATGGGAGTCACAACAGTTTGGGCTGTAGTCATTTTGAAAATCCCTATGGGAAATTGCATTGGGAAAACACACTTTGGTACCCCCTTTTTCTCTGTACCTGTTTGTCGAATCACCTCAAAGGTTTGCACACCACAGCTGATGTAAATAGCGTATGAGTTTTGAAAATTTCGTTAAGATTCATCAAACGATGACAAAGTTCTTGGCAAAACAAAAAAGGCTTTGTCTATGGTTATTAAGTCCTAACTATGACTACCTACTGGCTATCTCTGGGGAGGTAATACAAATATATTCTTCTAACTACCTTTACTGCCACACCAGTAAAAAAAATAATTGATAATTCTTTAACTACAGGAATCTTTTCAGCAAATCTAAAAAGGCATAAATACGCCCATTATTAACTGAAGTAAACCTGGACCCACATGACCCCAGCAACTACAAACCGATTATAAATGGGCCTTTCCTGGGCAAACTGATAGAAAGAGCAGCATTTTCCCAGATGTCACAATTCATTGAAAATAACTCCATACTTTCAGACTACCAGACATGATTCCACCCAGGAAGAGGAACAGAATCTGCACTCATCGCCATCTGTGATAACCGTAAAATCACAGTAGATCACAATGTGGTCACTGCACTACTTCTCTTGGACCTCTCAGCTCCCAAGGGGACTGTTCTTGACTGGATCATATCCTACCTTCAAAACAGAACAAATGTCATCTATACTCCCCATTTCTCATCCAAACTTACTTCACAAAAGCAGGTGTCCCTTAGGGCTTTATCATCTCACCCATGCCTTTCAACATGTACATGGAGTTATTACTGACAATGATCAATGAATTTCAGCTCACATGCTATAATTATGCAAATGACACACAAACACTCCCTTAACTGGAAAGCCCCAAAGACACTGGAAACTCAATAATTGTCAATTGTCTCAGAATTGTTGATCAGTGGATGACATGGAGCCATCTCAAATTGAATGCTTCCGAAACTGAAATACTAGCACGTGGTGACTGAATACATTACGACCCACTCTGTGCCTGGTCTGATGATCTGGGACCACCTCGTAAAATATCTAAGGAAGTAAGAAACCTTGGAAGTACCATGGACTCCCAAGTTATCAATGAATGCCCAAATGGACAAATTAGCAAGATCAAGCTTCATTCAAATAAAAACTCTGCAACACACCATCCCCAACCTAGGATTTCCACACAAGTACCAGGCTACTATCTATCTTGTACTGTCTAAACTTGATTGCATCAATGGCCTCTACCAGGGATCATCTAAATCAGCTATGAAAAGATGACAACAGATTCTGAACACTGCTGCCAGACTTCTCCTACATATAAAGCCACAAGCCCAACTTTAAACTGCCTTGATGACCCTACATTGGTTACCGGTTGCCAGAAGATCCACATTCAAGCTGCTTTGTATCGTCCACAGAGAAACACATGGAACAGGACCACTTTTCATCAGGAATAAAATCACAAAATGCATTCAGCAATGGAACCTCCACTTCAGATTGGCACCTCACCTCAAAATCCTACTGTACAAGGAAACAAACATAGGTGGCACATCCTTCTCTGTCCAAGCAGCCAAACAGTGGAACTCACACATACTCAGACCATAAGATCTACAGACAATTATCTTCAGAAGAATACTCAAGAGTTGGCATTTCCTACATTACCACTATACTCAAACACTAATGTACAGCATATCCCTCTGTATATAAATATTTATAGTTTGATCATGTGTATGTATATAGATATGTGCATTTATTTGTACAAATATGTATAACAATTATGAATTTAAAATATATAGATACTCTCTCTTCAGAACTGATTAACAAATGTATACATTACTTATGGTTACATTCTATGCTTAACATGTATATAGGTGACTGCATAGTTTTCATATATAAGTTATTTGAATATATGCTTATGGGTGTCCCTTTTATTTATCTATCATAGTATGTAAATGGTATCATAACTATTTATGAAGAAGCATGAGTCCACGAGTAGAAATTAAATGAAGATTTATTCAAGTACATCGGTACAACTGAAACGTCTCATACATGTCTGCTGCTGGGGACCAACTGACTCGCATTATTCCACGTTTGCCTAGATTCTATATTGCACATTCTAGGATCCCTACTATCTGACTCATAACAAAAAAACATGACTCTAACATTCCAGTCCAACTTACCTGCCAGAAACAGGCAGGATACCACACAACTCCCTCCTAGTATTACTTTAAATCTCAATATATTCTCTTCCTTATACATGTATACCCTCTCTATGTACTTATGTATATATATATATATATATATATATATATATATATATATATATATATATATATATTTGTTACTTTACTCCTATTGTAGGATAAAAAAAATGTTGACTCTTTTGAATGCCCTTCTTGATGTCTCACTCTATTCCTCTCTCAATACATCCTCTGTCTCCAAACTCTGAATCCTCCAAGACCTCATTCTACTACTATGATCTCTAAAATAACTCTTTCTAGATGCTTTTCTCCTCTGTCTCTCCTTGGATCACCCAAAACCTCATTTTACTATGATCTCTAAATTCTTCCCTACTTTGACTCATCCCAAACCTCATGTTACTTGTATGATCTCCCAAATCAATTTTTAGAGACTCCTTACTCCTCCATATCTTCTTTTACTCATCCAAAACCTCATCTTACCACTATGATCTCCCAAATAACACTTTCTAGACTCTCCCCTCTTCTATTCCTCAATTATCCTGTTGAATCCAACTAAGAGTCACTTCTCAAAATAACTCATATTTAACTACACTAGTCCACCGTTAATCGTTTTTGGGTTCCGGAATTGCGTGCTACTCACCGAAAAGGGCTTTGATTCCTCGACAGGGGTAGTAAGTGTGACTTATATATAAAATGCTTTTCCTACTGAAACTAGGCCCTCACTATAGCTACCTACTGATGACTGGCAGAAGGTAATATATATATATATATACTGGCAGTAGGTAGTATATATATATACTACCTACTGCCAGTCGTCAGTAGATAGTTATAGTTAGGACCTAGTTTCTATAGGAAAATCATTTTTTGTTTTGCCAGTAACTGACGCTATTTGATGCATCTTCACAGAATTTTCAAAACTAGAACGACAGTCAGTACAGTTGCTGTGTTTAAAGTTACAAGGTGGTTCGTCATGCGGGGGCAGAGAGAAAAGGGGGGGCCCAAAATGCATTTCCCCATGCATTTTCTCATAGGGTCATTAGACATGACTACAGCCCAAACTGCTGAACGGCATTACACTAAATCTGGCAGGAAGCTAGTTCTTGGTGAGCAGATCATGTTTTTAGTTTTTGGTGTAAATCCGTTCAGTAGTTTTGGAAAAAGAAATATAGACATCCGGGTGGAGCCTAAGCACAGAGATATGATTATCTGTCAGGACTTCAACCAGGAAGTGCTGGCAGCCATCTTGGGACCAATATACATGATAGCTCCTAGTTGAAATGCATTGTAGTGAATGGCAGGTTTGAGGGTCACAAAAAGGAGAACATATAAAGGGTGCTAACAGATTTTAGTTAAGTATAAAACATTTGTTGATGGTACCATAGTAATTTTAGGAATTGTGATTTGTCCTAAGGTGACTTTTACCCTGTGAAAGGTCTTCTGCTGGGATTTCATGAATCATTGTTTGATAGAAAACTGTTTTCTCATGATTTGCCTGTAAATGTTATGGGAGGTGCTCCAGAAGCTAAAATGAGATAGTATTTCCTATAAATTCACAAACTTTTTCTCAGCCGTATGAGGATGAAGTCTGACATTCTCAGTAAAGCATGTACTTCCAACAGGAGAAGCCTGGCAGTTGATTCCCTTGAGTTCTACATGAGCCTCCAAGAAGTCATTTTGATTGAATCAAACTAATAAAACTTAAAACATTTAATTTAGAAAGTAACAAAATGAGGGGGTTCATTTCGTCATAGAAATTATGGTTAGTGCTGTAGAAAGAAATATTAGGACATGTTTTGAGTTCTCAAAAATCTTCCTCTCTCATTTCATTAAATTATTCTGAAATGTACACTGAAACATGCAGTTTCAACACCAGCAGCAGACTTCCAGTTAACTCCCTGGTGTTCTGCAGCTTTACTAGAGTGTTCTAAAGAGCAACCTGAGTGCTAACATTCTGAATTTATGCCACAAGTGTGGCACATCTGAAAGCCACCTTGATGTAATCAAAGTGGAAAACTGAAAGCATTTTCTACTGAGGATACTGTAGTAAATGAGAAATTTAGGGAGCTTCATAACAATACGTTTCCCAAGATGGCCACAAGGGAAAAAGGAGCCCAAATGTAGCACAAATATCATCCAAATGTAGCCCAAGTATAGCCCAATGAGAAGTGTGCAAAACACAAATTTACTTTGCATTTTTATATAGCACAGACTTGACCCGAAGGTATTGGAGTGCTTTACATGCACATCAGTTACATTACACAAGGACACATTAATTTTGGATTTAGGCATGGGGAGATTAAGTGATTAGCCCAAAATCACAGGATGTTGAGCTGACGCTGCAACTTGAACCTGGTTTGCCAGTTGAAAAGTGTGCAGCTCTGGCCTTAACGCCACATCCTCTCCCCTAATCGTAACAAATAATCAAATTATCAACTGGATAAAAAGCGAAAAAATAGCAAATAATTTAAAAGTCCTTTGTTCCTATTTGAGAAATCAGAAAATATGTTCTCATTTTAGTTTCTTACAGCACTAACCATAATTTCTATGGGAATAAGACCCTCTCATTTTTATCATTTCTAAAGGAATGTTTTAGGTATTACAGTTTTGGTTATATTAAGATGATGTCAGGCGTGCCACACTTTTGTAATAAATATAGAATGTTAGCAATCTAGTTGTTCATTAGAATACTGTGGGGAGGCAGTGGTCTGGGGCACAGATTTGGATAATTGAGGGCAGGAAGGAACAGGCAGAGGCAACAAGTTGACCAGGCTGGGCAGATAGGAGGGGCAGTGGCAGCACAATGGACAATGGAGGGAGGGGGAGTAATAAGGGAGCAAGATATAGATAATGGATGGCAAGGGGGGGCAAGAGCAGCAAGCTTGGGTAGAGGAGGCACAATGACAGGCCAGGTACTGTGCCCAACCCCCACCGGCGCATTGCAATGGGTATCTTAGTTAACATTAGAAAAAAAACATAGAAATTCACTGAAGAAAAAACAAAGGTTAATGGGACGCTATATTTAGGAAATAGAATTAAAATAACACTTAGCAATTCACTAAAAAACAAAGGTTACAGAAACACTATAGTTAGGTTCAGATTTTAAACACACAAAACCATAGAAATTCAGCTGTTATACTTAGAGTTATTTCAAGTTACTGTAACTCATGTCCTAAGCATAAACGTCAATTCACCAAGATGCCAGGGGTAGCGTAAGTGAAATCACACACCATTTGACCTTCACTCGCACACGCAAGCATGCTTACACATACACACACTCTCACTTAAACACGCTCTCAGCCGCAAGCAGGCACACAGCATATATTTAAAAGCATTTTGTATTTACCTTTGTTGCCAGGGAACGGCATATTCCAGATAATTGTAATACATCAATTATTACAGTAATAGTTAATATTAATTCTACTATATTCTATAATATTAATCACTATTACTGTAAGAAAAAATTGACAGAAAACAAGGAAATTGGAGCCGCAACAGACTTCCACACGGAGGAGCTCCTTTTGTATTCATGGCACTAATTTTGTCACCTCTGAGGCCCGGGGTCACAATGACAGTGGCAGGGGTCGTAAGTGGCAAGCCAGAGGTCACAGCTGCAACCTCTGGCAACCCCTAAACGACGTCCATGGTCCTAAGGTAACTATAACTTGTGGGCTCGCCATGTACTGCCAGTTACCCCAGATATTACATCACTCATGACATCTTCTATGGCATCATTGATACTATCACTGTAACATTTGCAGTAAATATATTGATGAGAAAACTGTGCATGGAGGTGGAGCGAGTTATAGTTACTATAGTTACTTTAGAGCACGAGTTAACATTACTTGAAAGCACTTTAACTATAACTGCTGAATTTCTATCATTTTATGTGTGTAAAATTTGAACCCAACTATAACATCCCTGTAACCTTTGTTTTTTTTTAGTGAATATACAAATATACGCCATTAGAACAATTGTACAAGGTCTCTTCAATGGTTTTACTTAATTGCATAAAGTTAACCCCTTGCTTCCTGGTTTTGTTAAACAGCTTTTGGTAAAACAAATAGATTTAAAGAAATCCCATAGGATAAACTATATGTGCAGACACACAGAATATATTATGCTATTTATTATTATTGTTGAGGAAGGAGAGGGGCATCATGACTCATTTAGGGTTTCATCTCTCATTAATCATGTTCTTTCCCATGTTCAACACTAGTGATAAATAGTATTTTACAAACATATATATATATATATATATATATATATATATATATATATATATATATATATATTTAGAAAATGTCACTTATCCAGTGTACATCTGTTCTTGGCATGTAGTGCTGCAGATTCACATGCTATGCATTGCTTCTGCCATCTAGTGTTGGGCTTGGAGTATTACAAGTTGTTTTTCTTCTAAGAAGTCTTTTCAGAGTCACGGGATCGAGTGACTTCTCCTCGAGGTCATACTGCGCATGGGCATCGACTCCTTTGTTATATTGTTTTCCAGCAAAAGGGTGTAGGAAGGAGTGATAGACTGTAAGAATGTAAATGTACTATAAAGTAATAAGTAAAATAGATGTCCATGCAAATGTAAATGTATATACATATGTACAAATAATAAACTGCAATGACTACAGGCTTCCGGGGCGGAGGGAGGGTGCATGTGAATCTGCAGCACTACATGCCACGAACAGATGTACACTGGGGAAGTGACATTTTCTGTTCGATGTGTTGCTGCAGATACACATGCTATGCATAGTCTAAAAAGCAGTTTTCTCCCCAAAATAATGCAATTGCTAGCCTGTAGGAGTTGGAGTTGTTTGAAATTATGTCTTTAGGACAGCTTGACCAACATTGGCCTGTTGCTTTGAAAGTACATCCACACAGTAATGTTTTGTAAATGTATGAAGTGTAGATCATGTGGCAGCTTTGCATATGTCTGCCATTGGTATGTTTCCTAAGAATGCCATAGAAGCACCTTTTTTCCTAGTGGAATGTGCTTTAGGTGTTATTAAAAGTTGTCATGTTGCCTTAATGTAGCATGTTTGAATACATTTAACAATCCATCTAGCTAATCCTTGTTTAGAGATACGATTACCTTTATGTGGTTGTTGAAAAGCAACAAAAAGCTGTTTAGTTTTTCTAAACTCTTTTGTTCTATCCACATGATACATTAGAGCTCTATTAGGATGAAGAGTGTGGAGGGCTCTTTCTGCAGTTGAGTCTGGCTGTGGGAAGAAGCATGGCAATTCCACTGTTTGGTTTATGTGAAAAGGTGATACAACGTTTGGCAAACATTTTGGATTAGTTCTAAGCACAACTTTATGTTTGTGTACTTGGAAAAATGGTTCTAAGAGAGTGAATGCTTGTATTTTACTAACTCTTCTTAATGAAGTAATCGCTACTAGGAAAGTGTTGGACCTGGCTTTTTTGACAGGGTCATCCCCAAACTTTTTGCCTCCTTCCTCCTATTCTGACCTGTTGTTGTTGGCTTTTGAACTCTGGGCACTTTACCACTGCTAACCAGTGCTAAAGTGCATATGCTCTCTGTGTAAATTGTACTGGTGATTGGTTTATCCATGATTGGCTATTTGATTTACTTGTAAGACCCTAGTAGAGTGCACTATATGTGCCTAGGGCCTTCAGATTAAATGCTAATAGTGGGCCTGCAGCACTGGTTGTGCCACCCACTTAAGTAGCCACTTCACCTTGTCTCAGGCCTGCCATTGTAAGGCCTTTGTATGCAGTTTCACTGCCACTTCGACTTGGCATTTAAAAGTACTTGCCAAGCCTAGAACTCCCCTTTTTCTACATATAAGTCACCCCTAATGTGTGCCCTAGGTAACCACAGAGCAGGGTGCTGTGTGGGTAAAAGGCAGGACATGTACCTGTGTAGTTTATATGTCCTGGTAGTGTAATACTCCTAAATTCGTTTTTACACTACTGTGAGGCCTGCTTCCTTCATAGGCTAACATTGGGGCTGCCCTCATACATTGTTGAAGTGGCAGCTGCTGATCTGAAAGGAGCAGGAAGGTCATATTTAGTATGGCCAGAATGGTAATACAAAATCCTGCTGACTGGTGAAGTCGGATTTAATATTACTATTCTAGAAATGCCACTTTTAGAAAGTGAGCATTTCTTTGCACATAAATCTTTCTGTGCCTTTCAATCCACGTCTGGCTAGGTTTAGTTGACAGCTCCTTGTGCATTCACTCAGACACACCCCAAACACAGGGTACTCAGCCTCACTTGCATACATCTGCATTTTGAATGGGTCTTCCTGGGCTGGGAGGGTGGAGTGCCTGCCCTCACACAAAGGACTGCCACACCCCCTACTGGACCCTGGCAGACAGGATTGAACTGAAAGGAGACCTGCTGCATTTCTTACCCACTCTTTGAAGTCACCCCCACTTCAAAGGCACAATTTAGTATAAAACAGGGTCTCTGCCCTACCTCATCAGACACTTGCTGGAGAAGAAACCTGAACCAGAAACTACATCCTGCCAAGAAGAACTGCCTGGCTGCTCAAATGACTCACCTGTCTGCTTTCTACAAAGGACTGCTGCCTTGCTGTTGGCCTGCTGCCTTGCTGAACTCTTGTCTGGCTGTAAAAGTGCTCTCCAAGGGCTTGGATAGAGCTTGCCTCCTGTTCCCTGAATTCTCAGGACCAAAAAGACTTCTCTTTTTCATTTGGACTCTTCGTGCAGCGACAATTTTTACGCACAGCTTGCTCCACAATGAGAAAATCGCCGCACACCGACGCTGCTCGACACGACGCCTACGGGGCGACCGGAACTTCGGCGCACGGCCTCGCATGGACAATGCCGCCCGACTTCCAGAGGGGAAATCGGCGCGACGCCTGCTGTGAGAAAGAAAATTCCACACACAGCCTTGCGGAACGACACACAGACGGAAAACAAGCCGAAGAATCCACGCACAGACCCTGGGACATCTGGTAATCCCGCGATCCATAGAAGGAGACGGTCCGTGTGCCGGAACATGACGCACGTCTTCCCCGCGTGAAAAATAACAACACAAGTCCGTGTGTGAAGGGGCGCAACCGACGCACACATCATTTTCCTCCCGTAGAACGATGCACGTCTCCCCGCATGAAAAATAACGACGCAAGTCCATGTGTGAAGGGGCGTAACCGAAGCACACACCATTTTTCCACGCATCTCCTCTTCGGCGGCCCTCTGCGGAGATTTTCCACTCCAAACCAGGTACTTTGTGCTTGAAAGAGACTTTGGGAGTGATTCTGACCCCGGCGGCCGACAGGCCGGCGGTGCCCCGCAGGGCATTCTGACCGCGGCGCTTTGGCCGCGGTCAGTGCAGGAAAACCGGCGGACTCCCGCCGGTTTTCCGCTGCCCCTAAGAATCCTCCAAGGCGGCGCAGCTCGCTGGGCCGCCTTGGGGATTCTGACACCCCCTACCGCCATCCTGTTCCTGGCGGTTCGCCCGCCAGGAACAGGATGGCGGTAGGGGGTGTCGCGGGGCCCCTGGGGGCCCCTGCAGTGCCCATGCCAATGGCATGGGCACTGCAGGGGCCCCCGTAAGAGGGCCCCGCTTGTATTTCACTGTCTGCATTGCAGACAGTGAAATACGCGACGGGTGCAGTAGCACCCGTCGCACCTTCCCACTCCGCCGGCTCGATTACGAGCCGGCTTCATGGTGGGAAGGTCGTTTTCCCCTGGGCTGGCGGGCGGCCTTTTGGCGGCCGCCCGCCAGCCCAGGGGAAAACTTGAAATACCCGCTGCGGTCTTTTGACCGCGGCGCGGTATTTTGGGGGCGGAATTCTGGCGGGCGGCCTCCGCCGTCCGCCAGAATCAGAATCACCCCCTTTGTTTACTTTTTAAAGACTTAAGACACTTCATATCACTTTTTAGTGATATCTTTACAAATTCATATTGCATCTTTGATCGTTTTGACCTGCAAATACCCAGATAAATATTATATATTTTTCTAAACACTGTGTGGTGTATTTTTGTGGTGCTATATTGTGTTCTTGTATGATTTATTGCACAAATGCTTTACACATTGCCTTCTAAGTTAAGCCTGACTGCTCGTGCCAAGCTACCAGAGGGTGGGCACAGGATAATTTGGATTGTGTGTGACTTACCCTGACTAGAGTGAGGGTTCTTGATTGGACAGAGGGTAACCTGACTGCCAACCAAAAACCCCATTTCTATCAGAAAGCAACTTTCCAAGTTAGAAATTGAATCTCACAGGAATGCATGGGTTCCAAAGGTGGACCCATTATTCTTGTGAGTACAATATTAAGATTCCAAGCAGGAACTGGTGGTGTTCTAGGTGGAATGATACCTCTTAGTCCTTCCAAATAGACTTTGATAACTGGAACTCTAAAAATAGAGGTATGTTGTATAGACTGCAAATATACTGATATGGCAGTAAGATGGGTTTTAATAGATGAGAAAGCTAAATTTGACTTTTGTAAATGAAATAGGTAGCATATAATATCTTGTATTGATGGTGTAAGTGGGTCAGTATTTTTAGATTGACAGTAATAAACAAATTGTTGCTATTTGTTAGCATAGCATTGTCTAGTTGTAGGCTTGCATGCTTGTTTGAGAACGTCCATAGATTGTAATGGAAGTTTCAAGTATCCACATTCTATGATTTCAGGAGCCATATCGCTAAGTTGAGAGCACTGGGATTGGGATGTCTGATTTGTCCCTTGTTTTGTGTCAGCAAGTCCGGTGTGTTTGGAAGTTTGTAGTTAGGTACTACTGACAGGTCTAGGAGTGTTGTGTACCAATGTTGTTGTGCCCCCGTGCGAGCTATGAGAATCATGGTGAGAGAGGTTTGACACAGTTTGTTGACCAGAAATGGAAGTAGTGAGAGAGGGTGAAAAGTGTAAGCAAATATCCCTGACCAGTTGATCCATAGAGCATTTCCCTTGGATAGAGGGTGTGGGGGTCTGGATGCAAAGTTTTGGCATTTTGCATTTTCGCTTGTTGCCAATTGGTCTATTTCTGGTGTCTCCCACTTTTGAAAGTACTGTTGACGTACCTGAGAGTGAATCTCCCATTTGTGTATCTGTTGGTGTGTTCTGCTTATGAGATACGCTAGCTGATTATGTATTCCTGGTATGTACAGGGAGTGCAGAATTATTAGGCAAATGAGTATTTTGACCACATCATCCTCTTTATGCATGTTGTCTTACTCCAAGCTGTATAGGCTTGAAAGCCTACTACCAATTAAGCATATTAGGTGATGTGCATCTCTGTAATGAGAAGGGGTGTGGTCTAATGACATCAACACCCTATATCAGGTGTGCATAATTATTAGGCAACTTCCTTTCCTTTGGCAAAATGGGTCAAAAGAAGGACTTGACAGGCTCAGAAAAGTAAAAAATAGTGAGATATCTTGCAGAGGGATGCAGCACTCTTAAAATTGCAAAGCTTCTGAAGCGTGATCATCGAACAATCAAGCGTTTCATTCAAAATAGTCAACAGGGTCGCAAGAAGCGTGTGGAAAAACCAAGGCACAAAATAACTGCCCATGAACTGAGAAAAGTCAAGCGTGCAGCTGCCACGATGCCACTTGCCACCAGTTTGGCCATATTTCAGAGCTGCAACATCACTGGAGTGCCCAAAAGCACAAGGTGTGCAATACTCAGAGACATGGCCAAGGTAAGAAAGGCTGAAAGACGACCACCACTGAACAAGACACACAAGCTGAAACGTCAAGACTGGGCCAAGAAATATCTCAAGACTGATTTTTCTAAGGTTTTATGGACTGATGAAATGAGAGTGAGTCTTGATGGGCCAGATGGATGGGCCCGTGGCTGGATTGGTAAAGGGCAGAGAGCTCCAGTCCGACTCAGACGCCAGCAAGGTGGAGGTGGAGTACTGGTTTGGGCTGGTATCATCAAAGATGAGCTTGTGGGGCCTTTTCGGGTTGAGGATGGAGTCAAGCTCAACTCCCAGTCCTACTGCCAGTTCCTGGAAGACACCTTCTTCAAGCAGTGGTACAGGAAGAAGTCTGCATCCTTCAAGAAAAACATGATTTTCATGCAGGACAATGCTCCATCACACGCGTCCAAGTACTCCACAGCGTGGCTGGCAAGAAAGGGTATAAAAGAAGGAAGTCTAATGACATGGCCTCCTTGTTCACCTGATCTGAACCCCATTGAGAACCTGTGGTCCATCATCAAATGTGAGATTTACAAGGAGGGAAAACAGTACACCTCTCTGAACAGTGTCTGGGAGGCTGTGGTTGCTGCTGCACGCAATGTTGATGGTGAACAGATCAAAACACTGACAGAATCCATGGATGGCAGGCTTTTGAGTGTCCTTGCAAAGAAAGGTGGCTATATTGGTCACTGATTTGTTTTTGTTTTGTTTTTGAATGTCAGAAATGTATATTTGTGAATGTTGAGATGTTATATTGGTTTCACTGGTAATAATAAATAATTGAAATGGGTATATATTTTTTTGTGTTAAGTTGCCTAATAATTATGCACAGTGATAGTCACCTGCACACACAGATATCCCCCTAACATAGCTAAAACTAAAAACAAACTAAAAACTACTTCCAAAAATATTCAGCTTTGATATTAATGAGTTTTTTGGGTTCATTGAGAACATGGTTGTTGTTCAATAATAAAATTAATCCTCAAAAATACAACTTGTCTAATAATTCTGCACTCCCTGTATTCTGCTAGTAGATGAATGTGATTGTGAATTACCCATTTCCATATTGTTTGGGCTAGAAGGGACAGTTGAGATGAATGTGTCCCACCTTGTGTCTTTAGATAATACATGGTTGTCATATTGTCTGTTTTTATCAAGACAGTTTTGTGTTTGAGAAGTGGTTTGAAACGCTTTTAGGGCAAGGAATACAGCTAATAATTCTAAATGGTTTGTGTGATAATTTAGCTGTTTTGAATCCCATCCCCTTGTATGGTAAGGTTGATGAGATGAGCTCCGCAACCTATCATTGATGCATCTGTTGTTAATGTGGTCTAAGGCACAGGGCCATGAAATGACCGGCCCTTCATTAAATTGCTGTGATTCCATCATTGTTGGGACTTATACTTTGGCGGTCTAACAACACTAGATCTTGCAATTGACTCTGTGCTTGATACCATTGCGGTGAGAGGCACTGTTGTAGTGTTCTCATGTTTAGTCTTGCATGCAGTATTATTGCTATGCAGGATGCTACCATTCCCAATAGTTTCATGATAAATCTTACAGTGTATTGTTGATTTGGCTGCATTTGTGGTATGAGATTTTGGAAAGCTTGTATCCTTTGTGTATTTAGATAGACTAAGGCCTTTTGTGTATTGAGAATAGCACCTAGGTAAGGTTGCACCTGTGCTGGTTGAAGATGGGATTTTTGGTAATTGAGAGTGAACCCTAATGTATGTAGGTCTTCTATTGTGTATTGAGTGTGTTGTTGACATTGTATAAAATTGCTTGTTTTTATTAGCCAATCATCTAGATAAGTAAAGACATGTATATATAGGTAAGCTGCTACTACTGCTAGACATTTTGTGAATACCCTTGGAGCTGTTGTTGTGCCGTTTGGCAGCACTTTGGATTGGTAATGCTTTCCGGCTATCACAAACCTTAAGTATTTTCTGTGAGCTGGATGGATGGGTATATGGAAATACACATCTTACAGATCTAATGCAGTCATGTAATCTTATTTTTGTAGTAGTGGAATGGCATCCTTTAGAGTTACCATGTGAAAGTGTTCTGACAGGATATATAGATTTAGTGGTCTAAGATCTAGTCTGAGAGTGCCATCCTTTTTGGGAATGAGGAAGTATAGTGAGTATGCCCCTGTTCTGTGTTGAGATTTTGAAAATCATTTTATTGCCTCTTTTAGTAGTAGCAATTGTACTTCTACTTGTTTTGTGGGGACAACCTGTGATAACGAGGAAGAATATTTGGAGGGCAGAAATCAATTCTAGGCAATGACCATTGCGGATAATTGAGATGTGTGGGGTTGTGGCATGCTTATGAAGTTACTGTTTTGATAGGGTAGTGACATTTTCTGAGGCCTGGAATTTGTCTCTGAAATGTTGTCCTCTATAAGAGTCTCTAAAACACCCTCTCTGGTCCTGCTGCTGATGTCCTTGTTTAGGCTGGGAGGTAGAAGCCTCTGTAGACTGGGCCTTGAATCCTCCTCTAAATTGCTGCTTACAAAAGGAGTCTCTGTAAGGTGTTGTGTATAAGGCTCCCATTGCTTTAGCACTGTCCAAGTCTTTCCTGAGTTTTTCTATTGTGGTGTCAACCTCAGGACCAAACAGGTGTTTTTTTTATCGAAGGGCATATTCAGTACTGCCTGCTGTATTTCTGGTTTGAATCCAGAGGAACGTAACCATGTGTGTCAGCGTATGGTTAAGCAGTATTCACACTTCTAGCTGCTGTATCTGCAGCATCAAGGGCAGACCTTATCTGGTTATTCCTTATCACCTGACCTTCCTTAACAATTTGTTGAGCCCTTTTCTGATGCTCTTTTGGCAAGTGTTGTAATAGCTCCTGCATCTCATCCCAGAGAGCTCTATCATACCTTGCTAGCAAGGCTTGTGAGTTTGCAATTCACCATTGGTTTGTTGCTTGTGTAGCTACCCTCTTGCCAGCAGCATCAAATTTACTGCTTTCTCTGTCAGGGTGAGGGCATCCCTGACGATTGACAATTAGCCCTTTTTTCTGGCAGCACTGACAACCACTGAGTCTGGAGGTACCTGATTTGTAATGTAAGCATGATCTGTAGGTGCAGGCTTATATTTCTTATCTATGTGTGGTGTTAAAACCCTAGCTTTAACCGGCTCATTAAATATCTCATCTGCATGTTTGATCATGCCAGGTAGCATTGGGAGGCACTGGTAACGTGAGTGCGTGGAGGATAAGGCATTAAAAAGGAAATCCTCTTCTAAAGGCTCACTGTGCATAAGTACCCCGTGGTACGCAGCAGCCCTAGAGATGACCTGTGTGTATGCAGTTGTATCTTCTGGTGGGGAAGGTTTGGAAGGATATAGGTCTGGGTCATTAGCTGCATCTCAATGATCTGGATCATACAGATCCCAAGGATCAACCGTATCACCATGAGAATAAGGGGGTCATTCTGACCCCGGCGGTCTAAGACCGCCGGGGCCAGGGTCGGCGGGAGCACCGCGACAGGCCGGCGGTGCCCTGCAGGGCATTCTGACCGCGGCGGTAAAGCCGCGGTCAGACCGGCAACACTGGCGGTCTCCCGCCAGTGTACCGCCGCCCTTTGGAATCCTCCAAGGCGGCGCAGCTAGCTGCGCCGCCGAGGGGATTCCGACCCCCCCCTACCGCCATCCAGATCCCGGCGGTCCGCCCGCCGGGAACCGGATGGCGGTAGGGGGGGTCGCGGGGCCCCTGGGGGCCCCTGCAGTGCCCATGCCACTGGCATGGGCACTGCAGGGGCCCCCGTAAGAGGGCCCCTACAAGTATTTCACTGTCTGCTTGGCAGACAGTGAAATACGCGACGGGTGCAACAGCACCCGTCGCACCTTCCCACTCCGCCGGCTCGATTACGAGCCGGCATCCTCGTGGGAAGGGAGTTTTTCCCTGGGCTGGCGGGCGGTCTTTTGGCGACCGCCCGCCAGCCCAGGGAAAAACTTAGAATACCCTCCACGGTCTTTCGACCGCGGAGCGGTATTTCGGAGGGGGGAACTCTGGCGGGCGGCCTCCGCCGCCCGTCAGGGTCAGAATGACCCCCTAAGTCTGTGAGTGAGTTGGTGAAGGCAAAGGTGGTGGGCTGGTGGGTGGTGGTGAAAAAGAAAGTTGTGGTGAATGAGTGGGAGAAGTATGCAGAGGTAATAGCTTCTCCTTCTGTTTAAAAATCTCTGTTGGTGGTAGAGCAGTATCTAGATGTTCCTGAAAAGCCAACTTTCTTTTAGTCTGTGGAGGAGGTGCAGTAATGATTCTGCCAGTCTCTTTATGGATATGGATCCTTGATTGTCTTTCATCCATGATTTTGAGAATGGGTTGAATGTCAGTGTCCTCAGAAATATATTCTGATGGTTTTGATGATTTAGAGGACTCTTCATCATATGGCTTGGAGCTCTGCTTTAGATGGCTCAAAAGTCCTTGTTCCTCTGTGTAAGAATACTTTTTCGGCTCTGAAGTCTGCAGTTTCTTCGGCCCTGAAAATACAGCCTGTTGTTTCGGCTCCGAGGCAGGACTTCGAGGTTTCGACTCCGAAGAGTGTGGACGCCGACTCGGTTCGGAAGTTGAGCTTTTGGTGGTTTTGCTTGACTCCAGTTTCGAAGTAGGTGTGGCCTTTTTCAGCACCAAACCCGAAGGTCGGTCACTGGTCTGGATCGCCTCCTTCCTCGCTAACCGCTCCCAAAGAGTTTACCTCCCTCCGTTTTGCTCAGAACCCACCAAGATCATCTGCGGCGTACCTCAAGGCTCATCGCTCAGCCCGACACTCTTCAATGTCTACATGAGCCCCCTCGCCGACATCGTACGCAAGCACGACATCATCATCACCTCCTACGCCGACGACACCCAACTTGTACTCTCCCTCACCAAGGACCCCGCCAGCGCCAAGACCAACCTACAAGAGGGTATGAAGGACGTCGCAGATTGGATGAGGCTCAGCCGCCTAAAGCTGAACTCTGAAAAAACGGAAGTCCTCATCCTCGGCAACACCCCGTCCGCCTGGGACGACTCCTGGTGGCCCACGGCCCTCGGCACCGCCCCGACCCCCGCAGACCACGCCCGCAACCTCGGCTTCATCTTGGACCCTCTTCTCACCATGACCAAGCAAGTCAACGCCGTGTCCTCCGCCTGCTTCCTCACTCTCCGCATGCTCCGCAAGATCTTCCGCTGGATCCCCGCCGACACCAGAAAAACCGTGACCCACGCCCTTGTCACGAGTCGCCTGGACTACGGCAACACCCTCTACGCCGGGACCACCGCCAAACTCCAAAACCGCCTGCAACGCATCCAAAACGCCTCGGCCCGCCTCATCCTCAACGTACCCCGCAACAGCCACATCTCCGCACACCTGAGACACCTGCATTGGCTCCCAGTCAGCAAAAGGATCACCTTCCGTCTTCTCACCCACGCACACAAAGCCCTCCACAACAAGGGACCGGAATACCTCAACAGACGCCTCAGCTTCTACGTCCCCACCCGCCCCCTCCGCTCCGCTGGCCTCGCACTTGCTGCCGTCCCTCGCACCCGCCGCTCCACGGCGGGTGGGAGATCTTTCTCCTTCCTGGCGGCCAAGACCTGGAACTCCCTCCCCACCAGCCTCAGGACCACCCAGGACCACTCCGCTTTCCGGAGACTCCTAAAGACTTGGCTGTTCGAGCAGCGATAACCCCCCCTTTCCCCCTAGCGCCTTGAGACCCGCACGGGTGAGTAGCGCGCTTTATAAATGTTAATGATTTGATTTGATTTGAGTATTTTCTTACTGCTTGAACCATCAACCAGAGAAAACACATCTGAACCCGAAAGCGGGAAGAAAACAATCTAACAGAGGAGTCAATGCCCATGCGCAGTATGTCTGAGAGGAGGAGTCACTCGATCCCGTGACTCCGAAAAGACTTCTTAGAAGAAAAACAACTTGTTTTTTTTTCCGGGCCCAACACTAGATGGCGGAAGCAATGCATAGCATGTGTATCTGCAGCTACACATGCCATCGAACATATATACACACACACACGTGCCGATTTCCTGCAATGATGGGTCCTATTGGACATATGTTTCAAGGAGATTTGTCCTGATGTCAATTACGCTTTGGCAGACAGTCTTATTGAAAACCTGCAAGGATGAATTGCTTTCTTAAAAGGTTATAAGCTGCAATATCAAGCCCAGTAGTATTAACCTACATATATATAGACTTCACAGTATAGATTACAAAAATATCGTCTAGATAAGTGTATATAAGCAAGTATACATTTACTATTCTTTACTCTACACTGTCATAACTGCAGTTCTATAATAAAATCTAAATATTGTAGCACAGCACCTCCTTGTGTCACCTAAATTTTGGTTTGGTTTTGCTGCCAATCTTCAGATGATAGAACATTTTTGAATCATGACAAAAATATTTTTTCAATCATCTTAATTGTGCGAGGCTGACGCAGTAGATTAAAAACCCACATATAACTGTGAAGTGACACCAGTCGAACTTCAGGCTTTGAAATATATGCACTCATTTGGTCACGGAGAACACACATTTTTGTTGCTTGGAATCTCACAGATGAACTTAGTGGCCAAGGGTTTTGGTGTGGGGTATCCTCTCAGACAAATCATGTGTATAGAATATTTGTACTGTGAAAGTCCTTGTTAAGCCCTCTTATCATGTCTATACGTATTTTGCTTTGGCAACTGTTATGTTGCATATATTTGCAATTTTATGGCTGTAGTCCTAACAGCTGCCATGTGGGAAAACTTACACACACTACAGTAGGTCTGAGTTAGTTATGGTGACAAGTCAATCATAACAACTTTGGGCCTGATTGGTGTGCAGGGAAATGTTATGACACATGCCATAGTTGTGGCCTGTTTGTTATGAAAAATTATTATAAATGCAATAGCCTAACATATTGATTGTGAAATGCATATGGTAAAGCCAATAGACCTTTAACTGTGAATTGGTATCACATTAGGTTACAGGCCATAGAAAGATATTTGGGGCCTGATTACGACCATGGGGAGGGGATTACTCTGTCACAAACGTGACTGATATCCCGCCCGCCGTATTACAGGTTCCATAACAATACGGCGGACAGGATATCTATCACATTTCTGAGGGAGTAATCCCCTCAGCCAAGGTCGTAATCAGGCCCTTAGTTACATATAATCTCACAGATTACCATTGTAGGCATGGTTTTTAGTGTTGGTTACCCACTCTGAATATGTTTAATTTTATAAATATATGCCTGATGTTTTCAAGCATAAGCATGCTTCTGTATGCCTGTGTTGCATATAATGTGAAGCCACTGGTGAAGGCTACAGACTTCAGAGGTTTAATGAGAAATAATATGTGAGATTCCATATTTGTGATTTGTTTATAATGCAAAGCTATGACAAAGCAAGTATGCCTTACTTATTTTGAAAAGAGTGTGATTAAGGCAATAGACATTTAAGGGTGTAATGTTATCGTAATACCTTTAAAGCTTGCAAGCAGGTATTTTGTTACTTGGAATATCACAGATTACCATAGTAGGCAAGGGTTTTGGTGTTGGTGACCTACCCATACAAATTGTGGGGCAAGATGATTTTCACAATGGTAACCCTTATTAGGTATATTAGTAGGAATTTCGTATAGTTTTGACAGCTGTATTTTTTTCAGACTTGTAATTTTATTTTGATATATTTGACAGTTGCCATGTGACAAGACATATACCCAACACATGATGTCTGAGTTAGTTATGGTGACAAGCCAACCATGTAGGTTATAGGCCTGATTGTTTAAAATTATGTGTTGCCATAAAGGCAGTGGGTCTGACATATTAATTGTGAAAAGCATATGTTAAAGTCAATAAACATTTAAGGGGTAGATTGTTACTGCTCCGTATTTAACCCTTCAGATAGGTAATTTTTTTACATGGAATCTCACAGATTACCATAGTAGGCAAGGATTTTGGTGCTGGTTGCTCCCTCTGACAAACCATGTATGTAGAAGATTGGAACCTATAAATCCTTGTTAGGCCCTCTTAGGAGAGATAGTATTTGGCTTTGACAGCTATAATTGTAACTGTGTATTTAAAAACAGTATGGCTGTGTCAAGGGAAAGCTTAAGCTCAGTATAGAAGACCTAATTTGGTTACGGTGACAAGCCAATGATAACAACTTGAATTCTAATTGGTTCACTAGGAAAAAATATTTGAGATGCAATAGGTTTAATCTATTTAGAGTGAAAAGTTATGATAAAGGCAGGAGGCTTGGCATATTGCTTGTTAAAATCAAATTTTAAAGTCAATAGGCATTCAAGGGTGGGATGTTATTAGTTTTCATTAAAGCTTACAGATAGATATTTATTTACATGAAATGTCATAGATTACTTTTGTACAGAAGGGTTTTGGTGTTGGTTACCGCTTTTGAGAAACCCTAGAGGGATCAAATTTGCACTTTAATAATTCTTGAAACAATCTCTTCTTAGCAGTCTTCCTATAGCTTTTAATAAAAAAACATTAAATAATGCCTAAATTCATACATATACATTTCTATACATATAGATGCAAAGATAACCTTTGTTTCAGCTCTGTTTGTTCATTAGTCTGTCTGAATGTCATTTACACTCTGCTTCATGCATGACAGCGTTGCGTGGAGTAACGGTTCAGTCTACATCATTCCTTGGCTCTCTTGCTTTGTGAATGCCCACATTTGCTGATCACGTGTACATCAAACTGAGATGAGTACACTTAAGTGTCAAGGTTGGTTGGTCAGTGTTTAGTTTTCATTCATCTCCTCTTATAGTTCCCCTTCCATTTATTTGCTTCTCCTCTTTTTATTCCTGCTCTCCAGGCTGTGCTAAAGAGTTGCTTGCTTGCCACTTATTTTATATGCAGTATGCCACATCCCACGTGTACACTTCCTCTAAGTCAGGAGATCATTGTGGAATTCTATTGTCAACAGTGTATAAATATGTCACTAATCCAAGATGGCCAACATGCTGTTGTGAATGTGTTGGCAATACAGGAAGTTTAAGGCAATGACAGATTGCTTACAACACCTTTCCAAGACATACACCCCTGCTATAACTAGTTTTGTTATTGCAAGCATGTGGCTTTCATATTTATGCTATTTTTTTAACTTGTATTCTTTAATTAATCTTGCGTATGTTTTGAGTGTATGTGTTTTACAGGCGGGGCTCCTCCGCTAAGGCTAAGTGTCAACCAGCAGCTGCCAAACTTTTAAAATAAAACAATGATAAACTAAGTTTATTATCGGTTTATTGTAAAAAGGGCAGGGCCAAGGGCTGTGACGAGCACTGTGCACTCCCTCTCAGTGCACATGTATGTCTGGCCGGGCATCTCGGGCCAGCCAAACATACATGTGCAGATGCTACCAGCTTGCCTTAGAGCACTCTGGCTGGGAGCTCCAACAAATCCGAACGCTGCTGTCATGCTGCCACTAGCATGACAACAGCGTTCAGATTGGCTACAGGACAGGCTGGGAACCTATGTCTGCAGCCTGCGGCAAAGGCAAGAAGAGTGACACGGTGGTGGCAGCAGCGACGACAGCAGCGATTCAGGTAATTTGTTTTATTTTTTATTAATTTTACTACCCCCAGGGGCTGACCCGCCCCACCACATGCCGCAAGCCACTTCTGGTGTTTTATTGCACTGTGTCAGAGGTTGAAAGCATGATTGAGTCAGAGGATGGACGGATGAATGCATGAGTTTAAAGATGAGTGATGAAGTGCTTGGATGGTTTATTATTGAGGGCCTAAATCAATCAATGACATAGGAGACACTTTTATTCCTAAAGTCAGACCTAGTGCAATTCTCAGTGCTTGGTATCTGCCACTGCAGCTCCTTTGGGGAAAATCACTGCAAATACATGTCAATACTCCGTAGGAGTGCATCTTATCTTCATGGATTGTCCCTCCCTTGAAACTGCCATGCGGTGCGTGACAGGGTAAAAATGTGTGTCTGCTCTGCATTTTAGTTGTACATCTCTGGACATAAAAGTATGCCATTTCTCCCTTCGTGAATCTGGATTGGATGTTACTTGTGGTGTTCTACTTGCTCCTCTCACAGTTTTGGCCTTGAAAACTTTATGTAAATACGACCTCTAGATTATGGCTCGCAAGGGCCCTGACACACTCCCACCTCTAAAATGTTATTACATTTGTTCCCAGATTATGAATCCTGTGGAAACTTAATTAGCTTTACATTTAAATTTAAAACCAGCCTTTCCATTAGAAAATAAAGCATGGGTGCTGGATATAATACTATCCTTGTGGAAAAACAAGGATAATCTTTTATTGATACTTGCTGAAATAGCAGGTGACAATATCACCCAACTCTATGGGCTTCACATTTTCAACCTGAGAGGAAGGAAAACCTGAGTCTGCCCTGTCCCATTTTCCCATTAAGTTCCCTGTAAGCTATTCTCACTGTCTTCTCTGGTTTTTGTTTTACATAAAACAAAAATTCCTCATCCTGTGCTCTAGAGTAAGATTCACATTGTAAAAAGAAGTGGAAACCACAAGGCATACAATTGCCCTGTAGCGAATGGGGAGAAGGGAAGACAGAACAATTCCCTCTCAAATAAATCTAAGTCCATCATCTCCCTAATTGGATCACAGACCTGTCGTATATGTAATGCTACCTTTTTTTTAACAAAGAGGCAAAAGAAACAGGATGGAAGGTAGGTTCTTATAAATGCATGAACAGGATACAAAGAGGTGGATATTTCAGCCCAGAGGGAACTCCCAGTGGATAACCTTTACTGCAGCTGGTGGGTCTGACACATATGTTTTCACGGTGGCCAGTGAGGAGATAAATCAAGGCCTGACAGTGATGGGAGGAGGGGGAGAGTTGTCTGGATTGTTGCCTCAGTGACCATGCCTCACTGACTGAGTGCAAGTTTCATGCTTTTCAAGGTCACCACACTGCTCATCAGTTTTAATAGACTACTTATATTTTAAAGCAGTCAAGCATCTGGGAATGTTTGTTTATCTGTTAAGATATCTGGAAGAAGTGCCAAATTCCAGAGACAAACCACTATTGGAATTTCCTTCACCAAATTGTACTTATGTTCCTTTAAAGATGTTATGTTACAGAACACCAGAGGAAGGCATAGCAAAGTAAAATATGACAGCAGGGCAATAGCTATGCCTTTATAATCTCATGCTATGAAGAAGTATTTTCAATAAAGAAGGAAGAGCTTTGGGGATCATTTAGAGTTTTTAGAATTTGTCTGAGAGAATACTTCAACACAAACATTATGAAGTACTGTGTCACCCAAACTTGTGTTCCCCTACTCTATTAAGGGTTGGGAGAACCACCATGTTTCTGCTGGCAGAATCTCTGCTGCCTCCAGTGGAGATAACCTTTAACCGACAGCCCAAACTGGGATATGCTTGTGGGTGTAGGGATGCAGACCGTCTCCTCTATTGATGGCACACCTATATTATGTTTTTTACTTTTAGTATTTGGGACCGTAATGGGTAACCTGGAGGTCCTGAGCAGGAAAGAGGTTAAACACATCTATGCACTGAGGGAAAACTCCAAGCACGTCAACACCTTTATTTATTTTTTCCACAACAAATTCTCAATATGGGAGTTTGTTGTTAAAAAACAAAAACCGTTGTTGTGCAAGTGCATTGAGCAGGACTCCTGTACATTAGTGCCTTCAGGGGGCCTCTGTACGTCGGCTTTCAAATGTAATACACAGATCACTAGTAATTATACTGGTCACCATTATATAAACATGTTCATTTTGCCCTGTAACTACTACAAATCTAATTGCACATTGTCTGAATACAAAATTAAATAAATCATACTGGGAGCTGTACCCCATGTACAAGTATTTTTTCATTTGCCGTATTCAGAATCCAGAGAGATACCCACTTTCATCATGAGGGCATGCTGGAGGTTAGGGAAGAAGGGAATAAGGGTATGCGAAATTGCACAGTTTTCCTGCAAAATTATACAACAGGTTGAACAAATTATGCACAATTATGCACACATTATGGACGTTACATTTTGAGATATCTCAAGTAAAAAATAAATGCAAGAGGCTACCTCGAGTAAAAAAAGTCTCCAATATACTGACAAGTGCCCAGATTCACTGATAAAATATTTCGCACAAGGCATTCCCTGCACAAATAATCCTGTGCAGAAAAAACTGTGCGTAATTTGACACTGGCTAGTACTTTTCATTCAAGAAATCTACTGAATTTATAGATGTTTCTGACATTTTGTTTGCAGCTATTGAGTCCACCAGCCAATCCCATTGCAGCTACTATGTGGAACTGGATGATCACGGGACAGGTATCACAAATTAACCTACCACTGTTGCTGCGTATGCTAGCATTGTCTTTGCTGTGGCTGTCAGAATCCCTGGAGCCAGGCAAGTTGTCTTGTCCCAGAAGCTCTGAATTTATGCCAATTTGCACGTGATGTCTTCATGTGCCCCAGTTCCCAGCCTTCAATTCCTCCGTTGTTGGATAGAGCCTTCTTTGCCATTCAAAGCAAGCAACAAGTGTCCAGCCACACAAAACATCTTTTCTGCTCAAAGTGGGGCCCGGGCCTCACAACTATGCATATCATCTATATTAACACCATGGAAATGCTCTTCACAGAACGTCATACATATTCAATCTGCACTATCCGCCATCACAAGAGGACTGTAAAGCGTGATTGCATTTCCTGACTTTTAGTGTCTAGCTGATTGGTCTTTATGCTTGGGAACAACAGTGGCATGTACGTAGATTGAAGGGTTATGTCTAATATGTATATAATATTTGTTCAAGGAAGAGGAAATTCATGTTTGGTTTAGCACTCAGTTGTTATTGATTGTTTATTGCAATGCAGTATAGTCAGTGCTTACGCTGTAGAAAAAGCAAATGTAATGGGGTTTGATGTTTTAGAGAGACGCCCCTGCTGGATTTTTGAATGCTGATTTTCAAGGTTACCTAGTTTTGAATCCACCGTTTGCTGATTATTTCCACCACTATCTACTTCCAGCCTCTGACTGATATTCAGACTATTTTTGATCCGTACTTCTCCCTTAGTCACTCTTTTTCCATCTTTGTCCTCCCCATTTCCCCCCTTTTCTTTGTTTATATCTGTTGCCCTGTGTCACAGTCTGATGATGAAAAATAACCCCTGCGCCCCAAGTCATGGACAGCCAAAGTCCATGACTTGCAGCCACCACCATTCTGTATGACCACTGAGCTATACAGTATTATGAGGTCCAGTCTGTGCTTTCTTTTACTAATAGCTGCAGTGTCAAATCCCAAACAGAACTATCTGCCTACTCACTGCAGAAACTGTATTCACATGTTAGGCTCTTCTAGCTGCACCAATGCACAACGAAGGGCCCTGTAAACGTCACAAACTCCCTGCAAGGCACTTTACACTACACACCTTCAACTCAGCCAAAACTGAGGTGACATGACTAGGTAATTTCCCCTGTAATAGGAAACTACTCTTTGCCACTAGTTCCTGGCAGCACGAACCAAATCTAGGCTGAAGAAAACCTGCATGTGGCAAACAGGTATTCCATTAACAGGACTGGTGCTTATTTCTTGGACCCACCAGGACGGACATCTCCAGCAACAGCCCAACAGCAGAAACTCCGAGGGAACGATAATAAGCTAATTTACTAGATGATAAACTAGTTTGCAAAGCTCATGGTCTACATAATGTTGCTTCTTCGGATCTTCTAGTATATAAACCCACATGACACCTTCCCTCATTGCCACCCTCCACATTCTGCTACATCTTCACTCCCTTCTTATTTCGCTAACATGTTTGACATGGCCATGCAGTATCACCTATACATATCTGCAATGAAACAGGACAGGATTACAAACATCTCAGCAGAGCAGTTCTGATATGTCCTACTTAAAGATATACATCCCCTCAACAAAAATACTATAAAAGCTGAAGTTATCTCTTTGAAAAGTAGCAGAGTGAGAGGATTTCAGAAGAGAATTTCTCCTAATATCAGAAGCAAGGGGAAAATCACTTTCTCTGAGTTTGTGCAGTAAGAAACGGATTCCTTAGTGCCAAGATTATGTGCAGTTAAGACTTCACAAAGCACCCATGCCTAGATACCATCAGAGAGGCTCTGGTACTGACACAGGGAGAGTCTTCCAATAACGCAGGCATACCGTTATGTGGGGGAAAGGGAAGCCCTGACATGGGAACTTGAGACTTAAGTTAGGAGAGGAATTCTTATAAGGTAGCCACTGTGTTCAAAACTATTTCCTCAAACTAAGAAGGTGAGTTGATTATTCTTCATCGTTCTTCTTGTGTGATATCAGTTGGAAAAATATATTTTAAATGCTGTTTAGTTCTTATGTTGGATTACCAAAATAAACTTCCCCTCTCAGATGTTTTAAAGATTTTGAAAGCACATTGAACTTGTCCAACTGACTGTTTCAATCACACATTGGGTGTTTCGTCCCTGCTGTACAATTTGCGGTAGGTAGGAAAATCGCTACTAAAAACTTTATAGACATCTGAGGACTAGGCATAATATTTCAATTTCAAGTTTGCTATTTACAAGAAAGATCCTTGGAGAAGCCTTTCTCCAAACATATCTATGAATTTGTGAACAGAGTAATATATCGGATCTCTTCAAGACAGTTTTTTCCCCTCAGTGTTAACAAGAGTCAGGTTTTGATCTCCGTGGTGAATGACTTTCAAGAGCAAGAGAGAATTCAAGTCAGCAGACTTATTCTGCAGTTTCACATAAATAGATTTGAATTGCTACTAAACATATTGAGCTTGTTCAGGTTAGAGGGTGTATAACTACACTGAATTTACTTCTTTTGAGTGGACCCTCAGTAGTTAGGGTTTCCCAAAGTTCCTTTCTATCTGTATTTTTCAACATCTCCACTTCTCTCACTGTTGCACCTGATTAAAAGTTAAGACCCTAAAACCTATCTTTTTCTTCTTAGTCTACAAACACAGCATATCATTTTGTCTGCATTGGCAAATGGTTTTGCACAATTCATGCAGACCACACAGAGTTGGTATGTGGATACTCTCTCTAACTGAGAATGTGGTTATTGGTGACAAGAAACACTCTCTCAATACGCTGTATCTGATTAACAACTTTGAGATCTGTACTTCTCCATAAAATAAACATGTTGCATTCCTTTTACACAGTAACAGAAAAGGGTCTATGAACAGTTTACAATATGAATGAAGAATGAAGAAGGTAGAGTAACATAACATTAGAGACAAAACTATAAAAAGTAGAATAGACTGCAAAGAAAGGATAGCGTGCAAAAACTCAAATGAATTGTGAACAAATGCATGGGATGGGGTTCGGGCAATGGACGAAAGTATTTTACCTGTCAAATCTTGCTGGGGTTTAGTAAATTGGACATTAGTCAATGCTTAGAGCAGATCTCCGGTTTGACTGATAATTTTTTAAGACAAGGAATGATTATGACATGCTTCAAAGGGCCGGTAACAGGACCTACGTCTTGGTTATGAAGATGAGGTCCACCTAATCTGAAACAGAGTTCTTTCAAATATATTGTGGAGCACAGGTCCATGATCATATTAGATGGGTTATGATAGGGGGTAGGGGAGTCAGCTCCTTGTTGGTCATAGTTCAGGAGTTGGTGGAAGTAGATTGAGGGATGGGTTGCATGGTTGGAGAGTGAGGCACCGGTACTGAATTCTGGGAGATGGAGTTTTGAACACAAAGAACAGTAGTAGGCTTTCACAATTGTAAAGTGTGAATCCCAGTCATTCAATCTGCGTTATTATATGACATATGAAATATTGCTTTTGAATAAGTTTACCCCTTTGGAAATCTGAATCTGAGTGTTTTAAACATTCACCCACCACAGAACATTCCATTGAAATCTATATTTTATTCCTATGCTGATGACTCACAAATCTATTTCAGAGTGACAGCCAATAAGAAAATATTGACCCGTTCTGCTCTGCCTTTTTCTCAACCGAGTTTGAATACCTCCTTGTTGTCTGTTGATTATTGCCAGTAAGTCAGAGGTCACCAACTTCTGGATGACTATTCTTGCTAGATATCAGAACCACTGTTGCTTTTGCTTGATTTCCGGCAGCTTCTAGTAAGGCAAAAAAACTAGGATTCCAGTTAGATAGTAACCTGGCCTTGGCTTCACGAATTAAAGTGGTAGTCAATAATTGCTTCGTTCATGTTTGCACACAAAAAAACAAGGCACGTCATCTGACCCAAAGTCAAAGTGCAGTTCCACAAAGCATCAGGATTAAAAAAAAAAAAAAAAAACATGAATTTTCTTACTGGTATCCGTTAAAATATATCCACACTATCAAAGAAAAAGACATTAAATAATGCAGTATTAACATATTAACATAACAAGATCAGAGTAAGAACAATATCAAGTCTATGAGCCTACTTCATAAATACTTGAATATGGTAGCAGGATACGGTACCGTAGTGTGAATAACAATATATTCTAAACCTACATTTCTATCTACACAGGGTAAGAGCCAAGTAATAAGACAGCAGAAAAGGAGACATCCCTCTGCTATAAACCACCCGGCAGCATGAACACAGAGTTCAATATTTAGGGTCTATGCAAAAGGACAGAGTGTTCTAATATCATGATTGTCAGGGTTTAAGTCCCATCTCAATTCGATACCATAAAAAAGGGGTTCCTGAAGATCATCCAATCCCAGCTAATGACCGCCCAAAGTGCAAAATTGGTATAGCAGTGCCACAAATCTAAATAATCAGATTATAATTTTTTTTAAAAAAAGCATCAGAATCATTAAAATATACAGAATTGCTGGTGCTTACTGATTGGATGCTCAACAAATCACATTATTCATTCAATTTTGGTTTTCCCTGGGTAGCCGCCATTGCAAATACAATGTCAGCATACAGTGCAGCAAAATACTTTTAAATAAACATAGAAATACTAACAAGCTTAGACAGAATGTTGACCAATCACGTAACCCATTTACTCTAAATAGGATACGGAATTCCTGGGTGGCCATCCCGATTAAGTGACATAGCAGCACAGAGACCATACCAACTAACACTACCTCAAGGAAAGGTACATCAATTATACTAAAGTGCCTAACATTTCTGAAACCGATCCATAAATGCCACAGAGATCACATAATTCTTTTCATTCCAATTGAACCTGAGAGACCACCTAATACTCCATAAATATCTATATTACCTTACACGTACCGTTTAAACATACCCATTACAGACAGGTAAAGTAGTCCTAAGCAGCAGTGGCTGCGACCCCAAAAATTGATAAGCTGCAATACTGCAGTAGTAATAAAGCCTCTTACAGGTTACTAGATTATCTGTCATACTCTGCGTAAAGAGTAGAGGGGCATAGCCAATATCCCACCGGATGAGAGACATGCCCATACATCTTACACTGCGATAGGGGAGCCTTGTTAGGGTCTAGATTAACTTCACGTTCTCTGGTATGATCTCTGGAAGCATTCCCCAACTGGTTCACCTCTCTGCTCCTGTGTCATGGCTGATTGGATTGCCCTTGTTGGTAATCCCCATCCATTCATCTACAGAAGATTTAGTTACCTTTCTTTCGTGTTCTTCTACCCCTCTGCTAATAGAGACCTTTTTCCATATTATATATAGCCAAGAAATGAAATCGCTTCTCTGTGGACATAGAGGCATCAGAACTAGTCCATCCAGATGCGATGCACATTCGGGCCGTAGACCCACAAAGATCAAGTATATTCAAAGCTTTGGAAAGACCCTGATTCTCACTGATACCTAAAAGAATTGCCTGAGGTTTAATATTAACATAACATTTAAGAATTATTCTGATAAAGACCCCAGTTTCTCTGAAATATTTTGAATAGCCGAGGACAGGAGCTAAACACATGTATTATATTGGCTTCTTCAGCACTGCCTCTTGCCTCATTTGAATAATTTATAAAGTGAATGGTATAAATCAAAAACTGTCTTAAAGTGTTGACTTTTGAGGCTGGCATTCAAGAGTGTCTCCTTACTAATCACAAGAGAACTCACAAGTATTGTCCCTGTTATCCTGAATCTTGATTCCCACCCCATATTCTGAGACTCTATGTCATCTGGAAGGCCCTCTATTAAGGCATCATAAATCCGCCCAATTTTCCTGCCTTGATCGACTATGTCTATTTCCGGGCATCTGGCAACAGATATTTGATTCTCATCCAGTTTCCTGAGATAGTCCGAAATCTGAAGATACTTGAAATTTGTTTCCTTAGTTAACCCAAACTTATCCTGTAACTCCTGAAAGGTCATTATCAAAGAAGTACCACAGATTCGAGATCCCACTAACCTTATACCGCTTAAACATGCCATCTTGAAATGTAGCTGGCAAAGCGGGGGAATCCCACAGAGGGGTGTAGTGGTTCAATTTGCTGATATTGATCTTCCTTATCATCTGACACCAGACCTTTAATGCCCCATTGACAGTATTGAACCTAGTTTTGTTTTATAATAGCTTCTCTCTAAATGCATTAATAAACCGCCCTTAACATCACAGCCCAATGTGAGTTGATAGATTGATGGCAACACAGCAGGATTAATATGATTGGGTTTGCCAGTAATCAGAACCGCAAAGTGCTGTAGCATACAAGACCAAAAATAAAGTACAAAATTAAGTACTGTCAATCCTCCTTCACATCTAGGGGGGGTCATTTTGACACATTCCTAAACTGCCACATGAAGCTGTAATATATACTTTCCAGCTTGGTAAATCAGTTCAATCAATCTCCAATGGGATAGTTATAAACAGGTACAGTACTTTTGAGAGAACATTACTTTTTAATATGTTGCATCTCCCCACCAGTGTTAAGTGCAGATTATTAATTCTGTATAGATCTTGCTTGATTTTATTGAGAAATGGTGCCAGATTTATTTCCACTAGCCTCTCCAGACTAGATGTAACAACCACCCCAAGGTAGGTTGTCTCTTCTACCCAATGTTGATCCCCAGAGTTAGAGCCTTCAGTACCCATCACTTGGATCTTGCCCTCATTAGGATGACTTCCTCTTCAATAACTCCTAGGGCGCTTCAGGGAGCGAGCGTTAGATCCACTATATTGTCGGCATATGCCAGAACTTTATACAGCATTTGACTCACAGAAACTGCTAGGATCTTATTATTGTTTTCCAACCGAGCAGTAAACGGGTCAATATAAGACAAAAAGCATGGGTGAGCAAGGGCACCCCTGCCTTGTTCCTCTAGTAATAGAGATCAAGCCTGACACATTGCCTTTGATCTGTACTCTAGCATTAGGGGCCTGATAAAGAGCCCTGATGGTTTTAATAAAGCACAAACTGAGTCCCTTCCACCTCAATACCTCCCACAGGTAGCCCAAGAGACTCAGTTGAAGGCTTTCTCTGCATCAAGCAGCACCAATCCCATAGGTGATTTAGTCGCCTTTGCTAGGTCCAAAAGAGTAATTACCCTACGGACATGGTCGACAGTACCCCGTCCCGGGATAAACCAGTGGTGGTGAGGAGAGACAAGCTTGGCAATGACCTTCCCTAGTCTGTAGGCTAGAATTTTGGCATAGACATTAGCATCTGCATTTATCAATGAGATCAGTCTATATGACCCCAGGTTTAGAGGGGGTTTACCCTTTTTCTTAAAAAACACAATGTTGGTGTCTTCCCATGAGGGTTGTATTGCTTCTTCTGTCTGGGCAGGGAGCAAAGTGAGAGACATGGCCTCCAAAAGCTCAGGGAGAAATAGCCAATACATTCCAAAGGCCATTATCTCATCACAGGCAATCAACTGCTCAAGGAGAGCCCTTTCCTCCTCATTCAATGAACTCCCCTTAACTAACAATCTGGTTGCAGAGAAATATTCTCTGCATGCAGCTCTAGGACTAGCTGCATAGGACTTTGAGAATCTCTGCATGGATTTCGGTCCTCCTCCCTTGCTTGTCTCTAATAGCCTCCACCCCTCTTTCTGCCTCCCTCTCCTAACAGCCTACCACTGCTCTCTCCATATTCATAGCGGGCAGCCCTATAGCTTTTATATTTAGGCGCTACCTTTTTGCTATACTGACCATTAATTGTAGCCTTGACTGCCTTGTTTTTCTGCATAATTTCTCCACAGTCCTGCCTCTGCCTGATTAGCTTAGACAATTCAGCTTCATACGAACAGCTCCTGGTGATAAGAAAAGAGTGTAAACCCTGTATCTGTCGACCGCCATATGTCGATTAGACCATGATCTTTAATCAGTTGCTGGGCGGACAGATAGACAAATGGTTTTCTACCAGTATATATGAATTGTCTCCCCTTCTACTTTGATATGAAGGTTAAAGTCCCCGCATACGATGAGAGGAGCTGGCCATGTTGCTAATTCCAGATTAAGGGCCTCATTATGCCTGCTTACCCCCTTGGTAGCTTGGCACGAGCAATGGGCTTAACTTCAGAGTGCTAGGTGTAAAGTATTTGTACCAACACACACAGTAACTTAATGAAAGCACTACAAAATGACACAACACAGGTTTAGAAAAATAGAGAATATTTATCTAAACAAAACAAGACCAAAACGTCAAAAATCCACAATACACAGGTCAAGTTATCACAAAAAATGCAAAAAGAGTCTTCATGTAGTTTTAAACACAAAGCTTACGCTGTTAGCGTGAAAATGTACCTTGGGCACATCAAAAATAACCCTGCACGGGCGAGTGTGCGTCAAAAAGGGCTTGCGATGTGTCGATATCACTCATAAGCAAGACCTTGTGTCGTTTCTGCTTTAATCGGGTCGGTGATGCTGTTTCTTCTCTCCGGAGGAGAGCGATGCATCGATCCGGTCAGCACTATCAGGTCCGGGCAGGCCTTGCTTCGTTTTTAGACGCCCAGCAGTGTTTGCGTCAGAAATCCAGCTGCACGATGATCCGAAAACCACGCAGCGTGGGTTGCGATCTCACCAGCCTCCGTCTGCAATGCTGTGCGTCGTTTCTCCAGCCGCGGGCGTCGATCTTCCAGTCACATTGCGGGCGAGCATTGATTTTCAGCCGCAGATCGGAGTCGCGTCAATCTTTTCCCCGCACAGCGTCGGTGCGTGGGTTTCTCACTCTTGGACTGCCAGCTTCTCCTTTCAGGGTCCCAGGAACTGGATGGGCACCACTTGGGAGAGTAGGAGTCTCAGCAGAGGCTCCAGGTACTGGCAGAGAGAAGTCTTTCCTGTCCCTGAGACTTCAAACAACAGAAGGCAAGCTCTAAATCAAGCCCTTGGAGAGTTCTACACAAGAAGGAAGGCAGCACAAAGTCCAGTCTTTGTCCTCTAGCACAGGCAGAAGCAGCAACTGCAGGAGGGCTCCACAAAGCACAGTCACAGACAGGGCATCTCTTCAGCTCTTCTCCAGGCAGAGGTTCCTCTTGGTTTGCAGAAGTGTTCTAGAGTCTGTGGTTTTGGGTGCTCTTCTTATACCCATTTTGCCCTTTGAAGTAGGCCTACTTCAAAGAAAAGTCTCTCTTGTTTGTGAAATCGGGCTTTGCCCAGGCCAGGCCCCAGACACACACCAGGGGGTTGGAGACTGCATTGTGTGAGGGCAGGCACAGCCCTTTCAGGTGTGAGTGACTACTCCTCCCCTCCCTCCTAGCACAGATGGCTCATCAGGAAATGTAGACTACACCCCAGCTCCCTTTGTGTCACTGTCTAGTGAGAGGTGCAACCAGCCCAACTGTCAAACTGACCCAGACAAGGAATCCACAAACAGGCAGAGTCACAGAAATGGTTTAAGCAAGAAAATATTCACTTTCTAAAAGTGGCATTTTCCATCACACAATCTGAAAATCAACTTTACTAAAAGATGTATTTTTAAATTGTGGGTTTAGAGACCCCAAACGCCAGATGTCTATCTGCTCCCAAAGGGAATCTACACTTTAATCACCTTTAAGGTAGCCCTCATGTTAACCTATGAGAGGGACAGACCTTGCAACAGTGAAAAACAAATTTAGCAGTATTTCACTGTAAGGAGATATAAAACACATTACTATATGTCCTACCTTAACCATACACTGCACCCTGCCCTTGGGGCTACCTAGGGTCTACCTTAGGGGTGTCTTACATGTAAGAAAAAAGAAGGTTTAGGCCTGGAAAGTGGGTACACTTACCAAGCCGAATTTACAGTTTAAGACTGCACACACAGACACTGCAGTGGCAGGTCTGAGACATGATTACAGAGTTATTTAGGTGGGTAGCACAAGCAGTGCTGCAGGCCCACTAGTAGCATTTGGTCTACAGGCCCTGGGCACTTCTAGTGCACTTTACTAGGGACTTACTAATAAATCAAATATGCCAGTCATGGACAAACAAATTTCATACACATTTTGTATAGGAGCACTTGCACTTTAGCACTGGTTAGCAGTGGTAAAGTGCCCAGAGTAACAAAAGCAGCAAAAACAGAGTCCAGCACACATCAACAACCTGCGGAACAGAGGCAAAAAGTTAAAAGTGTCGAATCACCCCATAGGTGGCAGTCCGACCACCACCACAAGTCTGGCAGTCCTAGGACAGCCAGACTCATAATTAGGGCCTAAGAGTGTGAAAACCAGCTGCGTCGTCCAGATTAGGGCCATATATTGAACAAAGTGTAAACCTCTCTACGCCAAAGCAGAGATCCATAATGACCCACCTCCTCATTTTAACATCTTTAGCCTTGATTACTTTCCCAACAGCCTGCTGAGACATTATGGCTATTCCCCTTGTTGTATTCTCCTGCATTGTGCAACTTAACTATGCATACCCAGATCTACAAGTATTTTCCTTCTCTCCCATGGAACACAAGTTTCTTGTAGGCCTCATAGCCCTAAGTCCCAAAGCCTTTCTGCCTCTCTTGCCCCTGTCATTCAAACCACAAACATTTGTTGTACAAATGCGTATTCAATCCTGCATCAGAAATTCCTATAATTTTTAGTCTGGACTGTGCAAACCATATTATATATCAAGTTGAAATCATTCAAAAACTGTTCAGGCCCTTTACTACTACTGGCCCCTTGCTTATAGCTAGATGTTTCGCATCCCATACCATCAAGAAACCCACACCCCTCTACCACCTTCCCCAAAACCCCCCCTCGACCCATCCAACCCTCCCCTCCCCCACCCAATCCTCCAACCTGGCCGAGGCAATTGGACCACCCTTGGCCCATAGATGGGAATGTACCCCCAAGATTCCTTCCCAATGTGCAAACAGGGAAACCCCTCCTTTCCCCCCACCCCCCCAGTGTTAATTAGCATCTAGGAGAATCATCCGACATACTCATTACTTCCCTTCCTCATAAAGATACACAAGTTATTGTGTGGTTTAATTCAACAAGAGGAGAGGATTAAGAAAAGTATTCATTCATACCTATCCCCCCACCAAGAATCATAAATCAGTTATTTTTTGTGCTCCTGAGAATTGTGAATAGCACCACAAAAAGAGCAGACTTTCCTTGTTACATTATGTGATTCATACAGGTTTTTCAAGCTCTGAGTTTGTTGCCCCAAGCTTTCCAAAACTCCTTAGCCTTCACTTCAGAAGACAATAAAAGTTTTATCTTGAGAGATGACTTTCAGTTTAGCTGGGTTTAACAAAAAAGCTTGCGCCCCCTTAGCCTGCATTCCCTTTATCAACTGTCTCAGTAGCCAGCATCTTTCAAATGTAGCATGGCAAAAGTCTGGCCTCACAAAAAATGAACAGCCATCCGCTGAACGCTTTGCGTCCGGGCTCGTTCTTTCAAAGATGGCTTGGCACAACAACAAATTACAGAAAATTACAAAAATAGCCCTTGGTTTATTGCCATCTTGACCTTGGCACTTATGCAGCTTAAAAGGGAATCGTTGTGCCCTTTGTATTTCCAAATCCCACTCCCTGTTCATGAGCTCTGGTAAGGCTTTCTTGAATAGATCAACAATAAAATCTGGGCATCGTCCTGTTAAGCACCCTCCACATTTCCTAAGGACCTCAGAGAATTATGTCTTAGGCAGTCTTTGAGCTTTCATTGGGTATCAACAAGACATGTATCTAGTCCAGCCTTACTAATAACTGATACATCAGATTCCAAGAAGGTAATCCGGCTTTCCATCTCTGTCATTCTAGCTGAGCACTCTGCAGGTTTTTCTGAACTGCTACCTATAATTTCCAGTTCGCTACCTGCACTCTGCAACTATCTAGCCTGGTTTCCTCGTGGTGAAAAATGACCACTTGATACATGGCTTCAAGGGTAATTGGATCGGATTGGGCTGCTCCCCTAGCGTGAGCCTCAGGGACACTCCCATGGGGCTTAGGCATCCTGTGTAATTCCCATTTTAAGCCCAGCTTCTTTGTAGCCCCTTCCACTGGGGTCATATTTTTAATCGTCTGCCAAGAATCGCTCACATGATCATCGTCCCCTCCTTCACTTAAATTACTCAAGTGATTCCCCAGGCTGTCTCCCAGTCCATTTCTCAGTCCTACCTCTAAGTGCTTACCAGCCTAGTCTGACTGATCAGAGAATGAATAGAAATGCTTCACAGTGTCAGCTTCACCTGCTTGACTAGCACGGGGTAATTTGTCACCACTCAGGAGCCCTTTCTTATAAATGTTATATCTCTTACGGGCAAAAGACCCTGTTGTTAGATTTGGATTTACAAAGACAATTTCTACTTGTGTCCCATATGACCCTTTTCTCTGCCTTGGTCCGTCTCTAGGAGAGGACACTTTTCCAATAATGGCCAGACCTTCTGCTAAGAGTCACACTTTCCCTCCTGCGTGCTTCCACCACAGACAGCTCAGGGATTGGAGACGCAGAAGAGCAGACTAATGAAGAAGTACTTGCAGGGGTACTTGCATTTACCGGCTCCACTGCTGCCATAATCATCATGATGCTGTGCTCCCCACTAGTCTCTGTGGTGTCACCACATAGACTAGCCCCTACCAGATTCCTGGCCACGCTCCATCTTTTTGAAAAATGTGATGTCTTTTTAACTGTCTCCAGGCCTCCAATGGCAGTTCCTGCTTTCCCAGAGGTGGGTCGCCATTACCGCCGCTGTCACCTTGCTTAGGGATAGACTTCCCTCTCTATAATGTACTGGTATTGGAGCCTCGTAATCTTGTTGCCCTCACTGGTCTGGGGCCCATCCTTGGGAGCCTAGCACAGAGATTACTAAGAAGCCACTGGACAGCTGAACCACCATCTCGCACAAGGATACCACCTCCGAACCGCTGGGTAGCCTGTGATGGTCCCAGGAGCCTTGAGAATATCAGCTCTTACAGTCTGTCCTGAATAGGCAGCACGCAGCCAAGAAGCATGGTAGTCTGTTGAGGGAGGAGTCACTCCTGGAATCAGATCAGGAGAGAGGGTCCATACGGCCGTACTTACACACCAGCCATCTTGTCCCCGATACCTTAACTCCTCTCATGCTGGGGACGAGCTGCTCTCGTCCAGGCACATGACCAGCTCGCCTTGCACCAGGCCCACGATGGGGGAGCACTAGCGCTTCCCCCGTGGGCCTCCCTCCCACACCCCCAGTCGGGGTGGGAGGGGAAACCCTTCTCCCCCAACCCCCCCCTGAGCTCCCCAGTGAGATCGGATGACGTCAGCACGCAAATGGCACTCTGACCTCATCAGAGGTCACCTCGGATCATGCTGGAAGCATGCTTCCAGAGCGATCCCAGAAGAGAAATGCTTTTGCATTTCTCTTCCAACCGGCAGGTGTGGCGGGAGAGACAAGAAAAGAAAGGAAAGGAAAGGAAAGACCTTTCCTTTTTTGTCACTCACAGCATTTCTGCTGTCCGATCGCGGCAGCAGAAATGCCCACTAGGCACCAGGGATTTTTTTTTTTTAGAGCAATAAAGGGAGTGGCCCCTTGGGTAAGGGTCGCTCCCTAGGGGGCCATATTAATATAATTAGGCAGGTCTACCTTCTGGGGACAGAAACCTCTAAACACCAGGGATATATGTATATATATATATATATATATATATATATATATATATATATATATATATATATATATGTATTTACTTTATGTTTTTATGTATGGGGAGCGACCCCTTAGGCAAGGGTCGCGCCTCTGGGGCGGGAAATTGTATTTAGGCCATTTCTCCCCCCCTTGGGAGCAGATTGGCCTATTTTTGTTAGGCCAATCTCCCCCCATTGGGGCCAGAAACCACTAGACACCAGGGATTGGTGTGTGTGTATGTTTTGTTTGGGGGGGCAGCCCCTTGGGCAAGGGTCGTTCCCCATGGGGGCACAATACTGTTGGCCATATCTGCCCCCCACTTGGGGGCAGATTGGTCTATTTTTGGAAGGCCTATCTGCCTCCAAGGGGAGCAGAAAGCTCACCAGAGACCAGGGAAGATTTTTTTTCAAAATAAGAGGTTGGGGGTATGGCCATACCCCACCCCAAATAAATGGGGCCAAAGTTGTTCTGCCCACCAGTGGGCAGATGGGGCAATTACCCCCGATCCACACTCTGGGGGGCATAAAGTCTACTAATTGTCATGGAATTAAAAAAAAAAAAGTGGGGTGGTGGCTACCAACCAGTATCGGCCTGGTTATGCCCCCACCCAACTGAAGGGGGTAACAGTCTTTCAGCTCTCCCCCGCACACTAAAACATCTTATCTTATCCCATGGCAAGCAAGAGGACATTTGATTATTTTGGTTTTTGGTTTTACATTTGGGCCATGAAAGCTTGGTAACTCTCAAAATCGTCCCACTAGGAATGGTGAGGGTTGCACTTTTTTGGCTTTGGAATGCTGCCATGTAGAAAAATCCACAAGACCTAGACACATCTGAAAACTAAACATCTGGTTGATTCCAGGGTGGCGTGCTTCACATGCACCCCACACCATTTTCTTACCCACAATTCCCTGCAAACCTCCAACTTTCCTAGGAATCACTCATTTTCTGCACATGTTTGTGATGGAAACTTCCGGAATCTGTAGGAATCCACACAATTCCTACCACCCAGCACTGTCTCATCTATACCGATGCACTTGTCAGCCTAAAAATGTTTTTTTTCAAACTGCCCTTTTGGACCTGCTTTGGTTCCCCCTCAATTTCGACATGTTTTTGGCTCTTCCCTGTCACAGGCACTTGGCCCACCTACACAAGTGAGGTATCATTTCTACTGGGAGACTGAGGGGAATGTTGGGTGGTAGGAAATTTGTCCCAGTGCGGTGATCCCACACAGAAATGTAGGAGAAAAGTGATTTTTTTTTGCTAAATTTGAGATTTGCTGAGGATTCTGGATAAGAAAACATTGGGGGATACACGCAAGTCACACCTCCCTGGACTCCCTTGGGTGCCTAATTTTCAGAAATGTCAGGGTTTGGTAGGTTTCCCTAGATGGCAGCTGAGCCCAGGACCAAAAACTCTGGTGCTCCCGCAAAAACAGGTAGTTTTGTATTTGATAATTTTGATGTGTCCAGGTAGTGTTTTTGGGGCATTTCCTTTCACAAGCACTAGGCCTAACCACACAAGTGAGGTACCATTTTTATCGGGAGACTTGGGGGAACGCTTGGTGGAAAGAAATTTGTGGCTCCTCTCAGATTCCAGAACTTTCTGTCACTGAAATGAGAGGAAAAAGTGTCTTTTTGGCCAAATTTGTGAGGTTTGCAAGGGATTCTGGGTAACAGAACCTGATGAGAGCTCCACAAGTCATCGCATCTTGGATTCCCCTAGGTGTCTAGTTTTCAGAAATGCACAGGTTTGCTAGGTTTCTCTAGGTGTCGGCTGAGTTAGAGGCCAAAATCCACAGCTATGCACTTTGCAAAAGACAGCTCTGTTTTCTTTGGGGAAAATGTGATGTGTCCATGTTGTGTTTTGGTGCATTTCCTGTCGCAGGCGCTAGGCCTTCCCACACAAGTGAGGTACCATTTTTTTCGTGAGACTTGGGCGAATGCTGAGTGGAAGGAAATTTGTGGCTCCTCTCAGATTCCAGAACTTTCTGTCACCAAAACGAGAGGAAAAAGTGTTTTTTTTTGGCCGAATTTTGAGGTTTGCAAAGGATTCTGGGTAACAAAACCTGGTGAGAGCCCCACGTGTCACCCCATCTTGGACTCCCCTAGGTGTCTAGTTTTAAAAAATGTGCAGGTTTGCTAGGTTTCCCTAGGTGCTGGCTCAGCTAGAGGCTAAAATCCACAGCTAGACACTTTCCAAAAAACAGCTCTGTTTTCTTTGGGAAAATGTAATGTGTCCATGTTGCGTTTTGGGGCATTTCCTGCTGCGGGCGCTAGGCCTACCTACACAAGTGAGGTACCATTTTTATCGGGAGACTTGGGGGAACGCTGGGTGGAAGGAAATTTGTGGCTCCTCTCAGATTCCAGAACTTTCTGTCACCGAAATGAGAGGAAAAAGTGTTTTTTTGGCCACATTTTGAGGTTTGCAAAGGATTCTGGGTAACAGAACCTGGTGAGAGCCCCACAAGTCACACCATCTTGGATTCCCCTAGGTGTCTAGTTAAAAAAAATTTGCAGGTTTGCTAGGTTTCCCTAGGTGCTGGCTGAGCTAAAGGGCAAAATCCACAGCTAGGCACTTTGCAAAAAACAGCTCTGTTTTCTTTGGGAAACTGTGATATGTCCACGTTGTGTTTTGGGGCATTTCCTGTCATGGGCGCTAGGCCTACCCACACAAGTGAGGTACCATTCTTATTGGGAGACTTGGGGGAACACTGGGTGGTAAGAAAGGTGTGGCTCCTCTTAGATTCCAAAACTTTCTGTCACCAAAATGAGAGGAAAAGGTGTTTTTTGGGCCAAATTTTGAGGTTTGCCAAGGATTATTGGTAACAGAACCTGGAGAGAGCCCCACCAGTCACCCCATCTTGGATTCCCCTAGCTGTATAGTTTTTAAAAATGCACAGGTTTGGTAGGTTTCCCTAGGGCCGGCTGAGCTAGAGGCCAAAATCTACAGCTAGGCACTTTGCAAAAAACATGTCAGATTTCAATGTGAAAATTTGATGTGTCCATGTTGTGTTTCCTGTCGTGAGCATTAGGCCTACCCACACAAGTGAGGTACCATTTTTATCGGGAGACTTGGGGGAACACAGAATAGCAAAACAAGTGTTATTGTCCCTTGTCTTTCTCTACTTTTTTTCCTTCCAAATGTAAGACAGTGTTTAAAAAAGACGTCTATTTGAGAAAATGCACTGTAATTCACATGCTAGTATGGGCACACTGGAATTCAGAGATGTGCAAATAACCACTGCTTCTCAACACTTTGGCCCTCATTACAACATTGGCAGTAAATGCCGCTTACCCCCGTGCAGAAGACCGCCAACACACCGCCGCGCCTGCAGAATTCCGCCACAGGTATTACGACCCACAGCTCAGAATCTGCAAAAATCTAGACACCCACACAAGTCCACCACACCAAAGGTCAGTGATAAATTGGAGATACCAAAACCTCCACCGTCACACCAACAGGAATACGCCCACACTATCATGACCCACGAATCCACGCAGCTGTCTTTCAACCGCGGTATTCCATTCGCGGTACACACCGCTGCGCTCAAAATACACACACATTTACAAAACACAACCACATTGGACAATTCCAAACACACACACCTGATACACATACACACACCACTCCCACACACCCAATACAATATAAAACACACACCCACATTACTCACAAACCCTTACTACCAAAAATTCTGACGAAGGCCAGAGAGTCAGCACAGCAAAGACAACACCAGCATACAGAGGCAAACAACACCATCACACATACACATCCACGCACAAAACACCACTACACATCAACCCACACATCACAACACACACCACCTCACACATCACCACCCCATGGCACCGCAAAGACACCCCAGGTTTTCTGAGGAGAAGCTCAGGGTCATGGTGGAGAAAACCATCCGGGTAGAGCCACAGCTATTCGGATCACAGGTGCAGCACACTACCATAGCTAGTCGTGGACAGGGTCAACGCAGTCGGACAGCACCCAAGAACACGGGATGACATAAGGAAGAGGTGGAACGACCTACAGGGGAAGGTGCGTTCCGTGGTCTCAAGACCAACATCACGGTTCAGAGGACTGGCGGCGGACCCCCAACTCCTCCCCCACAACTAACAACATGGGAGGAGCAGGTCTTGGCTATACTGTATCCTGAGGGCCTCGCAGGAGTAGCAGGAGGAATGGACTCTGGTAAGTCAAATCTTAACTATTACATCACCCACCCTACCTGCATGCTATCACATACCCCCACCCTTGCCCTCACCCCCATCACTCCAACTCCTCACAGATGTCCCACTATCACAAACCACACATCCCAACACCAGGCCCTGCATGCAACAACAAAGCATGGACACCCATCAACAATGCATGGCCACTACACATACCCAAACAGACCCCTAAACAATTAGCACACAAGGTCCTACACAGGAATGGAAGCACTGGGGTACAGGGTCACCCACCCATTGCACACCATGGCACACACAGATGCCATAATCGTGCCTTTACACCCCTGCAGGACCCCTACCCAACGTGACCGGACAGGAGGTTATAGACATGTCCACTCCACCCACAGAAGAGACCCACATTGTTGACAGCAGCTCTGTCCAACTGGATCTAGATGACCAACCCGGCCCATCTGGGACCTCAGGACAGTCGGTTCCCCTCACACTGGCACAGGCCACCACAGAGCCTCCCCCCTCAGGAAACACCAGCACAGCAACCACCCAGCGGGCCCATACATCTGTCCCCAGGACACATCAAGCAGCAGTGTGTCCACCACTACAGGGAACCCAGGCAAGCCCACCACCCCAAGAACAGCAGGGACCTGGGGGCAGTGGTAGTGGGCACACAGTTCAGGGGACAGAGGCACAGGAAAACAGGGGAACTGGGAGGACTGCTGTGTGACAGGAGGAGGACAGGCTTAGGGAACCCACTCTCCATGAGGCCTTCTCCAACATCATGGGAGCCTACCATCATTCCCAGGAGGCGATAGCAACAGTACTGGCCAAGTTTCAGGAGACCCAGCGGCTACAGGAGGAACAGTATTTGGGGTTCAGGGAGGAACTCAAATCCATCAATACCCCCTGGGCACCATTGTAGGGGGGCTGAAGGAACTCGTGAACACCAGAAGGGACACTGTGGCACAAGGGGCCCCTGACACTAGCCTGGACGATGAATTGCCCATCACCTCCGTGGCGCTAGTGGACAGGAGGCACCACCACAGGACCACAACACCAGCACCCCAGCCCCTGCAGATGGAGAACCACCCCACAAGCGGTCCCTGAGATCCAGGACAAAGACAGAGGACAATGCCAAGACCCCCGCCAAAAAATGAGATCACCCTGATTGTCATCCTTCTGACCCACGATGTCACCCTGTCCATCCTTAAACTGCCCCAGCTCCACTTCCTATGCACCTTTGGACAATGCACCTGTGAGACTAATAGACTGGACTCTGCCATGGACATTCCTCCACCATCACCCATGACCATTTTACAACACCCTCCACTATTTAGCACTTAAATAAACACCCTTAAATCACAAAACAATCTGGAGTCAGTCTGTGCTTTCACAAATGTGTATTTGCAATAACCGAGGGAAATAGCAATGTCAATTGTATTGTCAACATACCTATGTCACACAGCTCTAGTCCATGAGTAAACATAGCAGAGGTAACACAGTGGGACCCACAGCTGTGAAATCGAAAGGGAAAGTGACAAATCTGGGTCCATACACTGGGTGAAAGTGACAGACAGATGAGAGGTAAAACAAGTGTATCAGATGTAGGAGGAAGTGATGTCTTCTTACCTGTGTCTCATTGGAAGTATTGATGGATCACGGTCTTTCTGTTGTCTATGTCCTCTTCTTCTGCCTCCTCTTCTTCACTGTCTACAGGCTTCACAGCTGCCAGAACACCTCCTTCAGGACCATCCTCCTGCAAAAAAGGCACCTGTCGTCGCAAAGCCAAGTTGTGCAGCATACAGCAGGCCGCGATGATCTGGCACACCTTCTTTGGTGAGTAGTAGGGGGAACCACCTATCATATGGAGGCACCTGAACCTGGCCTTCAGGAGGCCGAACATCCTCTCTATAACCCTCCTACTTCACCCATGTGCCTCATTGTAGCATTCCCCTGCCCTTGTCCTGGGATTCCTCACTGGGGTCAGTAGCCATAACAGGTTGGGGTAGCCAGAGTCACCTGCAAATGTCGAGGGACAACTGTTAGACACACACTAACCCTTGGGGACAATCCCAGACCCAGACAACTATTCACACTGTATAGGGTCCATGTCCTCACCTAATAGCCACACACGGTGCCTCTGGAGTTGCCCCATCACATAAGGAATGCTGCTATTCCTCAGAATGTAAGCGTCATGCACTGAGCCAGGAAACCTGGCATTCACATGGGAGATGTACTGGTCGGCCAAACACACCATCTGCACATTAATAGAATGGTAACTCTTCCGGTTTCTGTACACCTGTTCAGTCCTGCGGGGGGTACCAAGGCCACATGTGTCCCATCAATTGCACCTATGATGTTGGGGATATGTCCCAGAGCATAGAAGTCACCTTTCACTGTAGGCAAATCCTCCACCTGAGGGAACATGATGTAGCTGCTCATGTGTTTCAGCAGGGCAGACAACACTCTGGACAACACGTTTGAGAACATAGGCTGGGACATCCCTGATGCAATGGCCACTGTACTTTGAAAAGACCCACTTGCCAGGAAACGGAGTACTGACAGGACCTGCACTAGAGGGGCGATACCTGTGGGATGGCGGATAGCTGACATCAGGTCTGGCTCCAACTGGGCACACAGTACACTGTGAGCATGCTGTATGGGCAATGCCTGTTTGGAGTGGTGTGGATGGAAGATACTTGGGGGGGGACTGAGGCCTGCATGAGCGGACGGTGAGTGTATGTGCGTCAGGGCAAGGGTGGAAACATGGGCCGATGACTGTGGCAGGCCAGACGGACTACGTTTTTCCTTTTGCCCTGTACTATTCCTCTAGGTCAGCGCCCACCAGAAGAAGGATATTTGGCATGCCATCGTCAAGGACGTCCGGACCCTGGGGGTCCACTACAGACGGAGCACCCACTGCTGTAAAAGATGGGAGGACATTCGCCACTGGAGCAAGAAGATGGCGGAGGCGCAGCTGGGGATGGCCTCCCAACGTGGGAGGGGTGCCTGTCTCACCATGACCCCCCTGATGTTCTGGATCCTGAGGGTGGCGTATCCGGAGTTGGATGGGCGCTTGAGGGCCTCACAACAGCCACAAGGGGGTGAGTACCATCACATCCATCTTACTCTGGGCGCATTAGGAGGTGTCTGGGTGGGGAAGGTGGGCAGTGGGTTACCCTAGGCCAGGGCGAGCTTTGTAGGCAAGGACCCTTTGTGAGGCAGGCTATGTGGCACCCCAACCCCACCAGTGGAAGAGCCATCTACACCTAGTCAGGCTGCTGTGACTTCCATGTGTGCAGCAATCGGGCATAGGCCTTGTACCCCATGTCCCTGTGATTAATTAGGGAACTCTAAGTGCATGGCGTAATGCAGAGGGCTGCTGTGTCTGTAGTGTCCGCCAACGGTAGCGGTATTGCATGTACTGAACATGTCTTTCTACTTTCTTTCCCCCACTTTTTGTGGTCTCCCTGTTCTTGTGTGCATTAGCATCACCAGGCGGAGGAGCAGTGCCACCGGAGCAGGAGGGAGCTGCATCCCACATGACCCTGGAGGGTGTGACTACGGACTCCGAATTCACCAGTGGGACAGAGGGCGAGGGGAGCTCCACGGCGGGGACATGAGCTGTGACCAGCGACACTGACGCCTCCCCTGATGGGAGCTCCCTTGCGGCGGCGGGCCCCTCTTTGTCCACCGCATCTACAGGTACAGCCGCCACCCCACCTACCAGCACCGCCCTCCCAGCAGCCCCTCAGCGTGTGGCCCATGGCCGCTCACCCAGGAGTGTGGGCATCTCCTTCGCCCCAGGCACCTCAGCCCCTGCCCTTGTCAGCCTTGCTGCCCTCAGTGAGGAGGCCATTGACCTCCTCAGATCCCTCACTGTCGGGCAGTCTACCATTCTGAATGCCATCCAGGGTGTAGAGAGGCAGTTGCAACAGACAAATGCATACCTGGAGGGCATTCATTCTGGTCAGGCAGCCCAACAGCGAGCTTTTCAGACTCTGGCCTCAGCACTGATGACAGTCATTGTCCCTGTGTCCAGCCTCCCCCCTCCAACTTCCTCCACCCAGACCCAATCCCCAGTACCTTGGCCTAACCCAAGCACACCATCAGACCAGCATGCACACACCTCAACACACAAGGGTAGCTCTGGCAAACATAAGCACCACACATCCCACAGGCACTCACACAAGCATCATACCCATGCAGACATACCAACAGCCACTGCCTCCACCATGTCCCCCTCCTCCACGTCTCCCTCCTCCCTCGCTGTCACATCTCCACTCACACCTGCATGCACTACATCTTCAGCCACTACCTCCATCACCAGCACGCCCAACACCACACACCGCTCACGTGCACTCACCACCCCACTACCATTCACACATCCCCTGTGTCCTCTCCCAGTGTGTCTGTGAGCCCACCTCCCAAAATACACAAACGCAGTCACACACCCACCTCACAACAGCCTCCAGCCCATGCACCTTCACCCAAAGTCAGCAAACGTACACCTCCTACATCCACTACCTCTTCCTCCACTCCCAAACCCCCTCCATCTACCTGTCCCAGTGTGTCTAAAAAGCTTTTCCTATCAAATGCTGACCTCTTCCCTAGACCTCCCCGCCGTCCGTCCCCTACGGCCCGCCTTTCCAGGTCCTAACCCAGCAACTCAGCCACCACATCACCGGGCACAGTGGTGCCAGCAATAGCGGGATTCTGGAGTGCGCCAAGTAACAGGGCTGCCAGTGTCCCAAGGAGCGAGGGCAAGGAAATTCCCCCTCCTCCAAAACAGAAAAAGTTACCCACATCCGGGAGGGAGAAGGCGAAAACTCCTGCCACCAAGGGCTCAAGCAAAACAAAAGAGGAAAGTGGCAAGACAGCTGCGTCACCATCCAAGGTGGGGAAGGGCCAAAACATCAAAGGCAGGTCGACACCAAACTGCACGGCGGACAAGACCGCCACCGGCACCACCACCTGCACTGCTGCCACCAGCACCGCCGCCAGGACCGCAGTCATTGAGCTCGCCATCAGAAACGCAGTCAGGGAGTCCGCCTCCAGCACCGCAGTCAGTGAGCCCGCCACCAGCACCGCCGCCAGCACTGCAGACACTGAGCCCTTCACCAGCACCGCAGTCAGTGAGCCTGCCACCAGCACCGCAGTCAGTGAACCCGCCACCAGCACTGCCGCCACTACGACCGAGCCACTATGACAGCCGCCAGCACCATTTCCTCAGAGCCCGCCACCAGCACCAATGACACAGAGCCCGCCGTCAGCACCGATGCCACAGAGTCTGCCGCAAGAACCGCCGCTACTGACACCGCCGCCAGCGGCCCCGCAACATCCTGAGCCAGTGGCACCACCGCAGACATGGCTGCCATCCCCAGTGGTCAGTCGTACGAGGCTGGTGGTCAGTTCCAGGAGCCTGGCCAGCTTGCATGTTGCACCACCGTCAGTGGAGTGTTGCATCCACTACCTCAGTCCTTGGCAGGATGAAGCACTCTGGGCACAAAGCCCCCTCCAGAACCAGTGGAGAATGGCATCCACTACCTCAGTCCTTGGCAGGAGGAAGCACTCTGTGCGCAAAGCCCCCTCCGGAACCAGTGGAGAGATACATCCACTACCTCAGTCCTTGGCAGGATGAAGCACTCTGGGCACAAAGCCCCCTCCAGAACCAGTGGAGAATGGCATCCACTACCTCAGTCCTTGGCAGGAGGAAGCACTCTGTGCGCAAAGCCCCCTCCGGAACCAGTGGAGAGATACATCCACTACCTCAGTCCTTGGCAGGATGAAGCACTCTGGGCACAAAGCCCCCTCCAGAACCAGTGGAGAAAGGCATCCACTACCTCAGTCCTTGGCAGGATGAAGCACTCTGGGCACAAAGCCCCCTCCAGAACCAGTGGAGAAAGGCATTCACTTGAGAGACTGTGGCTTTGCACTCCCCAGGATAAAGCAGTGGGCAACCCACCCACTTGAGAGACTTGAGAGACTGTGGCTTTGCACTCCCCAGGATAAAGCAGTGGGGAAACCACCCAGTGAATAGACTTGAGAGACTGTGGCTTTGCACTCCCCAGGATAAAGCAGTGGGCAACCCACCCACTGAAAAGACTAGAGATACTGTGGCTTTGCACTCCCCAGGATAAAGCAGTGGGCAAACCATCCACTGAATAGACTTGAGAGACTGTGGCTTTGCACTCCCCAGGATAAAGCAGTGGGCAACCCACCCACTGAATAGACTTGAGAGACTGTGGCTTTGCACTCTCCAGGATAAAGCAGTGGCCAAACCACGCACTGAATAGACTTGAGAGACTGTGACTTTGCACTCCCCAGGATAGAGAAGTGGGCAACCCACCCACTGAAAGGACTTGAGAGACTGTGGCTTTGCACTCCCCAGGATACATCAATGGGCATGGAGCCCCCTCGTGAAGCTGGCGTCGTGCACTCATCCGGCTGAGGTGCCCCCCCTTCCCTTCCCCCTGAGGTGCCTGTTTAATTTTTATCCGATGCCCCAGCAGTGTTCTCTCTGTTTGCAGTCTGGTATCGAGTCTGGGCCTCGCCCATGCATTTTGGGCCCAGTGGTCCACGGACTTTGAATGGTGCACTACCCGGACTTGTATAGTTGGTGTACATAATTGTTTATACTGTATTTTAAAGTTTTGACTAATGGATTTTTTTTATTACAATTGTTACAATCATTTCCTTTTGTCATTGCGTTCTTCCAGGGTGGTTTTGGTGGTGTAAATCTATTGTTGCAGCATGTATTGGTGTGGGTGTTGTTGTGGGTGAGGGTGGGCGTGGGGGTGTTGCGTGTGTGTGACACTCTCTTTTCCCTCCCCCTTCCCCTGTGTTGTAATTGCAGTACTCACCGTGGTCGTCGCCGCCGTCGTTCATGCTCCTGGTAGCGGAGCAGGAAAACTATCGCAGGGAGGATTTGGAGTTCTGGCTCCATGGCATCCTGGTTCCTCGTGGGTTGTGTAGAGGTGAGTGTTTTTCCTTCCAAGTCCTGTTTCTGCTGTGTTTTCGTTTGCATTGAATCCGCCCCGGAAAAGGTGGCGGATTGGCCTCTCATAATAGTGTGGGCGGTACATTGTCTTCAGCCTGTCTGTTGGCGGTAACCACCATGCTGTTTGTTTGTACCGCCGTGGCTGTCGGAGTTTTAAAGTGGCTGTCCATGTTGGTGGTTTCCGCCGTGGTCATAATTCCATTTTTTTACAGCTGGCCTGTTGGCGGTGTTAACGCCACTTTAACACCGACCGCCAGGGTTGTAATGAGGGCCAACATATGTTAGACAAGGAAGGCAGTGAGCAACATCAAAGTTGAAATGTCATGGGTAGTCATAAACCTTTTTTAAGTGTTTCCCACCAAATATCCTCACCAGGAATGAAGCCTTTAGTGTGAGTTGACCGTAAATCCTACTTCAGATAATGATGGAAATTACTGGCTGAATCAGAAGTACGAGTCTTTGAGGAACATTCACGCATGCCATATTTTCACCCTCCAGATTTTGCTCATAAATACATGGCAAAATGCGAATGGGGAAAGTAATGGCAATAAGGGGAACCTGCAAAAAACTGGTGCACAAATACAAATTATTTGCAATTTATATTTAATAACATTGTGAAAGTACGAGACCCATAAATTATCACTCCCCATGACATTGATAATTCTATAAATAGTGGGTCTAATAAGATGCACCACTCCACTAGACAAATTGCAATGATGCATATAGTGCTAAAATAGCCTGAAGTAGGTGTCCAAATGAGAGGCGAAATACATCCAAACATTCCCATTTTTGATGTGGGTTTAGACAGCAGGTTTTTCAACCAAAAAAAGTCTCCCTGGCAGAGAAATGAGAACAAATTACAAAAAAGCAAAGGGCCCGATTTAGAACTCGGGGATAGGTTACTTTGTCACAGTGGTGACTCATATCCGTCCGCTGAAATCTAAATCCCATAGGATAAAATGGAATTTAGATTTTGGCGGATGGGAGATCCTTCACCGTTGTGGTGGAGTAACCCATCTGCTGAGTTCTAAATCAGGCCCTCATTGTTCAATTGCACCTTAACTGGTGCTTTCTCTTTGGAGAAAATATTCCTGGTTAGAGTTTAACGTTTGCATGGAAGTTTTTCATTTTTTTTAGCCTTCCACTGTGAATGTCTGTAAATCTTCAAAAAATCTGAAATCGACTCACACTTAAGAAGAAAATATAAGATGACCCGGGAGTAGATTTCCAACTTTAAGAAAATGTACACAGTCCCTGTAATTATCATTTAATTATTTTCTGCCATTTCAACATGAGCAATAAATGCCTAATTAATATGCAACATATTTTATACAAAGCCTAGTGAATAGTTTTATGGCTTTTTCACCATGTGATATTTTTTGTGTTTAGACAAAAACAATTAAAGTTTCGTTTTTATTTCACATGTAAATTAGAAAATGATGCCAGTCTGCATTTCAAGGAAACAGTGTGAACTCTCTAATAAGCCTGCTATGGTTGCAACTGACTCTATTCAGATTCTGTTGCCCTACCCAGTGCATCCTGGCCACTACTCAAAACAATTCCTTATGAACTGCTGTTAGACCTGGCATCCTTGGCGTGGTTTTCCCTAACTTTTTGCCTTCTGACCTCTTGTTTTTCTTGTTATTATTTTTTCTGGCTTTAAAATTGTGTGCACTTTACCACTGCTAACCAGTGCTGAAGTTCAGGTGCTCTGTATCCTAAAACACGGTGATATTGACTTATCCACAATTGACATAGTTAATATACTTGTAAGTACCTAGTAAAGTGCACTATATGTCCCCAGGGCCTGTAAGTTAAATGGTACCGGTGGGTCTGCAGCACTAACTGTGCCATCCACTACAGTAGCCGTTTAAACATGTCTCAGTCGTGCTACTGCAGTGTCTTTATATGCAGTTTTAAACTGGCATTTAGGTCAAAACCATACTATTTATTAAATATAAGGCACCCCTAAGGTAGGCCCAAGTTAGTCCTGAGGGCAGGGTGCAGTGTCTTTAAAAAGTTGGACATCTATGGTAGTCCTGATAGTAAAAGACTATTAAATGTGTTTCGCACTACTGCAAGGCCTATCTCTTCCATAGTTTAACATTGGAGTTATCTTAAAGCAACGTTTAAGTGTAACTTCCAATTGGGAAAAGATAGAAAGTTTGAGTTTTGTGTTTCTTGACTCGCAATTCAAAATTACAACTTATGGTGAAGTCAGATTGTAAAATGTCTGAAAATGCTACTTTTAGAAAGTTGGCATTTTCTTACGTTAACCATTCTGTGCCTCTGCCTGTCTCTGAATACGTTTCTGGAGAGGGTGACAGCTGGGCCTTGTGCATTCCTTCTAGACAGTCACCCACAAAGGGACCTGGGATGTGACATTTGCATGTTGATGACCCATCATTAGGCTGATGGGTTTTTCTGGGTTAGATGGCAGGGAGGAGCTGACACTTACATTGTAATAGGGCTGTCCCTCTCCCCACACAAAGGGTTGAATAACTTCCTGCAAAGTGTCTGGATCCATGAAAGGAAGTGTAGGGACCTTGTGCCCTTCAAAATGCTGTCTTTGAATTCTTACCCAGTTCAAAGGCCCAACTGGGTATAAGTACTGTACCCTAAACCCCACCAAATCAGTACACTTCTGGATCTTAAGAACATTCTGCTAGGAAGAAGGTCTGCGGTGCTGACAGGATTGACTGACACTATGCTCAACTGCATTGCTGTGCTGGCCTACTGCCTGCTGCCTCATACCTCGGAATAAGAAGGACTGGACTTTGCTCTCTACATCCTCTGCAGTACCAAGTGTCTCCAAGGGCTTGCTGGCTTGCCTCTTGTTTTGGAAGTCTCAGAGCCATCAAAGATGTCCTCTCATCTCTACTTTAGCTGCTGGACTCTTTCACTGTGAGTCCTGCCCTTCCTAAAGGCACCAATCCAGTCCTGGGCCTTAAGAAAGGACTTTTCAGCTGTTTTTCATCAAAAAAAGATCCTTAAAAAAGGACTTTTCCGCTGTTTTTCATCAATAAAAGATGTATCAAGGCCATTGCGCGTCTCAGAACTGCTGAAGTGCCCTTCAACGACAGTGCAGTGCCGATTTGACAATGACATGGGACCCTACTGCGAGGTTCGATGACAACACAACACCGATCCAAGGATATCATGGTGCGGCTCATCTGTGATGCATCACCTGCATCAGAAGGGATTCAACGCTGATGCGGGACCCTACTGAGAGGCTCGACGATGAAGGAGCTACCTGAGTGTGCAGGTCAGAACCGACGCATCGAGTCTACAACACCAACGCTTGCTCTATTCAAGGTACTGTTTCAGCAAGCCCTGTGTGGGTTCTGTAGCCGGCCTGCCCTCCCTTGCGGTCAACTTGAACTTTGGACTTACCCAGTCTAGCACGGCCTTAAGCAAACTTTTAGCGCTACTGAATTCATAGTGCTACATTGAAGTTTGTTCTTTAACAATTCATATCTTGAGTTCTTTTAATTGGATTTTTTTTATTTTCGTCTTGTTTTACTTAATACATATTCTCTATGTTTCTAAACTGGTGTGAGGCTTTTTTATGGTGTCTTTCACTGTGAAAGTGTAATTTAAGTGTTGCACAAAAACTTTACACATTGCCTCTTAAGTTAAGTCTGACCTTTCTGTGCCAAGCTACCAGAGGGTGAGCACAGGTTAATTTAGGTTGCGTATCTGACTCACCCTGAGTAGGATTGTGGTCCTTACTTGGACAGGGTACATACCTCTGCCAACTATTTCAAACAACTGCACTTTAATCTTACCCACAAACAGCTTTTGAACAAGATTTTCTCTCTTGTGGTACCTTCAACCTAATTTCTTGATCGTTAAGTGGCGATATTTTATGTTAAATTTTTATGAATTATAGTGAGGGGAATCCGTTTCTATATAGTTTGAATATATAAATCCCACCACAGTTAGACTGTTCATAAAAAATAAATAAACGATATATGAATGTGAAATTAATAGGCCTAAAAAGTTTCACACTAGAGCCCATTAAATGACTAACTGCACAGTAAGCAATAGGCTCATATAGATTAACTCATATACACCGGGCATGTACTAATACAAATTAACATATCACAATACATAATTATTGCTGTTTTCACTTGGCATGGCATGAGAAATATTACTAAGTATAGCAGCTAGGACGTGTTGTTATATCTCTAAACAGCGTTTTTTCAGGCCTTTCAGAATATGAGAGACTCCATATAACCATACATACAGGAAGGAAATAGAGAAGCTATTTACATAAGAATTCCTTTAGCCTGTAGCTCAGTCTAATCTATTCAGTACAGGTGTGTACAACCTTATGATTACAGGTGCAAATCCCCGCTCTGCTTTCCATCCTTCTGTGACTGATAAAATGAATATACTATTGTTGGGTCACACTTAACATCTGTTATTCGACACGATGATACCCTTCTGGGTGAATATTTTAAGAATGGTAGTTGAGAGGGCTCACAAGATGTGAAGTTATGATCTCTCATGCTACTATTTACCTTTAGCAGACTCGACCCAAGGACGCCATTTCCAAATGCTGGGTATTCAAACAAATGTCATTACGGACGTAGTGTAATTTTAGCGCAATAAGAAGTGGGGTGTCCCTTAATTATTTACACCATAGTTTAAAATCAAACTACACGAACTAAAATTTGAGTTTGAAGGCAGCACCTCACGCTCTGTCCCAGGATGAGATTATCTACACGTGGTTGAATGTTAAGCAATGCTCTGTAGCAAAGGAGCACATTCATTCCAGCCAATCAGATTATGGGCCTATTTCACAATCCGTTTTCAAAAATTTAGCCTCAAATAATAAGAACATATGGCAAGGATTAGGAGCCAAACACCGCAGAACATTTTTATCAAGTGAAATAACAGTCTATCCTGGCAAAAACAAGAGGCTTGCAGAATCACTTTGCTTGTGTTTGTATGGGAAACTGAGAAAAAGAGTTGAGCAGGTGAGGGACATCAGATAAAGAAATAGTACGAAATGTGAGAGAAGCAGGCCGAAATATGCAGATAACGGCGATAAGGTCAAGAGGCTGATATTGTCTGTGCATTGACGTACCTACAATTAAAACTACAGACTGTCATAAACTTTATGTGTTTGCCACCCCCGCCTCCACATTTCCTGCATGGTAACTGTTACATTCATCCAGTCTTCCTTTATTTGGTGGAGGAGCTAAGGGCACTATAGGCCAAATATACTAACTTTACTAACATTGATTACCAAATAGCGTTTTTTTATGAATCAATATTTAGTAATCAATATTAACAATCTTCTAATATCTGGCCCTTATTTCCTAATTTGCAACCCATAGTCGGTCGCAAATATAACCTACCTCATGATTATTAATGAGGTAAGCCGCAATCTGTGACCCATTAGGATTTGCTGCCATCACAGGGATGCTAGCCTGCTGGAATCAGCAGACTACAATGTCTGCAATTATTTTTAAATAAAGCAATCTTTTTTTTTTTTTATGGCGCCCATTTCCCGAAAGGAATAAGGATGCGTGTAAAAATAACAATGAATTGTTTCATTTTTATTTTTTAAGAGTAAACAGTGGTCCTCAGGATCACTGTCCTACTCTTAAACATATGTTTTTAAACATTCTCAAAGTGCAAGGGGTCCCAAGGCGACCCCTTTCTATTTGCAAATAGGTTTTTGGGTTGGTGGTAAAGTCTGAATGTTTTGCTCGTGTGCAAAACATTAGTAAATACCACTCCTATTTGGTATTTGGAAAGGATGCCCTGAACACACCCCTTCCAAATACTGAATCGCTGTTAGGTCAGACGCAATTCTGTAATGTGTTACTGTATCACAAGTTGGGTTTGATACATTAAAAAAAAGCTTTTTTGCATTCGAATCGGGCTGTTAGTGACTGCAAAAAGGCTTTGCACATCCAGCCCCATATTCAAAATTCAGTTCCCTAGGGAACTGCCTTTGCGTATTATATCTGCTTCTTTGTATTTAGAAGCAGATATAATACGAGTGTTCTAGATGCCAAGAACTCTTGCCCCACAGAGTGTAGGAACTAAGCTGGCACGCTGTAAATTTCTCATCTCTTGTGACTATGTAGACTTCAAATTCTTTTCACTAGATTAAAAAGAACACATTTCTTATCAGTAACAATATTCTTACTGTGTGGAATCTCTTGTAGTTTCTGATGCTGAAGGTAATCTCACTGCTTAGTGGAGCACAGGCGCATAATAGAACAAGTTACTTACCTTTGGTAACGATTTATCTGGTAGAGACATATTCTAGTTGCAGATATCTTACCTTAGAATCTCCCCAGGTGTCAGTCTGGATATGGAGAATTTTCTTTGGGTAGCACGCCTGCATGCTGTTAGGTGGTGTCAGTCGACTCCACATCAGCGTTTGGCATCATGGTCGCTGTATATGACATTGTGGGATGTACATAAGCACCACCCCAGCATGCTGACGTCAGGTTCTTTTCACGACTTTACACGCCAGAAGGACGAAGCCATGAAGAACACCGATACTTGCCCTAGTAGAGTGGCCACGCAAACCCTCAAGGAGTTGCTTCTTAGCCGAAGCACATAACAGATGGTTCTTTTCTGCACTGCCCGACCTTTCTTCATGCCCACATAGCCCACAAAAAGTTGATCATCCACCCAGAACTCTTGAGTACGACTGAGGTAGAAAGCAAATTCTCTTTTTGGGTGCAGGTGTTGGAGTCTCTCCTCTTCCGTAGAGGGATATGGGGAGTGCATAAAAAGTAGTCAAGTTGATGGATTGGCCTACATCAAAGGGTGTTACCACTTTAGGGAGGAAAGAAGCCCTAGTACGAAGCACCACCTTGTAAGGGTGGACGGTGAGGAACTATGGCTTAGAAGAAAGAGACTGCAACTCACTCACTCTGTGGGTAGAGGTGATAGCCAGAAGAAAGGGGAGTTTCAGAGTAAGTAGGTGAATTGGAGAATTATGAAGTAGCTCAAAGGGAATGCACATCAGATAATTCAGAACCAAGTTCAAATCCAACTAGGGCATTATGAACAGGGAGGGAGGAAAATGAGGGGTAAGACCATTAAGAAATTGTCCCACAATGGTAGATTTAAACAAGGAGTGTTGGTCTGGCAAACGGAGGAAAGCTGAGATGGCAGACAAATAACCCTTGAGGGTGCCCAGAGCAGAGTCCTGCTGGGCTAAGGAAAGAACAAACAGAAGAACCTCAGAAAGAAGGGCAGAGAAGGGGTCAACAGACTTGTTGGTACACCATGTCAAAAACTTGTCTAACAACAGGCACATACTGTTTTGGTGGAGGGACGCATGGCTGCCAAGATAACATCACAGACTTCTGGCAGAAGGTCAAATCTTTCAACTGCCACCACTCAATCTCCACAAGAAGGCAAAGTCTGGACAGGTTCGGGTGGAGAACTGTCCCCTGCTGCTGCAACAGAAGATCCACCCGAAGAGGCAGTCTGATTGGAGAGTCGATGGCCATGCCAATTTATTATCGATCTCGTTGAATATATTTCAAAACTAATGTTGGTGTAGCACTCCCGGAGCACGGCACGACCAAGTATCAGGATACGCTCATTTGCTTTTTGAAGGGCATCCATATTAACACTAGTTTTGAAATATACTCAACGAGATAGATAATAAATAATTATTCAATATCCGTCTGTCAACAAATGGATTTCTAATATCGGCATCATTTTAATTGAGATCAGAGAGTCCTGAGGAAGTCAAAGGGGTATTCCCCAGACGAAACACGTGTTGACGATGTGAAAGGACTGTGACGGGAACATTGTTGAACACAAGAATTGATAAGAAGAATAAAGAATACTGTGATATAAACTACGGATGAACATTTCATTTATGGACATTCATAATTCATGTTTTTCTTTGTCATATGAGTCCCGCTCAGTTGTAGTATTGTTGGACAACATTGTTTGTTATCTGGGTTATAGGGGGGAATTCCCAGTGAGTAGGCACCATATATGATAATAATCAGGTGACTTTAATTTGAGAGGGAGCGCCATTTACCTGATGTAAGTTACCCCGGGGAAGTTTGATTGGCCATGCTCAAGAGCTCTGGATACAAGACTCTTCTTGCCCAGTCCGGGCCACAAGAATGAATTGGTCCTGATTGTTCTTGATCTTCTTGAGTACGCTGGACAGAAGTGTTATAGGCGGAAAGGCCAAAGGAGGCCTGAGTTCCACTCAAGACGAAAAGCGTTGCCAAGCGAGTGCCACCTTGGAAACTCCAACTTGCAAAACAGCTGACATAGCACATTCTCGGCGGAGGCAACCAGATCTAACCAAGGATCTCCCCACTGCTAAAATAGATCTTGTGCCACATCCAGATGGAGACGTCATTCGTGATCGACCAGGCACCGGCGGCTGAACTTAGCCACTCTGGCGTTCAGAGACCCTGCCAGATGTTGACCCACTGGATATGCCCTGCTGTTCCAGTCATGTCCAGAGGCAGAGAGCCTCCTGACTAAGGGTCCACAACCCCACTCTGCCCTGCTTGTTTCAGTACCACATGGTGGTGGTGTTGTCCGTAAACACCTGCATCGCTTTCCCCTTTGAGAGAGGGAAGGAATGCTTTCAATGCCAGTCAAATCTTCCTGAGTTCCAAAAGGTTGATATGGAACTCGGACTCCGCCAGAGACCAGACACCCCTGGTCTCTGCCTCTCTCATGTGGCCGCCTCATCCCAGGAGTGACGCATCTGTCACTACGGTAAGATCAGGTTGGGGAAGGAAGAGGGATCCGCTCTTGACCCAATCGAGGTTCAAAAGCTAGTTCTGCAGTCCCCTCCGAGATCTGGACCTTGTCAGAAAGATTTCCCTAATTCTGCGCCCAATGGAACTTCAGGTTCCACTGCAGAGCCCGCATATGCCATCTGGCATGAGTCACTAGCAGGATGCAGGAGGCCATGAGGCCCAGCAGCCTCAGAGTCATGCTCACTGAAATCCAAGATAGATGCTGAAACATCGGAATCATAGGCTGAATTGACTCGCCGCTCTGGAGGATAGGTCTGAAACTGCACTGTGTCCAGAACAGCCCAGATAAAAGTAAGTGTCTGAGAGGGAGTCAGGTGTGACTTTGGCACATTTATAGTGAATCCCAGTGAATGCAGGAGATTCGCTGTAGTCTGGAGGTGGGAGACGACATCCTGGGGCAAATTTGCCTTCAACAGTCAGTCATCAAGGTAGGGGAAGACTGACACCCCAACCTGCACAGATGAGTTGCAACCACAACCATCACCTTGGTGAACACCCAAGGGGTACTGGTAAGGCCAAAGGGGAGCACGGTGAATTGAAAATGCTGGTGACCTACCAGGAACCGCAGGTAGGATGAGAATTTGGAAATAAGCGTCCTGTAAGTTCAATGCTACCACCCAGTCTCCAGGGTGTGGGGCAGATGAGACCTGAGCCACAGTGAGCATTTTAAACTTCTCCTTCATGAGGAAAAGATTGAGGGACAGGTTGTCAGGGATAGGGTGGAGGCCCTTGTCCTTTTTGGGCACCAGAAAGTAGCAGGAATAACTACCACAACCTACTCCTGGCACAAGGACCCTCTCTATGTTTCCCTTGGCAAAGAGAGTTGATACCTCCTTACAGAGAAGTGCCAGGTGATCCTCCATCATGCAACTGCAGGACGGTGGCATGGATGGAGGGGTAGTCTTGAAGGGGAGGGAGTAGCCCCTGCAGATTATTTGCAAAACCCACCTGTCTGACATGATGATGATCCAGTGGGGCAGGTGATGGCGAATCCTGCTGCCAACTGGTCCCTGGTAGGGAAGTGCCAGATCAGAAAGGCTTGCAGTCTTCATCAGAGTGAGGTCAGTGGACTGGCTAGACCGCTGGCTCCCAGATCCACGCAGATGCTGGATCCCACACTCTCGGTCTCGCAGAGGCTGCGCAGCAGGTGGCGTGGTAACTGGCAGTAAACAGATGTGGCTGGGCACCCCTTCTGTAGCCATGAAAGGGGCAAAAAGCAGACCACGGGGGTGAGGGGCAACCGCGAGGCCAAGGGACCGAGCCGTAGACCGAGACTCCTTAAATTGTTCAAGCGCAGAGTCTGCTTTGTCCCTGATAAGACGTTTGCCATCAAAGGGCATGTCTATCAGAGGAGATCGGACAGTCTCTGAAAAGGCAGAGGTATGTAACCAGATGTGGCGTCTCAAACCACCGTCGAAGCAACTGATCTGCCCAGAGAGTCGGTCATATGTAGCCTACATCTGATGGTGAACTTGCCACGTCTCGCTCTTCAGCAACAGCTTGGGAGAGCATGGCATGTGCCTCCTCCAGGACCTGTGGTAGCACTTGCGTGACTATGTCCCATAAAGTATGGATGTATCGGCCCAAAAGGTGTGCCATGTTCATCGAGGGGAATGCCAGGAAATCTTCAGAAGATGGTCCAGCCTCTTTGATTTCACCATGGAAGGTCGAGGCTAGGATGACCAAGCTCTTAGGGGTAGGATGTTGGGTCAGGAAAGACGGGTCATTAGGCACAGGCCTATGGCATCAGGCGATAGTTCTATTAACAGGTGCCCCTATGCTGGGCTTGGACCATGTTCCCAGCAGGACATCTGTGACGGGTTCATTGAAGGGCAAAAGGGGTTCTGATGTGGAAGCCCCAGGCTGAAGCACCTTGGTCAGAAGGTTAGTCCTGACAGCCACTGAAGGCAGCTCGAGGCCCCGTACCTCAGCTGCTCTTCTCACCACCATGGAGTAAGAAGCTCCCTCCTCCATAGCCACGATAGGGGGAGAAAGCATACCAGCGTCAGGTGAAGTAACCAACCCATTGGCTTCACCCAGTTCCTGAGTCCAGTTCATGGGATCTTCCAGCTGGTATTCTAAAGGGTCCAGCGACCCCTCCATACCCTTATCGAATTCAGAACCATAGGAACAAGGGTTGAAATCTGATCTAGGGGGCAAAGGCCCTGCCGTAGACGGAATCGGCATCAAGCAACATAATTCCAGCTCCATTTCAGAGTTGACACTGAATATAGGGTTGATGCAGCATGTGGGTCTGGGCAGGGTCGGGAGCACTGATGCTTGAACCAATGTCAGGGAAGGTCAAAGTACGACCAGCACTGGTTTGGATCTGGAAGCAGATTCTTGGGTGCTCCTCAAAGCCGAAGCTGCTGGAGTGGAACACGAAGGGGCCTCTGCCAACCCTATGAGGCCCGAGGGCTCTCCAACAGGGCTGGCCTGCCCAAAAATGAGCTGCATGGCCTCACAAAACTCTTTCAGCTGGGCAGGGGTGGCTCTGGCTCCCAGGAATTCGGGGAGGCGCGGAGCCGACCCAGAAGTGGGCTACTTAGATGGAGGCCTAGAGTGAGGACGCTCCTTGCCTTGCAACGCATCGTCCGACTGACGAGGTGAAGTTGAAGATTACTTGTGTTTCTTTGACTTCTTCTTCTTACCCAAATGTCCTGAAGATTTAGAATGGGAGGAAGAGGAGTGGTGGTGGATGAGGCTCCGTGAGTGGTCTCAGGATCTTCCTCTCAACCGAGACCAGTAGCCGGACGCCGGGCCACGAGCAGCTTCAGGGACCGCTTCCTCAAAGCCATCCAGTTTACGGCCCGGCAGTCGGTACACAACTTAGGGTCATAGTCGGGATCCAAGCACCACAAACGCACCAGGTGCAGCTCCGTCACTGACATCATGCGGTGGCAAGAGTTGCAGAGCTTAAGTCATCTTTTTGGACATCTTCGACACACCAGAAAAGTCCAAAAAACTTTAGCAAAATTAAAAAATTCAGTCAACAAACAACTGAGAGTAGCTTTTTTTCTGGATTTGCATGTAGGCTGGTGCTGAAAGAAAAGTGCTGATGTTAGTGCACCGGGGTGGCACTTATGTACGACCCAAAACATCATATCTGGTAACCACGATGTCAACGAAGGACACGGAGTCAACCAACGCCATCTAATGGTGCAACTCAAAGTCTCTATGAGATGTATACTTTTTTAACTTTCAGCCACATTGCAAAACAGCCACACTACTGTACAGCATGACTAAAACAATTGACAGCATCAATATAGCTTATAGGCTTTGCCAATCCTGGTTCTCTCAACCAGACTGTAGACCTAGGTTTCAATGCTGATAGGTGGTTGAGAGATAAGGGAGCATTAGGGACCAGCCTCTCCAGCACCAGCAGGAAAAGCCTTAAAAGCGGCTCTTTGCACACCGAGCAGCAGAAATGAGCATATACTGTAATGTAGTTTTCTCAATATTGTCCCATGGCCTAAAAGTAGTGAAAAATCCATGGATGTGAAGAAATGATAAAACTTATAGGCTAGTAGATGCATGATCATGTCAGGGTAAACACTAGACTCGTTCCACTGCTTCCTGCAGAAGATATATCCTCTTGCTTGGGGAGCAAGGGTAGCTTTCTACAAGGATGTACTTAAAAGCATGTAATCCATGTTGTATTCCAGCACAACTGCTTTAGAACAGAGCTGGAAGATTGAAACCAAAGTGCTATTATTCAGCCAGCACTGGCCTCACCATAGTCCTTTATTCAGGTGAGGGAATAGGGAGAGAGCAAGCAAAAACAATACAGGTGGGTGTGGGAGAAAAATGGCAAGAACCAACAGGGAAGGAGGTACAGGGTGACAGGTGAAGCAGCAATGAGGGAGAAGAAAGGGGCAGGGCAATCGATGACATGGCAAGCAACAAATGAGGGACAGGGCATGAAACCAAACAGGAGTATCTAATTTATTTTTATACATCTAAGACGCAATTATTGACAGAAACTCCACAATGGCATGCATCTCACACCAAATATTATCCCGAATCTTAACTTGAGCTTTGTTTCTTACCTTTCCAACATCCAAGGGTGGCTTAGTTGTCACTTATGAATACTTTTGGGGATATTTCCACCAAAGAACTAGTTGAGATCTTAGAGTTCAGGAAATCAATAAATATTGTGGTTCTTCAAAGAATTCTATGTTGGTGCCCTCTCTTTCTTAACTGTATGTAACCATTGTTAATTCCAGTCTTGGCAGCTATTCCCAGCACTGATACAATTATATAGGCCTTTTTCCATCTCTGAAGCAGCAGATGTGCAGGGACCTCCAAGACATTGAGCATTATATAGACTCCTTGTCAAACGTTCATTGACTGCTAGGAGCTTAAGCAGTCTTTAGAATTTCTTCCCATATTTACACAACCCAGGCATTCACCGCACTCCATATTCTCTACCATATTCTGAGTAAGAAACATCAATTTATCTGCTATCTTCGTCAACCTTCACCTCCTCTTGTTTTAAACATGAGCAGTAATACTTTAACTGAATTTATTCTTTACGATGAGAGGCATTATAGGTCAGGTAACACTGATTTAAGGTGATCTAACCTCCCTAATGAGGAAGCGTGCCTCTATGATAAAGGAACAGCAGCACAAACATATCTCTTTAGCATGGGTGTAAGTCTCAGGGCTAATTTTTAATATTTACATAATACTGAATCTAAACTCCATTGCTTGATTAAGTGGCTCAAAGACTACCATCAACAATCCTCTTATTGAATTGTTTGAAACAATGTATAGATTTTGAACCCTGAAAATGGAAACTCATTGGCATTGTTTACACTGAGAAGCAATCCTGTTAAAATTTGTCACAGATGTAATAGTTGTACAGGTGTGCAAATTTTTCCTTTCAAATGGACATTTACCTAAGATCAGCTCTTTTGTCTTCTGGATGATTTCAATAATCTAGGTACTGTTATTGAGGAGTACGTTTGTAATGTATTAACAATGAGTCTGATGAAGCCTCTGTTATGAGAGGTAATGCAACTCGGAATTGATGAAAAATTATTCCTACTCCTCACTTTTCCTTTTGGGAGTGTGTTATAACTCCAACAAAATCCTATATAAACACAAGGATCAACAGAAGCACAGATGGAATTTTTTATTGCAATTACTCCTGAGTCAAACCACACTGAAACCATACTTAGCCTCTTGTATAAATAATTTGTGGAATGTGGTAATTGTATTTGTGATTTGAGAATGCTAGAAACATTGCATCACTTTACACAGAATATCCTTTTTCTGGTATTCATCTGAGGTAGGGTTAAACAAAGTATTTTTTTTAATAATTGAGGAAAGGGTAGGCAATCAAAAGTCTGTTCTTTGCATTACTCAAATTTGGCAAAGTCTCACTTTGCATAGTGAGCAACTTACATACACATACACAGGGACCCTCAGTGTCACATTTGAAGATGATGCGCAGGAATTTTTTTTTTTAAAACAAGTGCCGATCCCTATGCTTGTTTTTAGAAGCCCCCAGGATGAGCCAGGTCCTGGTGGGGTATTAATTTTTATATAATTGGGGATGGAACACACACGGCCTCCCTCCCTGGACCAATATTGGCCCTGGGTACCCCATCCCCTAGGGCATGGGCACTTTTAAAAACAGGGAGGGGGTCGGGGACCCCATCCCACACTGATTTTGACCCCAAGGACCCCTTCTCGCAGGGCCTGGCTATGCATAGGTCCTTCCATCTAGTGTTGGGCTCAGAGTCTTACAAGTTGTTTTTCTTCAAAGAAGTCTTTTCAGTCACGGGATCAAGTGACTCCTCTTCTTCGACTCCATTGCGCATGGTCATCGACTTCATCTTAGATTGTTTTCCCGCAGAGGGTAAGGTAGGAGTGTAAAAAACAACTTGTAACACTCCGAGCCCAACACCAGATGGCGGGATGTGCACAGCATGTGTATCTGCAGCTACACATGCCACCGAACATATATATATATATATATGTACAAATGAATGTGCAACTTAAACGGCTACAGGCTCCCGGGGAGGAGGGAGGGCGCATGTGAATCTGCAGCGGAACATGCCATGAACAGATGTACACTGGGTAAGTGACATTTTCCATTCGATGGCATGTGTAGCTGCAGATACACATGCTATGCATAGACTACAAAGCAGTTTTCCTCCCATAAGCGGTGGTCAGCCTGTAGGAGTTGAAGTTGTTTGAAATAGTGTTCTTAGTACAGCCTGTCCTACTGTGGCTTGTTGTGTTGCTAACACATCTACACAGTAATGCTTGGTAAATGTATGGGGTGTTGACCAAGTGGCTGCTTTACAGATTTCTGTCATTGGTATATTTCCTAGAAATGCCATTGTTGCTCCTTTCTTCCTTGTGGAATGTGCATTTAGGGGGGTTACTAATAGCTGCCTTTTAGCTTTTAGGTAACAGCTTTGGATGCATTTTACTATCCATCTAGCTAGTCCTTGATTTGAGAGAGGATTACCAGTTTGTGGTTTTTGGAATGCGACAAATAACTGTTTAGTTTTCCTAAATGATTTTGTTCTGTCAATGTAATACATTAAAGCTCTTTTAATGTCTAAGGTATGCAGCGCTCTTTCTGCTACTGAGTCTTGCTGTGGGAAGACGACTGGAAGTTCCACTGTTTGATTTATATGAAACGGTGAGATGACTTTAGGTAGGAATTTTGGGTTTGTGCGAAGTACTATTTTATGTTTGTGTACTTGTATAAAGGGTTGTTCAATAGTGAATGCTTGTATTTCACTAACTCTTCATAATGAAGTGATTGCAACGAGGAATGCTACTTTCTACGTTAGATATTGAATCTGACACGAGTGCAAGGTTTCAAAAGGTGGACCCATGAGCCGTGTGAGTACAATATTGAGATTCCATGAAAGCACTGGTGGTGTTCTTGGTGGTATGATATGTTTTAGCCCTTCCATGAAGGCTTTGATGGCAGGACTCTAAATAGAGACTTGTTTTGTATATTTTGTAAATACGCTGAAATAGCTGTGAGATGTATTTTAATGGATGAAAAAGCTACATTTGCTTTTTGTAGATGAAGTAAGTAACCTACAATGTCTTGTATGGATGCTGAAAGAGGTGTTATGTGTTTGGATTGACAGTAAAAGACAAACCTTTTCCATTTGTTTGCATACCAATGCCTGGTAGTGGGTTTTCTTGCTTGTTTAATTACTTCCATACATTCTGGTGGAAGATGTAGATATCCAAACTTTAAGACTTCAGGAGCCAGATTGCTAGATTGAGTATTGCTGGATTTGGATGCCTGATTAGTTGTTTGTTTTGTGTCAACAGATCCGGCCTGTTTGGCAGCTTGATGTGTGGTACTATTGATAGGTCTAACAATGTCATGTACCATGGTTGACATGCCCACGTTGGAGCTATAAGTATGAGTTTGAGTTTGTTTTGACACAATTTGTTAACCAGAAATTAAATGAGCGGGAGAGAGGGAAAAGCATAAGCAAATATCCCTGACCAGTTGATCCATACAGCATTGCCCTTGGATAGAGGGTGTGGGAACCTGGATGCGAAGTTTTGGCATTTTGTGTTCTGGCTGGTGGTGAATAGATCTATGTCTGGTGTTCCCCATTGGTGAAAGTACTTGTGAAGTACTTGGGGGTGAATTTCCCACTTGTGTGTTTGCTGATGATCCCTGCTGAGAACATCTGCTAATTGATTGTGAATCCCTGGAATGTACTGAGCTACCGGGTGAATGTTGTTGTGAATTGCCCAATGCCAATTTTTTTGTGCTAGAAGACAAAGTTGTGATGAGTGGGTTCCTCCCTGTTTGTTTAGTTAGTACATTGTAATCATGTTGTCTGTTTTGATGAGAATGTGTTTGTGAACGAGAAGAGGTTGAAAGGCTTTGAGTGCTAGGAATACAGCTAGCAATTCTAAGTGGTTTATGTGAAGTTGTTTGTGTTTGTTGTCCCATTGTCCCTGAATGTTGTGATTGTTGAGGTGTGCTCCCCATCCAATCATTGATGCATCTGTTGTAAGTGTGGCTTGAGGCACAGGGTCTTGAAATGGCCACCGTTTGTTTAAATTTGTGGAATTCCACCACTGAAGCGAGATGTGTGTTTGGCGGTCTATCAACACTAGATCTTGAAATAGACCATGTGTCTGTGACCATTGTTTTGCAAGGCACTGTTGTAAAGGCCGCATGTTTAGTCTTGCATTGGGGACAATGGCGATGCATGATGCCATCATGCCCAACAGCTTCATGACAAACTTGACTGTGTACCGTTGGTTTGGCTGGATGTGTAGTAATATATTGTGGCATGATTGTACCCTTTGTAGACTTGGGCTTGCAAGTGTTGTTTGGGTATTTAATGTGGCGCCTAAATACTGTTGAACCTGCGCTGGTTGTAGGTGAGATTTTTGGTAGTTTATTGAGAACCCTAGCGTGTGTAGGGTCTGTATTACATAATGTGTATGGTGTTGACACTGTGTCTGACTGTTGGATTATACTAGCCAGTCGTCAAGATATGGAAAGACATGGATATGTTTCCTACCTATGCAGGCTGCGACTACGGCAAGGCATTTTGTAAATACTCTGCGAGCTGTTGTTATCCCGAAAGGTAACACCTTGAACTGGTAATGTTTTCCTTGTATTATGAACCTGAGATATTTTATGTGCGCTGGATGGATGGGTATGTGAAAATACGCATCTTTGAGATCCAGGGTTGCCATAAAATCTTGTTGTTGTAACAGTGGGACTACATCCTGTAGTGTTACCATGTGAAAGTGTTCTGATAGGATGTAAAGATTGAGAGTTCTGAGATCTAGTATTGGTCTCAATGTTCTGTCTTTTTTGGGAATGAGGAAATACAGATAGTAAACCCCCGTTCCTATTTGACAATGTGGTACAAGCTCTATGGCTTGTTTGAGTAATAGTGATTGTACTTCTGCTTGCTACATTGAAATGTGTTGGGAGGAGAGTTTGTGTGGTGTTGGAGGTATATCTGGAGGAATGTGTGAAAATTCTATGCAGTAACCATGTTGGATAATGGATAAGTCCCAATTGTCTGTTGTGATGGGTAACCAGTGTGTGTGGAACTTTTGCAGTCTTCCTCCCACTGGGGAAGTGGGAAGCATGTTTCTGCTTTGTGTGTGTGGTTTGCTTTGAGGGCTGATATTTTCCCTTAGTTCTGGGAAATTGGCCACTGTAGGTTCCTCAAACCCCCCTCTTTGGTACTGTGGCTGGTAAGACGGTTTAGATTGTGAGGTAGATGCCTCAGATGTCTGGGCTCTAAAACCCCCCCTATATTGAGGCTTTCGAAATGAGCCTCTGTACTGTGTTGAGTAAAGCGCTCCCATAGCTTTAGCAGTGTCAGCGTCCTTTTTCATTTTTTCAATGGCTGTATCAACCTGTGTGCCAAACAGCTGTTTTCACTAAATGGAATCTTAAGGACAGCTTGCTGGATTTCGGGTTTAAAGCCTGATGACCGAAGCCATGCGTGTCTTCTAATGGTGACCGCTGTATTGATTGTTCTTGCAGCTGTGTCTGTGGAATCTAACACTGACCTGATTTGATTATTTGTAATGGCTTGCCCTTCCTCGACTATTGCTGGGCTCTTTTCTATTGACCCTTGGGGAGATGCTGGATGATATCTTTCATCTCGTCCCAGTGGGCCCTATTGTACCTAGCCATTAGCGCTTGGGAATTGGCTATTCTCCATTGATTAGCCGCTTGCAATGCTACTCTTTTACCCGCAGCATAAATTTTCGTGCTGTACTGGAGACTGTGCAGTGGGGGTAATAGGTGGAGAGACAGTTAGTTGAGGAGAATGAGGAGGAGACTGGTGCGGTGAGAACTGAGGAGGTGGAGATTTTTGTCTGGGTTTTGGCACTTTAGCCGGTGGCTGGTCAGTGTCCAAATGTCCCTGAAAGGCCAGCTTCCTTTTTGTTTTTAGAGGAGGTGCAGTGAGGATCTTGCCAGAGTCTTTATGAATTTGAATTCTGTTTTCATCAAATTCCTCCATTTGCGTAAGTTCCTCCACAAATCTATGGCTTTCTTTCAGTTGTTTGGAAAGTCCATGCTCCTCTCTATATATGGGTCTTTTCAGCTTCGAAGCCGGTTTCCTCGGGATCAAAAGGCCTGGAGTAGACGTTGGCCTCAGCTCCAAGAGGGATTTTCGAGGCTTCAACACGATGGGTCAGTGCTTGACTATTTCAGAGCCCGTGCTTCAGTGGCGTGTCCTTTCTCGCTGCCGAAGTTATTGCTGGGTCACCGGCAGTCTTGTACTGGGTGGAGCTAGGGCCTTCTGGCAGAGGCATCCTGAGGCCTTGTGTTTGGGCTAGGATGGGACAGGGGCAGGCGTACTCACCAGCTGTCCTGCTGTGATTGGTTTGTCGTTGTCTGACTCATGCTCGGAGTCGGATCCCCGAACGGAGACTGCGGTGTGCATAATCTCCTCCTCTTCTACGTCGAGACGTTCAGTGCTTCTGAACGCCATTTCCAACCTTCGCCCCCTTCGGTTTTGTAGAGTCGTCTTAGAGCGGAAGGATCTGCAGGCCCCACAAGTATCCTCTCGGTGGTCTGGAGATAGACACAGGGTACAGACATGATGTTGGTCCGTATAAGGGAACTTGGCGTGGCACCGAGGGCAGAAACGAAACGGGGTCCGGTCCATGAGGCTTCGATGAGGCTCTGGTTGGGCCGACCAGGCCTGAGTTGGCCGTGGGTGCCCCGAGGGCAAGTAGAGAGCTGTATCTGCCGGTACCGAAGTGTTGATGATAGATGGTACGCATTCGAAACAATACTGACGAATTTAGAGAGTTTGTAGTACTTTTCCGACTCGAACTACCGGAGCGAAAAGAAACACGTCCGAACCCGATGGCGGAAAGAAAACAATCTAAGATGGAGTTGATGTCCATGCGCAATGGAGCCGAAGAGGAGGAGTCACTCGATCCTGTGACTCGAAAAGACTTCTTCAAAGAAAAACAACTTGTAACATTCCGAGCCCAACACTAGATGGCAGGACCTATGCATAGCATGTGAATCTGCAGCTACAGGTGCCATTGAACATATATATATAGAGATAGAGATAGATAGATAGATAGATAGATAGATAGATAGATAGATAGATAGATAGATAGATAGATAGATAGATAGATAGATAGATAGATAGATAGAAGTGTAAAACTAAATGTCATTTGAATTTAAGATTGTGTGGGATCTTTAAAAATTCCTTGGGCCAGCCACTGTTGCAGAATGTACATCCAGAATCAACCCCACGGCATAAGATTGCTTGAAATGTTCTGCCTGTAAGATGACTGGGTAGAATCCTGGAGAAGTCCAATGAGCCTCAAAAACAATATCAGCAAACAATGAGCCAGGATTAGATAAAAATGGCAAAATATGGCGAACAAATATGTGACACATGTTTTTCAACACGTTGTTGTTTGCATGAAGGAGACTGTGATCTTCTGGTGCGCTTGGTTCGCCAGTTTCTGATAAATCCCTGAACTACATACTCTCAGGAGACGCACTCATGAATGGATAGTTTTTTGAGCCTGGTCTGTATTTTTAAAACTTTCAGTCCGGAACATATGACTGAGGATCAGCGGTCTCTGACCTATATTGCATTTGAGAAACTTACCCACAACCTTTGGTAGCTTCTGACGACCCAGGGGGATTCTGGGTAACTTCATGCTGATCCGACTGAATCTGCCACAAAGACGCCTGGATGCCTTCTTGCTTGCGGAGGGTTCTTGGTTTGCACTACAAGATGATGAAAATATAGTTTGAATGCAAAAGATAAACATCAAAATAGTTTGTCAAGCAAAGAGCCAGCATATAACTAACAAACCGAATCAATGTCTAATTCAATTGACCACACCTCCTCTAGCCATTTGAACAGTCTGTATTGCTGAATGACTGTTTATCTTTACGGTGTCTGGACACAGGAGGAAAGTGCAAGATACAGTGGTGATTGGTGCAGGTGAAGATAGAGAGTGGCATGTGACAGGCAGGCATCATATAATACACACACATATATTTCATATATACTACTCAGTAGCAGTTGCCAAAGTATACATATAAATTAAGTCATGATTCCCATAGGTGGAGCTTTTATGTTTTGCCGATACATTTTGGGCCATTTGATGAAGCTTCACAAAAAGTTCCAAAAATGAATTTATCCACCTCTGCTGTTTCCTGCAAAGTTTGGTGGTGGTCTGTTAAGAAGAGACTGAGAACATATTTATTTTTTACATGTTAATTCCAATAGAAATTTTGAGGAGCGGTTCAGAAAAAATGTTTGAACAGAATCTGGCAGAAACTTAGATCCTTACTCAGAAAGTGTTTTTTTGTCATTTGATGTAACTCATTTCAGCAGTTTTTCAGAACTTCGCATTTAAATTATAGTGATATCTGAACAGTTAGTCCTGAGGTGCTCCCACAGTAATACAAATTGAAAAACAGAGCATTCCAAGTGGCCAAGAGAATTTTTTTTGCATTTCCCATTTGGTCTCTACAGAACAGGCAATCTGATTGGCTGTCCACAACATGACAAAATATGTTGTGGCCACCATTTCATGACACAGGAACTCGCCCTAAAAATAAATTTGTAAAAATATAGAAGAGGCAGTGTTTAGGTACCCTGATGCACCTGGCATTTCTGGGTGGGCAGGGCAGAGGACCTCAGGAGACAAAAAATGGGAAATAAAAAGTGCCACGGATCTGGTGGTGGTCCTGTGGGACCCTGAGTGGCCTCCCAGTCACATACCACAGGATGTTCTGTGGGAGACTATTACTATGAGGTTACACAAGCTTCCATGAGTGAAGCTTGTGCGGCTTGCCCTACTGCAGGGTAATGCTTGAACTGCAGTACCTTGGGTTCACTGTAGTACTGACAATAAAAGTAAATAAATAAATGTGAGATGGGGTCTGTGGGGCAGGGGGGTTATGGCCCTCTAGGCAGCGGGTGCACAGCGTGACAGCAAGCCAGGCCCTGGGTTCAGTTTCATACCGCACAATGCTGAAGGCTATATGCAGCCAGGTTTGGCTCAACTGTGCTCAGTGAGGTAGTTGGTTGAATATTATTTGAAAAAACAGGAAATTCACTGAAAAAAATAAACAACAAAAAAAATAGTTTAAAGTGACGTTCTAGTTGGATATGCTAATAAGAGCTAACTTTAAATCAAAAACTCTCTGAAATTTACAGAAAAACACAAAAGTTTAAGTGATGGAATAGTTAGGTATGGTAATAAGATTTTAGCTTTAGTTTAAGAAAGCTCTAGAAATTCATGGACAAAAAACAAAGGTTAAAGTGACTTTATATTGAGGTCTTGTAAAATAACTAACATTTAAAAACAAAAAAACACACTGAAATTCACCAATAATACTTTACTCAGTTAACCTTAATTACGTCCTTATCATGCACTGCTTTTGACTTCACGTTACATCGCTCGTAACATGTTAAATGACATAATTGATGACTTCACTAGGCACATCTCAAAAGACGTCATTGATGACATCACTGATATATATACTTGGAGAGAGCACATATTGAGTGTTGGTGGTGTTGTAAAATGCTCTCTACAAATGAGCTAAAGCTTGGGAGCTATTTAGGGTGATGTGAATCTGCTGCTCCACATAAACCAACGAAAACCCAGAACCCAATTCATCACATGCAGTACTAATGTTGTCATTTAAGACCTGCAATGTTCATGTGAGCTTATATATGTAGGGAGCACCATACATTTGGTACATCAGAGTATCCTGAAACATACGAGGCCTATCACAAATCAGGTCAAAACATTATTCGGTAGCCCAACACTTTGCACACACCATTACAGTGACTGGAAAAAACTGAAATTCTTTGGGATTGAGCATCTGAAGATAATAGGGATAGGGATAGGACTGCAACACTGAGAAAATGTGAATCCAAACTGATAATTGAACTTAATACAGAACCTCCTCATAGTTTAAACTCAGATGAAGAGTTACATGTTTATATCTTAAAATTATGATGTTGATACTATGAGATTTTCTGGTTTTTATTGTTCTGTATGTAACTGTTTTAAGTAGAGATGTTTTGCATTTTGTGTTCTATGCACTTAGATGATAGATGTGTTCTGCTTTTTCAGGGAGTTACGTTCAAGTCTTTCAGTTCTTGAAGAAGTTGTATCAAGTATATGGATATTTACTGAAAAACATCACCTGCCATTTAGTACACCCATGATATTTACTAACTAAATCCCCACTCTTTTTATTCTCTGCTTAGAGACTGAACAAAGTCCAGGCCCTCAACTGTTTAATGGTAGGTGTAAAATGCAGTGTAGGAAACCTACATGTTTATTAAATTCATATATTTATGTAGCATAGTTCTGGCCACATGGGATGCACATCACTTCACAAGTAGTCTAAAGTTTACAATAAAGTGAAATAAATACAGAATGGAGAAGTTTAGTTTAAAACTGACACTTAAAATCATTCTTCAGTTTTAAGGTATAGTTTGGGCAGGTACTGTTTTAGTCTTTTCCTGAAGATAACCTCATTTGAACTGAGTTCTTCGGGGTGTCTGTTTCAGATTTGAGGAGTTAGGCATGAAAAAGCCTGGTAGGCAGTTTTTTAATGTTTGCTTTTAGTGATTTCAAGTAAAAGACTGTATTTGGCTCTGCTATATTTTTCAGATCCTGTGGTGTGGAGTTTATTTTCCTGTATCAAGGCAACACTGGGGGGGGGTGCTTTCTCTGAATGTAGTCAATTAATCTGTCTTTCAGGGTGAACTATGTAAGGTGCCTTACATTATGAATGATACAATGGCTGGGAGGAGCCAAGATGGCGGCCGGGATGGACGCCTAAACGAGCGCTCCGTCCAGGGCCCGCCTGTAAACATCCTTCAGGGTGCTTCCCGGTACCCCACGCCGTGACTGCGGGGGGGGGCGGACCGCCCGAGGTGCATCGGAGCTGATTGCGGGGGCTCCGGGCTGGCCGGATCAAGGCTGCGGCGCCGGTCATCCGCGGGCTCGGGAGCCGTGGGACGCAGGCCTACGCCTGGCCGGAACAGCCGCGAGGAAGTGTCGTGGCAGTTGATTCGGGCGCGCCGCGTGTCGGCGGCGCCCGAGCTTACCTGGACTTTGCTCGTTGCTGGGCGCCCGTGCGTGCCGGGAGCTGGGGGCGTGGACCTCCACCCTCGTCCACCGGCTGGAGCCTGACGGGCGGACCAGGGGATCGGGGGCTGCGCTCCGCGCCTCTGCGACGCCGGGGGTGCCTGATTGCGGCATCGAGGAACCGGATGAGACTTGTGGACCTGGGCCGCCTCCCCAATGAGCGCAGGAAGTGCGGGCCCGCCTCATTGTTCAGAAGGCATTGCCCGAGGGCGGCTGACCCACGCTGTAGATCCTAGCTTGGACAGACCCGAAGAGAGGACGGATCTGATTGCTGTGAGACGCCAAGGTGAGGGGGAACGCTGACGGGGAAACTCGGTCCAAGTGGGGGGGGAGCCACCATTAACTCCCCCCCACCGCGACCTTTCTCCTGCTGATGTGGGCCTCCAAAATGGCGACGAGGGCCGCCTGCCTCTGGGGGGAGCTCCACTCCCGCGGTCCTCAGCAAAGACACCATCGACCCTGCCACGCAGAGCTGTTTTGCTCCGGAGGAGTGCCCACGCCGGGGGCGTAGGATACTTACCTGGGCCCTTGCGGTATAAACCCAGAGGGCGTGAATAGCTCCCTTTTGCTTTCCTGGATACCTGCCAGTGATCACAGGAAGGACCTCGAAACTCGTCCAGAGGCCAAGAGGAACATTTACCCCCACACCAGTGTCTCGCCTATTTGCGCTTACCGCTGCCCCCGCGCCTACCCAACTGGGGGCGCCGCCGCTGGCTGGTCTCACTGCTGCAGATGTGGGGACTTAAATCCTAATTCAACGTGCAGCGGTCTTGCCTTCACAGAGGGTGCAACATCCTGCTCTACGGCGGCCCGGCGCCGTGGGGCGGTGGGCGCACTGTCGTCCCCCACGCCCTACCGCGTGCACTTGGACATACGTGCTGGGCACACAAAGCTAAGAATAAGCCCTGCCCAGGCTCCACTAACTAACGTTAAAACTGGACTAGCAAAGGTCATGGCACACTGAGTACAGCAATCAAGAGGTCGATTCCCTAAGCATTCTGTGCCAAGCCGCACGCAATCACTCCCCACAAGGTAATTCATAAACTAGTCATAATGGCAGGCAGGGCCAAAACATCCAGGAACCTGGACCGCAACACTCTTGGAACAACATCTAATGACCAACAGACAAATCTGTCCCTACAATCCCTGGAGAACACCCTCATGTCGCACTCAGCACAATTCGAGAAAGTGTTACAGGCGATAATGGACACTAAGGGGGTCATTCCAAGTTTGGCGGGCGGCGGTTGCCGCCCGCCAAACTTACCCCGTCAAATGACCGTTCCGCGGTCAGAAGACCGCGGGGGCCATTCAGACTTTCCCGCTGAGCCGGCGGGCGCCCGCCAAGGGAGCGCCCGCCGGCCCAGCGGGAAAGGCCCTGCAACACAGAAGCCGGCTCCGAATGGAGCCGGCGGTGTTGCAGGGGTGCGACGGGTGCAGTTGCACCCGTCGCGATTTCCACTGTCTGCTATGCAGAGAGTGGAAATCATGCTGGGGCCCTGTTAGGGGGCCCCTGCACTGCCCATGCCAGTGGCATGGGCAGTGCAGGGGCCCCCAAGGGCCCCATGACACCCGTTCCCGCCATCCTGTTCCTGGTGGTAAAAACCGGCAGAAACAGGCTGGCGGGAAGGGGGTCGGAATCCCCATGGCGGCGCTGCTTGCAGCGCCGCCATGGAGGATTCTCCCAGCCGGGGGAAATCCGGCAGGAAACCGCCGGACCCGGCTGGGCGACCGCGGCTGTCGGAATCCCAAATGAAGCACCGCCAGCCTGTTGGCGGTGCTTCCGTGGTCATCCACCCTGCCGGTCGATGACCGCCAGGGTTGGCATGACCCCGTAAGTCCTCATTGGAGAATAGAATAGACGCAGTCTCACAAGACTTGAACCTCTTACGAGTGGACCACCGCAGCCTAGCGGAAAGAGTGAAAACGGCCAAAGAAGGGCTATCCGAATTAACTCCCACGGCCCAAGACAATCGAAAACAGATCCAGCGCATAGACGCAGAGTTGAAAGTGCTCTGGAGGAGATCTGAGGAGTCGGAGAGCAGGGCGCGTCGCAATAATGTGCGCTTTCTAGGGTTTCCGGAAACTATGCGGTAACCTGACGCGGAAATCTCTCTGGAACAATGGCTCATCAAAGAGGTGTTGAACGGAGCCCCATCCAAGCTCTTCTCTATTGAACGGGCGTACAGGGTTCCGAGCAGACCACCGGCCCCGGGCCAATCACCTAGACCTCTGATCGCCAGATTCCTCAACTACAGGGATCAAAATGCAATATTACAACAATTCCGCAACAAAGGCCCATATAAGTATGAGGACTCGACAATCAATGCCTACCCAGATTTTACGCAGGAGGTGCAGAACCAACGGAACTCCTATGCAAAAATCGAACTGCGCCTGCGCGAACACAACATAAAGAACGCTTTGTTATTCCCTGCGAAATTGAGGGTGATATCGGAGGACCGCACCCATATATTCACCACCCCTGAGGACGCTTGGACCTGGCTGCATGCCAAGGGCCTGGCCCGCCCAAGGGAAGACTCGGAAGGAGACGAGGCATGGCAAACAACTACCTCAAGAAAACGGACCAGGAGGCGTGGCAAGGGCCAACCCAACGTCCAACAAGCAGCAGAAGAAAGAGCAAGAATACTGAAGGAGACTCCCTTGCTCATGCAGAGCAACTTCACGCCGGCCAGGAAGCCCCCTGAATCGGGCACGGACTCGGATGTGGCAAGCTCCGTATCCACAATAACAGGCGAGCTGGGTGGGCCGAGGATCACCCCCAGATCTGCGGACGAACTCTAATCGAACTCAACTGCTTTTACGGTCCGGTGACACCAACACTGGCAGGCTCATGGAGTCAGTGGGGTCACCCCAGAGGGACGGCGGAGACTGATGCGAAGGCGCAACCAGCAATGAGTAACTTTGGTATAAATGCATAATTAACCAGGGCGGGGCGGACAGGGGGGGCGACACGGGGCGGACTGGGATGGAGCACGGAACACACATAATACCGGGGGCGCCCAACGGTACCAGCAGACTTAGGCGGTCATTCCAACTTTGGCGTGCACCAAAAGACTGCTGCCGGCATTCCAACATTCCCGCTGGGCCGGAGGGCGCTAACCAAGTTAGCGCCTGCCGGCCCAGCGGGAATGAGGCCGCAACACAGAAGCCGGCTCCAAATGGAGCCGGCAGTGTTGCGGCCGTGCGACGGGTGCAGTTGCACCCGTCGCGCTTTTCACTGTATGCTAGGCAGACAGTGAAAAGTTGGCTGGGGCCCTGTTAGGGGACCCCTGCACTGCCCATGCCACTCACATGGGCAGTGCAGGGGCCCTCAGGGGCCCCAGGACACCCCTTACCGCCAGCCTCTTCCTGGCGGTGAAAACCGCCAGAAACAGGCTGGCGGTAAGGGGGTCAGAAACCCCAGGGCAGCGCTGCCCAGCCGGATTCGTCCAGCCGGGGCAAAAACGGCAGGAAACCGCCGGCCCCGGTTTTCCGACTGCGGCTTTACCGCCGCGGTCAGAATGGGCTTTGAAGCACCGCCAGCCTGTTGGCGGTGCTTCTGTCATTCTGCGCCCTGGCGGTCCAAGACCGCCAGGGGCAGAATGACCCCCTTAGTCTGCGGAAAGATGTGAGCCCCGTAAAAGAGCCACATCTGGTAGATATGATTACTCCACCACGGAAATCCAATCAGATACGGGTATTACTACACACTTATAGGTTTAGTAGTTGCGCACAAGTAATTAGAAGGGATGGGGCTCCAGTTGGGGTGGTTGGGGTTAGTAGTTTAGTATATGCACACACGCCGGAATCACTTGAAACACAGAGGGAATTGCTGCACAAGCCCCCATCAACAAATAGCTATGCCAAAGGGGCAATGATCAAAAGGGCCAAGCCTAGGGACCGGGCCCCATACACAATGGACTATCCCAGACATTCTAATGGCGCCACACAGGAGAAATAACATAGACCAGTATGTCATGATAACATGGAACGTGAGGGGATTGGGAACGCCGAGCAAACGGTCCAGAGTATACGCACGCCTTAGGCGAATAGGAGCACACATTGTCATCCTGCAAGAGACACATATATTAGAAGCGGGCCTGCGGGAGCTACGTGCGAGATGGGGGGGCCAGCTCATAGGAACTACATACTCGGCTTACGCGAGGGAGGTGCTGATCTGGATTGCACCTGGGGTCCCATACCTCCTTTCGGCTCACAAGATAGACCAAGGAGGGAGATACGTGGTAGTGGAAGGCAGACTGGATGGCAGACAGCTGGCAGTAATCGGAATATACGCTCCAAACACCGGGATTGCAGGATTCCTGGATTCTCTCACAGCGACATTATTGACAAACCCAATGGGGAGGTGACTTCAACAGTACCCCAAATGCAGCATTAGATAGATCCCACGCCCAAGCGAGCCCGATGGTAATTAGGAAATCCCCAGGCCCATTACAGGAATGGGCAAGCTCCATGAGACTACATGATCTATGGTGCTTGGGCCATCCGCAGCAGAGGGAATACTCATTCTACTCAGCCCCACACAAAACTCACACTAGAATAGATATAATATGGGGCACCCAGGACATAGGAGCATTGATCGGTGAGTCAGAATACCTAGCAAAGACACTGTCGGATCATACACCACTGAGAGTAGCACTGAAATGGGGCAGGACACGACAGGCGATTCCCACTTGGCGTCTGCAAGTAGAAGCTCTACAGGATCAAGCATTCGCCGAAACACTGGAAACCACACTAAACCAGTACTGGGAGGCAAACACCTTGACCGCAACATCGCGAGCTATAGAATGGGATGCACAAAAGGTAGTGGTCCGAGGACGATGTATATCCTCCACGTGGGGAGTAAGACGCACCCTGCTGTTGGAAATTGGCAAACTAGAAAAAGAGCTCAGAGCGGCAGAGATAGCAGTAGCACGAGGTGAAATTCCCCACACAGTCCTAAAAGATAGGCGCACAAAATATAACGATGCTGACAGCAAACTCCAGTGCCACGATTATAACTATCACCTAATGCGTCTGCAAACAGAAGGGGACAGATCGAGCAGAATGCTGGCGTGGTTACTACGCGAGGATAGACGGCAACCCCCAATCGGGGCCCTCCGAACCGATACACACGGCATGGCCACCACACAAGCTGAGATTAACGGAACGTTTAGAGAATACTACTCATATTTATATACCAAAGGCACCTCATGCACCCCCACGCAACTTGAGTCCTTCCTAGAGTCCTTCCTAGAGTCCTTCCTAGAGGGATCTACCCTACCACAGCTCACACAAACTGACAGGGAAACAATAGAAGCCCCCCTAACAATGGGAGAAATAGAACTAGCCCTAGCACAGATGCCTAGAAATAAAGCGCCGGGCGCAGACGGCCTTCCACTGGAGTACTACACTGCCTACTCGTCCTGCCTAAAACCCCACCTGCTGAAGGTGTTCGAAGAAGTGTGGGCTAATGAATACCTACCCACATCACAGAGAGAAGCTTTGATAGTGGTGCTCCCCAAACAAGGCCGTGACCCCCACAGATGTCAATTCCTACAGACCACTAAACTTAGACTGCAAAATTCTAGGCAAAATTTTGGCAAACAGACTAGCCCCTATCACACACACGATAATACATGATGACCAAAATGGCTTTATACCAAGGCGCAACACCTACTTAAATATCCGTAGATTACTGTGCATAATGGGAGACACCCCCCCAGATGCATACAAAGAGACGGTGCTCTCACTGGATATTGAAAAGGTGTTCGACACGCTCGAGTGGGATTTCTTGCTTTCCACAATGAGCCGCATGGGAATAGACCCCAACTACACACACTAGGTCCGGACATTGTACGCTAGCCCACAAGCTAGGGTGAAGACGGGTGGGGTGATCTCCGACAGTTTCCCGACCACCAGGGGCACGCGACTGGGCTGTCCACTATCCCCGCTATTGTTCGCAATAGCAATGGAACCACTAGCGGCAAGAATGCGCTCCATGGCACACTGCTGGGGAATAGTCAGAGGCAGGGTCCACCACTCAATCTCACTCTACGCAGATGATGCATTAATATATATCCGGAAAGGGTACGAGGCTGTCCCCTCAGTAATATCTTTACTAGCTGAGTTTGGATCCCTGTCGGGCCTGGTGGTGAACTGGGAAAAGTCATGTGCGTTTCCGCTTGCAAAGTGGCCGCCCGAAAGACAAGGGGCCCCCCTACCAGGGCGCCTGAAGTGGTGCTTTGAAACGTTTAAATATCTCGGGATAAATATATACCATAACACAGAGGATCTCAGAGATGGGAACCTGGGCAGGGCGCTGAACACTATAAGAGGCTCGCTGCAGTTCTGGAACAAGCTACCGCTCTCTCCACCAGTAAAGGTGGCGATCGCGAACATGTTGATCCTGCCCAGAATGCTATACTACTTCGCAGCTCTACCGATCATTATCCCCAAAAGCTTCTTCGGCAATTTGAATACACCTCTACTGCAACTCATCTGGGGTAGGGGCAGAGCCCGGGTGGCACTGTCCACGCTGCAGCGGCCGGTAGATGTGGGGGGCCTGGGAGCCCCCAACTTTGAACGCTATTATGCAGCCGCACAACTACAGTGGGTACAGAATTGGATCCATAGACCGGCACTGGCGGAAGCCACGCGGTTGAGGACCTGGTTAAAAGAAACCCCCCTGCTGCAATGGCTAGTGTCCAAACACTCCAAGGCAAACACTGCTAACCCACTGCTGACAGTCGCACACGCCTGCTGGGTTAAATATGTGCAAAACAGGGGTTTTAAGCTCCCCTACTCCCCATATATTCCATTGGATCACCTCCCGGAGTGGACCGGGGCGAGCACGCAGGTGTTGGCAGTGTGGTCAGAGTCTGGGGTGCAGACAGTGGGCGACTGCTTTGAAGGCGGCAAGCTAATGTCGTTCGAGGCCTTACAGGCACTCACCGAGATAAATCCTGGTCAATTCCTGACATATCACGCCATATGCCATGCAATTAAAAAAACGTGGGGGGCAGGTATTATGGAACCAGAACCCTCTCCTACAATTCATCATATTCTAGAATATGATGCCCAAATAAAAGTAATATCTAGCCTGTACAAAATTCTCAATAAACCTCCTGAGCCGCATGCGGAGAAAGCCAGGGAGAGATGGAACTCCGTCCTCCCTGGCCCGATCACACTAGCCGAGTGGCCGTACGCCTTACACCACACCCGTGGAGTGTCAAGGAACCCCAGATTCAGGTACACCCAGTTCAACTACACACATCAAACATACTTGTCCCATGACAGGATTAAGTGTATGTTCCCAGACTCTGACCCGACATGCCCCAGATGTAAAGCGCTGCTGGCACACTTCTATCACATGGTCTGGGAGTGCCCTAACATACAAAAAGCATGGACGGAGGTGGTCCAGGAGATCTCCGAACTAACAGGGCTCACACTGATAGCAGAACCCAAATCCTGCCTACTGGGGCTTAGGACAAGATCTAAGAAACAAAGGCATCTGCACAGATTCGCAGACCTAGCCTGCTTAATGTACAAAAGATTAATAGCTATGCACTGGAAGGTGCCCACTGCACCCAACCGGAAATCTTGGAGCACCCTAACACTACGTTGGGCCCGCACGGAATACCAGGTTTTAAAGAAGATGGCGCGTGCGGGACAACAGCACACAGGATGTACCACGTGGGACACACTGGTAACTAAACTTGAGGCCAAAAACGATGATAAACCCCCATGAATAGGAAATACCGCACCTTCCACAAAAGCACAATCCACGTGCAGCACACGACACCGAATTGTCTTATACACCCTTCCCCAAACATGCTAACAGTCAACTAGCTCACCGGCACGAGAACAATTACAAGATACAGGGCGAACATCCAATTTCCACTATTATTAGTATTGGCAGGTCCCACTCCGAGCCACTACCGGGCTACAAGCGGTACGGCTCCAGCAGCAAAAGGCCCACACTAGCTACAAGCGCGCCCACCCCCATTGGCTACTCAACATACGCTAAAGGTTTTTTGTTTTTTTTTCTCTCAGCTATATGCAGCAAGCAATGATACTGAAGGTTAAATAGTGTTCCGAGACGTGCTTGGTGGGTGGGGGGTTGGGGTTGTTACAAGTTCTCTTTCAAGCAGATAAGTGGAATACTGTGGTTGACAATTGAACAGCTTATAATGTGTATCTGAAATATAAAACCAATAAAATACTTTTTTTTAAAAATGAATGATACAATGATTTCTCAACCTGACTACTTCTGGTAGTTAGCCACTTGATGTCAAAACCGTCTCATGGAACTTTGTAAAATTTCCCACTATGGCGAAGGCCATTATTTATAACACAGACGGTTATTAGAGGAATTCTTGCAATAAATCTAACCACTGACAATTGATCAGATAGCGTTCCAGCCCATCATTCTTTTGCCCAAGATGCCACCTCAGTTTAGACACAGCCATATGCAAATTAGTCTTGTGCCTGCTCTAACAGGAACAGGCCAGTCTGAACTGACAGATCGAGTCATCCCTGAACTGGAACATAACCAACCAGAGAGATTTCTCAGTTGGGTATAGCTTGGCTCTAGTGGGTCCGTAAGCATGGGACCCATTTCTAGGAATACCTTTGGTATTTAGGGCATTACATCAAACATATAAAAGGTAAGGAGCTGGTCTGACAATTAAAGCTGGACTGTTCCAATTGGAGCAGTATCAAAACTGTTTTGCATATGGCTGGTCCAAACTAAGGTGGCATGATGTGTAAGAAAATGATGGTTTGGAATCCTACCACAAACAATTATGAGTGGGTAGACTTTTTGTGATAATTCCTCTCATCACATTTTGTGTGTTTGTCCATTACTTGGCTAGTGGTAGATCATGCTGAACAACCACTTCTCTATGGTCGCTTGTATTTCTCCCTGGAGGGGACCTGGCATTGTAGTTGGGGCAGGACCAAGATTGTTTGCAGAAAGCAGCATAAGGCAAAAATTATGGTCTGAATTCCATCACTTTGTTTTTACAAAATTGTTTTCTGGGCACTGCATATGCATGTACAATAAACCCAGCACATATCTCAGCCATAGTTAGTGAACTTAACAAGTGCAGTATGCACTCAAAAAATATTTTGCAGGTATCTAAACCTACATTTATGGATTATTATCTTTATAAATTCATATTAGCAGTGTCATAGTCCAGCATCAGTAGTACATCATGTTGCATGTGAATACTATGCTGAAAAGAGCTACACACAGGAGATTGGATGGTGCCTGTCAATTGTGTTATCGCTTACCATAGAAAATGGCACAGCTGAAAAATTGGGACAATAAGACAGCACACCTTCCCTCTTCTGTGACAGATGTTTGTATGTGCAAAGGCGTCTTTAAAACACTACTGTGTTCATGATGAAATATAAGAAACTCTTAATGTATTAATAACACACCTAGAATTACCAATACAGATGAGTGCAGTAATTCATGGTTGTGGCATTAAGTGAACATTGCAAGTTTTTAGCCCTGAAATGGAGAATTACCAGACTTGGTCACTGATCACCATGTTTCCTGTTCATATGGCCATTTTTCTACAGGTCTCTACCAAGTTTTCCTTGGTGAAATCTGCATAGGAAAAAAAACTCAGGAGTATGATTTTCTCTGCATAAATCATAATGACGATTGAGTCTGTAATTTCATCTATTAAGTAAATCGCAATTAATGCACTACTTATAGTGAGGGCTGTTATTTGAGACTGTAATAGGTGAAATAATTTGTTTGATATTTGTGAGATGTGGATCTAATTTGTGCTATAAAAAACTGCAACATAAATAAATTATTAGAACATTGGAAGGTTGGGAGCTCCATTAAAAATAGTGGAGTGCTCCGGACTTCTAATGGCCGGTAGAAGCCCTAAGTTGAAACATTCCAATGTTGTCATTCACAGTTCTTACTGAGAACAAAGGCCTCATGGAGCACAAAGGGACTCTGGGGTTCTGCGAGGCCTTTGTTTTATTTATTAGAACATTCTGCCCGCTAGTGGTGGAATGTTCTAATAGCATTATAGCCCTTTGTAGCTGGGTTGCACTGGCCATTAAAGTCCTGCTCCCCTGTTAAAGGCTCTTGCCTTTGGCTTAGGCCTTTAACGCTGGAGCAGGCCTTTAATGGGCAGTATAGCCCTCTATTGTGTGCTATAAGGCCATAATATAAAAGAAATACAGCTTCATAGTATAATTAAAAGCCTTAGGGCCTCATTATGACCCTGGCGGGCGGCGGAGGCCGCCCGCCAGGATCCCGCCCTCCAAATTACCGCGCCGCGGTCAAAAGACCGCGGCGGGTATTACGAGTTTTCCCCTGGGCTGGCGGGCGGTTCCAGTTAAACCGCCTGCCAGCCCAGGGGAAAACGACCTTCCCACGAGGATGCCGGCTCGTAATCGAGCCGGCGGAGTGGGAAGGTGCGACGGGTGCTACTGCACCCGTCGCGTATTTCACTGTCTGCAAGGCAGACAGTGAAATACATTTTGGGGCCCTCTTACGGGGGCCCCTGCCGTGCCCATGCCATTGGCATGGGCACGGCAGGGGCCCCCAGGGGCCCCGCGACCCCCCCTACCGCCATCCTGTTCATGGCGGCTTTCCCGCCATGAACTGGATGGCGGTAGGGGGGGTCAGAATCCTCATGGCTGCGGAGCGCGCTCCGCAGCCATGGAGGATTCCAATGAGCAGCGGAAAGTCAGCGGGAGACCGCTGACTTTCCGCTTCTGACTGCGGCTGAACCGCCGCGGTCAGAATGCTCATTGGAGCACCGCCAGCCTGTCGGCGGTGCTCCCGTGGTCGGTGGCCCTGGCGGCCGAATGACCCTCTTAGTCTGTCCTAATTGCCGGTTAAAGCCCTCCCTACGAGTTTATCTGATTTAGATGTGGGGATAACATGCAGCCATTATCTTCTCAATCACTCTAGCTCCAAGATTATCACGGAGACCCATCCCCCCTTTGCAAGCATAAGAAGGCACAATCACACCGACTTCCCACAATAAAAATAGGTTGGCCACTTACTCCAAAAGGTCATCCTTCTTGCGGCACACACAGCAGCAGAACAAAAGGGATAGCAGCAGGATTAGCAGAAAGGCCACCAAGGCCCCAGCTCCAATCACTCCCATACGCTGATTGGCTTCTGAAAGAATATACAGAACACTCTGTTAGGACAAAAAATGGAAACTTAATAATCACAGACTGTTGTTTTCAACAAGTTATTTTAACATTTATTTTTAGAGAAAAAAACAGTAACATAGGAATGCCAATCTACCTTATGCTGCACAGAAGACCTTATGGGCCTGATTCCAACTTTGGAGGACGGTGTTAAACCGTCCCAAAAGCGACGGATATACCACCTACCGTATTACGAGTTCCATAGGATATAATGGACTCGTAATATGGTAGGTGGTATATCCGCCACTTTTGGGCCGGTTTAACACCGTCCTCCAAAGTTGGAATCAGGCCCTATGTCTCTTAAGCCCTGTGCTATATTAAAACCGGAGAGTTTGCTTAACCTTGTGCTATGTACCGCCAGGAATCTCTACATATAATCACTGCTATTATAATTAAACCAATTGAAAAAGGAATAATTATGCACAGCCAGAATTACCGCCTATAATTGTGCACGGCGTTGACTCTTTCCACGGGGTTTAACACACACATAGTTATTACCTAATCTGACCATGTGGTATATGTGAGCATAGGGGCTGGTGGAAAGCAGGAACTGAAGGAAGAAAGCAGGGAGAATGTTGGTTGGAGAGGGAAGCATTACATGGTCTTCCCCTACTTTAATTGAGGGTTGAGCAGGGGCCAGGAGGGAACAGGTCTAGGTTGCAAAGTAGCCATTTCCCAAAGCAACTTTATAGCTGGAAAATTGTATTCTATATTTCCTGTACCCGCTGAATCCACTCATGATTAGGAAGAGTAGGATTTCTTAAGAGATTCTGTTCTGCTCAACTTTTAATAAGGGCACAAGTTGGTTGTTGCCATGCTATGCTACGGGGCAACTGTCATATACCAGTCTCAGCCATTTTATGTCCAAGTACATCCTCAAATGCCAAAAAGGGGGTCCGAACGATTGGACATTGCCTCAATTTCCCAGTCACAACACAATATATAAACATGTAATCGTTTCCAAACATAGTCTCAAATGTCCAGCACCCCATCCACATGTTTTGCTGAATATGCTTAAAACTCCAAATGCAGATTGAAAGTTCAAACTACTCTACCATCTCAGGTGATCAATTCATCCTTGCAATTTACTAAAACTGCCCTAAATGCCCAGTGCAATCTCAAATTGCACAGTTATTCAGTCAACAGCTCACAGCAGCTTCAAAATGTGCAGCAACTGCTTAACATATCATGGCTTAGGATAAGAAGTCGTCAATTTCAAAAAAGAAAATCAGTTACTTACTGCCCATCAACCTCACCGAAAATTACTTATTTATATGGCACATTTTAACATAGGCAGTAAAGCTGTGCAAGTTGGAAATCCTTATGGCTTGTAACTCAGCACATTTTTATTTAAATTATTGAAGCTACACAAACTATATGGCTTCCATCAGTCACAACAAATTTAAGGGGCTGCTCGTGGCAACATTGCAACTGGTGCCTCGGAGGTGTGCATCCATGGCAGTTTTTAGATCAGCCATGACACCCTTGCACTGAATATCACAACTACTAGCCAAAGCTGTAAAAAACTTGCCCCTCGATATTATTTAGAGGCTGCACGTTGGAAGCCATCCATTTTTAGAAGAACAAAAAGTCTCTTACAATAAATATTCAAACAATAATACATAAAAATGCAATGGCGTAATCAAAACACTAAATATTTTATTCATACAAAAATTAATATCCAATCAAAACAAGCCCATAAAGAGAATGCTTTCCAGTCAGGCTAGAAATCATAAAAAAAACATGTAATTTGAGAGCCAGCAAACATTAAAGTATTTATCATTTGACATGATGGAACAACATGATAACAAATCGATACATAATCCAATGAATCAGGCCACAAATCAAAGACACACTGTCTCATAGGTGTATGTGTCAGATATATATGGTACCCATACTCATCATAAGAACATATCAAGGATGTACACACAAGTCAAGGTACCTATGACACCAGAACCTAAATAAACGGGATCATCAACAGGACATAAGATTAAAGCCTGAGACACTAGTGAACTGCCACCTTTGATGGTGCTATGCCAGTTGGAAAAGAAAGCAAAATTAAAACAAAGAAAGAATGCAGAAAAAAAAGGAAGAAAAGAAAGACAAGGGAAAGCAAAAATCAATACACTGACTGAAATATTAGACAAACAATCTTTGTTTTTTACAGAGAAAGGAACGAGGCTTAAGGAAAGGGTTTGGTGCCAAAGGAGACAGAATGAAAAAAAGCATAGATCTCCCCCCTAAAACATAGACCAATACTTATGTGGTCTGGTGAAACAACAACATAAAATAAAATAAAAAAGGTGCACAACCCGCTTACATGACAACTGAGATTCAGAAAACCAAAATCCACACCAATGAAAAGTGATGATGAGACATGCAACCATGCCTGAAAACATACTGTAACCCAAGTGTAACCTCTTGTCTCCCAGAATAATAGGGCTTAGTCCAAAATCTAAGCATGCGGAAACTAATATAAAAATAACCTCAAAAGGAAGGCTGATGGACACCAATATCCTGGAAGACTAAATCAATTCATCCATTGATGTCATTGAGAAAATAACCAAATTCTTACTTCGCCAACCAGCATGTCAGGGCTACACTGCTGGGATATGGAAACATTCTGAAACCATAAAAGAACACAAATTAACTAACCACGAAGTTCGCCTGAGCAATAAACAATAACCAAGGAGACTTACCAGTACCACATAAGTAACACAAAGGAAAACTCTCGACCAAGTGAACTGTGGCCTATGCGAGGAAAGCCATGTGTGTCAGACAAAATGGTGGATCGTAAAAGCCAAGGAGGGTGATAAATATAAACAATGTTTGTGTCCCGCTCTCAATACCACTTGGACCGAGATGCAGTCCACACATGTGGTAAAAATAGTCAGCAGTAGGCTTGAAAAGGTTCAACCATGGACGGGCAGAGAACAGAATAAACAGCCACCATCTTGAAGTATGCATAATAGACCTCAAAGACAATAGTGAAGTCTACATAAAATGTTCCCACGTAAATCGGAACAAAATGCATTTGTGATATTCACAAATTAAACAATTCAAGAAAGGGGAAAGGAAGAAATTATTAGATAGTGGACTCCAGCAGCACACATATAATTGGGGGCAGTTTGAAACCTAGGCCAGTTGCCATCTTGTTGGATGCAACATGGACTACCCAGCTCTGCGCTTGTTTTGATTGGATATTAATTTTTGTATAAATACATTATTTAGTGTTTTGATTACTCATAGAATGCATTGCATTTGTATGTATATATTGTTTGAATTTTTGAAGTAAGGGGCTTTTGTTCTTCTAAAAGTATATTAACCTTTAATTCCTACAGATTCTTCGGTTCCCTCGTCAATTAAATTGCACTGGCAGCCATCCAGCATGCCATATCTCGTGGCTACTACACTGTCCTGAATTGCAGCTCTTTATATATGTCTACTTTTCATTTATTTCACTCAGTCCACTGGCATTTGCTAAATCATATTTTTTTTTAGTTTTCACAATTTACAGATATGCATACATATTGATGTCATGACAGTAAAAATATGTTATCCAGTAACACGTTTGCGCCTCCAGCCCTAGCTTGATTGGCAAATATTTCCACAGACCCGGTGGGCCATACATTAGAACTATTTTTTATTTTGTGAACAAATATTATATGCCTGAATTCATGTCTTCTTCCTTTGGGGTGATAGTCATGGCTATTATTAAAATGGACTGTTGCCGAAAGCTTTTCAGAAAAATCCATGCATAATTAGTTTGTTGATCAATCATGGCTTAAAAGTTCTCAAAAGAATCTAAGAACGGGCCTAGATTTACATCTTACTTTGGCAAATAACCAGAATGCTCAGAGCGTGTGTTTAGAGTTAGCCCTGAGTTGAAAATAAGCTAGATATTTTAGCTCCCAACCACATTTCACTACTCAACGCTCATTCCCCTTGACCCATTAGAATACATTCAAGATCAAAATTTCAAATCTTGGAAAACACTGATAGACAGCACAATAACATTTTGAAGACAAATACCCTTATGCAATTACATTGGGTAAATACGAGCAATTTATTAGGAAAGCTCGAGCAAACTATTGCAAAAAAGCCATCACATTGGCCTCTATTTTGGCTAGGGAGATGGTCAAGAAAGTTGTTGCAACATGAGCCTTTTGCAGGTTTCTTTGAGCATATGGTTAAAACAATCTGGTCACCAACTGATAATAATGCTTTATCACTGCCTTTGATCTCTTTCATTATGAGCTCCTTACACCAGACACTTCTCAGTCCTGGTTTATTCAATTAAATTATTTGAAAGCCTGCCCAGACTGAGTGCTAGATCTGGCACCTACTATTTAAATGCTATTTTTACACTGTTGGGCAATGCTTCTATACCTCCGGCAGTTGTACTAGAAATAAGCAGTGGCCACCCCCATTTTAAAAAAGCAGTCATCAGATCCAAACATTCCTTGCAATTACCTTTTAATTTCTCAACTTCCCATTCCTTTCAAGATCCTGGTAAAACATATTAACAGTCAAATTATCACCTTTCTTGATGAACAAGAAGAACTTGAACATGCAGAATCAGGTTCCAGAGACCTCCATTGCCCAGAAATTGCATTGTTGCCCATCTTGGAGGGCATTCTTTGGTTGCTGGGAGAGGGCGGCAGAGCAGTTCAGACTTTTCTCGATTTCTATGCCAACTTTGACACTATCTCACAGGACATTTTGGATACAAGATTGCAAGTTATTGAGATTTGTTGCAAGGACAGGAAAAAGCTCAGGGCATATGCCCAAGGTAGGAGTCAGGTGAACTGCATTCTTTCTTTTCTACTTCTACAGAAAAATAAAGTGTGCCAGAGGGCTCTTCACTCAGCCCCAGGGCCGGCTTTAGCGGTGGTGTCGCCCAGTGCAGCAATCTTTTTTGGTGCCCCGCCCTATGACCAACTCCAACATTAATCACAAGAGTTATCTTGAAATTGTAATTGTTTCTTGAAGGCCGGACGCACAAGGAACTTTTCAGCAGGTGCTTTTAAATCACAATTTTCATAAGTTATTTTTAAACACAGCACCCCACTGAGGTCAGGGCCCCCACATCCAGGTCAACACTCTGTGTGGCTGCACCGGTCACACGGCCCTAAAGCCAGTCCTGCTCAGCCGCACTGTAGGTTTACTATCTATGTGGAACATGTTGGATGCGTAATGAAACCCTTCGGCTCTACTGTCATGACATAAGGCAATGACGCTCGCCTGGTGATTCCCTAGACTTATAACACAAGTCAAACTAACACAACTTTTAAATCTGGTCTATCACCAGTGACCCTGTGGATTACTGACAATGCATCAAAGCTAAACAATTCAAAAACTTAAATTCCGATTTTTGATGCTCCACAAGTCATCACACTGAAGGCCTCATAACTAACCCCATCCACACATCTCATGCAGCTTTAGTAAGAAACTTAGGGCCAGATGTACTAACATTGGGAATACAGTTTCCTAATTGCAGTTCTCTCCGAATTGCAATTAGGAAGTTGGTATTCCTAATGTATGAAACTTTTTTGAGTGTCATTAGTGATGCCTAGTGGGTCGCAAATAGACCTACATCATGTGTATTAATGAGGCAGGTTCCAGTTTGCGACCAACTAGGAATCGCACCCATCACAGGGATGGAGGCCTGCAGACCACCATGTCTGTGACTGCTTTTAAATGAAGCAGTCTCTTGTAAAAAAAAAAATGCAGCCCATTTTCCTTAATGGAATAAGGGATGCATTTAAAAAGAAAAAAAAAAACTTTGCAGTTTCATTTTTTAAGAGTATGCCTGCTCTTAAAAAAAATATCATTTACATTGTCAAAGGGGAAGGGGTTCCTTTGGGAATTATGGTAAAGTTTTACTGTTTAGCCACTGGAATTTGCAAAACAGTAATACATACCATACAGATTCTGTATTTGGAAGGGACGCCCTAGACACTCCCCTTCCAAAAATCGAATTGCAAATGCCAAGCACAATTTGAAGACAAGTTACCAAATCGCACTTTGCATTTTCTACATAAGAAAAAGCATTATTCTGGTCTCAAATGGCCCAATTCTGCGAATCGGGCTGTTTGCAACCAGAAAAATGCATTGCATATCTTCCTGTTAGGCCGCACAACTGATCACAAACAATGTTTGACACATCATATAAAGAAGATTTAGGGCCTCATTACAAGTTTGGTAGTCAGACCGCCAGATCGCCATGTTGTTGGTCCTGAAAAGACCGCCATGCCGGAGGTCCTTCAGACCGCCCTATTACGAGTTACACAGGCAGGAGCGCCGAACTCCAATAAAAAATGGCAGACCCCCAGTGGGGCACGGTCTGGAAATAGGTGGTCTGACCTCCAACACCGTCAGCACCGCAACCAACCACTGAGCATATTACAATCGCACAGTTGCCGTAGCGGTCCCTTCCTGGTGGTTCCAACCACAGCGGTTCACGGTCAGCAAAGTTATAGACTAGTGCACATTGGATGTATTTCAAAACAACACAGCTGACAGATATTGGCACAGTAGACACACCTGCAAAGGACACTATCAAATGCACCCCTTCACAGATCACAATCCTTTGCATTCCCAATGCAAAACACAGAAGCCTGAGCACCTTATTTTCCATAGACTTCATAGAATAGACACCCCTTTTTTCACCATCCCATGGAACATCCTGCACACGCTTTTGTCCATTCACACCCTTTTACACTTCCCCTGTTTAGTAAGTCGCTGTCACCAGTTTATTTGTTTTCACCATGTCACGTTCTGAAAATCCCCATTTTTCAAAAGATGTGTTAAGAGTGATGGTGGATGAAATCATAAGAGTAGACCCACAATTGTTTGCAGCACAAGCACAGCATACTCCTCTCAGTAGGAAAATGGAGATGTGGGACAGGATTGTTGACAGAGTGAATGCTGTAGGCACTACCCTGAGCACAAAGGAGGACATCAGGAAGAGGTGGAATGATCTCAAGGGCAAGGTCCCTTCCTTGGTCTCCAGGCACCAGCTGCAGGACAAGAAGACCTACGGTGGCCCTCCCAGTGCCCCATTACAGCATTTCCCTGGGAGGAGAATGTCTTGGCCATCCTTCATCCCGAGGGCTTGACAGGAATATCTGGGATATTGGAGTTTGGTAAGTCACAACACAAGAAATGTCACATAAATGCTATGCCATGCATGTTCATAGCTCAGCTTTCACCCCTGTATTGCTCATGTACACCACCAACATTCAATACCCAGAGTATCAGGGTGTTGACCGTGTCAATCTGTATTGCTGGACCCAACACCACAGCTACTAATGTCCATCACATGCCTTATGTCAAAACGGGGCCTGTAAGTCTTTCAGTATACAAAATTAATCCTAGGACTCATGGTATGTCTCAACAGGTAAATGCTTAAAACTAAATGTAGTCTGCATACAGATATGTAATACCCAACATTTGTATAGTGTGTGTAGCATTGAGAGTTACCTCACTGCAACTCCCAGGAGGCACTGTTTTTCTAACTCCAAACACCAGACCAGTGTTCACTTGTCCAAATACACTTTTTGTAATCTCTTAATTGACGTGTTCTCACTTGGTAGGATACCATTTGTATAGTGTTGTAGTACTGTGGATTGACATGACTGCAACTCCTAGGAGGCACTGTTTCAGTAACTCTAAACACCAGCCCACTCGTCACCTGTCCAAATATCACTGTGTCTTAACTCTCAGCTGAAGTGTACTCACGTGGGAGGATATCATTTGTGTAGTGTGTGTAGTAGAGGGAGTGACTTGACTGCAACTCACAGAAGGCCTTGTGTCTGTAACTCCAAAAACCAGCACAGTGGCCACATTCCCCAATGCATCTGTTTTTTAACTCTCGAGTGAAGTGGACTCACCTGGAGGGGAGAACATTTGTATAGAGAGTGTAGTACATGAATTGACATGACTGCTAAGGCCTGGAGGCTCTTATTCACTAACTCCAAACACCAGCCCAGGGGCCACTTGTACAAATATCCCTGATTCTTAACTCTCAATTGAAGTGTACTCCCCTAGGGGAATACCATTTGTACAGTATGTGCAGTACAGTGAGTGACATGACTGCAGCTCACAGGAGGCCTTGTGTCTATAACTCCAAACACCAGACCAGTGTTCTCTTGTCCAAAAACCCATTTGTTAACTCACAAATGAAGTCTACTCACCTCGAGGGATAAAATTTGTATAGTGTGTGTAGTACAGGGGGTGACCTGACTGCAAAGCTCAATAGGCCCTGTTCCTCTAACTCTAACCACCAGCACATGGGCCACTTGTCCAAATATCCTTGTTTGTCAACTCTCCATTGAAGTAAACCCATCTGTGAGTGATCAAGCACAGATCATGCCCAAATCAGAGACGTATCTGTCAACATAGCTCTATCTTGACTTGTTAACCCAAGATTAAATATTTAAGGACAGGAATGACACCCTACCCAGTGTGTATAACAAGTATTCATAAGGCCTCAAGATGCTTCACCATGTTGCTATTGGCAGCAGGAACATCCACAATGCACTGTGCACACGGTGACTCCAGTCACATATACAACAAAGTCCTGGGTTTGCCTGCATCACACTCGACTAGGCCTCTAAATGGTCAAAGCCTTATGTTGCCTAGCCACTGGTTTCCCTAAACTGGTGGCAAGATGTCATTATCAGGCCATCCTCCCAAGGGCAAATGATCTGCACATTGCAGCAGCTGCTTGAGTCTAAATGAATCGGCATGCTTCATACCTGTCATGTCAATACACCCAATACCATGGTTACTTGCCACAATAGGATTAACTGCAACTTAACTTTGGACAAGATCTCTGCTTACTGTAACTTTAAACTGTTGGGAGGTAAATGCCACAACACAACCAGTAACATTGTACATTTTACATCAACAGGTCGAGCTGCCTCTGAGCACACAGAGTCCACAGAACAGACTGCCACTACCCTTCTTGATGAAGCTCTCAGGAAAGAAGAGACTCCTGGATGTGGAGGACGGTTCTGGCCCATCTGAGCAACCTGGTCAGATGGCAACAGTGAGTCTCATTGTGCCCACAACTTCACCTCCCAGCCCTGTTGCCCCAACATCACAAGCAACCATTTGCCCCCCAACCTGTGTACCTAGACCAGTGTCTACCATCTCATGCCCCCCAGTCCTGAATCCTGAGTTGTAGTGCAACACTTTGGACAAAGAGGGTCCACGAAAAAGTTGGAGAGGGCACCCTTTGGCAAGGGCACAGGCCTGTGGGGGTAGGGTGCATCAGAGGGATGCTGTGGGTCAGCGGGGTGAGGCTAATGGGGCTGCTCTTGGCCAGGACACCATCTGTCATGTCTTGGAGATCTATCAGGAGTCCCAAGTCATGATGGCCAGGTGTTCACCAAACTCTAGGAAATAAAGAAGCTACGGAGGGACATGCACAGAGACATACAGGAAGAGATGGAACCCCACAATAACAACATGGCCTCCCTAAACGGGGTGCCCATGGATATACATACCACCCTGTGCAGGGCTTTTCAACAATAGTTTAATCCTTCCTTTGGCTCATCAACACCAGGCACATCAATATTGGTGCCAGACACTGGAAGGGGGGCCCTGCCAGAGCAAGAACGAGCCCCAGACACCCCTGCCTCTGTAGCAGCAGATCCCCCTCCTCCCCACACAAGCGGGGATGTCCAGCAAAGAATCTAGGAGGTACAGATGGCAAGACACCTACCACTGCCAGCAAGTAACCTCCTCCTAAAGGACCTCCTTTGTGTGCCACACATTGACACCTTTGACTGATCCTGAACCACCTACCAGTTCCAATGGTTGGAGTAGTCTGGACTTTGGACCACCAATGGTGTGGCATCTACTCCAATGATTTCATTAACCATGACTGACCCCTTTGCTTAAGATTTTTATTTCTTTATGTCCCATATGTATGTTCTGTATTAACATGGTAATAAATTCACCCATCACAAACTTATTGTCTGCTTGCTTAAGTTTCACATTTAGCTATGTAGAGACGTGAGAAAATATTAACCATATGATGAAGATACAAGCTACTTGTGCAAGCAAGTATATGTTACAGGTACACAGTGTCCAGCGCAGGATTACAATCACTACACACCAACACATATATATCAGTGTCTGGTGAAAAGAAACATTTTATTACAGTGTTCAGCATATAGGCTCTCAATGTGTCTGGACTATTGGAAATCAAGAACGACTCATACTGAGTAAATGAACATATTGATAGGTAAAGACCCCCAGACCATGGAAGGAAGGGATTTGTTAGACACTGTCCTGTAGAATAGTCAAACATTAAAGTGGTTAGTGTCAGCACTATTGTATGCATTGGTGAAACACATCTACAGCTATGACCCTAAAAGAGTGTTTAGCCAATGTGAAGGTAAAATAACTTGATTAAAAGCTAGGGAAACATATTTTTTGACCACATGATGACACACATGATGCATCAGGCCCACCACAAGACACAAAACAAGTGCAATGGACATTTCTGTACCTCTATCCAAACACTGTGCAAACTGTCTTGGTACAGGTTTCATACATCCATACTCTGCGACCTACATTACCTGGAACAATCCATGTCCACTTTGCATGTCAGAACTGCCCCCGATACCTGCCAGTGTCCCAACTCTGAACACCCTCAAGAAGATGTCATGATGGAGGTACCTGTACAAAGAACAAAACAAGGTGTATATGCTGAAACCATACCTATGACACAAGTCACATATCAAGCAACTGAAAAACAAAGTACATTGCAAGGAAACTGACACAAACAAAGCAACTTCATCAAGGTGGGGATGTGTCAAAAGCATCTTATCAAGCAGCCCTTGGCTGCATCTTGCAGAGTATTAGCTTCCTAGCTGTTTCCAAAAGACTCAACTCACACATTCTAACAACTACAGTTCATTGTACAGTCACAGTCTTTACATCAAATGACATACTTACACTCATGAGAAGTAGTTGTTGATCTTCTCACAAGTCAGCTCCTTCCTCTTCACCACTGTAATCCTCACTAGGCATTTCAGGGGTCTCACCGGGTGGCATGGCAGGCTCCCCCTCCTCTGGGATGTATGAGATATTCCACCACAGGGCAATGTTGTGGGGCATGTAGCATGCCACAGTGATCTGACACACTTTACTGGATTAGTAGAGGAGGGCTCCACCAGTCCTGTCCAGACAGTGGAATCTGGCCTTCAGGAGCTCAAATGCCAGCTCCACTGGCCACGGTATTCTTCCATGTGCCTCATTAAGCAGACTTCCCCTGGTGTAGTTGGATTCCTCAATGGTGTCAACAACCAAGGACAGTTTGGATATGCGGAGCTTCCTGTTAGGGAATGGGACATAAGTGCAACAATGAGTCACTCACTTCATGACATTGCGCACTCACAATCAGGACAGACGTTACTTACCAACCAGTCAGGCCCTCTCTGTATGCAGTTCTGACATCAGCTGGAGTATGGTGCTGTTCCTCATTATGAAGGAATCATGTGCTGATCCTGGATAAAAGGCACAGACGTTTCAGATGTAGAGATACGGTGCCACCAAGCCAACTCGTGTGCCATCTATGGTCCCCACCACATGTAGGAGGCAAGCAGAATCATAAACGTCAGCCTTCACATTGGCTAAATCCTCACGTTGGGGGAGCCTTCACATTGGCTAAATCCTCACGTCGGGGGAAGCTGTCAATGTGTTTCAACATTACTGAGAGGATGTCCTTCAACACCAGACTGAACATATGCTGGGACATACCAGCCGATAGGGCTACTGTGTTTTGGAAGGCCAGAAAGTGCAATACTGACATGACTTGTACAATGGGTAGTATGCTGGTTAGGCAACTAATAGCTGGCATCAGATCTGGCTCCAACTGATGGCATAAGTCCACTATTGATTGCCTATCCAGGCAGGATAACAGAAATGTATGCTGTTGCTCCATGGTCTGAAGGTCTGGCAGTGGACAATAGAAAAGAGGTTGTTGCATCCTCCATCTCCTAGGGTCCCGATTTGTGACAAAGCCATCTATACCCTGAAACACACTACACTGTTGGTTGTGCAGAAGGACCTACATGACAAGACAGAATAAGGATGTTTGTGATGTTACAACACATATATTGTAGGTATGACGCAGTTTACAAATCCAAATACAGTGTTTCAGGCTGCCAAAATGTCAGATGCCTGACCTACTCCACTGGGTATTAGGAACCACCCGCGACTGCTGGCGGAAGTCATCTGGCAATAGGCGGTCCCAATCGTGGTGGACACAGCCGTAGGCTAATGTTGTTGCTTGGGGCAGTCGCAGCCCAATGGCTGTGTCCGCCAGCGGTGATGACTGCATACGTAGCTGATGTGACCGCCATGTTGTGCACATTCACTCACTTGACTCCTGACACTGCTCCCAGCAAAACCTCCACTACCTGAGCTGCTGTGTGCCACCTCTGGGGGCAATCAGACCACATCCAGCAGGTGATAGGGCCCCTGCCTTCTCTCCAAAGGAGCTGGTGAGGCTTGTTAATGAGGTCCTTTCCCTGTATGGACAGCTCTGTGGCTCACCAAAGGAGCTGGTAAGTACATCAGGTGCACAATGTACTCTGTTAAACACCCCCCACATTCTGCCCTCTCTTCCACCTCCCTCTTCCCAATCCAAATCCCCTATTCCCCTACCTATCCCAAGCACACAGACTCATTTGCCTGCACCCACCTTAACACACACAAGCAGCACACATAACCACAGTTACCACAAAACACATCAGCATGCAGGTACTCAAGATACGCCTTCAAACATGACATCAGCCACCACTTCCCCAGGCACCCCCATCAACCCCACCGACCCACACACCACATCCAGCATACCCACAGCCACCACCACAACAGCCAGTGACACATCACCGCACCCACTATACCCACAGACACCACCCCAACAGACACACAAACATCCACCACATCCACCATACCTGAAGACACCACCCCAAGAAACACAAAGACATCCACCACATCTACCATACCCACAGAGACCACCCCAACAGACACACAGATATGCACCACATCCACCATGCTCGCAGACACCACCCCAACAGAACCACAAACATCCACCACTTCCACATCACCCAGCAACTCCACCTCCCAGATCCCCAAGAAATGCAAACACCCTGACTCACACATGCAACACACACCACCCACACAGAAGCATACCTCAAAGAAGCACACACCCAAGACATCTAAACCAACACACCAGACAACCGCTCCCTCAACCTTGAAATCCCCGACCCCTTCTTATGACTGTCCTTGTGTTCCAAAGGAGAGTTTCTTTTTCAACCTTGCCATTTTCCCTGTTACCTCCAAACCCCCTCCCAAACCCAAGAGGCCCTCACCAACATGCCAACCCACCCCTTCCACATCGAAGTCCTCCCCTTTCAAACCTGCCCCTCCTGCAAGCACCCATACCAATCCCCCCAGTAAGAAGCCCACCCCTCCTAAGAAACAGTTCACCCCCCCAAAACCCCAAACCTACCCATCCCAAATCCAACCCCCTAAGGATTGATCCCTGAGGTGCCTGCCTGCCCCTTCCTGTGGAGGTTCCCTGACAGTGATTGGAGTTAAGTGTTGGCACAAACATGTGCATGGACATTACTTGGACTAGCCAATGGCCTTTGTTCTTATGCATTTTGCATTTAAATCCAAGTAGTTGTTTTGTTAGGTACACAGCCGTCCTGCAAATCCTTTTCTACCTTTTTGCTGTTCCAGAGTAATTTGTGTTGTCAGCCTACAGTTGTGTGTTTCACTCTGCTTGCTGATCCATTTGCTGTTTTTTGCAAATGCAAATTCTGACTTTGCAGGCAGTGATGGTGTCCTCCAGGACAGGGTAGATGTTGACTGTATGGATATATGTTTGTTAATGCATCTGTGGTGTCACTGCATTATATCATGTTTGGTATGCTAAGTATTTCATTTTGTGCTGTCCAATGTCAGCCAGTATGGTGTTAGACGTGTCCCCCTGGTAAATGGATTGTAGATTCTTCTCATGTGTGGCAGCTTAAGTTTTGTTTGTCCATACATGGAGGGTGTTCAAAGGTGCTAGCTTCCTTTGCATTTGACTGTGCATGTGTCCATGTTGCTGTGTGTACCTTGCAGCTACTTCATCTAGATGTATGTCCCTTGCTGTTGCACTTGTATTTCGTTTCTTGACGTGCACTTCCACATTCTGCAGATAGGCATGTCACTTGGCTGTAGTATTGTTTGTCCCTGATCTACATGAAGGACCAGTGCCTGTGCAGATGTTGTTTTGGAGCATGTGCAAAGTGATATGTGTCCCAGTGCAGCATCCTTCTGTGAGTGCTCCTGATGCGCCCATGCCCACATGGAATTGTTTGCATTGGATATTTGTCTCTCTGACTATTGTGCATCCCATTGTCCTTCTATTGTGTTGCAATGTGTGTGATTTGTGGGTCCATTACAGGGATGTTTAATGGGAGGTGTGTTTGTGTTCCATGACTCATCCATACATATGTGTGTTGAAGCTGACGATAGTCCATGGTATGTGTGAAATGGGAGGGCGTCAGTTGTACTGGCAGATGGGATGTTGATGTGTTGTTGCTATTGTGTGACACAATGTTGTGTGCACTCCACTGTCCCTGTGCCTAAGATGTGCAGACGTGTGGTTTTGTGTAGTATGGCAAGGCATTGTGCGTGACCTGCCCAAAGGGGGCATTTAATGGCAGTGAATGTGCCCTTCTTTGTGAATGACTCCAACTGTGTACAGTGACAAGTGTACTTGTTGCCCGTAGCCTGACCCCCATATCATGTGGACGATGGCACAACAATCTGTTGTTCAGCGTAATGAAACAGGTAGGTGTGTGTACTTACTGTTGGTTGCATCCAAGGCAGCGTAGATTTTGGGCTTTATCAATAAGCAGCAGCAGCGGCAGGATATGTGTGATGGGCTCCATAGTGCCACAGGATGTGTAACGCTGCCTGAAAGTGAGTTGGTCCCTTTATACTCTCTGTTTCTGCCTGCTTGGATGTGCTGGTCGGACTGCCACGGTCAAATTGGCGGTGTGCAACATCATAATGTGTCTGGCGGAATCACGGCCTGCTTGTTCTGGCTCGTCACTGCAGATGTCTGCTCTGCCTGTCAGTGCCGGTAAAACCGCAGCAGTCTTTGCTCCATAGGCTCGCAAGACTCGTAATATAGTGGTCCGACTGCCAGGCCGATGGTCAGACCACCACCACTGCCACTGAACTTATAAGAAGGGTTTCTTTCATTTAAAGTTACTTAAAAATATCACCAAGAAGATATGCGTTTCAGACGCTCATACTCTCATGACTCGACTATTGCAATTCCATATTCAAGAGCTCTCCTACATTTCAATAGTAAAAACTACAGTTAACTCAAAACATGAAAGCACACACTATGCTAAAATTACATAGAAGAACTAGGATGTTCCAGAGCTGCACTAGCTTTATATTACACATGCATTTTATTCAAGAGCATGTGCATAATTCTATATTTGTTCTATAAGTAAGACCCAGTTTATATATGGTGGACCTACTCAGGAATATTATACAGCTACTGAACTGGATGGATGGAGAAGGATCGCTAGAGCCTGAAGATGTTACAGAAGGCAATTGCAAGATATTATGGTGTGTCTTACAGAAAACAATAGAATGTGGTTATTAAAAAAGAGAGATTCAGTTGATATTCAGGATAAAGTAAAATCCTATAACCCAAAGGAATTGCTTAGCTCATCCACAGCAGCAATACTTACTATTCCACACTACAAATATACTACTTAATGTATTATCGCTCTCTGAACACTTGGCTTTTAATAAAGCCTGAAACACCTGGATTTGTGGCAAATAAGTGGCCTTTCTCTCATTTCAGTCTCCAGGCTCACACCCAGCACCAGGATAACTTTTGGGCTTTACAAAAGTATTAACATAACACAGCATAACATGCTAATTATGGCAAACTGTACTAATACACACAAATTCACACATGTATTACATCAGTGCAAATGCCAAATCACAAGCTACTACCAAAGTACAGCAAAACTGGAATAAGGTCAAACAAAATACTGCCACATGGAGTGCATGCTACTATGACTTTTCCTAGAGGAACAACTCTGCTAATATTCAGGAAGCTTCTTCATTCATATAACAAAACACCATTAAATGAACTAGATATCCAAAGAGTGAATTATGCTTTTCATCACCATTGTTGATGGAGGGAAGTAGCATTTTAATGATGTCACATACATTTACAGTGTTCCTTATCTCCCTGACATTTGCTATACTGCGTATGTTTTATTCTTCTTCAGAGTATAGCATAATGTTATGCTGCTGCTACCCGAGTTAAAGTTGCTGCCACTAGAAACTTTCACTACATCCACTCTACAACAGTGCTGTCCTTTGGTTTCATAGAGCTCGAGTTTAGCCATGTTTTTTCCTGTTTGTGAATCATCAGTGTGATGCAGTTGGCATGCACCAAAGGAACTGGAGCATGGTGTGGCTGACAGCTCATAATGTCAATACCATGACAAGGAATTATTGGGAGCATTGATATCCATTGCAATATACAGTAGGAAACATACATTACTGTTTCTCCAAGTGAATACATATGCAATGTAGCACAATTCAGTGCACCTTGAACCTATCCCAGACACAATGTGATTTAACATGAACACCGATTAACAACAAGCATTGAGAAAGCCAATGGGTCTAATTTTTGCTACCAGCCATTTATCTTTGTAAATTCTTGTTTTGTTATGGTTTTTGCACAACTTATTGTTGGAGAAGCTGCCAGACTCTTGTCACTTTAAAAAAAAAAATTGGCTAAAAGAAAAAATAGTTTGTCTCAAAATGTACACATTATCATAGAAGTCTCTGGCACTGAAAGGAACCATTTTGTGTGTGGATGTCCTGCTTGTGAAAGTTAGCCAAAAGCTGAGGAGGGCTAACACTTGCATCATGATGTAGGTTCAAGTGGGCAGAAAAAAGTGTGAATGACACCAAAATACACCTATAGATGAACAGGATTGGTTGAAAGCCCCTACACCTAGGTCTACTGTACAAATAATTGTACAATCAAAGAGTCTTGGCTAAAGGCTGCTTGATTGCTAGAGGCATATTGTCTAGGGATTTACTATTCAATCAAGACAAAGGCAGACCCTCTTGTTATGTACAATGTAAATGCTCTTTTTATCATTGCTTGTCCCAATAGGGAAAGCTATACTTTACTTATTTGTGTTCAGGTGCATCTAAAATATTCTGCTACGGATGCTAGCAAAACCTCTTGCTAGCTTAAAAACATTTGTTATATTTTAATGATGTTTCTTTCTTGAAGCAGAAAATTCTCAGTCCGACAGTTCACATGACCTCTTTGTTAGAGAATATTATGAAGTATATTTTCGTCTGTGAAGGTTTATGTTAAAATTTGATGTGCATGGCATATTCTTAGGCTAGTCTGTTTGCTGACACAAAAGCACATTCTTGTAGAATTAAAAGATCAGGGAAAGAGTTAGAAAACAAAGTTGTTCTCAATTTATTATTATACTCTAGACCCAGAGGTGATCTGGAGCCCTTTCTTATCTTTACTATCAGTCTGGAGTGCAAAAACACACATAGGCCCTCATTTTGACTTTGGCGGTCTTTTTTTAAGACCACCAAAGCCACGGGCATCAGAAGACACCCACCATATTACGAGTACTGCTGGATTTCTGGCATATTTGGGCGCAAATCCAGCAGTAGCCTTGTTGACCGGTAGAGGTGCATGGGTGGGTCCACTCCCTGCCCCACCAGAAGGACTCAACTAGCCATATTATGACCTGTAATATGGCCTGGAAGTGTCCTGATGGTAGGGCGCTGCCAGAGGTGGAATCGCCCATTCCCTTCGAGACGACCTTCTTGCCGGATAAGGTAGTCAGGAGTTCGACAGGGGAGGGAGGTGTTGTGGGTACGTGTGTGTAGGAGTGTTTGTATGCGTGTGTGTATGAGTGTGGGTATGTGTGTGTGCGCGTGTGTATGAGTGTTTGAATGCATGTGTGTATGAGTGAGTCACCAGTAGCCTTTCCACAGGGGTTTTTGTGGCAGTGCTACTGCAGTGGAAACCCTGGTGGAAAGCCGGCACAAAATACCGGTCTTCTGTGGAATGCCAGGTTGGAGATGCTCATCTCTGGCTCAGCGGGCCCAACAGCCCTGGCGGTATGAGTGGGGGTGTGGCAGGCTGGCAGAGGTCAACCCGTCACACTTATAATATGGCGGTCTTCACCGCCAGCCTGTTGGCGATGAAACTGCAACCCTGGCCCTGGTAGTCCAAAGACCGCCTGGGTCATAATAAAAGCCATAGTGGCTCATTACAATCTCGGCGACATTGCCACAAGACCACGAATATGGTGAGGCTGAGGCTACAGCCAACCCGGCGGCCTCACTCCCTGTCTATTATGATGTTTCCACCCAGCTGACTGGAGGAAACATCATATTACGACATTTCCGCCAGTCAGCCTGATGGAAACAGTGTGTCAGCATTGGCCTCAGCTCCCTTGTGGAGCTGAGGCCAATGCCGTCACACACAAGCACTCTCGGAAAGCACACTGTCTGCAACAGCACTGCTGGTGGTTGGCACATGGTCGTGGGCAGTGCAGGGGCCCTCCTGTGACCCTCAGCACTGGCTTTCTGCCAAACATTTCATGGCCGAACTCGACATCGACTGCTGCCAATCTATCAGTATCCATGATCCAGGGGTGACGGCGGTCTCATGCCGGTCCAATCACCCGGATCATAATCTGGCGGCCAAACTTTTCATGGCCGAACTCGACACTGCCTTGGCCGACCACGACTTCCACTGCTGCCAATCCATCTGGATCTATGATCCTGGCGGTGAAGGCGGTCTCCTGACGGTCAAATCGCCAGGATCATAATCTGGTGGTCGGACCACCAGGAGTGCTGCCGTCTGAACACCACCACAACGTGGGCGGTACGTGGATCGCTAAATTCGTTATTAGGCCCATAGTCTTTATCTCTCAAATAACTTTTGGGTCCTTATGTGCTTTGCTGGATATAGAAAGGGATTTTTGTTTCTTTCACTGTCTATAATTTAATTTGATTTTAGTATATTTTCTAGAACCTTTTTGAACTAACTAGACACTAGTAAAAGCTTTCATATGCAGTGTACCCTAAGATCATGTTATGATCAATCTTTTGGGAGTAATTAATCCTTGCTAGCATACATAGTCAAATACTTTGAGAAGAATGTTTGCAATGTCAGAGTCCTGATTGAAATAGTTCAGTATTTTGCTTTCTACATCATTTTCCATAAATGCATCTAAGACAGAGAAGCCCAGTAATGAGCGAGGAAGGCTGTCTCCAGGCCAAATTATATGGGAAAAGTATTTTATTTATGTTAGAAATGGGTTCTTTAGTTTGCAGTGGTTTGCACTCTATCCAAATAGGGACTCTCATTCTAGTCAGGTTAAGGGAGTCACACATCTAAAATAACCTCTGCCTACCCCCTTGGTAGCTCCTACGCTTCTCGCAAAGGCAATGTGTAAAGCATTTGCACAACACACACAACAAGTGATGCAATAGATACACCACAAAAAGGACTACACAACAAGCTATATAAAAATAAACTGTATTGCATAAAAACCAGAGACCAAACCGACATGAATCAGTAATACTTTGCCAAACAGGCAATTGTCAAACCATCACCCTTAGAATGAAAATAAAGAAACATTTCCATATTGCATATAGTGTAAAACATGACCCTACCACTGCATCTCAAATAGGTTATACCATGTACTCACTATCCCAGCAGAAAGAAAATGCCATAGAACAGACATCCAGTCATGACAAGGCAGAAGGAACACTGAGAGTAAAAGAATATAGTGGTGAACTGCAGATTATACACCAACAATGCCCTCTGCACAGAGGCCATTGTGTATCTGCGCTTCTTTTATAAAATATATGGTGTGCGAAGGTCCACCCCGGCTAACGCAGGAGCTCATACGCTCCTACTATTGTACATGCAGCACTAAAAGGGTTCGGCAAGGATGAGGGATCCTTTGAGGGTACCCTCCCGCCCTGTGAGCTGTGCCATGAATGGCCCCGTTCACATAGGTGCAAGCTGGGGAGGACCTCATGCACCTTCCTTGTCGGTGGGGGACCCTGATGGCTTCCCTCCCCGTGGGTGGAAGATCAACAACAGCCGCCCGGGTGCTTGCAGTGCGGTTGTTGGATCCTGCAGCTGATGAGCAAGCCACTGTCAACAGGTAGAGTATCTGGAGCTTTCCAAAGCCTCCTGGACTGATACAGACCTCTACACTATGCGGCCCAGCCAAGCAAACCTCACTGCATCTCTGGGCGAAGATTAGCTCCTTACTACTCAGTATGCAGATATAATCCTGTTACATCTCCACCCTCACTGTCTTATAGCTGTCTGGAAAGTATGCACAAAGCCGAGCTGTCACTCTACCCCAGAAGTGGATTGGAGTCTGGCTGCAAAGCACAAGAGTCATAAGCACAGTGAAATGCCAACTTTCTAAAAGTGGCATTTCAACAATAGTAATAAAAAATCCACCTACACCAATAAGAAGGATTTCTCACTACCATTACAAACATACTAACTCATCATAGATCAGAAATTATCACTTAGACATTTATAAGGGAATTCCCAATGCAAACCTGTGATAGGGGCAGCATTCACAGCAGTGAGAAACCAAATAAGCTGTTTGTCACTACCAGGACATGTCACACAATGAAGGCACATGTATACCCTTTTACCTTCGCAGAACCCTGTCCATAGGGCTACCTGAGGCCTAGCTTAGGGTTGACTTATATATAGTAAAAGGAGGAGTTCCAAGCTTGGCAGGTAATTGTAGATGCCAACCCAATGTGGTAGTAAACTGCGCATGCAGGCCTTTCAGCGGCAGGCCTGAGACAGGTTTGAAAGGCTACTTCTGTGGGTGGCACAAGCTGCGCTGCAGGCCCACTAGTAGCATTTCATTTACAGGCCCTATGTATAAGGGATACCACTGTACAAGGAACTTACAGGTAAATTAAATATGCCAGTCAGTTGTAAGACAAACATACCAAGTTTAGAGGGGAAAGCACATGCACTTTAGCACTGACCAGTGGTGATAAAGTGCCCAGATTCCTAAAGCCAACAAAAAAGAGGGTCAGAAAACCAGGAGGAGAAAGACACAAAGTTTTCAAAAAGGGTCAGGTCCAACAACTTACAATGAATCAAAAAAGGAAAAAAGGGAAGCATTCACAATGCCACCACCTACCTTGAAAATGGTTATGATACAGTCTACCTGGACCAATGTTGGATGTCCCAATTCCTAATCATCATTTATCTCTTGCATGCCTGACTTTGCTTTTGATTGGATTCATCCCATTTAAGGTAAGTAACTCATTGGCTCATTCATGGCACACAGATAATCGTAAATGTTTCCAATTCTAACTACCCTCAGGGCGAAACATTTATAAAGTGTATGACAGAAGATTATGTTTAGATGAGCAAAAAGATATGAGCGCTGGATTTGGGCAAATAAGAGACCCATTTGTCTATTTAACAGCTGGACCTGCTATATGTAGCCTGAGGCAATGAAATCCTGTCTGTCTCCAGCTTTATCACTCTAGAATTGAAGCTTACAATTTCAAGAACCTCCTTTCAATGTAATCGTGTCATCAAGGACCACTTTCATCCTAAACTGCTACAAATTATTCCAACCCTTCTTGCCATCTCTCAAATAAATCTGACAGCTATACTCCTTGGGTAACCTTGTGTTGACCATGCTATTGGTATTAGGCCACTGACTTTTGCCCTCCAATATATTTTAAAGGGTATTTGCATAGAGTACAAAACGTTTCTGGCCAAATATTTATGAGCATATGCTGTGAGCACCTTAAACCTCCTGTATTATGTTAATTTAGCTGAAGGCATTTTCTGAGCAGATTACATTCTGGGCCTGGTGCACTGACCACTATGTATTTGACAAAAGGGGGGCTTTTTTAGCCATTGCTAATTGCTGTCAACTCAGATGTTGCTGCTTTATGCTGTTGTATTTTAGATGTCCCAAACAAATGAATGTACGTTTTCAGCGCAGATAGTCGTTCTACTGGACTCTCTGGCTCCTACAAATACATTGCTCTGCAGAACCCTCACATAGGCTGATTTCAGAAAATTAAAGAAAATATTAACACCAAGAGTATGTGTTAATCTCATTTTTGCATTCAATACGAACTCTGAATATACCATGTGCAATAACAACCAACGCGCATTCTGCTCATTTCTGCATGTCTTACTGTGTCCATGTCTTTGTAAAGTGCCTTTGTTTGCTTTGAGTAACTTCAGACACTTCTTTCACAAAACATTGCTATTGAATGTTTGCAAGGTGTTATGATGTTTGATGATATACTACATTCTTAAACACAGCACAAGAGGAGGATGAAATACAAAATATTCTGACTACTGCTAGAAAGGAATAATAGTTATGATTAGGTTTTGAAAAAATCCAACGCTTTTGTAAAAGTCATGTAAGGCATTCCCAAATTTAAAAACGAAAAAAGTGCAATAGGTTTTCAAAAAATGATTTAACTTTTACAATAGTTGACATTGTTAAAGGCTTGTTAAATTGATTGATAACATTTTAACTAAGAAAACCTCAGACCTTTTTTAAAAAGTTAACATTTTTTACTAAACAATTTGAACATTTTGTATGTGACAATTTTTGTAAAAGGTGTACCGGTTATGGGAATTCTACAAAGGAGTTAACGCTTCTAAAAATAAAGTCCTGAAACATTTTTAAAAGCGTAGTGTGGTCTAGATTGTAATTGGAAATGGAAATGTATTCATTTGAGGCAATATTTTCTTCCACTTCCTCTGTCACCACATTCACTTTGTTAGATTAGTCCTCTGTGTGAAAGAGATTTGGACTTTCACTCACTTTTATTTGGAAGTATACATGCGTTCATGAGGGTCACTCAGACATTATTGCTGTGTAAATATTCTTTAGATACATTGTCAATACTTGAGTCAATAATATCCAATGACTTACAAAGCATTCCAATTTGTCATTTGTAATCTGTATCAGCGTGTTTTTAAGTGCGAGCGCCAAGCGCTCCGTTCCATTCTGTAATCTCTCTTTGGGCTTCCAACCACGCCCATGTCACGTCAGTCACTTACATTGGTTTGTGGGCTTGCCTTTTAAAATCCACTTGCTTTCATTTGTGAAAGGCATGCATACGTTATGCCTTTTCTGGTGTTTAGCCCACCTACACAGCACTGGAACACTATTAAAAACATACAAGGCTCGATGTTTTCAGCATGGTGTCCGGACTACTTTATCTGTTTATTTTTCACGCAGCGCGATCGCACTGCATTTTACATAGTGCAATCGCACTGTGTTTTTTTTTCTTTACAACGCTTATAGCTCTAACTCGAGCAAATGCGAGACCTGTTGCATTGAAAATGCATGTTAACCATTGTTATTAGTGACTGGCACTGTTTTGACGTAACGGAATCACATTCTGTCAATCTAGTAAATGACTGTGTCTCCTCCTGTTTTTGGTAATGATAGGTATTTGATTATCTGTTTGGTTTCTTTGATATACCCACAGTGTGTCCATAATTTGTTTGATTGTTACTGAATAATGTGACAAATTCCTTCACATAGCTCAGGCTCCAACCCTTTGGTGAAGCATGTGTTTCTGGTAATATTTAAACTTTTGTGCAATGTCTTTTTCATTTGACGTTTTCATTGTACTGCTGATTTTATTATTCCCTTTGGGGTATTTTCTTCATATGTATTTAGTACATTTTTATTAGGGTCACGTTATTTGTTAACCTGCAACTGTTCAAGTTACTAACTTAAGTTTTCACGTTCAGAATTTCTCTTCCATAACACCAAACCTCTTCCTTTATGGACCAACATCTTCTTGAAGCAGTGTATGAGGCACAATGAAACTGCATATTTTAACGAGGCCATGTAAGATGTAGCTGATTATTAGGTAGTTGCTGCACACACGTACTGTGAAGGACGTCAAATAACTATTTCAAAATGTATGCATTTTTCCATTAAATTAACTGATATCTTAAGAATGTGCTTTAATCTCGTTAAACCTGATCGATTCAGTTATTAGTGATTCAAATGTATTAATTTTTACTAATCTTTTACTCCAGGAACTGGTAAGACTAGCCTTGCCCTACAATCCAACTGGCCCCAAATTAGGAGAGGACTGACAGGCAATGGTGATAAAACCATACACACGTGTGTCCAAATGTCACAGCACTTCAGGTAAGGATATCTCATGAAACTGTAAAGTCATGGCTCTATAGCCTTACAATCCCCTGTCTGTTTTTTTCTCTTACCTACCTAGCTCTTTTTACACGTCTTGTTATTTTGATCAGTCTTCCCTCATGATTTCTCTTTCCAAGATCCCTAGTTGCTTTATTTTATATAGGGGCAGCTCCTCCGCTAAGGCGAAAGAGTATCACCCCGCTGGAGTTTCCTAAAAGGAAAAATAAAATGATATAACGTCATTTTATTTTTCCTTGTAGTAAGGGGTGGGGTGGGCTGGAGGGAGGGGGCCAGACAAGGACTATGCACCACAATAAGTGTGCATGTCTGCTTGGCCAGCCGTGTTGGGCCGGCCAAACAGACATGCACACTTTGCATGTTATCCATATGGCTGTATTGCACAGCCGAGTGGAGAACATCCCAGGCCAATCATGACGCTGCTGTTGCTGGTGATAGCAGCATCGTGATTGGCTAGGACCCTGTGCAGCCGGGAAGAGGAAGAGAACGGAGGGGAAACAAACACGTCTCCCCTTGAAGGTGTTTTGTGTTTTTTTTTTTTAATCCCTCCCCGTCACATCATGCCCAGTCCCACCCCACCATCCCAGTTCAGGGTCAGCCACTACTGATTGCATTTAATTTCAGTATCCTCACTTCTTATTTACCCACTAACGTGCTCTGCATTGAAGAGTTAAAGTATTGAAAGATTAAACCTACTACCTTCAATAGCTACTTCTGTTCAGTAAGTCATTAATGCCAATGACTATAAAAATGAAATGGGAGGACTACGGGGAGTCTGGATGATTGCGAGCTGTGCCAGAGCTACAGTACATGTCATCGACATTATAAACTGAGCTTCGAGACAATGCACATCTTGTGTAATATGATCCTCTTCCTATCCCTCCCTCACACATCCACACCCTCCCCCTCCACACAAACACAAACACACACACACACACACCCAGTGTTTTTACTCTCTCAGTGATCTGTCTGGCAATCCATCTCACTTTACTTACAATTATTTGGATACAGTTTACAATGTACTGTGTTTTGGCTTCCTCTCTAACTCACAGCTGTGAGGAGTGTGTCATCCTGTCATTACTCAAGTTTATATAATTTCACTGAATACACCTATTAATAAATTAATTAAATGAATTGTCATTCTCTTTTATTTATTGATACAGACCAACAGTCTTCTCAGCCTCTCAAAAGTATGCTAATTACTTTCTGCTATATCTTAATACAGCACATTTCAGCAGAATTATGAGGGCTGCAAGTTCTTTCATGTGATTTTAAATACCATTATATGGATAAAAAAAACATTGACTTTTTAATCTTTACACCTGTACTGACTTCCCTATGCTCGACATGAGTGTTCATCTTTATGTAGGTAAGGAAGCTGGTTTGCAGTTGTTTGTCTGATTGTGGAAGCCACCGTAGTGAGTGAAATCGAGAGCCAGATTTATCGTTGTATTGCATTGCACTTGTGTCACGCAAGGTGCCAGACAAGTCAGATTTACTAAGCAACCTTACATGGCTCTACGTTGCTTGGTAAATCTATAGTAATGCAAGGCAGGGCAAGTTTGCTGCCTTGACTTACTCTGCACTGGGAATGCATTCCATAGGTGGAGCGTGGATGTTCCCAAGCATCAACCCATGGATTTTAGTGCATTCCCAGGTCTGTTGCCAGCACACCCATGCCTCAGCAGGGTCACGCTTTTGGGTGTTATTCAGAGAAACATACAAGAAAACTGAGGGCCTGATTCACAAAGGTAAACTTAGACTTTTGGTCTAGACTTAGACCAAAAGTCTAAGTTTACAACTTTGGGAATTCACAAAGGGCATTTACAAGTACCATCTTTATGTCCACACTTGGTGCAGAGATCCATTTCGAGTATGGATTTATAAATAGGACTTGTGAATGCCCTTTGTGAATTCCCAAGGACATAAACTTAGACGTTTGGTTTACCTTTGTGAATTGGGCTCTATAACTGTATTTAACAGTGCAGGCTCAAAAATTAAGTGCACGCCTTAACTAATACATGGTTTCTCTAACGATAACTGTGTTACTGTAGTTTATGAGAGTTTTAGAACATCAAGTATATTGCCATACAAGGCTTGGAAAAGGGAGTCATGATGTATTGTTCCTGTCAACAGATACATATATGGGTGCCACACCGGTGCGCTGATGTCAGTTTCTTTTCACCACTTTCCAAGCCAGGAGCTCGAGGCCATGAAGAAGACTGACCACTGGAACGTCAAATCTAGGGTCCTAGAAGGGAAGTCTCTGACCCTAGAAATCAGTTCGCAGAGTTGGAAGGATGGGGGGGTCAGTAAAGGATCTGCAACTTGATATTGTCCCTTCCAGATAAGGCGTTACTGAAGGTAAGTAACTTGTCCATTTGACAGAGCCATCTAGTTGCAAATTCCTTACCTTAGAATAGATACCCAAGGAATACCACCCCTGGAGGTGGTTCTGCGAACCAAGATCACACCAGAAAGTCCTGCAGGACCGAACAGGCAAAGTGCTTGCCCCTACGGACCTGACTGTCAAGGCAGTAGTGTCTGGTAAACGTGTGCAAGGATGCCCACATTGCCACCTGACACATATTCAGGACTGGAACTCCACGTGTTATTACAGTGGTTACAGTCTTAGCTCTAGTGGAATAAGCATGCAAGCCCTCCAGGGGTTTCTTCCTAGCCAATCCCTAGCAAATTTTAATGCACAGTATGACCCATCTGGATATAGTTCTCTTCTGGACTGCCCGACCTTTCCTTGCAGCCACATCACCAACAAAGAGTTGATAATCCATTCGGAACTCTTTGGTACGATCAAGGTAGAACGCAAATCATGGTTCCTTAGACACCAAATTAGATCTTGCGCAGTTGTCTCCAAGATCTGGACCATGTCGGAAAGATTCCCCTGATGCTGCGCCCACTGGAACTTTAGGTCTCATTGCAGAGCCTGCAAACGCCATCTGGCGAGTGTCACCAGCAGGACGCAGGAGGCCATGAGGCCCAGCACCCTCAGTGTCATGCTCATAGAAATCCAGGATAGAGGCTGAAACATCAGTATCATATCCTGAATATCCTGGACTCACTGCTATGGAGGATAAGCCCAAAACTGCACAGGTCCAGAACAACTCAGATGAAAGGGAGTGTCTGAGAGGGAGTCAGGTGTGACTTCAGCACTTTTATAGTGAATCACAGTAAATGCAGAAGGTCCTGCTGTAGACTGGAAGTGGGAGACAACATCTTTGGGTGAGCCTGCCTTCAACAGCCAGTCATCGAGGTAGGGGAAGACCGAAACCCCTGACCTGTGCAGATGAGCTGCGACCACTTCCATCTCCTTGGTAAACACCTGAGGGGTGCTGGTAAGGCCAAAAGGGAGCTCGGTGAACTGAAAGTACTTGTGGACCACCATGAACCCCAAGTAAAGTCTTTCGGCAGGCAGGACAGAGATGTGGAAATAAGTGTCCTGCAAGTCTAATGCTACCATCCAGGTTCCTAGGTCCAGGGCAGAACCAGAGCCAGAGTGTGCATTTTGAACTTCTTCTTCTTCTTCTTGAGGAAGAGATTAAGGGACTGAACGTCTAAGATAAGATGAAGGCCCTTGTCCTTTTTGGGCACCAGACAGTAGCAGGAGTAACAACCATGACCTACTTCTGGCACAGGCACCCTGTCAGTAGCTCTCTTTGTCAAGATAGCTGAAACCTACTCATGGAAAAGTGCCAAGTGATGTTCCGCCATCTGATCGTAAGATGGTGGCATGGATGGAGGGGTAGTCTCGAAGGGGAGTAGCTCCTTCGAACTATCTGCAAAACCCACCTGTCTGCTGTGATGGATTACCAGCAGAGCAGGTGATGGTGAATCCTGCCCTGACTGGTCCCTGGTGGGCAATCGTCAGACTAGGAAGGTTTGAAGGCAGCTGTAGAGGGGAAGGGGGGTAGAATGGCTGGAGTGCTGGCTCCCTGATCCAACAGGATCGTTGATTTAACATCCCCAGCTATGCAAAGGCTGGGCAGCATGCGCGGCATGGTGGCTGGAGGGAAATGCTTGTGGTGGGACACCCTTTCCTTAGCCATGAAAGGGGCGAAAAGCAGACTTGTATGGATGAGGGGGCTATCGTGAGGCCCAAGGACCTGGCCATAGCACGACAATCCTTGAATCGCTTGAGCACCAAGTCTGCTTTGTCCCCGAAGTGATTGGTGCCATTGAAGGGTATGTCCAGAAGATTGGCTTGGACATCCCCCGAAAAGCCAGACATTCTCAACGAGGCGTGTTGCCTTGGGGCCAACCGCTCAGTCCAGTAATTCAGTTGTGTCCAGTCCACATCTAATTGTGAACTTTGCTGCGTCTCTCCCATAAGCAACAGCTTGAGAGAGTACAGCCCGGGCCTTCTCCAGAACTTGTAGCAATACTTGGCCGACCATATCTCACAGCATGTGGGAGAAACCGCCCAAAAGGCATGGGGTGTTCACGGACCTCAATGCCAGGCTGGCGGAAGAAAACACGTTTTTCCCAAGTTGGTTCAGCCTCTTGGATTCCCTATCAGGGGGTGCAGAAGGGAACACGCCCTGCTACATAAAGGCTTGGATAACCAAGCTCCCTGGGAAAAGGTGTTGCATCAGGAACGCTAGGTCAGATGGAGAAGGTAAACGGCGGTGAGCAATAGTCAAGTTCGGTCCGGTTTGGACCTGGTACCCAGCAGGATATCAGTAGGGGATTCATTAAAAGACAATAGGGTTTCAGAGGATAAAGCCCCAGACCTCTGTCAGGAGATTAGTCCTGACTGCCACCGGAGGCAGCTCAAGGTCCAGGACCTCGGCTGCTCTTCAAACCACCCTGGAATAGAATGCTCCCTCCTCCATACGGTAGGGGAAAAAAGCATGCCTATGTCAGGGGAAGTATCCAGACCACAGGCTTCTTTCAGGTCCCTACACAGTCCATAGGGTTTTCCTGTAGTTGGTATTCTAAAGGTTCCAGTGAGCCCTTTCAATCCTCACTGTAACCCAACCCAAGATAATAAGGTCAGGATCCAACCTAGGGACCAAGGTTCCTGTCAAAGTCGGAATCAGCATTGCATGATGCCAGCTCATGTCGGAGTCAGCAATGAGAATGGGTCAACACCATCTGGGACCACGGGCGGCATCAGGAGCGCCAACGTCAGAACAGGCATCGGGAAAGGTCGAGGTGGTAAAGCCAATGTTGGGTCAGATCCAGGAACAGATCAATGGGTGTCTCCCAGACCTAAGGCTGAAGCAGCCAGTGCGGAACCCTATGGGTACTCTGTTGACCCTGTGGGGCCTGAGGGCTCTCCAGCAGAGTTGAACTGCCCAAATATGAGGTGCATGGTCTCATAAAACTCTTGGAGTTTGGCAGGGTTCACTCCGCTCTGAAAAATCAGGGAGGTGCAGAGCTGATGAAGGTGCAGGCTCCGAGGGCAGAGTCCTGGAACGACAACACTCCTTTTTCCTCATCTCATCAGCTGACGGATGGGGTGAAATCGAAGAACACTTATTCTTCTTCGACTTCTTCTTGTGCCTCAACTTACTCAATCGGCCCGAGGACTTGGAGTGGGATGATGATGAATGGGGGTTCCCCAGTCGTTCTCGGAACTGTCCTTTTGACTGAGATCGGGAACGACATGCAGCCGAGTGCCGGGCTGCAATGAGCTTTAGGGACCACTCCCTCGAAGGTTTTACATTCATGGCTTGGCACTCAGAGCATGACTTTGGATCATGGTCATGCTCCAGGCACAACAAGTATACAAGATGCGGATCTGTAACTGACATAACCATATTACAGGATCCGTGGGGCTTGAATGTGGTCTTACGTGACGACATCTTGATGCACCAGGAGTGTACATACTCAAAAATCATCAAAAAAGACTAGTCAAAAAGTGACTGAAAGGTAGTTTTACTACAAATCAGCAGTGGCTGGTGTGGAAAGATAAGAACCAACACCAGCACGCTGGGATGGCACCTATTTAGGTGGTCCCATGACATCATATCCGGCCCGCACAATTCTGACGATGGATGCGGAGGTGACCAACGCCACCTGACACCGCACAGGGGTACTGCTCCAGAAAAATCTTTGGATCCAGACCGGTGCCTGGGGGAAATTCTAAGGTAAGAAATCTGCAACTAGATGTCTATATCAGATGCTAGATTTTAAGTCACAATTCTTGTTGTAACCTTTTGGTCCTGCAGCCTCTATCCTTGGTCACATGACTAGGAATAGTTGACAGTTGGCCTTTGTGTATCCCTTCCAGGCACTATCACAATGAAGGGTCTGAGTGTTGACAGGATGGGCAGTCCTGACTTGATGGGGTGTGGAGCTGTCACCTTCCACACTTATACTTCAAACACACTGGCCCAGCACACTTACAAAGGACTTCACACTAGCCTATTGTGCTCCCAGAGAGACTGAAACCAAGACAGTGAGGCAGGAAAGTCCAGACACTGCAGTGGGGGGAAAACTCCAAATGCTTCACCCACTTCAAAGCGGACACTGGGTTTAATAATGGGACCCTCAGACTCACTTTTCAGGGCACTCCTGGACCTGTGGATACTACAGAAGAAGGACTGTCCTGCTGCCAGAAGACTACCCTGCTGCTTGAGGCCTGTCTTGCTGTCTGAGAAGGAAAACTGGACCTGCACTTTTCATCCCAGGGTGAAGTGACTACAAGGGTCAGCTGACCGATCTCCTGTTCTAAGCTACAGGGATACAACAAACTCCAGAGACATCTCTGCAACTGCCCAGATAACCTGTTACAACTGGACTTGCCTACACCTGCAACTGGACCTGACAGCGTCCCTGCTAGAGTGAGTTCCAAATCCCCAAGAGGTTCCCTCTGGGTCTGGATCCCTTGGTGCGGCATCAGTTGAGCTCCTCCTCGAAGATAGGGAGAAATTCTGAATTTTTGGGCTCTTGACAACCGTGAACGGGCCTGGTTGTGCTAAGATCTCTCCACCTGCATCGACAGCAAATGCAACGCTATGGTGAATTCATCTCCTTGCTCTACAGTGATCGCCAGGGATGACCGGAAACACAAGATCTGAACTTCACGCTACAGCATCGATAGCTTGCTGTGACTGCCAATGCGAATCTCCAGCAACAACCATTTGCGACATCTGACAGAATCTTCACACTATAGCAACAACCATCTAAAATGCCCCATCTGCTTTTGCACTACTGCGACAGCCATCTGCAATGCCCTTTCTCCTCCTCGCAGCCTCTTCCATCATGAACAGAATTCTTCACGCTTGACTCCAAAAGATAACTTGTTCAACAGGACAAACCTGGTCTCTGTATCCAGCCCACACTCTCTTGCATTTGGCCTGAATGTTTGACTTTCACCCATTGTTGCATGACCAGATAGCCATGAGAGGCACTTTGTGTCTTTAGGCACTAAACTTACATTAAATATTTAAAATTGCATATCTCCAATTCTATGGATTGGATTTTTGTTGTTTTAGTGTCAAATAATTTATTACAATGGAGTCTATTTTTCTACATTGATGTGAGATTTTTCTTCTGTCGTGTTTTCACTTTATAGCTGTTTGGTTGCTCCACAAATACTTTGCACATTGCCTCTATGTTAAGCCTGACAGCTTTTGTGACAAGGCACCAGAGGATTAAGCATGGATTAAATTAGTCACTTACTGTGGTTCACTCTGAAAAGGATTGTGGATGCTGCTTGAGAAGGACTCACACCCACTTCAATCAACACCCAGCTTCTCACAGGAAAAACTGATGCCCAACCTTGAGCAAGCTCTATATCTGTGCCTAATAGGACAACATACAGTTTGTCAGTGGCTGAAGCCTATGCTAGGAAGGCATGACCCCTTCAAACACCACGTATGAATATAATTAACTCACATACAAGGTAAAGTGTGTTGAAGAAATACCTTGCGAAAAATAGGCTACGAGCAAACACCACACTTGTAATTCTTAGGGATCAGGTTACTGTGTGCCACTGATATCTGAAAACAACCACAGCATAATCAGGCTATATATGCATCCAGTAGATGAATGTGCGCAAGAGGTCTGACAGCTACAAACACAAAATCTGTCTTTACGTCACTAAACATAAGGGTTTCTAAAACAAAGTACTTTTCTATGATGTGAATAGTGACTGCCTCAAGCTGTGTACGGTGGGTAATGGTGGGATTAAAAACAGTAATTTCTTCGAAAAATCTTTGGTACAGACTCTGGGCGTCAAAAGTACTTGTAATGGAGTGAAAGCCTTGGTGACCTAGCGAGGCCTATGCTGCTTTAAAAGTAATGAGGAAAGAAGCTGGCTGCTTGCCCTTTACTGTATGGACAGTCGAGATGAGGATATTAATAAATAGAGCATGACTATCCAGCTGTGTGAGCATTTTAACACGCTGCTTTCGTTATGACTGTGACCCAATCGTTTTGCTCTATATTCACTTTGCACTTTCCAAGCATTAAGAAGAGACCCAGCTTTTAGGCCACTTCCTGTCTCCTGCTTTCCACGCGGCAGTGCTGTGCATCAAAAGCCAAGGACTGCCTTTATCCGGCGTTCCAGAAACAACAGCTGCTATAAATAGCATGGGTTGGACAGTAACTCAGTGCCCACAAGTAAGCCTTAATCCAATTCTTTTTCACAGGCCCTGGCCTATATGCTGGCTGAACAAACTTTCAAAATAAATATGCACTTAAACTGGACCTAATGCCAGTGCAAAGAAGTCTCGAGGTTGGAGCATACTGCTTCTGTAGTGCTTTTAAAGTGAACGCACACGTGCCAATGTCTCAAGGCCACTACAAGCGAGGCGAGGCCGAATCTCCTTTTCTTCTGTTCCACTTGATCATGACTGGCCTTGTTCTTCGACGCTCAGTTTTACCAGCTTTCAAGAGATCGAATCTGCTTTTACCAGTCGGTAATTCAATTAAAAGAATTGCCCGAGGCGTTGATTCTTCAGCAAGCAAGACTTCTCCCCTGATCCACCTTGATTTTGTCTCTGGCAAGGGGAGGGCATTCAATTCTCCCCCTGTCGGAACTATTCTGCTACTTTACCCCCCTACCTTCACTACACTCTCCCTCTACCCCAACGTGGAAAGAAGCTCCTGCATACATTTTCCACCTGAGTGTAGCGGGTGATAAATTCGCGGAATACCACACCGTAATTCAACCGTGATTCTACATCTGCACTGGTGTTCCCCATTGCGAGGGGCTTAACTCATAATAGAAGTAACCATATGCCGAGATACCAGTGTGAAACAGTAATTCACACCATCTGGAATCTTCATACATGTTTACTCCTAACTTGTAATCTTGGCCTTGACGACAGTGTTGTGGGAAACATTGTCAGAGCAAAGGTAGGACAGAAATCAGTATTTCAATCTAAACATATAAAGCAGCCCTTTGAGTTAGGGCATGGAGAGGGCAAACTTTTGTTTGACGAAACTTTGAAAATTTAGAATTCATTTTGTGAGCTCATCAGTGTAAATCGAACACATACAAGAAGATACATACAATGAGTCTGGTGTGAGAAGAAAATATCTCCCTCGAGATATATCCTGCTTGAAGCAGTCTCTCGACCAGAATATTTGTTCACCATTGTGCAGCAGTGAAATTCATGAATTTCTTTATGTTCCTTATAATTTAATATGCAAATATTCTCCACCATAGAGGTATTTTCTACTTGACATTTGACCTTGCAGCAATTTTGTATAAGTCTTTTGCCGACCTACAACCCGCGATCGAAATAAAATTGTGTTGATCACCAATTTTGAGCTCATCCCCGGAGTGACTGTCACTACTGTCAGGTATGGTTGGGTAAGGGTAAGGGAAAGGGATCTGCCCCTGACCCAATCGTGGTTCAAGAGCCACCACTCCAGATCTTGCACAGTTCCATCCAAGATCTGGACCATATTTGAGAGATTCCCCTGATACTGTGCCCACTGGACATTCAGGTCCCACAGCAGAGCCTGCATATGCCAAATGGCGTGTGTCACCAGCAGGCGGCCGTGAGGCCCAGCACCCTCAGTGTCATTCTCCCTGAAATACAGGATAGAGGCTGAAACATCAGTTCCTAAACCTGGATATCCTAGACTCGCTGCTCAGAAAGACCGAAACTGCACTGTGTCCAGAACAGCTCCATTAAAAGGAAGCATCTTAGAGGGAGTCAGGTGTGACTTCAGCACATTTATAGTGAACCCCAGCGAATGCAGGAGGTCGGCCATAGTCTGGAGGTGGGAGATGACAGCCTGGGTGAGCCCACCTTCAAAAGCTAGTCGTTAAGGTAGGGGAAGTCTGAAACCCCTGACCTGCACAGATGAGCTGCGACCCCCACCATTACTTCGGTGAACATCCGAGGGGCGCTGTTAAGGCCAAAGGGGAGCACAGTGAACTGAATGTGCTTGTTGCCCACTGGAAACCCAAAGTAATGTTTTTCAGCTGGCATGACACCTCAACCAGGTGTGGTGCCTCAAGGCCACTGTTGATCTGTCTACTGACTCGGTCTTATCCAACCCACATCATATAGTGAACTTCACTGCATCTCTCCCAACAGCAACAGCTTAGAAGACAATGGCTCGGGCCTGCTCTGGGACCTGTAGCAGCACCTGCGCAACAATGTCCCATAAAGTATGGGTGTAACGGCCCAAAAGGCATGTGGTGTTCATGTACCGCAATGTTAGGCTGGAGCAAGAAGTCATCTTCTTCCCAAGCTGGTCCAGCTTCTTGGATTCCCTATCCCAGGGTGTGGAAGGGAATACACCCGGGGACGTGGAGGCTTGGATGATCAAGCTCTCCTGAGGCTTGGATAATCAAGGTCTCAGGGGTTGGGTATTGCATCAGGAACATAGGGTCATTTGGAGCAGGTCTATGGCAGCAGGCGATTGTCCTGTTCACACGAGCCCCTGTGCTGGGTTTGGACCAGGTCCCCAGCAAGACATTAGGAAGGGCTTCATTAAAGGGCAAAAAAGGTTCAGAAGCTGAAGCACCTCTGTTAGGAGGTTAGTCCTGACTTCCTTCGAAGGCAGCTTGAGGTCCAGGATCTTGGCTGCTCTTCGCACCACCATTGAGTAGGACTTTCCCTCCATCATAGCCACGGTAAGGGGAGAAAGCATGCCAGTGTCGGGGAAGTGTCCGGACCACTGGACTCACCAGGTCCATCCCCCAGTCCTCTAGTGGTATTCTTCTAGATGGCATTCTAAAGGGTCCAGCGACCCCTCCTAATCCTCACCATACCCCAACCCAAGAGAATAGGGGTCAGGATCCGACCTAAAGACCAACGTCCCTGTTGAAGTCAGAATGAGCATCATATGACGCTGGTTTGGATCATGCTGGAGTCAGCAATGAGAATGGGGTCAATGCCACTGGGGGGCACGGGTGCTGACAGGAGTATCAGGGTCGGAACCGGCCTCAGGGAAGGTTGAGGTGGTACAACCAACATCAGTTCGGATCTAGGAAGAGATCCATGGGTGCTGCCACGGAGCTGAGGCCAAAGCCAGTGGCCTGGAATCCAAGGGGGCCCCTGCTGACTGCGCAGGGCCTAAATGTGCTCCAGTGGAGTCAGACCACCCAAATATGGGCAGGGCTCGCTCTGGTTTCCAGAAACTCAAGGAGGTGCAGAGCCGACCAAGACGCATCGTCCGAGGACGAAGGCCTGGAACGACCACGCTCCTTTTCCCTCATCTTGTTGGCCAATGGAGAGGGAGAAATCTATGAACGCCTCTTCTTCAACTTCTTCTTGTGCCTCAACTTACCCCACCATCCTGAGGAATTAGAGTGGGACGATAATGATTTCCCGCTGTATAAAACTTGAAAATGCCATGAGCGCAACTGAAAAACAAAAGAAACAATGACAATTAGCTTGTAGTTACTTGTCATTGTTTGTTTTGTTTTTCTGTTGTGCTCATGGTGCTTTCAAGATTTAAACAGCAGGACTTCCGATCGGGTTACACTGTAAAAGATGTGGAAGTGCCATGAGCGCGACTGAAAAACAAATCAATGACAAGTAGCCAATAGTTACTTGTCATTGTTTGCTTTGTTTTTCAGTCCTGCTCATGGCGCTTTCAAGTTTTTTACAGCAGGAACTCGATCGGCAGCACTGGGGCAATTTATGCAAATCGCTCCAACAATTCGGATCGAGAGAAGGTCGACCTAAAAATAAAAAAATAGTCCAGAAACATCCATAAAACATGGACTCTGCATAGGTTCGCAGTAGTTGGCCGGTGCTCTTGAGGAAGACTAAACCCCAGAATCGTCATGATGTATGCATGCCTATGACAAATTAAATCGAGGGAATTTTGAAAGGCCAGCCCACGAACAAATGAAAGTAATTGGCATGAAATGGGTGTGGTTAAAGCCCACAGAATCAATGACAACAGGTCTGAAGCGCTTGCGTGCTCAACCGAAAAAGAGAAGAACATATAGTACAAATGCATTGTGACACATCCATCACTTGTACAGGATTCTTTATATATGATTCAAACAGGAACTAACGTCATCCTGGATTGGGAACTTCTGATACAATTATCAGTACAGAACACCCTCTTGGAAATGGTTATTTATAAGTCTTTTCCACATCCCTGTCCTGAAACTCATGGTGTTAGTTTGGCACAAGAATAGAAGCCCAAGTCTGATATGCTTTGCCCAGCACTGAACTCCGCAGTATTGCCACTCCCTTCACGCCACCCACTCTACATGGCTTGTGAAACACCCCAATGGGAGAATGTGAGCATGGAAACTCCAGTGCGGTATAGGCCACCAGGAGACTGGACCATGATCTGGGGGAGGCGCCCAGCAACTAGCTTCCTGGTTGTGCTAGGAGCGCACTGTTTTCTCTTGAATGCTTGTAATATCTAGTAAGCTATGAGTCCAGATGTAAGTTGTGATGTTTATGCTACTGTTTTACAGTAGTTGGTGGTTTGTGGTTTTTGTACTGTATGTAGTTAGTTCTGTTTGCAAGAAACTATTTTAAGTGTTAAAGCAATGCCACAAAAGAGGAGCTGAAACAAGAAGAACACTACATGTGGCCAGTCCCTAGACACTGTGGCTGGCTATTCTGAACAGTTTTTAAACAACATGTATATGATGTTTATTGGGCACGACTAGGGAAATGCATCTTCATGGCAATTAGAATTAGCGTCATGGAATGTACACCTCCTCACTGACCACCGTGTGGCATGTCTTGCCACGAACTGGTCGACCATTTGGTTAAAATTCATTAAGGCTGGAGCAGTTCTGTCTGTAGAGTAGCAGATGCCAGACACCTTTGAACCTCTTAATTAGATGATCTTGGTGTGTGTCTGGGAGGCTAAAACTCCAAAAATGATATCAAGCGTAACAGGCTGGTGGGCAGCGCTGTGCAACCAAGGTCTGCACAAACATTCATATTCTGCATTTCAAAGCATCCTATGCTGTGCACAAGAGCTGGAAGTTTCATAAAGGCACCCCTGCTATTGATTACCACTCACGGCTGTGTCTCTGAGGTGGTAGATGTGAAAATAAATATATGGTTCACCACCTCTGCATACCATGTGAACCAAGATCACTGATTGCAGAATGTACAGTTCAGTAATGAAAAAAGAAGGGGAACAAATCATTGACCACATGCTCCGGCTAAAGAAGGAACAGGATCAACCAGTAATCACATGCGGGAAGTTCATTCTTCTAACAAGTAAATAATGTCCAACTGTCTGCTGGATGCACTCCTTAGCCTATTAATGCTGTGGGAAGGCAGCCACTCTTAGAAGGCTGGGCACTTACTAAAATACCATGTCTGAGCCAAAAATCACAAGAAGGCACTAGGCCTTGGCAAAGGTTTTGAAGTAGCTAAGCCGAGACATCAGGCATTCAGCTGCCTTGACCAGTTGTAGCTGCTCCTTAGCACGTGGCTATACAAGAAATCTTCTACTTTTGGCAATTAGATACAAAAGTTCTGTCAGTCTCTGATAACAGTAGAGCAGCTGTTTTTATAATGCATGCTCCAGTCCGCATTGAGCGGCATCTCGCGTCTGCCAACCATCCTAGTTATGTCCCCAGCGACAGGTGCCGCACCACATTAGCACATTTGCTGAAGCACCAGTAAGACATATGAACATTTTCTACAGTTTACGCCCTTTTTGCTTGAAGGGGAGCTGCCCAGCCTTGTTAGCAGCAGTGTGTGGCACTGTGGCTTCCACTGCACAGAAGTGATGCCCAAGGATTTGCCGATAAAGGTTTGTGTGATGAATAACTCAGTCATTGCGTTGGCCCATAGCATCCTTGCCAAAAATCAAAAACAAAAATAAATAGACAAATGTATCCATAACAACATGGGTGTCGTGTATTTGAGAAAAGATTAAGGTCCCATCCATAAGGCATGCAGTCTTGGAATCTCCTACGCTTTTCAAACTGGTCACAACACAGTATCCATGAAAATGGCCTCTCTTGCTTTATTGCCAGTAGTACCCTAATTGTCTGGTGAACGTCAGTCACAAACTGGGCAGATGAGATGCTTCTAGGGCACATCAGTGAACAGCATCTGTAGGAAGACAGAAAGATCACTTTTGAAGGTGTTCGAGTTTGGAAATTATGGAGTACATCACATGGTTCTGACGGAAAAGAGCTGTTTGGAGAGAAGTTCCCAGGTGGGATTCCTACAGGAGTCCTATTAAAGAATGTCTGAGTGGTGCTGAACACCTGGTAAGTACCTAGTCAAAATTGACATAGTATCCTCGACAACTTAAACCTATAGAGTCAGTCCTTGCAGTTCCTTAATTATACCATCGGCTACTAAATTGTGGTGCTTATTCTCCACCTTGTTCAACTATGAATTTGGATGCATTTGTGTCTCACAATAATCGTACTGTCTAGTCAATATGGAGAGTCATGTGACACCCTTTCAAACTCCCTATGGTACTTAAACAGCAAAATAACTCTTTAATCCACAACCTCAGATTGTTACGTTCTGCGAACATGCCATTTTATTGATAACAATAATAACTAAAGCTACTGTCAATTAGAGCTAAGACAAAATCATGTTCTTGCTTGTAGCATGAAGATTTTCTGTCTCCTTCCATTTCCCACTAGTGCACTACAGCAGTGGTTCTTAACCGCTTGACTTCTGTGGACCCCCCACTTAATCATTACTTAAACCCAGGGACCCCCAATAAATAATTATTGGAATCCGAGTGAGACTAAGAAATTACTGGAAACCGCTGACCACGACCTAAGCAGTTTTGATAATCTGAACTGCAGAAAATGACATAAAAATACAGAAATAAGCATCCATCAAACAGAAATTATTAAATATGTCATTTAATTCACAGTCAAATATAAAAAATCTATATTTGAATGGGAAGGTAGGAGCTTTTCTAAATTCAATTGAGGCCACTAATTGTCCATACTATATTCTGTTTGATACACTAGCACTACTACCATGAATCAATCAGAGTTCTACCTTAACTTTAAGTTTCCAATATCAAATGTATTCACATTTGCAGAATGTTTAAACATGTTCAATTGCACATGGTGCTTCTTTATTTATAAACATTTTATTAATCTGTTGGTATAATTTCATTTTCTAAGCAGTTGCAGACTCCCTGAGTAGGCTTTGTAGACCCCAAGAGGTCCCGGGACCACAGGTTAAGTATCACTACACTAAAGATCCGAAAAACATGTACAACTTCTTGCTCAGCAGACTTGTGTGCCTCCTCTGAGTCTGACATGGTGTGGACTTTTCTTGGTCTTTGCATGGGCTTTAAAAGATGAATGCAAATTGACTACCTCTGTGACAGAGCTTTGGTCTCCTGGCCAAGATACTCAGCAATAGTGGCTTCTCAGTAGATGGTTGAAGATTGCATGACTAATCTTTCGTGCACACAAGGGCTGTAAAGGACATGATTTGTGACTTACTGCGACACCACGACATTCTCATTGACCAGTCCAAGTTGAATCTGAAACAGATTCACTCAATCCAATTCAAGGGAGTCAGGCTTAGGACAGATCTGGGGACAGTGTTCTCACCAAGTGCTAGGCTTGACAAGCAGATGACACATCTGCTTGCATTTATTTTCTTTACCAAGAGGCTACCACAGTGCAGAGATGGTTTAGTGGGATGGGTAACATAGTAAATGTGCCGGGACATCCATGGACGTCACTTAGGGGTTGCCTGTGGTCGCAGCTGCGACATCTGGCTTGCCCTTTGCTACTCCTGGCACCAGGAGCAGCTCACGGGACTTTGTTGGGGTGGGATGGTGCATCGGGGGGGAGGATGGGTAGGGAGTTAAATTAATTTACAAAAAATAAAAATTACTTACCTACTTTGCCGCTGCTGCTCCTCTCCTGCACTACAGGCACAGGCTCCCAGCCTACTCTGCAGCCAATCCAAACACTGCTGATAGCAGCGTTCGGATTGGCAGGGAGCACCCATCCAGGGCACTCCCAGGCAGACTGGGAGCCTGTGTCTGCTCTCTCCAGCCCGGCAACTGTGTTGCTGGGCTGGAGAGAACCCAGTGCACATGTGTTTGGCCAGCCTGAGACAGTCGGCCAAACATACATGCGCACTGAGGGGAAGTGCTGCACTCCCCCTCATTCCCATCATAGCCCGTGCCCCCCCTTTTACTACAAAACAATTATAAACTATGTTTTTTATTGCTTTGTAGTAAAGGTTTTGCAGCAGCTGTTGCTGGTTGGGGGTGACGCTCCTCCACCTTAGTGGAGGAGCCGCTCCTGCCTGGCACTGCCTTTGCGACCCCTGACCTCAGATGTTGCAAATTTAGTGCCACGAACACAGTGGCAGCTCGTCCTTATGGATGTCAGTTGGGGCTCCACTCTTTGTTGTTTGTCAATTTTTTATTACACTAATAGTGAATAACAATATATTATTCACTATTAGTGTAATAAAAATGGAGTACAATTAACTGGAATATACCATTCCATGGCAGCTGCGGTAAGTAAAAAATGCTTTTAAATGTATGTTGCGTGCATGCTTGCGGGTGAGAGTTTGCTTATGTGAGAGAGTGTGTATGTAAGTGTGAATTTGTATGTATATGTATGTGTTGATGAGTGAAAGTTGAGGTCAAAGGGCCTGTAATGTCATAACCGCTACCCCGGCATTTCTATGAATTGAACTCCTTGTGGACCCCCTCTTATGTCGACCTGATCTGTGTGTGGGCTTTGCAGTTTCTCTTTCTACAGGTGGTGACAATTTTCATGACATTACGGGTAAGGCTTAACCTCTAGTTCTGCATGTGCTTCAGGATTCACTCTTTGAGGCGGTGATTTCCATGTTAGCTCAAAAGTGCACTAATATACAGTGGTTTCTCCTTCCTATGAGTTTGTCCAAATGTAGTATGATGGTCTTCCAGAGCGATTGACGGTCATCATGGAAACAGCTGGCCTTTGCTCTCTTTCGTCCGGGGCTAGGTTGTGCTGAGGAGTCAGCTGGGTCCTCAGAACTGAAGCATATATTTTGCTTTATCTCCCTGAGGCTGATCAGGGCAAGTCTAAATTGACAACACAGTTTTGAAGGCATATGTGAACATAAAGGTGGCATTCAGCTAGGTCTCTCACTGCAGTGGTGGAACAGATTTGTTTCTGGGCCAAGTTGGGAAACGTTAACTATTTTGGCAAAAGATGCCACGTTTCCCTGAGGAATAGTCCAGTGAATTTCAGCATGGCAAGTAAAATTTAATTTTGTCAGTTTTCTACCCGCTCCCCTTTGCACACCCCTATGTAGTGGTCCTCAATGTTCCTTGCTAGTGACATAAAAGGGTGGATGCTTGAATTTGCTTAGGTAGTGCCCTGCCTGGTTTCGCTCCAGAATTGGAAGAGTTGACACCCAGTAAATGATTTTTCATCCCAGCACATAATGTGTAGTTATTTCAAGCTTATCAAATGCAGTGCTCAAATTCTGGGTTTCTGTTTAACAATTTAATACATTTTGGGAGTTGTATTGGTTTAATTCCATTGATCAAATTGAAAGATCAACCCTTGAAAACACAGATTTGTCTAAGAAGGCTCAGTTCTACAGCACTGTGTCTTTGGTGACATTGTGCAATCTGTTAACCTCAAGGCATCTGGAGCAGCATTGTTTTTGTAACACCATCAAAGTCCACATTCATTTCTAATTTAGATGGGCACGACAAAGGCGTTTCATTGTTGCATTGTGCGTGCACATAAAACTGTACAACTTTCAAAGACTAATTTCACAACTGGAAAATAATGAAAGAGAAGGGCGGCTACACCCTGTGTTTACGCCTATATTTTGGCCTGGCTGTGCCAGAGAGCGGCTTGCGGTGATGTTTGGTCGGTTTAAACTTTCTGTGAATCTTGAGTACATGTGAGCTGTTTAGAAAGCACATTAGAATAGTAGTTTATGTGTCAGCGTCTGCCACGTTACTAACTCCACTCCAAATTTGCCGGCTTTCCAGAGTCCGCTAACACTGCGGGAACTCTGCAGAATTGCAAATCACACATCCAGTTCACAGTTCATGAAATATTACCCAGACACTTCAGTCCTTTGCTGGCCTTACTAGATAGGGGAGGGCTGATTCTCAAGAAGGAGCCACGTGTTCTTGTAAGGGGATTGCCGTGTGGTTGTAGAAATGCGCAAACATTGAGGCTTTCTTGTTTGAACTTTATTGTTCACTAAAATAAATCTTAGGTGCCTGAACCTTTGAAGCATTTTGACCATAGGTCTTCATATTTGAAAATATTATTTTGTAGTTCATATTTCCACATTAAAGGCCATACAATGAAAAGTATTAAAACTGTCCTTTTACCCAATCTCCCATTAAGTCAGTGGCGTAACAAACTTGAGTGGTCCCCTGTGAAGTCCCTGGAGAGGCCCCTCCCCCTGGACCAAGTCAGGGGCCTCCCGCCCTTCGCTATGCTGAGGGGATGTGGGTGGGGGCTGGAGGCCGCCCCCCCCACCCGCACCGCAGAGGCTATAGGAGCCTTTGTCACTGGATGAAGTAGTATTGGATTGTAAAAAGTTTTGTTCCCACATTTCGTTACCTGGCGATTTTAGATCTGCAGAATGCCCTTCAGTGAAAGTAATCCGTCCTCTCTTTATTATTCAATGCGTTTTAGGACCTATATTTCTAGTGCATTTGCCTGGCACCTTAATCAAAACGGAAGGCAACTGACAGTATATCTAGGGGCGAAAGGCCCTCTACAAGTGAGAGGTTTGGTCTTATTTGTGTCTCAGTGAAATACTTGTACCACTTTTTTCTTCTTACTGTGTTATATTTTTGAAAATCAAAGATGGAAGGGAACCAATTAACAAACGGCTGCCGGGAAAACCATTTCCATCTTCAACTACTTTTAATGAAACCAGATTATTGCACTAACAACAGCAGTATGCCGGAGGGCCAGCTCCTAAGTGATTCGCTTTAATTGTGAAGGCTCTGCAATGCGGCAAGAACACTGACTCCATCTGTTAATTTGCCCATCCATCCACTCTTCGTAAATCATCAACTGCCTACTGCACAACCTACAGCACTGGGGCACTTATTATAAGCTAAAGTATATAAACCCACTGGTTAACTTTGGGTGGGATACCTCCCCATGACATTACACGTAGATTAGTGTCTCTTAAAATAATTATGGGTCTGGAAACATCGGCCTGGTTTCAACAGCTATACATCCACATCTGGTGAAATTGCTGCAAGGACAGAAGCAGCTACTGCCAACGGGATCACAGCCTCTACCGACTCTCCAACTGTCTGAGATCTTCTGCCTACTCTGAGATTCTGTGGAAAATATCAGCAGATTTGTCCCTGAAATCAAGGAAGAACATTGGAAAATACTCAATATTCCTGGTTCTGGGTTGGAATTTACAATCAGCAGGACAAAACTTGTGATTGCTGGATTTTAGCATTAAGACACCAGCTGGAAATTAAGATCTCTCGCTTGATATCCCTGCAACAAATTTATAGCAAGCTCATAATGATGGTGTCTGAAATTGATCAATGGCCTATGTAAGTAAGTTCCAAAAGCAGATGTCCTTAAGTAGGGAGGCATTTGCATTAATTATGCCCTATTCAATTAATCCCAACTTTTACTCCATTCTCCGTAATTCTCACTTAGGCCAACTTCAATACCTATGCTTGCACTGTAAGAGTAACTGTAGACTCTGAAGTGGCAACAAGGATACATCTTAGGTATTCTGTAAAACAAAACAAATGCATTTTGGCCAATTGTTAGTCTCAATTCTCTCTTACGTGTTTCCACCTATGGAGATCATATTTGAATACTGTTTCCTAAATGGGTCCTTAGTAGGTCTTTGCACAGGAGGTTAATTTAAATTGTTTCATTAACAAATGACAATACATAACAAACTTTACAAACAGACACATTTCACACTCACGTATGGCTAACGGATTATTATAATTTTCTAGACTGGAAGTGACAAATATATTCCCTCTGCATTTAAATGTGGCTACACCATTTAGTCTCTTTTGCCTTTGGGCATCCTATTTTCTAGCAGTCATTAAAGTTTCATGTAATATATATATTCTTGCATTTGTACAGCCCCCCCCCACTACTCCGTAGAACCATCTCTAAGTTATTTATAAACAAATAACACATTATTAACTCAGTACTGAGTTGCTTGATAACAAACACCACTGTTCTCTCTGCATCCTCGAAAACTCCTATCAGTAATTGTATTGAGAATAATTACTGTAGGATGAGATTTGAAGGACCCTTTCATTTCTCTCTGTTCTATAAAATCAAAGGACCAGGTTCACAAGTCTCCAAGGGACATACAGTTAGCTCAAGGTCAATGAATATCTGTGATCCATATATATGTGATATTTAGGGGCCACTCATCACAATATGAAGGTGGGCAACATCATTTTGTGCTATGCCACTGTGAGGTTGCCCTGCCCGTTTTTAACGTTGGGCCTCTGTTTCATAGTTAACTTTCATTCAAGGATCTGATGGGTTTTTGGTCAATTGCCACCTCGCAGTCTACACTGCAACCTAAAGGAGGTCTGAGGATATGTTAAAGGTTGTGCTTGCACTTACCCATGTGACAGGCTCCAGTAACTGCATCACATCGGTCATCGCGACAATTGCAGCTCTGCTCACAGTTAATCCCATATAGTCCAGATGGGCAGGTCATGTTGCAGCTGACACAGAAAAAAAGATATTCTTACACAATATTCCAAATCTATGGCTCCTAAGATTAGACATGTGGGTTACAAGGACAACGTACTCAGTTTTACTGAGTTTTATTTAGCAATGTTACTTAAGATTACAGTGTGGAAAAATAGATGATTGTTAGTTGTAGTGCAGTGGCCGCATCACAAAGGAGTTCGAGCCTTACAAGACTCTATGATCTTCAAAGGAGTCTATTTGCTTTTATTTCTAAGGTAAATTTGAACCTCAGTGTGGTCCTTTGAAACAAAGAACAACTCTCAAAGAGATTGTTTCGACATACAATAAAAGTAGCGGGAAAATGTGTACTTGCAATTCACTTCGGAAACCACATACACGTGCAGATAGCTACCCTTGCATCTAAATTAACATGGGACCATTTCTCAGAATACTTGTGGGTCATCGTTGTGTCAAATTGGAGAACATGCAGACATCATTTACAGAAGCACCCAATGGCCCTAATTATGAGCTGCACAGAATTACTGTGCAGTAAAATCATCCTGGAGTAATTCTGTTACTCAATGATGATGCTGTTGTACTAACCGAGGTGTTATTACTGTCCTATTCTCTGCAGGGAAAGCCTGCGGGATCGTAGTAATACCACATAAATCAGAATGCCAGCATTAGATGTCCACATGTTTTAAACATAATCATGGTAATTGTGGCATGCTTATAATGATGGCCTATGGATCTGAGTGTGCAGACGGTTTAGGAAAACGTCATCAGTGTGAATGTGAGGTGTTGGAGCACCTGAAAGGTTCATCAGTGCCTTGTTCAACATCAAAGCCTGCGAACAAGTTTTAGTGGGGATAAATCCAGAATTAGTTTGTAAAATCTGAATTTCCTCAAATTCTTCATCACATATGTAGACAGAGCCTTGTCATCCCAGTGCTCCCGTTTTTTCTCCTTCTGGCATCCTCATGCGCAGCTCCCAGAGATTAGGTACACTCACCTCTTAGTAAACCTGCAAGCCTGTCCTACAACTCAGTTATGTTTAATTGATTTAACACACAGGGGGTTATTCCAACTTTGGAGGAGGTGGTAATCCGTCCCAAATGTGACGGATTTACCACCAGCCGTATTACGAGTTCCATAGGATATAATGGACTCGTAATACGGCTGGTGGTATATCCGTCACTTTACTGTCACTTTTGGGACGGATTACCACTTCCTCCAAAGTTGGAATAACCCCCACAGTCTTAAAACCTGATTTCAGCCCATTCTTCGAGCAAAGGCAGTAACTAAGGACCTGATTTACAAATGTAAACTTACCCTTTTGGGTACGTTTACTATTGCTTGCTATTCACAAAAGCATTTTACTAGTAATATATTTACGACTGCGGAGTCTCCACATACAAAAAGATAGGACAGTCCCATCTTTTTATGTGCGGAGACTCCACAATTATAAAGATACGACTAGTAAAATACCTTTGTGAAAAACAAACAATAGTAAACTTACAGAAAGGTATACGTGTACCTTTGTGAGTCAGGCCTAAAGTATGCATGTGTTCAGTAAGGAATTCCATTCCTAGCTAATACTACCTGAATTACAACCTGCCAAAGACAGCATCTACTGTATATTATGGAACTTTGGGAGCGGGTGGAGTGGATTTCCTCTTCATGATTGCTAATCTAAGAGCCATTCAGCATACAATTTGATACTTTTAAGTGCCAATCGCTGAAGTGCATCATCAGTCGATTTACATATTTTTAGCACAATTATGTGTCACATCTCACTGTTGTGTATCCATTTTAGTTATAGCTTCATACATGTTAGTTAAGCGAACTAGGCCTGCAGCTGTGCACTTTAACCTAGATATATCCGGAATGGCAGAACTAGAGCTTAACATGCTGTGCTCTAACGTAGCCTAGGTAGGAATTATTTTAATGATTCTAGTGACAATATGGTAGCGTTATTTTTATGCCTTACTCTCCTTGTCACAATTTTAATCCTGTCATGTTTCATCGTCCTAGTTATTGCAGGACATGCTTTATTATCTAGGATGCAGTTGCTTCATTAAAACCTTATTGAAACATATACTGCCTCTGATTGTCCTCGTATATGTGAGACTGATATAGCTGAGAGAAATGGATGCGATCTGAGTGACCACGATTTCCATGAGGAGTCAATTGTGTCATGCGCTCGGCTACCCAATCATCCCTGCTCTTGGGTAGATATGAGGCACTGCTAGTTAGCCGGAGCAAAACCCGGATTAGGCCAACAGGTGTCACCTGTAGTGGGTTCAGACTCAGTCCCCCACAGCGCAAGTGATTCTGCCGCCCAAATTCAGTAGTCTCATTAGAATAATAGGAGTCTACACGACATCACTCCCCTGCATACTCACAGTAGCAATATATACTCTCAGATCAGCCTAGCTGGGTAGAACAATGCTTACACAGGGTATAGTTACACATATGGAATCTATTGGTTTTGCCAAATTGATTGCAGAATCCATTGAAGAAATGTCATTACTCAATAAGTTTTTTTCAACTAGAGTACATATTGCCACACCTGAGTATTTTACCTTCATCAATTTTGATGACATCTTCATTGGTATTAACATAAAAAACAAACCTGGTATGAAGCCGCTAACCAGTCTAGGCTATTCCCCCCAGTCGTGGTACAAATGCGTTAGTCCCATACTCAATCTTTCATATTTTAGAGGGACAGCTCCTCAAAAGAGTTCTTAGAATTATTCAGCTAATGGATGTAGCAAATACGCCTTTTCGGTATGGCCATCCCTGATTTTTCACCCTTTTCAGGACCCTTTTTTTTGTTTTTTTTTCTAACTCTGTGATGTTTACCCCCACTAAAAAGAAGCAAAGACCCTCTGCTTCCCCTTTAAACATGGCTAATTGGCTTACCCAAACTGACATCTTTAGCTTGCCTATAAGTGCCTTGTAGATAGTGTTTGAAAAGCACACAGGGTTTGGAAGTTAAATGCACCTGTGGACTGTAGCGCCCGATGTGCCGTCCATACAGTGGGCCTGGAAAACATGGTTTCATGCCTATCCTATGCTGCATGATTGCAGCAGCCTAAAACCTGCTGTTAAACCTATAAAAATAACCCTTTTTGACAGGGAGAACCCCCTGTTTTCAAATATTAATACATTACCCTTCATTACAACTAGTCACTGATATTTAAAAGTGGAACAAGCACAAAGTTCAAGTTGGTTTATTCATCCAATGACTAGCCTCAAAAGCTATTTTTACTGGCAAGGCTGAGGCTGGATCCTGGAAAACTTCCAAGTGCAGAGTCTAAACTTTAATCTGTAACTTTTCAACAGGAAAATTATTAATTTAAGGACTATATTCCATATTTATTAAAAGTTAATTTTTTTGGTAAAGTTGGATACCTATTTAAGAAAAGTAACTTTTAGAAAGTTATTCTTTCCCTGTCTGAATGTCATGGTGGGTAATTTGCATTAGTTCTCTAACAGTTACCCTGCAAGTGATTGAAGGTAATTATGTGTGAAAACTGCTCCCAGAGCAGAACAATGACTTATACCCATTGATTAATTTGTGCTTGTTTTTTTCCGGTGCTGAGTACCGGCACTTATTTTTTAGGGCCGGGGCTTATTCTTATGCCTCAAGCATTTGCTGGAGCAAAAGACACATATAGGAAAGACGGATGAGGAGAAAAATGAAAAAGCGTCACAAAGGGAGAAAGTAAAAAGCTGCAAGAGTGAGCTGAAGGGACAGGGAGTGGCTTTAAATGGATTAAAGAGGCCCGAGATGGCTTAAGGATTACGCCGCCTCAGTATTCCATGTTCACACATTTAATTACAGCAGCCGCGTGTTCAAGAGGAGGGCTTTGGGCACTGGCACCTTTGTATTTATAAATTAGGCACTGCTTATACCTGATGACAGAATGGACTGGATTTGGGGCATTTTATCCTTATCAGCTGAGGAAGGAGAGTTGGGGTGGACCTAAGAACTTCTTTACATTTTAAGGGACAAAGGTAAGGCCACTCCATTCATAGTTTAGTATAAGGCAACACTAGAAGAAAGGAAAACCTTTTTCCACAGTGTCCACTAGCCAGGCTGGCTCTGAACCCAGTGGGAGGAATGCTACCCCAGAACTGGTTTGGGGTGGGCACAGCGGAGTGCACTGCATATTTCACTTGCCACACCTTTGAGTAAACACAAGAGCTCTGCACAAGGGAGGAAATGTCTCTCCATCTTAAGGTGCACTGTGGTATTGGTTGCAGTAGGATAAACAGGAACTGATGAAAAAGTGGCTACGGTTGCTCTTGGGAAAGATTTCTCAATTGGTAAGGGGGTGTCCAGGAGTCACCCTCACCCACTGACTAGTGCTGACCATAAATGTGGCAGCCCAAGGAACTCTCCCCAGAACACTTTCTGGACCTGTAGAAGATCAGAAGAAAATTGGAGCTATTGTCTGGGTTATGAGGAGCCCTAAGGGACTGGGCTTTCTCCCTCAAGTACCCAGGACAAAGAAGGTCAGTTGGCTGACCTCCTCTATGGCTACAGGAATACAACAAGCTGCAAAAGCCCTGCTTTTTTAAGCAACCAGTTGGCCAGTACCAACTAGACTTACACTGAACCTTGCTGCTGGCTGGAGTGAGTCCTGACCCCCAAGTGCTGTCCTTGAGGTTCCAGGAGGCTTAGAAGTGACTTAGAGATGCTGCTCCAGAAACCCTGAAAAGTGACGTCCTTGGGAGCTGTCAAGATGACCTTGCAGAAGAGTTGTCCAACTTTGATGCATCTTCCTCAGATACAGTGTCAGGTTTGCCACATTTCAGGACCTTGAGCTCCATGAAAAAGACAGTATGAAGGACAGTCCCGCTTGGAATATTCGGCCTGTGCTCCATTGCGGTCGGCCTGAAATAACTTCTAGGTTCTGGCCAATCACTTCCATGACTATCATTGCTGCTTAGTGCTTTTTGGTGCTGTTTTTACTTAAAAAGTTTAAAATTCAAGTCTTCCTTTCCCCTTATTGGATTTTTGTAAGTTTACTGTTATTCTGTTTATGAAAAATTAATCTACTCGCCTAATTCATTTTGGGATTTTTATTGTTTGGTGTTTTGACTTTGTTACTGTTTTGGTACCTCATAAATTCTTTACACATTGCCGTAAGTCAAATCTTTTTGCTATGTGCCAAATACACCAGTGTTTGAGCTCAGGCTAATTCAGTGACTTTAGGGTTCACCCTGTCAAGTTAGTGTTATAATTCCTTGAGGTGGGCAACCACCTCCAGTATATAATAATAAACTTATTTATAAGGTTGCCAAAGTTCAGAACTGGCTCGATTTTTTTATCCCACTAATTACCATTATCAAACCTATATTTGGAGAAAACATCTATGAATTTTCTAGGATCACTGAGTCCAAACCATCCAATGGCAATATGCATCCATAGTGTCAAAAAAGTCCAACTGCGACTTCCTGCCCTTGCCGCCCTCTCCTGTTGAGCAAGTTCATATTAATCCCACTTCGGAAAGATCAAATTCAGATTCTACAATCTGAGCAACCAACTGACCCCTTTCTTGATTACCCTATGTGACTAGGACTCTTGAAATGGTTGTCACTGTCCAGGTTACTCTAAATCTGGAACAAAATAATCTCCTCTGCACTTACTAGTCAGTCTCTAAATCTGCCCAGTAATGAAACAATGTTATTGTCTTCTTGGCAAGTATTCGATCTTAACAGCTGACAGTGTGTCCCTCCCACATAGTTGTTGTCTTTCATATTAAAGGTTTGAAGTTCCTGTGATCTGCAATTTCCTTCTCAATATTTCCTTGACTTTAGACTTGCTACTTCTAGGGGAGGCATAAATGATAAGAGTTGTCCATCAAAATGCATTCCTGAAATTCGAGACAGCACATCAAACAGTTCACTTTATAGAGGCCACTAGAAAAGTGCAATATTCCATCTACTCATATCTTTATATGCTTGCACATACATTCATAATAGCCCTTTAAACATCCATTCATAATAGCCCTTTAAACTGAATGGTCGTACTAAGTATGATGTTCACTTTTGCATGTTAGATGTTGAAGCCAGTCTTACACATTGATAAAAGGCAGCCTCTTTAGACCCTACTTATTGAGCAATGTCTGTTGACAGACACATTAATATCATACCCAGGCTGAGCACCAATCAAGTGGGTATATTGTAGATCAACCAGTCTTCTTTACAGAACATTAAAATGATCAAATAATCATTGATAATATTATGTTGATCCGTGCGACTCATTTGTAACTGGTTGCAGCCTTCCTTTAGTATGTGTTTTTGGAAAATATCAAACTGCATCATGAATTAAAAATAAACTAAAGCAGCTTTCGGAGCTGTCCTGTGGTTTTTTGTTTCCTTTTGTTTTTTCGGTTGTTTTTAACTCTGGGATTTTCCCATGAAGAAAAATAGGCTCTGGCTTTAACATTGAGAATACTGATAGGCTAGCGCAATTTACACTCCATCCTTTATACATCAATGTTTGCACATTGCACGGTTATATTTCATCTTATAATTACTGCACGGTTTAATATTATTAACATGTGTGCATATTATGACGCAATAATGAAATGTATCCCCTTAAAGACTGAAGCTTCATAAACGTGCAGACTAATGTTGATTTAAAAACGCTTACATGTATTCATTATTCACATTTACATTTGCACCTTCAATTGTACTACTGAAAGTAACATGTAGTTCTGTCCTTTACGTTTCCATATTTTATGAAAACTTGAAAGTGCATATGTATAACCATGTATTCGAAATGCACATTAAGGCCCTTATTTTGGCTTCAGCGGTCTTTTTGCCAGACCGCCGAAGCCAAACCCACCAGCAGACTGCAAGTTCTGGCGGTCTGCAGATCGCCATATCAAGAGTGATGGCAGCTGTCCGCCATGTTGCTGCTGGGAAGTCGCCAGCAGTTGTGCTGGCGGTTGGGGGTGCAGAGGTGGCTGCATCACCAGCACCGCCACACCAGCAGGACTCCTTTTGCCTCACACTGGAAGACGTTTGGACAAGCCAGGAGGACTGGCCTGGTTAGGGTGGTGCAACAGTTTATTTTATAGTTAAAATTTTTATTTGCAAGCATATTCCACAAAACTAAAGGAGAAAAAGAAAAAATTGGTGCCACCTAAAAGTGGTTGCCATATGATTGCGATTATAAAAATAAATTAAGGAAAAGCTAACCACCTCATGTAATTGTAATAAAACTGTATGGTGCTTCAGATCAGGCAGATATTCTTAGACCAGGTATAGAAACCATTATTGTCACATGACACACAAGCCTGAAAAAGCATTAATTGGCAAAACCAATAAGTCTTGCCTTTGGGATCTTTTGGCTTTGCCAATGGTTTAGCAATGTGGCACAGTAGCTCTGGTTATGTGTCCTACGCCTAATGCATTGACAAAAAAACATTTGCCGTGGCTGGCCCTGTCGCTTTGTAGGTGCGAACATCAAGCATGTGCACATCTACAAAACTACACACTGCTTTTGTGTTTTTTCATTTTAGTTACCAATCAGAGTTGGATTGGTAACTAAAAAAACAAAAGTAAAAAGCACAAAAGTGTTTTTTTTCCTTTTGTAAAGCAGGAGGTGGGGAAGCATCAATGGGGGGAAGCAACACAGAGGCACAAGCACCAACTGGTGGAAACAGCACAGGGATATGGTGGGGCAGAAGCAAAATGGGGAAGAAGTGTTGCAAGCAAAACAGCAGGCACAGGTAGGGGCTGGAAGCAACACAAGCGTGGAAGGAGTGAAGCAACATCAGATGCATATGGGGTGATAAAATGGACAAAATACAGCAAAGTAAAGATGGTGAGGAGAAAGCACATGGGCCAGTAGGCAATGCTCAGGGTGTTGGGGAGAAGCACATCAGCGAAAGTGAGGAATGTGGAGCACTGCAGAGAGAGGTAGTAAAAAAAACACGAGGGAGACAGCTGGAAACACAAGCACTCTCGTAGAGTGCTTAAAGAAAAAGAAAAGAGTAGCACCTGAAAAAGCAAGCAGTGAAAGGACACAGTAATGCATCCATGCTCCAGGGGATGGAAAACAAAGGAGGAAGAAGTGAAGCCTACACAGCTGATGAATAAGTAGCAAGCAATTGAGAGTGACAATGACAACTAGCAATGATAAACAATTGATGAGCTTCAAGCCCACTGCAATGTGATTATGTCAGGAGGGTGAGACTACTAAAGTTGTCTGGTGGCCAGAAATAAAAAGGAAGGCAGTTGGTTCAACTAATAGATACGTTGATTAATTAACAAATCACTCATTAGCAAACAGCGAGATACAAAATGAAGAAAATCATTCAAACAAACCAACTCCTGCTTAACCACGAATCCCTGATCACAATTAGCAGCCACTTCTTCAATAAATCCATCCCATCAATCAATCAATAATAAATAGATTACATTAGGCATTAATTGGCTCAGTGATCAACTGGATCATCCATAACTTGTGCTGATAAATTATGCTATATTGTTAATCCATAAAAAACACCCAGGTAAGCTAGCCAATCAATCCACACATCTACTCATTAAGTCGTCACTACCTCTAGTTGTATGTCAGAGCATGGAGCACAAAAATATTTTGCTAAAATATATCATAGCTGGAAAATCGGCTACCAAAATTGATAAATAAATATATGCAAGTGCAGACTAACTACTCAACTCTACATCAGTATTATTACTCAGTGGCTATCATTACTCTTTTGTATTGGTTCAAATGGTGTTCTCATTGAAAAGTAATTTTTGCTGTTGCTTTGCCTATACATTTTGCCCAGTGAAAGAATTTGCACTAAACTTAGCAATCTGCTTACTCAGTCAGTTAAATATATTTTGACATGGCAAGTTTCAGTGCCTAATTAGGTTGAGCGTAAGCGTTCGACCTCTTGTAAACTTTTAAGTATACTTCTTCTGTGGGCTTCCAGCTATTTCATTTGTTAGTTTCAGTGTCATTTAAAAATCCTTGCTTGCTAGTGGTTAGTCATGCCTCGTTGTCCCTCCTACTTCTGTGTAAGAGCAGTGACCAACTACTGTATAATTACGCTTTGTCCTGTTTATCTGGTCTGTAGGGGACTTTTCTTTACTTTGTTTCCTGTTTCTGTCTAGAGAAGCTTCCCTATTCACTCTGACCTTAGCTGTAAACAAGGCTATAAATCAGGCTTTTATCTTGGTCACATTTGGTCTTTGTGGGCTCTCTGCACCCTTTCTCAGCTGCCTGGCTCCCGCCCTTCCTTGGCTTGAATTTTCTTTACCAAGTGTGCCTGCCTGTGTGCTGATAGCAAGGTTGGAGGTTCGCTTGAAATTGCTTATAGCCTAGACACCTAGCTCTACCACCCCTTAAAGACAGTGCCCACTTCTGCTCCATACTGGGATCTCACTCACAGCTCCATCAGTGCACCTTAGTTCACACACTCCAAGCCCTCAGCGGTGCCAGTGCCAGGAACCCCACACACGCTGTCTGCCAGAGCACCTCAGTTCTTACAGTCACTCTGCTGCTCCAGTACTGGGACCTCACGTGCAGCTCTATCAGTGCACCTCAGTTCACACACTCCAAGCTCTCAGCCATGCCAGTGCCAGGAACCCCACACATGCTGGCTGCCAGAGTACCTCAGTTTTTACAGTCACTCTGCTGCTCCAGTACTGGGACCTCAGGTGCAGCTCCATCTGTGCACCTCAGTTCACACACTGCAAGCCCTCAGCCATGCCAGTGCCAGGAACCCCACAGACACTGTTTGCCGAGCACCTCAGTTCTTGCAGTCAGTATACTCTGCCACTCCAGTACTGGGATCTCGGGCACAGCTCCATCAGTGCTCCTCAGTTCACACACTCCAAGCCCTCAGCCGTGCCAGGACCCCCACAGACACTGTTTGCCAGAGCACCTCAGTTCTTTCAGTCAGTCCACTCTCCTGCTCCAATACTGGGACCTCGGCGCAGTTCCATCAGTGCACCTTAGTTCACACACTCCAAGACCTCAGATGTGCTGGTGCCAGGAACCCTACACACTCTGTAGGCCAGAGCACCTCAGCTCTTGCAGTCAGTACACTCTCCTGCTCCAATACTGGGACGTTGGGTGCAGCTCTATCATTGCACCTCAGTTCACACACTCCAAGGCATCAGCTGTGCCAGTGCCAGGAAGCTCACTCACGCTTTCTGTCAGAGCACCTCAGTTCTTACAGTCAGTACACTCTGCTGTTCCAGGACTAGGACCTCGAGCACAGCTCCACCAGTTCACCTGAGTACTACCCCTGCAAGACCACTTACTTTCCTATACTGGGACCCTGCTCACATACAGTTCCATTACAGCAGCTCAATTCCAATATTCAGTCCCACTGCCAACCAATATTGGACCCAAAAGAGCAATACACAGCTCAGCCAGTGCACCTCAAGTCTAACATCCAATGTCACTGTTGATGAGAACCACGATAGCTCTGCTAGATTCCATCGATTCTAACATTCAGTGCACATATCTTCTCAGTACTAAGGCTCACACACACGCGCTTCAGGACTCCTCGCTTCTGTGTTTCAGAGGCAGTGCCACTCCCATACTGGGCACCACTCCTAGCTTCACTAGGGTACCCCAAGGCTAACACTCGGCAACGCTGGCACACCAATACTAGGTTCCATACATAGCCCCATTAACATACCTCACTTCTGACCTTGTGTGCCCGTTACTATTCCAGTACTGCAGCCCACATAAAACTCTGTCAGTGCACCTCAACCCTAACCTTCAGTGTTCCATTATTCCAATGACAGGAATTACACAGCACTCCGTTTCTCATTCTTCACCTGCTGCCTTTCTGTTATTCCAGCACTGGGCCAGGACACAGCTCTTTCTATACCCCCAATCCTGGTCTGAAGTGCTCCAATGTTGCCGTATTGGCGTTTAAATACAACTCTGCTAATGCATCTCCTGCTGCTCTGCAGTGCCCCCTGCTGTTCCACACTCTGGCTTCTGTTTGAGGACGTGGGGAAGCCAATTAAATCTATTCGTAACTGCCATCTTTGTTGGGAGGGCTTGTTTCACATATCTCACTCCATTCTTTCCTTTACTCTGTTTACTCTCAATGTTTTCTTTGTCCCCCACTTTTCTCTGTCCAGCTCTTAAAATCCCCAAATTAACAGTTTTGCTCTTTCTTTCAACTGTTTATTTCTACTCCTCTCCCTTTTTTTAATTCCCCTCTTGCTACCTTCTCTTTCAAACTCGCAAAAACATGGCTATTTTTTCTTCCCTTCATTCTTTCTTTGTTTTTTTATTTGCTCTTTTCTTTCACTCTGTATGCACTCTTTCTCTTTAGATCTTTCTTCCTTCCTTTCTCTGGTGTTGTTTTCTCTTTATCTGTCAATTCATGTTTTACTATAAATCCCTCTTTTCCTGTCTGTAGGTAGAAGCCACAAGTTACTTGTCTGGACCCTAAGCGTCAAAGTGGTTTTCCCATTCTCTGTCTGTGGGAAATGTGTCAGTACATACTTGCCCTGGTTCTTTTGCTGCTTGTTTCTCTCACCATCTCTCTTTTTTTCTTAAATGTTCATTTTTCTCTTTCTTTTTACACTTATTTCATTATTTTTTCCTTCTTATCTTTCGTTCGCTAGCTTCCTTCCCTTTTTTATTTTGTCTCACACGTTTGCTCTATTTCTTCTCTTAGTTGTTTTCATTTTCTCATTCTTTCTATCCCTTCTTTTATTTCTTTGCGACCCCTTCTCATTCTTCGTTTTTCTGTTGAATTCCTTTTGCTTCTCTTTTTCTGCCCCATCCACTTTCTCTACTGAGGCATAGTTATCAATGCAGCAACAGGTGCAGTTGCACTGGGTCCCAGAGACCTATGGACCTCACTCAACTCTGATTACTGCTGTATTTTCCTACCACAATTGCAGTCAACCATTTTCCTTTCTTACTCCAGGGCCCATGACACCGTTACTACACCACTTGTCCTCTCCATCTTTACTTCCGACTCCCTCTTTCCTTTCATCCTCCAATCCATCCGAAATTATATTTTTGTTATGGTGCTTTAAGCATTACCATCTAGTGCCAAAAGTTTATTTCTGATAGAGGATTATATTAGAAATGTATCTGTTTTAATATAGAGGAAGGAGGTAAATGGAAGTGCTTTTGTAAATGCTGGGCCACTGGAATTATATGGCAGGAAGAGACGAAATTAGGAGTCAGGGTTAACCAATTTATGTGGCAAGAAAAGTCCAGTTATGAATTGACAATGCTAGTAGCTCTAACTCAAGAAAATACGAGACCTATTCCATTGAAAATGCTTGTTTTTAATAGCAGCAGTACTGGTGCCCAAAGCTGTGCTCAGAAACCTGCTCAAAAACCTGCGGTCAGTGCACTTAAATGTCAGCACACTGAATATCAAGGTTGTGGAGTCTTGAATCCACCTCATTATTGGGCTACCAAATTCTTCCTGCTACTTTGCCTCACTCGTTCAGGTTCCTGGTTTCTCCATTTGTGCCTGTTTTTCTGTCTTTCTCCTCTTTCCTTTCTGTGTGTTTTCCTTTCTCTTGCTCAGGGTTAATGTCAGATGAGGGAAAAAAAGTGTTGTAGCCCCCGACAGCAACCACCAGCTCAAATTAAACACTGCCAAGGTTAGGGAAGATCCAACCAGAGCAAAAAGTAAAAAGGGTGAACAAATAAGTGGTAATTGATTTTAGCTCTCATAGAAAACTATGCTCACACCTACAGCCTGAAAAGCCGGACCGATTTACACCATACTTAGTTCGAAAGCAGAATTGCAATTAGAGGATGTTCTTTTTTTGGGGCTGGTGTAAATTCACTAGTAGTTTCTGATATATAAGTATTTTAAAAAGATTCTGAATGGTCTTCAAAGGATAAACACTTTTTTATATCTCTGGCATGTTCACTCATGAGTCATGAATATTCTCAACCATATTTTGATTTATTTTTATTTGTTTACAAAATTTGATTGGCTCAATCAGGGTTTACATTTTGGTGTAGGCTATTTTACGACTTAGGAGTTTATTTCAACATGTGATTTTTGCCCTGTCAAAAAAAACAACCACAGCCAAAGGGGGCATTCCTTAAAAGTGACCGACCCCAGGCCACTGGTCAGTAGTATCCACAAAAAAAGGTGCAGAGAACTATACCTTTTTTCTTTTTGTTATTTGTGGTGGAATCCATTGTTTGTGGTATACACAGCTCAAACTGAACCATCTGTCAGTGAAGATAATATCTCAGAGATTCTAAATATTAAATTACACAGCTAGCTTGAAAGATGTTTCTAGACTTTGACTGCTTCCTCATTCAGTAAACCTGCTAACAGTTTTCAATAAAAGAGCAGGATGGAAGAAAGATTATTCTGAGACGCAATAGGCAGCTAGGTACATTGGTGGGGCAGGCACAGGAGTTTTTGTTCACTATTATTTCTACTATATGTTTTTCTTCTTTTCTAGTCTGCTATGAGCCAGACAAACATATTTTAGAATTGTATTATTTTCCTATTTTCGCTATTGGGGCATTCTAGTTTTGCATTAAATAACGTTGCAAACAATGATAAGGCGGCAATAAGGCGAAATGGTGAATTACTGATGTATATTCCCTCCCCGACTTACAGGTAGAGAGTAAATGTAAGAATTGACTAGAACATGACCTTTAAGGCAAATACTTGTAAAACATGATCCCATTGGAAACATAAGAATAACAACTGTTGTCACCATTCCCATTTAGCTCATGGGAACCAGTGCATAATACTTTGGATGTATAGAGTGCTGGGAAGAAATGCAAGTATCACATCCACATTTTCCCTGCAACGTCTCACTAGCCTTCCCACAGACCTGATGGTCCCATTTTCGATTCAGTGCATGGTCCAAACCGTTTCCTTTTACCCTTCACAAAAGTGAATCTGGGCCTGTGTGCATGCAAAATTTGTGAAGCTAGTTTTTTAACTTTGGAAAGATTGGCAAGTTTTTAAAATATACTGGGTTGCAAAGTTCTGCAAAAACATACATATTTGTGGAACAATCTACTTCCAAAAATGTTCTGAACAAAAATCTCCTGCCAAAAAAAAACTGGGGAGAAATTTTGCATGCAGAGAAGTTTTTATGAAAGCGACAAACTTTGTCGCCATGTTGATAAGCTTATAGGCAGAAGTGTTATTTCACCACTACTATTAAAACACTTTTAATGGATGCATTGGCTTTTGAGACCCCAGAGAGTCCATGGCAATTTGTATGCACATTAGGTCACTGAACTTACTCGAAATATTTGTGGGGTAAAAGGGCATTCTGGAATTGGATTAGGCCGTCGTCTCCAAAAGACTGATTGGGGTAAATAGTACATTTATTGGTAAATTACTCTATAGAGTAAAAGACCACTTAGAAAATCTGTGTTTTTCTCAGACTTAAGGCCTCATTATGAGTGTGTCGGTCTGAGGACCGCCAGACTCGCGTTGACGTTCGGACAGCAGCACTGTGGGCGGTCCGACCCCCCAATTACGACCTTGGTGGGCAGAGGTCCCAGGAGACCGCCGTCTCCACCGGGAACATTGTTCCTGATGGACTGACAGCGGTCTTGGTTATAATAAGCCAGGGTGGTGAAGAACTCAGCGCCACCTGGCTGATTACAACCTTGTTGTCCGCCAGCCTTTACATGGTGGTTTGTCCACCATGAAAAGGCTGGTGGAGAACAAGTGCAGGGGGCCACAGGGGGGCCCTGCTCTACCCATGCCCACGGCATTCCACACCTTCTACACCCCCGTCCGCCAGCTCTGCTCCGCCAGCCTCACCCTAACCACCGTCCCCCGCATTCACCGCAACACCACCGGAGGAAGATCCTTCTCTCACCTCGCCCCCAAGACCTGAAACTCCCTACCGCTCCAACTATCCCAGACTCAAGACCTCCTGACCTTCAGAAAATGCCTCAAGACATGGCTATTCGACCAGTAACTCCCTTCCCCTCCAGCGCCTTGAGACCCTTACGGGTGAGTAGCGCGTTTTATAAATTGACTGATTGATTGATTGATTGATGGGCAGTGCAGGGGTCCCCCTGCCTAGCACAGTCAGAATGTGCATTGTCTACAGACAGTGCACATTCCAAGGGTGCTTGTCAGCTCCTTCTGTGCTACAAGATAGCACTCGGCTCCTTTAAGGGAGCCGACTGCTATCCCATAGCACTGTTCTCGCTGGTGTCACTGGAGGGAACACTCTATTTCAATGTTCCCGCCGGTCAGCCCGAACCATCCAGCGGAAACATTGTAAGAGAGTTGGGGGGGATGCCACTGCCATGGTGGTGGTGTCCTCCCCGGGAGTTTGGCAGTCCTGTGTTGGGACTACCAAACTCGTAATCGGCCCCTTACATGGTGAAAAACATATTTTCAAAGCGATCACATGGAATGTTGGGTTAGTGGTGCAATAGATGGGCAAGGATGTAAGTAAAATGGCAGAAAAGTCAGAGAAAGTTACTGGGAATCACTCAGTGGCTCACAGACTATCCTACTTAATAAATGATGTCACATCAGTAGATAGTGTTTAGCAATAATAAGGGACAAACGGATATGGCATTTTCTTAAGCTGGATCTTTTGTCAGAGAATGTAGATAGGTACTGTGCTTGTAACGCCATTCATAACACAGCCAGATCACAGTTTGTACATGTTCGTATCTCATGACCGATAATATTCTGTGCATTCTTGGCACCTGATGGCCCAGCTACTTATCCTTGAATATAGTAGAGTGAATTCAGTTCATGGTTTTCTGATTTCACCTGCTTAGGTGCATTGCCCATGTGTCCTTTTGATTTCATAATCATTTTATTTGTTTTCAGTCCAAAAAAGGAAATGAATTAACAGTGAGTGGAACGAAAAAATGAACATACATGGTGTGAACTATGCAATAACGAGGAGAATGCAGATACAGTTGAGTGACAAATATAATTTTTCATGGGTCTCTGTTTTTGCTGGAGAAATACGTTAGTACAAACAAGTGCAAAGATCATTCTATACATAACATCCGTAAGAATGAAACATTAGATTGGGTACTCAGACATGATAAAATCTGAGAGGAGAAAAAGAAGTATGAGAGCAGGAAGGATGTTTGTCTCGCTGGAGTCAGATTTGTCCAATCCCAAAATGCAGATAGGAAGCCATCCATATGAGGATTTAGAGCATAAACCAGGGTCCTCACACCCAAGGAAGTTTAGTGGCAGTGAAATTGTTATCTAAGGATTCCCATATGGGTTTGTGTTGGGTTTTCCAGGGGGAATGTTGGAGAGTGATGTTATCAGCACCTCTGATGCGTGTTACCCAGTTTAGCCACGGTGTAAATAAAGCTTTGTACATAGCTTTCCAGTAAGATGTGACCATTTTGACTACAGACAACAGAAAAAGATCAAGGAGAACGTAATCAGCAGGGTTTTGTAATATTAGGATTAAGGAAGCCCTCGATAAGTAATAAAAAATCCTTTTTGAGGCATATGTTAAAAAGTTTGTAAATGAAAGTGAAGACATTGTTCCAAAAAGTTTCCATTGATGTGCAGTGAACAATTAGGTAGGCAAGGTCTCTGGTTTCCTCCTTGCAGTTTCAGCATGTAGGGGTATCTAAGATGTTCAAGATATGTAAATGGGAAGGGGTCCAGTAGGCTTGATGAATTAGCCAATATTTAGTCTGGGAATGGGAGGAAATTGATTTCCATATAGTATTCCATTTAGGCTCAGATGTGGGGTGAGATGAGTTAGTATCCCAGTTTTCCATACTTTCTTATTTGGTCCTGATGTTGTAGGTTGTAGTAAGTGGTAACATTTGGAAACATGGTGGCCCATTTTGTTGAGTTTACTAACTAATAATGGAAGGGACGGTTCTCTCTGGTGAGAGTTGGAGTCGGTAATGGCAAACTTATGTTTGATGAAGTTATAGAATTCTTGGTCTTCAAGTTGATATTGTGTTTGCAGGCTTGAGAAGGTTAACAGGGAGGTTATAGTGTCTGGCTGGTTAGGGAAACATATACCTTTGGTTACCCATGAGTCCCAATACAGGGCTTGACCTTCGTATGTGATTTTTGAGTTGTGCCAAAGAGAGGCTAAATTGGATAATTTTATTTGTGAGGGTTACTTCTTATCAATGATTAATAGGGCATTTCTGGTATTTTCGAATAGATATTTAGTAGCTGTGAGATGTTTGTGATTGGCGATAAGTAGGGTTACAGGGTCAAACTTGTTCAAGATGGGTTTTTCAACTTCCAGCCATGTGTATGTATAATTATCAGGAGTGAGAAAAACAATGGGTGCCCTGCTTGGTTAAGAAGGCTGTCTAATTATCCCTAAAGTTTGCAAGATGAACTCTGCCTAATGTAGTGGGGAGATGGAGTTTCTTCTGAGCTATTCTTGCTCTCTTACTTTGCCAGATAAAATATGTGATCAGTTTATTTAATTTATGGTTAAAGTCGTCAGAGAGCAGCAGAGGTAACATAGTGATTAAATAGTTAATGATTGGTTTAATCATCATTCTTATATTTGCAATGCAGCCCCACCAGAGTTAATAAATGTGGGTGACCAGCTTTCTAAGAGTTTAGTTATTTTTTGAAGGGGGAGTTTTTCATTGTTTTGAATTGTGTCTATTAAGTCAGAGACAAATTTGATGCCCAAGTATTTGAGTTATAGGGGCTGCCAAGTCAGGCCTGAGTCTCCTAACAAGTCCTTGGTGCCTAGGAAGTTGAAAGATTTAACATCTGATTTGTCTCAGTTTCGATTGCGCCCAGGGACTTTTGAACATCGCCCAATTGTTTCTATGAGGGCACGTATGAATGAGCTGGGATTATCAGTGACAATTATGATGTAATCTGCATAGGCAAACAATTTCTCTACTTTTCTGTGAAAATTGATGCCTGTTATTTTAGGATTGTTTTTTATATCTAGGAGAAGGGGCTCAAGACCCATCAGAAAAAGTGAGGAGGAAAGTGGACATCCCTGTCTAGTGCCTTTTTCCAGTTTGAGTGGTTGGGATAGAAAACTACTAGTGCAGATACGGGCAGTCGGATTAATATAGCGGTCCATGATCATTCTTATGAATTTGTCTCCCAAATTAAATCTTTTGAGGGATTCTTTAAGGAAAGTCCATGATACTCTATCCAATGCTTTCTCAGTATCAAGCGCTACCACTACAGAAGCTGATGTAGATGTTTTGGCTCTGTCTAGGACATGGCACAAGAGATGGGTATTGTTGATGGACGAATTTTTTTAAAAGCCTGTGTACTACTTATTAGTTGTGATAAGTAGAGATTTAGACATGTGCCTAGTATTTTCGCATTTGGTTTATAGTCCAAATGTATTAGTGATGTGGCCCTATAATTTTTCAGAAGCAATAGGCCTTTCCCTGCCTTGGGGAGCACCGCAATACTGGCTCCAATAACATCAGATGTTGCAAAGTGATTAAATAGATCTAGCATGGTTTGCTGATGTGAATGAGCGACTGTTTTGTGAAATGTGGCTGTAAAGCCGTCAGGGCCAGGTGCTTTGTTTCCTTTAAGAGTACCAATTGCATCAGTGAGTTCAATCAAAGAGATTGGTTTGGTTAAGATTGCTTTATTCTCATCTGATAAATGAGGTAATTGTATCATGCTTAGGTAGTCAGAGCATTGTGCTGGAGTAATCCATTTATCGTCATAGTACACATTTTTTTTTGTTTTGTTTTTGTTTATGTTTGAGATATGAGGCCAACATTTTACCAGCTTTATTGGCTTCAGAAATCATAAGGCCTTTGAATTTGTTTATCCATACACTGGCTTTTTCGCATAGAATTTTATTGTATTAATATTTTTTGCTTGTGAGAAAGGAAGGAGTGTTTTTAGCTAGATTTTTGATGTCTATTGATTCAAGTTGTTTGATGTCTCCTTTGCACTTTATCAATAGGGTGTCATTTGTTTTATTGATTTTCACTTTCATGTCAATTAGAGTGCCTCTCAGTGTTGCCTTAATATCTGTATGTTTATTTCCGGTATAAAGTTATCTAGAATGTAGTCAGAAATAATTTCCTCAATTTTCTTATATTGTCTGGGTTGGCAAGGACATCATTATTGAAACACCATATCTTGGTTGGGGCTTTAGAATTTGTTCCAGTGAGTAGCGTGGTAATACAAGAATGGTCGGAAAGCAGTCTTGGTGAAATGTTTGTTTTATCTTTTAGGTGTGTATAGGCTCAAGAGATAAGAAAATAGTCGATTCTTGTGTAGGGGTTATGTGATGCAGAGAAAAAGGTGTAGTCCCTAGAGTCAGGTTTTTGTAATCTCCAGGCATTTTTAAGGTTGTATTTAGAGCATATTGTTTGCAAACTTTTTGGGGATTAGGTGGATGGTATTTACAGGATGATTGATGGTCTAAGATTGTGTCAAGAGGAAGGTTAAAATCCCCACCAACAATAATGAGATCATTGGAGGATAGGTGTCCAATGTTATCTGAAATTTTATTTAAAAAGAAAGTGTCATCACTAATAGGGTCATATATGTTGATTATGTGGATCCCCTCTGCTTAGATTGGCAATGATCCATCTACCTTTTTGTCAATAGAGCATGATTCAAGTTTGATAGTTTGGAGCGTTTATAGATTAGTATGATAACCCCATTTTTAGGTTGAGCGCGCAAGCGCTCTGACATGTTGTTATCTGTCTGTGGGCTTTTCACCACGCCCACTGCATGCCCATCATTATCACTCGTTCGTGGCCTTGACTTTCAAAAATCCTTTGTTATCATTTGTAAATGGTTTATGTTTGTCCCTCCTTGGGGCAGTTTGGTTACCGCCTTGGCCATCGACCTTGTTACATGAATAATTGCAGGTTTGCCGATACGTTTGACTGCAAGCAAACTTATTTTTTCTTTTCTGCCTCATCTATGCCCTCATGCTCATGGCGGCCATGGCACTATGAATCGACTTGTCAATTTGTGTGGCAAGAAAAGTCCAGTTAGGAATTTACAATGCTAATAGCTCTTACAAATGCTTGTTTTGTGTATTGCAGGGGAACAGTGGACTTCAGAGATCCAATTATTCTTAAGGGTATTGACTTCCTTGTCGGTATTTCTTGTCTCCTGAAGGAGAATGATATCACCTTTGAATTTAAAGAGGTAATCCATTGTTTTGTGTCTTTTTACTTCATGGGTCAAACCCTTGACATTCAGGGAAACAATATTAAGGGTGTCTGTCAGTGTTGTATCACACATGCCTCTGAGGATGATGATGTTGAATCAGAGAGCTAGGTACAATAAGGTTATATGGTTGGTAGGTTTTTTGTCTTTTAGATGCTGGGAGTATATAAAGCATCCCAGAATGTCTGAACAGTATATGAAGTGTATTGAAGCATCTCGTCTCTGAGCATGGCAGAGTAAATAAAGATGTATGACTATCTTGAGTGAGATCCAATTGATGAGCATGAACATGCTACTAGAACAGCCTTCCGAATTTGTAGGAATGATTGGATAGCTTGAAGAAAAAGAAAAACTAAGCAAAAAGAACATACGAGTTTCAAAGCTACAAAAGAGAAGAAAAAAAAGCACCCTCTCCCTCACCCCTGTCCTACCCCCCCCATCCCCTTCCCTATAAGCATCAACAAAGAGGAAGCAAAGAAGAGTAGCAACAGCAACATAGTAAATAACACAGTGAAGAGTATGATTAACACAGAACACGTTTAATCTCAACAGGAGAGTCCACATATGATACTAGATTGTTTGTATCATCTAAATTGATTTGTAGACACACAGTTATCTGTGGTTATAAAATATAGGACAGTCACATTATCCTAAGAAATTGTGTGTAATGGTCGACAAATAGCATTAGTTACTAGGTAAAATAGACCATTAATTTGTAAGGTTAAAAAAGAAATATAATGTCTCATGAGCCCACATCCTAGAGACATTAACTATGATAAAGGACAAAGAGTATGAAAATAAATTGTATATATCTTTCCAAATCGGTTTGCCATTTGCGGCTATAAAGTGTGGCATAAACTGATCATCGTGACATATTGTAAGGGACAATTACAAATTTGAGCTAGCTATTATAGGCAATGTCTCCCTTCTGGGAGGAGGTAAAAGAAATATGGTAACTCAACAAGTTTATATTGGAGTGATTGTATCTAAAGAAAACGGAATGATCACAGTTGCAACTTCAGAGCAGGTGGTATGACTGAAGACCGATCAATCCGCATGAAAATAGAATCAAGGTAAATTCGGGCAAATACAGTAGTCATAAATAAGGAACAACATGGGTGAATTATACTTATTTCAGCCTTGTAGGCACTGTGTAAGCCATGAATGGAGTTCAGAATTAGAAAAGACATCTGAATGTCTACAGGGCTGATCATGATTTCCTTACATAGGAGGCAGATTTTAATATTTCCATCATATGGTCTGTGATCTCGTCCAGAAAGTATGATATACCTTTTGTGTCCTCAAAAGTATGCCACTTGCCTTTCACCATTACTTTGAATCTTGCCAGGCCTGTAAAAGAAAATTGTGAATTCATATTTTTTAATTTGTCATGAAGTCCCAAGAATCCTTTTCTGGTGTTAAAAGTAGTTTTAGACTAATCCTGTGAGACATGAATTTTGCAGCCATTGCAGTTGATATGATTGTTCTTGCACATTTAAGCCAATATTGTTTCAGTGTGTTGATATCGTAGTGGTTTACAGACTATCGGCCTCGTTAAGGTACTTGTCAACGGTTTCATTAATGGAACCCTGTTGGCTTTCTCCCGTTTAAATTATTTGGGAAATTTCAGATCAGTGACTTGTGATAGCCAATTCTCAAGGTATGATACACAGGAGCCTGCTGAATCCTCAGTACCCTCAGGAACAGAGAAGATTCTTAGGTGTGCTCTTCTTTTCTAGTCTTCTAATTCAGCAATGTCTTTTTTCATGGCTTTGATTGCTGCAGTGTTTGAAAATCCTTGGTTCTTTGGTTGGTCATATCCTCTACTGCAGCACTGATTCTATGTTCTGCGTCTGTTATTTTGTTGTTTATAGTATTGATGTCCGCTCTTATTGCAGTCATTTCCAATTGCATTGAATCTGTGTTATGTTTTATGGATTTAGCTAGATAATGCACCTACACCAATTTGTTTATATAATTTCCATTGTGCTATTAATGTCTATTTCATTCTTCATAGGTGAATCCCGAGAGGGGGACTTAGCCTTTGAGCATTTGAAGTGAGGTTTGGATTCTTTTTCTACTGTCTTAATCAGTCTAATTATTGGTCTCTATTATGTCCAAAGTTGGCTGACAGTTGACATTCGGCAGACTGTAAGTGCAAAACTCTGGTGGGTTGTTCCTCTGAAGTGATGGTGATAGTGACATTCATAATCTCTTGCACTCACCTGTGAGAAGGTAGCCTCTTTCTAGCCTTGTTACCCCCACTTTTGGCCTGTTTGTGAGTGTATGTCAGGGTGTTTGTCACTGTTTTCACTGTCTCACTGGGATCCTGATAGCCAGGCCTCAGTGCTCATAGTGAAAACACTATGGCCCTCATTCTGACCTTGGCGGGCGGCGGAGGCCGCCCGCCAAAGTCCCGCCGTCAGATTACCGTTCCGCGGTCGAAAGACCGCGGCGGTAATTCTGACTTTCCCGCTGGGCTGGCGGGCGGTCGCCTTCAGACCGCCCGCCAGCCCAGCGGGAAAGAGGCTTCCACGATGAAGCCGGCTCGGAATCGAGCCGGCGGAGTGGAAGCTGTGCGACGGGTGCAGTTGCACCCGTCGCGTATTTCACTGTCTGCGCAGCAGACAGTGAAATACTTGTAGGGGCCCTCTTACGGGGGCCCCTGCAATGCCCATGCCAGTGGCATGGGCACTGCAGGGGCCCCCAGGGGCCCGCGACCCCCCCTACCGCCATCCGGATCCCGGCGGTCCGACCGCCGGGATCTGGATGGCGGTAGGGGGGGTCGGAATCCCCGCGGCGGTGAAGCAAGCTGCGCCGCCGCGGAGGATTCAATGGGGCGGCGGTACACTGGCGGGACCCCGCCAGTGGTGCCGGTCCGACCGCGGCTTTACCGCCGCGGTCGGAATCCCCATTGGAGCACCGCCGGCCTGTCGGCGGTGCTCCCGCGGTCCTCCGCCCTGGCGGTCAAAGACCGCCAGGGTCAGAATGACCACCTATGTTTTCAGTATGGTTGTTATGTGTCACTGGGATCCTGCTGGTCAGGACCCCAGTGCTCATAGGTTTGTGGCCTATATGTATGTGTCACTGGGACCCTGTCACACAGGGCCCCAGTGCTCATAGGTGTGCATGTATATGTTCCCTGTGTGGTGCCTAACTGTCTCACTGAGGCTCTGCTAACCAGAACCTCAGTGGTTATGCTCTCTCATTACTTTCAAATTGTCACTAACAGGCTAGTGACCAATTTTACCAATTTACATTGGCTTACTGGAACACCCTTATAATTCCCTAGTATATGGTACTGAGGTACCCAGGGTATTGGGGTTCCAGGAGATCCCTATGGGCTGCAGCATTTCTTTTGCCACCCATAGGGAGCTCTGACAATTCTTACACAGGCCTGCCACTGCAGCCTGAGTGAAATAACGTCCACGTTATTTCACAGCCATTTTACACTGCACTTAAGTAACTTATAAGTCACCTATATGTCTAACCTTTACCTGGTAAAGGTTAGGTGCAAAGTTACTTAGTGTGAGGGCACCCTGGCACTAGCCAAGGTGCCCCCACATTGTTCAGAGCCAATTCACTGAACTTTGTGAGTGCGGGGACACCATTACACGCGTGCACTACATATAGGTCACTACCTATATGTAGCTTCACCATGGTAACTCCGAATATGGCCATGTAACATGTCTATGATCATGGAATTGCCCCCTCTATGCCATCCTGGCATTGTTGGTACAATTCCATGATCCCAGTGGTCTGTAGCACAGGCCCTGGTACTGCCAGACTGCCCTTCCTGGGGTTTCTCTGCAGCTGCTGCTGCTGCCAACCCCTCAGACAGGCAGCTGCCCTCCTGGGGTCCAGCCAGGCCTGGCCCAGGATGGCAGAACAAAGAACTTCCTCTGAGAGAGGGTGTGACACCCTCTCCCTTTGGAAAATGGTGTGAAGGCAGGGGAGGAGTAGCCTCCCCCAGCCTCTGGAAATGCTTTGTTGGGCACAGATGTGCCCAATTCTGCATAAGCCAGTCTACACCGGTTCAGGGACCCCTTAGCCCCTGCTCTGGCGCGAAACTGGACAAAGGAAAGGGGAGTGACCACTCCCCTGACCTGCACCTCCCCTGGGAGGTGTCCAGAGCTCCTCCAGTGTGCTCCAGACCTCTGCCATCTTGGAAACAGAGGTGCTGCTGGCACACTGGACTGCTCTGAGTGGCCAGTGCCACCAGGTGACGTCAGAGACTCCTTGTGATAGGCTCCTTCAGGTGTTAGTAGCCTTTCCTCTCTCCTAGGTAGCCAAACCCTCTTTTCTGGCTATTTAGGGTCTCTGTCTCTGGGGAAACTTTAGATAACGAATGCATGAGCTCAGCCGAGTTCCTCTGCATCTCCCTCTTCACCTTCTGATAAGGAATCGACCACTGACCGCGCTGGAAGCCTGCAAAGCTGCAACATAGTAGCAAAGACAACTACTGCAACTCTGTAACGCTGATCCTGCCGCCTTCTCGACTGTTTTCCTGCTTGTGCATGCTGTGGGGGTAGTCTGCCTCCTCTCTGCACCAGAAGCTCCGAATAAATCTCCCGTGGGTCGACGGAATCTTCCCCCTGCAACCGCAGGCACCAAAAAGCTGCATCTCCGGTCCCTTGGGTCTCCTCTCAGCACGACGAGCGAGGTCCCTCGAATCCAGCGACACCGTCCAAGTGACCCCCACAGTCCAGTGACTCTTCAGCCCAAGTTTGGTGGAGGTAAGTCCTTGCCTCACCTCGCTGGGCTGCATTGCTGGGAACCGCGACTTTGCAAGCTTCTCCGGCCCCTGTGCACTTCCGGCGGAAATCCTTCGTGCACAGCCAAGCCTGGGTCCACGGCACTCTAACCTGCATTGCACGACTTTCTAAGTTGGTCTCCGGCGACGTGGGACTCCTTTGTGCAACTTCGGCGAGCACCGTTTCACGCATCCTTGTAGTGCCTGTTTCTGGCACTTCTTCGGCTGCTACCTGCTTCAGTGAGGGCTCCTTGTCTTGCTCGACGTCCCCTCTCTCTGCAGGTCCAATTTGCGACCTCCTGGTCCCTCCTGGGCCCCAGCAGCGTCCAAAAACGCCAAACGCACGATTTGCGTGTAGCAAGGCTTGTTGGCGTCCATCCGGCGGGAAAACACTTCTGCACGACTCTCCAAGGCGTGGGGGATCCATCCTCCAAAGGGGAAGTCTCTAGCCCTTGTCGTTCCTGCAGTATTCACAGTTCTTCAGCCTAGTAAGAGCTTCTTTGCACAAACCGCTGGCATTTCTTGGGCATCTGCCCATCTCCGAGCTGCTTGTGACTTTTGGACTTGGTCCCCTTGTTCCACAGGTACCTTCAGACAGGAATCCATCGTTGTTGCATTGCTGATTTGTGTTTTCCTTGCATTCTCCCTCTAACACGACTATTTTGTCCTTAGGGGAACTTTGGTGCACTTTGCACTCACTTTTCAGGGTCTTGGGGAGGGTTATTTTTCTAACTCTCACTATTTTCTAATAGTCCCAGCGACCCTCTACAAGGTCACATAGGTTTGGGGTCCATTCGTGGTTCACATTCCACTTTTGGAGTATATGGTTTGTGTTGCCCCTATCCCTATGTTTCCCCATTGCATCCTATTGTAATTATACATTGTTTGCACTGTTTTCTAAGACTATACTGCATATTTTTGCTATTGTGTATATATATCTTGTGTATATTTCCTATCCTCTTACTGAGGGTACACTCTAAGATACTTTGGCATATTGTCATAAAAATAAAGTACCTTTATTTTTAGTATAACTGTGTATTGTGTTTTCTTATGATATTGTGCATATGACACTAAGTGGTACTGTAGTAGCTTCACACGTCTCCTAGTTCAGCCTGAGCTGCTCTGCTAAGCTACCATTATCTATCAGCCTAAGCTGCTAGACACCCTATACACTAATAAGGGATAACTGGGCCTGGTGCAAGGTGCAAGTACCCCTTGGTACTCACTACAAGCCAGTCCAGCCTCCTACATTGGTTGTGCAGTGGTGGGATAAGTGCTTTGAGACTACTTACCACTCTTGTCATTGTACTTTTCATAAGAGAAAAATATACAAAACAAGGTCAGTGTATATACACATAGCCAAAAAGTTTTTGCATTTCCTCTTTTCACTCTTTTCTAAGTGCTGAAAAGTACTTCTAAACTTTCAAAAAGTTCTTAAAAGTTTAAAAAGTTTTTTCTGTCTTTCCAAAAAGTTCTGAAAACTTTTTTCTCTTTGCCTATCACTTTAACTCTCTCTAAAAATGTCTGGCACAGGCCAAAAAGTTGAACTGTCCAAACTTGCATATGATCACCTTAGCTGGAAAGGAGCAAGGAGTCTCTGCATAGAGAGAGGTTTGAGTGTAGGGAAGAATCCTTCATTAGAACTGTTAATTAACATGCTTAGAGTACAGGATAAGGCCATAAGTGCCCAATCTGTAGAAAAAGTAGCTAATGGTTCTCAATCTGATCCAGGGACTCCCCCAGGAAAAGGTTCAGGAAAGAAACTTCTCAGCCTGCCCATTACTAGACAGTCTAGCATAGTTGGTACAGAGGTTGAATCACACCATACTGATGGTGTGCTCTCACATTATACTGGTAGCCAAGCTGTTAGGGTGCCCTCTGTAAGGGACAGGTCTCCTTCTGTTCATTCCCATCATACCTCTGTATCTAGAAATGTCCCTCCCACCCACCCTGATGACAGATTGTTAGAAAGGGAGCTCAATAGATTGAGAGTGGAACAAACCAGACTGAAGCTCAAGAAGCAACAGCTGGATTTGGATAGACAGTCTTTAGAATTAGAGAAGGAAAGACAGAAATTGGGTTTAGATACCCATGGTGGCAGCAGCAGTATTCCCCATAGTCATCCTGCAAAAGAGCATGATTCCAGGAATCTGCATAAGATAGTTCCCCCTTACAAGGAGGGGGATGACATTAACAAGTGGTTTGCTGCACTTGAGAGGGCCTGTGCTGTACAGGATGTCCCTCAAAAGCAGTGGGCTGCTATCCTATGGCTATCATTTACTGGAAAAGGTAGGGATAGGCTCCTTACTGTAAAAGAAAATGATGCTAATAATTTTACAGTTCTTAAGAATGCACTCCTGGATGGTTATGGCTTAACCACTGAACAGTACAGGATAAAGTTCAGAGAGACCAAAAAGGAGTCTTCACAAGACTGGGTTGATTTCATTGACCAGGCAGTGAAGGCCTTGGAGGGGTGGTTACATGGCAGTAAAGTTACTGATTATGAAAGCCTGTATAACACAATCCTGAGAGAGCATATACTTAATAATTGTGTGTCTGATTTGTTGCACCAGTACCTGGTAGACTCTGATCTGACCTCTCCCCAAGAATTGGGAAAGAAGGCAGACAAATGGGTCAGAACAAGGGTGAACAGAAAAGTTCATACAGGGGGTGACAAAGATGGCAATAAGAAGAAAGATGGTGAAAAATCTCAAGATAAGCATGGGGATAAGGGTAAAACCAAAGATCCCACTTCAAATCTTAAACACTCTTCAGAGGGTGGGGATAAAACAAATTCTTCCTCTTCTTCCCAACCTGCACACATTAAAAAGCCTTGGTGCTTTGTGTGTAAAAACAGAGGCCATAGGCCAGGGGATAAGTCCTGTCCAGGTAAACCCCCTGAGCCTACCACCACTAATACATCAAGCTCTAGTGCCCCTAGCAGTAGTGGTACTAGTGGTGGGACTGCTGGCAACAGTCAAGCAAAGGGTGTAGTTGGGTTCACTTATGGGTCCATAGTGGAAACTGATGTAATCAGTCCCAAGACAGTTTCTGTCACACCTAGTGGCATTGGCCTTGCCACACTGGCTGCTTGTCCCCTTACAATGGATAAGTACAGGCAGACAGTTTCAATAAATGGTGTTGAGGCCTTGGCCTACAGGGACACAGGTGCCAGTTTCACTTTGGTGACTGAAAACCTAGTGCCTCCTGAACAACACATCATTGGACAACAGTATAAGATTATTGATGTCCATAACTCCACTAAGTTTCTTCCCTTAGCTATAATTCAGTTTAGTTGGGGTGGAGTTACTGGCCCTAAGCAGGTGGTGGTATCACCTAGCTTACCTGTAGACTGTCTCTTAGGTAATGACCTAGAGGCCTCAGGTTGGGCTGATGTAGAGTTTTATGCCCATGCAGCCATGCTGGGCATCCCTGAGGAATTGTTCCCTCTCATTTCAAGTGAAATGAAAAAGCAAAGGAGAGAAGGCCTGAAAACTCAGGATCCCTCTCCATCAACAGGTAAAAAGGGTATCACAGTATCCCCTAACCACCCTACCATTCAGGATACCATTCCTGTGGTGGGAGAAACCTCTCCTGGGGTGGCACCTGTTCCAAGGGAATCATCAGCTGGCAAAGCTGGACTCCCTGAGGTGGAAGTACCTCTCTGTGGGATAACTAACATTGGTGAGAAAAACAGCACCATTTTAGTTAACATGGAGCATCCCTCCAACCCTCCCAGAGAAACTTTAGTGCATAAACCCTGCACTACCTCACAACACTTAGGACAGCATCCCTGCCCTAGTGTGGAGCTCATAGGACAGCATCCCTGCCCTGCTCCAACTCAAGAGAAACAGCATCCCTGTTCTCTCTTCCAGCCAAATGGACAAAGTTTTTGCCCAGCTATGGCTTTACTGAGACAGCATCCCTGTCTGGCATTTCCATCATTACAAATAGGTTCAGTGGATAATTCCCACTGCTCTAAACTAAAACTTACTGATAGAAACTCTGAAAATACATCTTCACATTGTTGGTTAGCTAAAAAACTTCAAACAGGGTGGTTTACATCCCCACAGGGAAGTAACCATATAGTGGATGATAAAGGGAGTAACCAGTCTATTGCAGAGCTACTCTCTACTTATCACCACTTAGACAATAAAGTCTCAACTGGCCAAGGTTAGCCTTATTGTCCTTCGTTTGGGGGGGGGTTGTGTGAGAAGGTAGCCTCTTTCTAGCCTTGTTACCCCCACTTTTGGCCTGTTTGTGAGTGTATGTCAGGGTGTTTGTCACTGTTTTCACTGTCTCACTGGGATCCTGATAGCCAGGCCTCAGTGCTCATAGTGAAAACACTATGTTTTCAGTATGGTTGTTATGTGTCACTGGGATCCTGCTGGTCAGGACCCCAGTGCTCATAGGTTTGTGGCCTATATGTATGTGTCACTGGGACCCTGTCACACAGGGCCCCAGTGCTCATAGGTGTGCATGTATATGTTCCCTGTGTGGTGCCTAACTGTCTCACTGAGGCTCTGCTAACCAGAACCTCAGTGGTTATGCTCTCTCATTACTTTCAAATTGTCACTAACAGGCTAGTGACCAATTTTACCAATTTACATTGGCTTACTGGAACACCCTTATAATTCCCTAGTATATGGTACTGAGGTACCCAGGGTATTGGGGTTCCAGGAGATCCCTATGGGCTGCAGCATTTCTTTTGCCACCCATAGGGAGCTCTGACAATTCTTACACAGGCCTGCCACTGCAGCCTGAGTGAAATAACGTCCACGTTATTTCACAGCCATTTTACACTGCACTTAAGTAACTTATAAGTCACCTATATGTCTAACCTTTACCTGGTAAAGGTTAGGTGCAAAGTTACTTAGTGTGAGGGCACCCTGGCACTAGCCAAGGTGCCCCCACATTGTTCAGAGCCAATTCACTGAACTTTGTGAGTGCGGGGACACCATTACACGCGTGCACTACATATAGGTCACTACCTATATGTAGCTTCACCATGGTAACTCCGAATATGGCCATGTAACATGTCTATGATCATGGAATTGCCCCCTCTATGCCATCCTGGCATTGTTGGTACAATTCCATGATCCCAGTGGTCTGTAGCACAGGCCCTGGTACTGCCAGACTGCCCTTCCTGGGGTTTCTCTGCAGCTGCTGCTGCTGCCAACCCCTCAGACAGGCAGCTGCCCTCCTGGGGTCCAGCCAGGCCTGGCCCAGGATGGCAGAACAAAGAACTTCCTCTGAGAGAGGGTGTGACACCCTCTCCCTTTGGAAAATGGTGTGAAGGCAGGGGAGGAGTAGCCTCCCCCAGCCTCTGGAAATGCTTTGTTGGGCACAGATGTGCCCAATTCTGCATAAGCCAGTCTACACCGGTTCAGGGACCCCTTAGCCCCTGCTCTGGCGCGAAACTGGACAAAGGAAAGGGGAGTGACCACTCCCCTGACCTGCACCTCCCCTGGGAGGTGTCCAGAGCTCCTCCAGTGTGCTCCAGACCTCTGCCATCTTGGAAACAGAGGTGCTGCTGGCACACTGGACTGCTCTGAGTGGCCAGTGCCACCAGGTGACGTCAGAGACTCCTTGTGATAGGCTCCTTCAGGTGTTAGTAGCCTTTCCTCTCTCCTAGGTAGCCAAACCCTCTTTTCTGGCTATTTAGGGTCTCTGTCTCTGGGGAAACTTTAGATAACGAATGCATGAGCTCAGCCGAGTTCCTCTGCATCTCCCTCTTCACCTTCTGATAAGGAATCGACCGCTGACCGCGCTGGAAGCCTGCAAACCTGCAACATAGTAGCAAAGACGACTACTGCAACTCTGTAACGCTGATCCTGCCGCCTTCTCGACTGTTTTCCTGCTTGTGCATGCTGTGGGGGTAGTCTGCCTCCTCTCTGCACCAGAAGCTCCGAAGAAATCTCCCGTGGGTCGACGGAATCTTCCCCCTGCAACCGCAGGCACCAAAAAGCTGCATCTCCGGTCCCTTGGGTCTCCTCTCAGCACGACGAGCGAGGTCCCTCGAATCCAGCGACACCGTCCAAGTGACCCCCACAGTCCAGTGACTCTTCAGCCCAAGTTTGGTGGAGGTAAGTCCTTGCCTCACCTCGCTGGGCTGCATTGCTGGGAACCGCGACTTTGCAAGCTTCTCCGGCCCCTGTGCACTTCCGGCGGAAATCCTTCGTGCACAGCCAAGCCTGGGTCCACGGCACTCTAACCTGCATTGCACGACTTTCTAAGTTGGTCTCCGGCGACGTGGGACTCCTTTGTGCAACTTCGGCGAGCACCGTTTCACGCATCTTCGTAGTGCCTGTTTCTGGCACTTCTTCGGCTGCTACCTGCTTCAGTGAGGGCTCCTTGTCTTGCTCGACGTCCCCTCTCTCTGCAGGTCCAATTTGCGACCTCCTGGTCCCTCCTGGGCCCCAGCAGCGTCCAAAAACGCCAAACGCACGATTTGCGTGTAGCAAGGCTTGTTGGCATCCATCCGGCGGGAAAACACTTCTGCACGACTCTCCAAGGCGTGGGGGATCCATCCTCCAAAGGGGAAGTCTCTAGCCCTTGTCGTTCCTGCAGTATTCACAGTTCTTCAGCCTAGTAAGAGCTTCTTTGCACAAACCGCTGGCATTTCTTGGGCATCTGCCCATCTCCGAGCTGCTTGTGACTTTTGGACTTGGTCCCCTTGTTCCACAGGTACCTTCAGACAGGAATCCATCGTTGTTGCATTGCTGATTTGTGTTTTCCTTGCATTCTCCCTCTAACACGACTATTTTGTCCTTAGGGGAACTTTGGTGCACTTTGCACTCACTTTTCAGGGTCTTGGGGAGGGTTATTTTTCTAACTCTCACTATTTTCTAATAGTCCCAGCGACCCTCTACAAGGTCACATAGGTTTGGGGTCCATTCGTGGTTCACATTCCACTTTTGGAGTATATGGTTTGTGTTGCCCCTATCCCTATGTTTCCCCATTGCATCCTATTGTAATTATACATTGTTTGCACTGTTTTCTAAGACTATACTGCATATTTTTGCTATTGTGTATATATATCTTGTGTATATTTCCTATCCTCTTACTGAGGGTACACTCTAAGATACTTTGGCATATTGTCATAAAAATAAAGTACCTTTATTTTTAGTATAACTGTGTATTGTGTTTTCTTATGATATTGTGCATATGACACTAAGTGGTACTGTAGTAGCTTCACACGTCTCCTAGTTCAGCCTGAGCTGCTCTGCTAAGCTACCATTATCTATCAGCCTAAGCTGCTAGACACCCTATACACTAATAAGGGATAACTGGGCCTGGTGCAAGGTGCAAGTACCCCTTGGTACTCACTACAAGCCAGTCCAGCCTCCTACATCACCTGCATGAATAGATCCTTTTAAGATACAGGTGGAAGTGTGGGGAGTACAAAGCAACTGACCTGAGATGCTCTTGTTGGCAAAATCTGGAGAATGGATTGTGTAGGTGAACCTAGGTAGTTACTGCCATCTTCTTGATCCTGCTATTATAATACCAATTGTGTCTCCTATATCAGAAGTGTCAAAGGATTTACAACATTCTACTCCTTTCCTTGAGGGGAGCTAAGCAGGGACTTCTGGGAGAAGGTTGCAGTGATGCAGCGCTATATGTATCTAAATGGGTAGGAAAGGTGGATGACAGACAATGATCCAGATCAGGGCTTCAATTACTTTACCAGGTTTTGTTGTGCGGCATCTTTTTTTGTGTTTAATATTGAGCATGTTGTAGTTTACTTTAGTTTACACCTCGTAGGAGCAGGGTGAGCTCTCCAAGGATCGAGACAAGGGTGCCAATAGCACAAAACTCAACAGCATCACCTCAAGACAGTACTGAGAGACAATATTCAAGTTTGGTAGTTAATTCAGTGGGTTTAAACTCTTGAGAGGTTTATACACGGTGGATTTCATTTAAACACAGTGCCTCCTGGCCACAATTTTATGTTCAGGTATTGCTTCTATCACATCTAATGGCAGCATTATATTCCTTTTTTAAATGAAAATGCCAAAAACATGCTGGGGTAAAGTGGCACCTGGCAGAGCTGTTAGTTAGAGTTGGTGGTCAGACCTCAATCGTCTGAGCAAGCAGAGCGCTGGACCAATTATTCTGATCAGCAGCTGCCATTTTGGGATCGCAAGAACGCTGATGGGTGAAGATCCCAGAGCAAACTCCTCATGAGGGAGATCGAAGGTATTAAGTCCTCCCAATCATTACAGGTCACTTTCCGACATCAGATTCCGTAGTTTGCTCTAAAAGAGCAGGTCAGAGTGAGATTGATATTAATGTATTATACTATGTGCTGTGGGGAGAGACGGAGCTAGGCAGCCATGTGCTCCTCCATGCAAACCCTGACCCTTTGTCTTTCACTTAGGCTTCCTTTTCCCTCCCCCAAAAGCTAGCTTTTTCCCTCTGGTCTGATGCTCAGCTTATTCAGGAATAAGCTCTCGGTTTTACAATGAACTCAAAAGTATCCTCTTTCACTGCTTAAGTTGTGCCTCTCCTCTCGCTTGACTGCCAGGCGGCTGACACTTCCCCAGTTCTGTGATGCTTCTAAGAGGCAAACTCCTGTGCACTCAACTTTTATTGTTACCATAAGCGTCAGGCCCTCTTTCACCATAATATACCAGAGCCCATGTGCTCTTAAACTCAACAAGCACTTGCCTTTGCTGATGGTTTCTCTCTGAATTTCAAGAATCATCAGAAAACAATTCTCCTGGGACAATCTAAGGTCAGACCCTTTCTTCTTTTCCTGCGCTCTCAGGGCACAGATGCTCATTGGCCTCTATTTGTTTTCCTAAAATACCACGCATGACCCATTGTTGCATTTATTCCTTAAACACTACAAGGTCATCCTGCGTTTTGGTTTCCTGTGACTAATATTGACTGATCATAGTTCTTAATTGCAGCCATAGGTCAGAGAGCAGGCTTCAAACACTGCTGACTTTGACAGCTGTTAGACCTGGCATATTTAGGATAGACTTAACCCAGACCTTTGCCTTTCACCTCCTGTTTTTTTCTGTATCTTTTGCTAGCCTTGGGATTCTGAGCACTTTACCTGTGCTGACCAGTGCTTAAGTGCATGTGCTTTTCCTCTAAACATGGTAACGTTGGTGAATACACAATTGGCATATTTAATTTCCTTGTAAGTCCCTTGTAAAGTGGTATACCTTATGCTCAGGTCCTGTAAATTAAAAGCCACTAGTGGGCCAACAGCACTGATTGTGCCACACACTTCATTATCCCTTGAAGATGTCTCAGGTCTGCCACTGTAGAGCCTTTGTGTGCAGTTCACTGCCACTTCGACGTTGCATTTATAACCTCTTGCCAAACCTTAAACTACCCTTTTAGTACATATAAGTCACCCCTAAGGTAGATCCTAGGTAACTCATAGTACAGGGTGCTACGTAAATAAAAGGCAAGGCATGGACTTCTAAGTGTTATATGTTTTGGTAGTGAAAAACTCCCAAAGTCGTTTTTCCACTCCTCATAGGCCTACTCCTCTCATAGGCCAGCACTGGGAATTCCTTAATAAATGTTTAAGCCGTAATTCCTGATCAGAAAGGAGTAGATACATCATGTTTCATGTTTGGAATGGTAATGTTAAATCCTCTTTGCTGGTATTTTAGGGTTGAAAATTACAATTTTAGAAATGACACTTTCAGAAAGTGGACATTTCTCTGCTCTCACTCCTCTCTGTGCCTGACAGTCTATCTCCATTACACGTCTTGAGTGGGCTTTTCCCTCAGACAGCCACAACACAGGACACTTAAATGCATCCACATTCATCTGCATACTGATGTATCTTCCAGGGAAGGGAGGATGGGATGTGGTTCACACAAATTTCAAAAGGTAGTGGCCTGACCACATACAAAGGGCTGATTACCCCCCACAGAAAGCCTGGAGACAAAGCTGGGTTGAAAGGGATTATTGTGCCCTTCAGAGAGTTCCTTTGAAGTGACTGCATACGTCAAGGACACTTTTGGGTATAAATACTTGGTCTTTGACCCTCTATGATCAGTACACTACTGGACCTGGGAAGAGCTATGCTGAAGTAAATCCTGCTATGCTGTAACGATTGCCACTTTGCCTTGACTGACTGTTCCAAAGAACTGCTTCTCTTTTTTGCTGAGCTGCCCTGCTGTGGAAAAGGACTGGATCCATCTCACTTGAACCCAAAGTGACTCAAAGGGCTTGCTGCCTCCCCCGTATTCCTGAAGTCTCAGGGTCATCAAAGACTTCGCTTTCCCCCTCACTGCCGTGGGACTCTGCCAGTGTGAGTCTGGGAGCCACATTGTTCCCTGAGCAGGCTGTGTTTGATCGCCTGCTTGTGGTGTGGTCTAATGAGCACTTGGCTGGAGAGAGAGAAATGGGGTGCCTTTCTGCTCTGTTTGTAACCTGTGTGTGTCCTGTTTCAACAGATGATTGTGAATCCTGCAGCCCCACTAGGATCCGAGTGGATCGTGCTTCATCGCCCGCTTGTGCTGTAGTTTACCGAGCACTTAGTCAGGAGAGAGATCTGGCGCTTAGTCTGCTCCAATCAGAGCCTGTGTGTGTCTAGCTTCATCAGCCGACGCCCCAGCAAGGAGGGAAGTCGCGTCCTAATTCTACTAATGATGACGCAGCGCCTCAAGTACCTCTGAATCAGCTCAGCCCCAGAACTGAGATCCCCACTCTGTGAGGCTAAATCCACGGGCCCGCCTTGCTCATTTCAAAATGACTTGTAGCAGGTACTGTGTTCCATTGGACCCAGGAGGTCCCCACAGCTCTCTGTACTCACTTAATGAGCAGCTGGGTCTGCCTTTGCAGCACAGTCTTGTGGAACCGGTCGAGGGCTTGCTGCACATTTACCCCACTGAGAATTTTCCTTGACAATGCATTTCTGCATGTGGTAAAACCACCATGGTCTCTGGGGCAGGGCTGCAGGCACAGGTACAGTTCAGCCCACGAACAACCCTTTCCTTTACCAAGGAGGAGCATGGATTGATCCTTACAGCTACAAGAGAGAATTCACTGGTATTCAATAACCTCCCAACTCCGGACTTCATCCAATAACTGGCATTAGCCACCCACCCCTTTGCTTAAGTGACCAATGTAACATTTCACTGACTTGCTTAAAATTCCTCTGAGTCATTGACGTTTTAGCTATGTACAATTATATGACAGTGGATGCTCTCAGAGGATGGTTTGAAACATAACTAACTAATCCTATGTACTTCAATGTGTGAGTGGAGCAGACAGATCTTCCCTTACCGTTTTTTCAGCTCACACATTGCTTTGAGCTCCGTACATTATGCTTATGGAAAGAGGTCTGGACTACAAATACTGTCTTAATCACCATGGGGCATTAATTGGTGTTGTCGGCCCCATTGAAATAATGACTCTTTTGGAAACCTTGGCTATTTCGCATGGAGATATCACCTGCTAAAAGCAGGCTGTCTTTGGGTCAATTAAGTGGTGCAAAATAAGGAGTAACAAGTGGAATCAAGACCAGAAACAACACATCCTGGTTTGTGAAGGAGCCCTTGCTGTTCCACTTACAATCCCCATTAAGTAGTCCCCAGGAGTTATTTGTACCCTGGAAAAAGTAACTCTTGGGGATATAGTTCCCAGTTGGGCCCTCATAATTAAGCCCAATTAAGTAATGGTACAGGATTGTATTGTATTGAGTCCTTGCCTAAACCTCTTTTCACTCTGTCTCCACTTCCTAGCACGGTTGTGGGTGTGGAGTGAGCAGTCTGGCAAGTAGTTCAATACAGGCAGAGGCATAGCTTTCGGGTGGAAAGGAGTGTTTGGGGTGTGCCACCAATCCAAATCAATACACTCTTGGCTTGAGAGTTGGGTCTGGGGGCCCTGAGCTGGGTCTCCTATGCCTTTGTTCATTTTTCTCCTTGTCCTCGTTCGACTGAAAGTTTTCAACTTGTTATTTTTTTATCAGGAGCTTGGACAGGGGCCCACCTAGTGCAAATTAGTATTGAACCTGGTACTCATGTAGCTCAAACATTGGTCAACCTTCCACCTTTCGGCATATTGTTTTTTTAGACAGAAAATGTCCAATTCACACACCCCAAATCTTACTGACTAAGCTACGCTCCTGATTACATGTCATTACACCTTCTGCCCTAAAAATAGTTATGACTCTGGTTCTCCAAAAGAAGGAAAATGTTGTCAAGAAAATCTATCAATATGGTAGTGGAACATTCCAAGGTCAAACATAAAACTGGCCACATAGTCAGCCTAGTCCATAGATTTGTCAGGGAGTCCGCTACAAACTGTATTATATTAGTCACGGCAGAACATGGTTGTGTCGCCAGTTAGTGCGATCCTAAAGGGAGGAACATTGCAGGAGCTGTAAGTGGTAAAGCACTCGGTTTGTCACACTATTGAACATTACTTTATCTTATTTAGAGCATGCTATGTTGGTCCAGTGTTCGGCGCCACATTTGCCGATTTCAGACTGACATCTCCATTCATTTTTATTTTTGAGTTTTACATAGCATGAGCTAGACACTACGGGTATCCACAGAAATATTCACACAATACATATGCATGCAGTTTCACACCTGCTAACTCACACCATGCCACTTTGCGACACACATTATCGGCTCCCTTCACACTATCTCCTGGTGAAGATTCAATATCACATAGTGGCATAAAAGATGAGCTGAAAACCCCTCCACAGAGTGGGTTTCCAACTGTGTTTGGAGGACTTTAACATTTTTTAGGTCTGCAGATTTGTTACATTACTTTTTACAAGGACAAGTTTCAAGCTGTGGGCAACTCTCAAGCAACAAATATGAGATTACAAGTCAGCTCCTCTAATTTCGCAATCTTTTCGTGGCATATGAGTCAAAGGAATGCCTCCTCTTTCCTTCTCCCTTTTTTGTTTTTTCTACCTCCGGCTGTGCATAAAAGGCTGTTAAGGAAAAACAAGTGCCAGTACCCAAAAAATTAGTGCCGGTTGGCTCAAACTGCAATCACCTGCTCAAATTAAGCACTACACATCGTATTTATTTTGCAGGCCCTAAAACTGTATTACTGTGTTAGTGTCTGCACCTTTACTAAACGGGAACACTCGTTGCCATGGAGACACCGCCAGCCTCACCAGCTGCCCCAACTGCCAAGACTGAGGCCGTCTATTCATGGGTCCAGTTGAGGTCCACATTTTAGGAGTTTAATGCTATCTCTTACGCATGCTTCTTGTTATCTTTAATCTGGCCCGTTTGAAGAGACCCCTCCCCACAATTTGCTATTTGACCCTGTCCTGATGATGGGCTAACTGTGCTCTAACTCCGCTGTATTTCTCTTTTATGTCCCTGACCTCGTGAACAGTGAGGTGACCACTGTATGTGGTGAGCTGGCTTCGATGACCAATTAGCTAAGAATCACAGCAGGAAAAGGTCACTTAATGATGTCTGTGGGGAAAAACTGAGGCCTTTGGTAACATAATCCGCCACCAGAAAGTCTGTAAACATGTGGACATAAAGCAGCAAAGGGAGATAACTTGACAAGTTAAGAGGGGAAAAATGAATTCCCGAAGGCAGCTCAGCCAATAGATCAGAGGCCTCGTGTCCGGAAAGAACCCCCAGTTTATGTTTTAAAAAGTCTGTTTTTCATTATGATTGAAAATGGTCATTATTAATTTTTTGGGAAGATACAAGGAGCTTGCAATTGTCACAAGGTGGTCCTCAGCACTCACTGCGAGAAAACGAGCGGAGCCTGCAGTGGAAGAGAGAGAGAGATCGAGACAGGGACAGGGAGAGAGAGAAAGAAACAAAGGCGACGAGCAAGATAGACAAACATAGAAAGACACGGAGATACAAAAAGAGAGCACCAGGGGGGAGGAATATGAGAGAGATGGCGAGGAAGAGGGCAAGAGAGAAACAACGAGATTGGATACTGGGAAGGATAACAATGGGAGAAGATGAAGCTACAAACAGGAGAGAGAGAGTGGGAAAGAGAGCTCAAGAGAAAGAAAGAGATCAATAGAGGAAGAGGGATAAAGAAAGGCAAAGGGAGATAGTGAAGTGGTAAAATAAGATCTTCAGACTGAAAGAGAAAGAGCGAGAGAGAGAGAGAAAGAAGGAAACAGAGAGCAGAAAGCAAGTGATCAACAGCAATGACCAGAGGGAGAGAGGTTATGAGCGAGAACTAGACAAACTGAGTAAAATAAAGAGTTGAAGGGAGACTAGAGTGTGAAAATAAAACAGCCAGTGAGAAAATAAGATAGAGGAGCGAAAGAGACAGAGCAAGAAAAAGGGTTCGAGTGAAAGTGAAATGGAAAGAGAGCAAGAGATGTAGAGAGGGAAGGAGAGAGGAGAGAGGGGAAAGAACGAGAGTTTTCGAGCGTGAGGTGAATACACAGAAAACTTCAGAACTGAAACGATTTGTTGACAGGAATTGTATATCTAAAGATGAAGAGATGTGAAAGTCAGGCTAGGGGTGGGCAGAGTGCTCACATGCTTCTTATTATTCCTATGTCAGCTGACATGATTTATTTTGGGTTAGAGGCCCAAATTCCATCATGCAGTCATTCGACCCTCTTGACGTCATATCATGTGATGTAATTTAGGGTCTCATTATGACCTTGGAGGAGGCGATTAGTCCGTCCCAAAAGTGACGGATATCCCGTCCGCCGTTTTACAAGTTCCATAGAATATAATGGAACTTGCAATATGGCGGGCAGGATATCCGTCACGTTTGGGACGGAGGAATCCCTTCTGTCAAAGTCGTAATGAGGCCCTTAGTGTTCTGATTACCACTTGTGGAACTTGAAAAAGACTGCCTGTTTTTGACCAAAGAATGTTGAGAAGTACGTTTACTGCTGGGTTAATTCCAGGGAGGGTAGTCACTGACACATTCCCGTTGTATGGGTAATTACAGCAAGTAGTCAATGTAATGTCTTCCCCAAAGGGTCTTTTGTAAGTATTTTTTATTCCCCTTCCACCTATTGTTTTTGGACGAGTGGGCTCTTGTGTCTTGTCCCTCACCCTTCGTTCCTACTTTAGCAATAAAACAGCGCTCATTACAGACTAAAAACCAAACAGCTCCAGGGTAGATATTTGCAATGTAATGTTTTAAGTGGGGGAGCAGTAGCGTAGCAAGGATGCCTTGGGCTGCTGTTAGGTTAGAAAAATATAGTATTGTCAGGTTCGGTTCAATGGGACCTTCAGGGCTCTGGGCCTCGGTGCCACTCATTGCACTTGCTGCACCAATGGTAGCTAAGCCCCCATGGGCGGGGGTATAGTGTACACTTTTTTCACTGCTGGGTTCTACTGGAGTGTTAGACCTGGTGTCTCGCAGGCAGCCCTCATGGGCAACACATCACCAAAATGATATGAGGGATATCTTTATATTTAGTCACTAAGGGCCTGATTTATATTTCAGGTTATTTCGTCACAACGGTGACGGATATCCCGAAAGCTGAAATATAAGTGCCAATATTTCCTATGGGATTTATATTTTGGCGGACCTGATATCCGTCACCGTTGGGATCCGCCTAAATCTAAATCAGGCCCTGAGTTTTCTACGTGGGTTTCTGTTGGTGGTGTAGTTTCTGATGTACGATGAACAATAACTGGTCATTCCTAAATGGACTTTGGCCAGATTTGGGTGTGTCCCTTTACCTCAAAATATGTGTGGAAAAACTGGGGTTGGGTTTTGTGGAAGTAGATGTTTCCAGCATTTAACATCAGGTTGTCCCTTACTAGGGCTTGACTTTGTCATTCTCTTCCTGTGGTGCTCCAAACACAATACTATCATGACTGTAGTTTATGGCATTGATGACAGATATGATCACTATTCTGATAGCCTCTTGGACAATCTCAGCCACAGATGATATTCCAAAGCTCAGTCCCATTTATAAGAACAAGAACTAGCAAGTGGTTCTGCTGTCGAAAGGCTGAGAAGACAGTCTATCGGTACTTCTCCATCCACTGCGTGAATGAGGGCTTCTTTCAAGTAATCTTTGAATGACAGCAGTCTCTTGACTATTCCTAAGCAGTTAAGAGTTTTGATGGCCATCAATTTGTAGACTTTTACACAAGCTCTCTCCAGCTTGGATGTGGATCATTCACCAACATTTCCTGATTTCTGTGTAGTTTAGTCATGTGCTGCGTGCTAGCGCCAATGATGTCAAATCTTCCCTTCATGAAATTTAGGCATCGGTATGTCCTACTGGTAGGGTGCTTGTACGTCACCAGGAAAAGAATTGCTTTGATGTGAACATGATGATGTGCTGATGTAAGATTCCTGTGATGATCATACATGTGACTTGGTTCTGGATATGGACAAGCTACTGCTCTTGCCCCTTCCTCCATGGGTGTGGTAGGAGGGTTTGGCATCTCTTGATCCCCACATTCCTTTATTGATTTGCATTTGCACATTCTTTTATAGTGATTTTCTTTTGTGCCGGTCTGGCATGTGTGCCACACGGCTAGACCCTTGTCTTCTTGTGGTCATTCTTGGCTACTAACATAAATGTTTCTTGTTTTGAAGCTCTGGTTTGGCCATGCCACTGTTTTTGTTGCAGTCACCTAACTGTTGTCACCTTCTGCAATTGTCCCAGATTTTTCTTTTTGTTTAATTCTAGAGCCAGAATGCTTGCTCCCACTTCTCTGCCTTTCCTTATTTGATTTTTTTCATTTGTGTGTATCTGCCTGAACTCCACTAATGCGTTCCCAAGTTCAGCTGCAAAAGGAGCAGGATTATGCATGGGGCTAGCTACCCCACCATGTAAAAAAATCCTAGCTACAGAAATGTCAACATAAAGTCAAAAATAAATCCTGGCCTTGGGGAGAGAGGTATCTCTTTTACAGAGAGCTATGAAACCTTGTGGTGAAAGCCAGAGGACATTTGAAGCCACAAAGCCAATCCACCAGCTATTAACCAAGACCATCACCATCAGGACATGGAACGTGACGACCGTGTACAAGACAGCCCAAGTGGCAGCAGAGATGAAAAATACAACCTTGACCTGGTTAGCATCAGTGAGACTAGATGGAGACAGTCCGGATAGAAAAGACAGGTTCCAGAAGGAATGCTGCTGTACTCTGAACACAAGGAAGAGAATGCCCCAAACACTCAGGGAGTAACACTGATCGCTAACACCAGCAGCCAATAAAGCTGTGATTGGGATGGAAACCCCACCGTGCCAGAAATATCACAACGATGTTCCACACAAAGAAAAAGAGGATCAACATGAATGTTATCCAGTGCAGTGCACCTACCAATGACAGAAAAAAAGAGAAAAAAGAACAGTTTTACAACAGACACCCGTAGATCCTGGAGAAATGCGTTGAGAGAGACATCACCATACTAATGGAGGACCTTAGTGCCAGGACAGAAAGTGACAATACTGGGTACAAAGAAATCATGGGCAACCAAGGCTTTGGCAACATGAACAAGCATGGTGAAAGGCTCATAGATCTTAGTTCCCTGAACAGTCTGGTGATAGGCCATAGAGTACTCCCACACAAAATAATACATGAGGCAATATGGTTCTCATCAGATTATTGAAAACAAAAGTAGATCGACCAAGTGTGCATTGCCAAGAAGATCCAGAGGTCCCTGCAGGATGTGAGAGTGATGAGAGGACCAGACTTAAGGCAAAGTGAAGGCTGCCTTTATTCTGCTTAAGAAGATCTGGAGCTCAAGGGCCTAGCACTGAAATCCAAGATCAGGCCTTTTATCTCTGAGGTAAAATTGGTCCTCCTATATGGAGCAGAAACTCAGAGGACAGCAACGTCCACCACAAAGTCCAGACCTTCATCAACACCTATCTGAGGAAAATCCTCCAAATCTGCTGGCCAAACAGCATCAGCAAGAATGACTTAAGTCAGCATACTTTCCAACTCCTGTTCATGAAGAAATCATGAAAAGACACTGGGGCTGGATAGGTCACATCCTTGGCAGGTCTGCATCAAACACTAAAAGGCAAGACCTCACCTAGAACCCTCAAGTGAAAAGGAAAAGAGGAAGGCTAAGAAACACCTGGGGCCGGGGCCTAGAGGCTGACAGCAAGAAGATGGGTTGCACCTGAGTCAGACTGTATGAAAAGCCCAAGACAGAGATGGCTGGAGAGTCCTTGTTGATGGCCTATACCCCAAGAGGAGTAATAAGCATAATTAAGTATCTGCTTGGTCAATCAGCCACGTCAGCTCTTTAATGTTATCTAGTGTTGCACTTTTCATTAAAAGGTTTGCCAAAGGAACTCTGAATGACACCCTTAAAAAATTCTCAGACAGATGCCTGCTTCTTCAGAGAATTTGCAATGTAGAACCACGCTGGTAAGAGGTGTTAAGAGATCACCCATTGACTCACCATTGTCTTGAGTCACCGGAGAAATTGTTTTTTTCAGAAGCCTAAATTTGCTTTGGGTAAGACTTTTATTTTGAGTGTCATTCATACACTTTGATATATGGCTGATTAAGTGGGTGTTAGCAATTTTGATGACTCTTAGAATGTCTTTTCCTACTAGGTTTTTTAGTGTGAGTAGAGTTGTTTTCCATCTTCTCCTCCTGACACTTAAATAAAATTGTGAAAGTCATTCAGCCATTCAACCCATTTGTGGCCCATGCAGTTACTTGGTACTATTACAAACTGATCTTGCAGTTGTAAATATGACACTGATCATTTTCTATTTTGACTTGATGGACATTGCTGCTGGACCTGACATTCTGTTTGTTTTTCCTGTACCAGTTAACATTTTTCTTAGAGGTCTTGCTGCAAGGCTTGTATTATTTAGGTTGCCTTAGCCATTGTCTTTGTGCATATGCTAGTTTACTTGTTAGGCTTTTAATTGTAATATTTCCCTCTGTTTATGTTCTTCCATTTTCTTTTACAGTCTGTGTGTGCATGGGTTGCCTTCTTGGGGCTTAACTGTGTTTTGCCCTATTTGTTATTGGTGACTCTGCCTGATTTTCTTCTTGATCTTCTGAGATCTTGTTCTCAGTAGCTGAGATGTTGTACTCCTTCCACATGAATTCAAGATGGCCACTCCACTACTGGCTTTGGGGCTGGCTACCTGACCTTGAAGTCTCACACAATTGTTTTCTGGCATTGCATCTCAGTGTTTCCACATATTCACTGTTCCTGCATACTCTTTCTTCATTATCTAGTACTTCCTCTCTTACTTTGTTGCTAGGTGACCACTCGGTCCTCTCATGTTCCCAAGTGTACAGTACTGTGTGTTCCTCTGCTTACGCCAGTTCTTTTGATGACAGAGCTTGCTGTGGGTCCAATATGGTTCACTGTGTTGGTGCCCGAATGCAGCTGAGATAGGTCTTACAACATGCACTGCGGCTCTTTTAGATGTGCTTCTGCAGTGCGCAGATGTACCAATGTAAATTTTTAAAAAACATTAAGGGAGTCACTACGAGTTCGGTGGCCGGTTTTTACTGTCTGCCAAACGTCCGACAGGGAGGTTGCCGCCACACAGGCTACCTTCCTTCGAGCCCCATTAAGATTTTACCGCTAGGCTCGTGGGCGGAAACCTTGGTTTCTGCCTGCCAGCCTTGTGGGAAACAGGCTACAACACTGTCACCGGCTCGTAATCGAGCCGGCAGCAATGCTGTAGCCCACAGGTACACCAGCACCCTCGCAATGTTCACTGTATGCAAAGCAGAAAGTGGACATTGAGATGGTGCCTGCCGGGGGGACCCAGCACTGCCCATGCCAAGTGCATGGGCAGTGCAGGGGCCCCCTGGGGCCCCCTGCACCCGTTCTCCACAAGCATTTTCATGGCAGTGGTACCACCATGAAACCGCAGGTAGAGAAGAAGGGATCGTAATCCCCAGGGAAGCGCTGCTTGCAGCACTGCCCTGGCAGATTAGGACCACCACCTACCCCCAGACTGTCGGGATATCTGATCCTGGCAGAGCTGGCGCTTCCCTGGAAGCACTCCTGCCAGGGTTGTAATGTGGCGCTCAGACCGCCGAATTGGCAGTGGTCCGACCGCCAGACTCGTAATGACCTCCTAAATGTCTCATTTTTTCATGCCTCCAATAAGGGATGGATTTGTGTCCTAGTGTACGTCTGTTTATCTGATGTCTTAGCTTTATCTCTGGAATCTGCCAATCGGAAATAAAAAGGCTCACCTTTATGTGTGTGCTTTAATAATACATATAACATTTTATTAGATCTAGTCAAGAGTTAGCTTTAGCTGTCTCGCCATGTTAATGTGTTCCAAAAAGATAATAATGAGAATACATACATATATCCATACATACACACAGAAGCTTTCCTTCAGCTGTCCTCACCCACAGGATTGTTCAAGTGACAATCAAATTTTGCTTATGCCAACCACAGTATACACCATGGGGCAAATGGACAGCCTACTCCATTGACTGGTCTGCATTGTGGTTCACTGTATTTTGTTGATCACATGTGTGTAGTCACCTAAAAATGAGTGCACTTTAGTGATGGTGCTGTTGTACCTGGACTATTAAGCTACTCCATTCTTTTTATATCCTTACATTTGCTGCATGTTTTAGCACACTGGACGTTTCGCTTCACAAGACATATTGGCTTTACCAGTGCTTGTGTATGTTCTCTTAATTTCTGCATTTGTAAACAAATCACTACGACCTTATAGGATATCTCAGTTATGTCCCTTTAAACACCATCTTTTGATCAGTCATTGAGAATAAAGCTTGCTCTATATGCATCTTTGCCCTGGCATGTCAGCTATATATTCTAACAAACTCTTCCGTCAATACCTACTTCAGGCTGAGCAGCCAGTGTGCCACAGATCAATTTCTAAAGTGATCACTTTCAACATTTTATTCGCCTAGACAGACTCTATCCCTTGTGGGAGGTAGAGTACAATTGAAGCATCTGCTAAATATTCATCAAGAATAGGGTGCCCACACAATGATCTTCATACTGAAATGGGCTGGGTAGGATTTAGTTTAGTACCTAATTATGAGGGATGGATGGACTACTAGGAACTTCATGTAGATGAATGATTTATATACTAAAGGGCCTACTCGCAAACCTCATTTTGTATAGCTAGTACTGTGGCAGTATTACTCACGTACTACAAAATGCTATTCATAAACCCTACGTGTACCTTTGCCTCGCCTATCCTTATTTTGTCAAGTAGTAATAAACATAATTTTTTTCTCTATACTTTACCAAAGGGAGATGTCTGCCCTGGTGGTGGGCATCTCTGCTTGCATGTGAAAAGTTACTATTAGTAACCTCAGTCTCAGATGTCTCCTCCCCCTGAACTAAGGAGGTGCAGACATGTAAGAATATACTTGTAAGGTGTGGGAACATGCAGTTATGTCAGTGCTGCGCAGAACCCCCTTTGCCAGGGATATGACGCTCAGGGCCCTTATACCATTTGCACAAGTCACTGTGATTATGTGGGTACAAAAATGAAAAGATGGTGGGTGTGAGCTCCTGGGAGATCTTTACACAGGGGAGGATTTTTTCACGCAGGGGGATGCCATAGACTTCTTCAGGTTAGGATCAGGTCAATATTTGCAGTATGCACAAATAGCAACAACGGCGCAGGATCTATGGCGGTGTTTCCCTAGAGAACCACCTATTTCACATATATTTAACACGATGTTAAACATGGTAAGGGCAGACTCATAATGTTGGGGACCCTACTCGCAAAGCGACGCATAGGCATATGATGGTTGAATGTAGCCCCACCCAAAGACACAGAATGGCTCAGAGATATGGTGAAATGGGGAGTGGCTGTAGAAGTGTGAATGAAACATGTTAGAGAAGATGACAAACTGGTGGATGACGGCTGTGTGGGTGCAAATGCTACAAGAACTGTCTGTAACACCAGAAGAGCTGTCTGATTCTGGGGGTATGATGAAATGTTACCAATTAGTACTCCTACCCAAAGTCACAACTGTGTCCTGGAATAAGGCTGGCCCTAATTAAGGTCGGTATAAACTGAATGAGATTCTGTCATTTTAACTCCAGTCTCAGCATCCTATGGCAAGCACTGTACTGCAGCTCAGTATGTTTGATCATCTCTCCTAGCACTCATCTAATAATGCACCCTATGTTTATGGTAATGGTATATCTTGCTTATGCATTGTGAAGACTAAACCTGTACGAGCAGCATTTTTGGGTGGGAGAGTTGTTTCCTTAACTGAGGCAGGTGATCTGCACAATTTGTGTTATTGTTGTATCGTTACAGTGCTACTGTTTTACTGGCTATGTTGAAAACTCACTACAAATTATATTGAAAAAAATGTAGGAATATATCTAGGTGTAAATCTACACTCGGAAATGTTGAATAATGAAACAGTGAGAACTACGCCTAAATCCAGGTGCATATTTACACAGGAGTAAATTAGCATGTGTAAATTAACTTTTGTGAATAGGTCCCTAACTTCGGGATTGGCCTGCATATCCTTAATGCCTGTGTTTCTGATTAATTTGATGTCTTAAAGCACACAGCTATATTTTTTACCTGTTCTCTTCTTGTTAGGTCTCATATATATATGTTCTTCTAATCCCATTACTCTCTGTTTCAGATGTGCCAATTTTCATTGTTCCATTGGACACTAGTATATGTTTGCCTTCTGTCTCTTAATGTCATCTCATAGATATACATACTGCTGACAAGCACTAGTGGTGCTGTCGCCATTTACATTAATGTGCAAGAGTCACTGGCAACAGATGGCATGTGGAACAGGCAACTCAACTATGAAATCATTTTGCAAAATTCAGCAACCCAAATAAACAAGCCCTAGGAATTCGCTAAGGAAATGCTGTGGCAATTCAGTTAAGTGTGCAATGTCAACTCCCTTCCTGGCGTCATAGCACAGGTTACAGAGCAAATTACATCCCTGAACCTTGTGACCAACTCAACGTGTGAACTCTTTGTTCATCTTAAAAGGCACACCCTGCTTCATTACTTGTGAATGATGTAACCATCCAGGTGTTGGATATTGCACAGTCACTGTGGATTACAATATCCACAGATCAAAGCTGCTTGTCTAATAGTTCTTAATAATATGTTTCTTTAATAATGGAACAAAGATTGTATTGTATTTCATTGTTCTCTAATTGAATATATATAGTGACGAGGCACCAACGAGCATAGCTGGTGGTGGCTTGCTATAGTGTGGAGGAGTGCTTGATTGAAAGAGTGTTGGATTATAGTGTAGACTATGTGGGAAGCATGTTGTGTCATGCTTGATTGACCAAAGCGGTGCTCTTATCTATCGTTCAGTGGTGTCTGCACTTAGATGTGGGATAGTGGAGAGTGGAGTGAGAAATAAAGTCTTCAATTTACATTAATTCGTAGCAGTGCATGATTGAATGATGGTTCCACCCAGGAGAGACATAGCCCACCAGCTACCCTAGTTGAAGCTAGCCAGGACAAACGCCCCACAGAGTCCCCTTAAGAGTGAAACAGAAGCGATCCATAGAAATGCCCTGATTACAGGCACTTAGGTTCCACAGAGGAGTGACTTTAAAGCAGTTCACATTAATACACTGAATAGACTCAGTTTTTGTGGATAATCTAAGGAGCATGCCCAGGAGCATCAGCGAGTAACCTAAAGCCTTGAACCACAGTGAATGTGATTTTAAAGCTACCCAGGTGAGACAGAGTGGCAGTCGCTAGGCAAGCACTAGGTAAAGACAATAGGGCCCAAAGATACCATCATGCAAGCCCACACAGAACCTAGATAAACAAGGTAAACAAATGTGGCAAACCACAAGTCAAGCAGACTGTGTCCAAAGGCCCTCCTGGGCCGTGATGGTGAGGTCAAAGGAAAGCCAGGGGTGCAATCTTTCAATGAAGTTTGCTCGATGTGAAGGAGTAAGAACACAAGGATTAATAGAGGCACCTTAATAACGGCCTTATAGAGCCCACACTGAGGCAGTGAAGGCACAAACCAAGGATATCCACAGTCACCCCAGTAGAGGATTTAATATTCTACCCAGCAGATCACAGACATTGTAGTAGAGGGTCCATGTTTGTACCACCCAAGGCGCTGGTGGCACAGCCTAAGGATCACCACATGTACCTTAATAGAGATTCTAAGGGGTACCACCCTGAAAAGCTGCAGGTGCAATTGAAGGATTACCACATGCACCTCGGTCGAAAGAGAGGAAGTAAAAAGAAAGGCGGGATGTCTGACCCCAAGTCCTACCTGGCACTAGCAGGCTCAAATGTGGAGGAAGTTAAAGGGAGCCATCCTTAACCTCTCCACCCTCCATATGGATGACCTCGATGAACATGCTGATAAAGAACAGTAACATAGGCATTGACAGAGGCTTATTGCCACAGGCACTAGAAACTCGATTCAGACACAGCCCCTTCATTCAACACTATCTTGAAGGGCCTATGTGCTCCAGTCTACGATGTTTATGTACCTGGCTTACATAAAAAAACAATAAAGAAATTAGCAAAAATAAAATACCCACACCTGTGAATTTAAGCTTACTGAAAGGTACTTCATCGCGTAAGATTCCAAACTATCCATGAATCTTCACTCTACATCAAGGGCATAGCAAAGGCACCTGCAGTTCCAGTAACTCAGGGAAGTCCCAACCCTTAGGGGTTGTTGTATTTCTGTAAGGAGTCAGCCTAAGTTGCATTTTAGGGTTTTTTCACTGCGGGGTGTGGAAATCATTTTGGTTTACTTCACTGCAGTTCATTGCTTGGTTTGCCCGACTGTGCTGTGTAAGCAGCATACCTTGTTTTCAGTCCCTCACTTTCCGTTACCAAACCAATGAGGTTCACTGGAGGTGCTAAATAACTCTAACTCCCAGAATGTACTATTCTGCCAAATCAAAGTCCAGGACTAGACTCATAGGCACCATATAGCAAGACTGTTCACCCCCTAACGCTCTTTACTTCCTCCTTTATTTTCTGGTATCTGTAATTTGTAACAGCATTGTCCCACTACAAATCATCTTAGTAGTATATGAAATGAAGCCCCAGCAGCAAACAGATGAAAACTGTGTCATCTCTTAATAGTACATCCAGAGTGGCTGTTCGACTTTACAACACATGCCTTTGCCACCCATCCTTTACCACACATGCCTTTACCATGTATATTCCTTTTCCACGTACACCTTATCCACTTATAAGATTTTACCAGGCATGCCTTTACCATGCAAGGTACACCTAATTATACAGTTCTTTAGTGGGGGGGAACCACCTCATTCTTTTAATTTTGTTTACCACCCTATACTCCTACTTACCCTAAACATACCCTTAACACTTTATACCCATACCCACCCTAGACCCTAAAATTAATCTACCACTTTATAACTCTACCCCCTCCTAAAGTCAAATTACCCTTACACCCTATAAACATACTGTACAGACTGCACGGTACATGGAAAGAAATAATCCTTTATTTGAATAATTTCCAGAATAAGGTAATGTCGTGATGAACCCCCAGCAAGAGCTCCTCACCCTCCAGTTTTCAGCTCCTTCTCTCCTTTTTCATTCTAGAATCCACCACTCTCCATAGATTCTAATTCCATCCTCTAGGATAATTACTACACATACCCATCCCTAAACCCTAAAAATACCCTTACCACCCTACACCCTTACCCACCCTAAACTCTATAAAATAGTGTAATCTGCATACTAAAAGCTACCTTTCTGCAAAATTTGGTGTAATGCCGTCCGGTGGTTCGGGCTGTAGTCGTGTTCAAAACTCCTATGGAAAACAACATGGGAAATGCACTTTTTTTTACCCCCCCACACTTTTTCTCAGCCCCCTCTTGACGGATCAACCCGAAACGTTCCATGCACAATACAATTCTAGGGCACACTTTTCCTTGGAAAAGTTAACCTTACCACTTATCACCCTCCAAAAAACCCTTGCCACCCTATATCTTTATCCACCGGTAAACCCTAAAAATACCCTTACCATGCCATGCCCCACATATATACACATAAATATAAGTGTTTTTTGTCTTATCAATAACTCAAGCTCTGTTTGACGAATCCTCACAAATTTTTTAAACTGTTATGACAGTTGGTTCTGCTGCTGGCTTGAAAGATTCGAGGTGATCCATCAAGTTGGGGCTGAGAAAAGGGGGTCCCAAAATGCGTTTTCCCCATGCATTTTCCCATAGGATCTTTAGACACGACTACAGCCCAAACTGCTGAACAGAATTACACCAAATTTGGCAAGAAGCTAGATCTTGGTGCGCAGATCAGACTTTTTCTGATTTGGTGTAAATGTGGTCAGTTGTTTCTGGACATTAAAGGACAATGAAATATAGATCTGTGGGAATCTTCCGCGGATCCAACAGTCCCCATGCTGCTATCTGATTGGCAGCCAACAGTTCAACCAGGAAGTATTGGCAAACATTCTGGGACTCTGCTTTAGATGACTCCCAAAAAAAAAAAAAAAAAAGAAAAGGGGACAGGGTATGAATACTCTGTGACCCCCCAGCCTTGGTGCTGGGGTTGCCTCTAGGACATGACCAGGGCAATTAAAAAAAATATATAATTTGCATAGTGTCCTGTACTTGTTTACAATATAGCTCCCAAGCGGGACAAGTCATTGGCCACAAAAATAAAGGGGAGGGGCGCACTGGAACCCCTCTCCTAAAGCTTATTTGAGCCCCAGGGACCACCACCACCTCAGGGCTCGAATACTAATATGGAGAGAGAACTCACAGGCCCTCGTTCTGTGTCTGTTTTATGGCCCGGGGACAACCACCTCCCTGGGATAAATCTAAATATGTGCAGAAGGGCCATGCGGACCTCCTGGGCCACGGCAAAGCAAGTGTGTTTTCTCTGCAGTTCTACCATGAAAAGTTAGCTGTAATCCTCAATGGAAGTGTTTGCATCCTTGCTTTTTTAGCATATTATCTTATGCAGTGATGTTGTTAATACTGCACTGAATTAGAATTTTCACGCACAGTGCCACATAAACACAAGTCGCAATTGCAGTTTTTTAAACAATTTATGTTTCCAAAAACAATGCTCCTACTGTGACACAGTCATAAACTCCCCACTATGCCCCTTCCGCATATGTGTATATATATATATATATATATACACATATAGCTCCTAAAATATATATATGTATATATATATATAAATATATGTATTTTAGGAGCTAGTTGCCATAGGTAAAGCATTTTTAGTTTTGCTAATACCTTTGACACCATTAGGTAAATCTTCACAGACTAAGTTACTTAGCTACTTACTTCAGCTGCTTTCTGGAAAAGAGGGGTCTGAGTAAAAGGAGGGGTCCTAAAATGCCTTTTACCCATGCAGTTTCCACTGGGATTTTAGACACAACCACAGCCCGAACCACTGAACAGAACTTCACCAAATTTGGCAGAACGCTAGATCTAGTCCCAAAAGATCACTTTTTGTAATTTGGAGTAAATCTGTTTAGTAGCTCTGGAGTTATTACAGAAAAAAATATTTTTGTACATCTAGAGATCAGCAGTGCAATGATTGGCAGGCCACAACCTAAGAGAAAGTTGCAGCTGCCATTTTGTGATTTGGGAGATGGTTCACCAGGGGGAATTAAATAGCATATAAGGGAACCTATATATAATTTGGAGTAACTCTAACTTCCTAAGATAACCATAACTTTCAACCTCACCATTCACAGTTTCCTCATCAATACTTTTACTGCAAATGTGGTAGTGATCATTTCAATTTTGCCACAGAAGATGTCAGGTTCTGTGGCCAATCCCACTACAACCACCCAACCCCACGCCACACACGGCCTTTAGCCATGTGCATCACTGGTTGGCCAACCCTCAGTAACCACACCAACCCCATGCCAAGCATGGCCATTAGCTGTGCTTGGCAGGAGTTGGCCACAGAGCCTGGCTGACACCCCATGCCATGTAGGGCCGAAGGGATTTGGAGTTTAAAGAGGTCAACATAAAATATATATATTTAGAAGGGTTGCATGGGCCTCCTGGGCCCCGGGCACCACCTCCTCCCCGGGGCTATACAATAAAAAAATTTTGGGGACACGTGAATCCCCCTCAGACCTGAGGAACCACCACCTCCCCGATTTATGACCACACCATCCCAATGACATGCGCGGCATTCAGCCATGCATGGTAGGAGTTGCCACAGGGCCTGGCCGATACTCCATCCCACGCATTGCTGAAGGGGTTTGGAGTTTAAAGAGGGTATCATTAAATATATATATATAGAGGAGGCTGCATGGGCCCATAGGGCATCAGGGACCACGACCTTCACTGGGGCTATCTAAAAAAAATTTTGAGGGGCCACTTGAATCCCTTTTGGGGCCTAGGGACCACTTCCCTGGGGCAAAATTAAATAAATATAGGGGGGGGGCACACAGACCACCCTGGGCCCCAGGGGCCACCACCTCCTCTGGGCTACAAAATAAAAAAACTTAGAGGGGGCATGCAAAACTCCCTGGGCCAACATGAAAAGAAATATGGGATGCTGCATGGACCTCCTGGGCCCTGGGGACCACCACCTCTCCTGGGCTACATAATAAAAAATCTTAAGGTGTGCCACCCAGACGCCACCTCCCGGGTCCCGGGGACCACCACCTCCCCAGGACTACATTAAATATATGAGCCAGTGCACAGACCCCCCCCAAACCCAGGGGCCACCACCTCTCTGGGGCTGCATTATAAAAAAACTTAAGGGGACTGCACAGAACCCCCCCTCCGGTGACCACCACATCTTCAGAACTTTTTTTAGAATATTTATGGAGAGGGGCTTCAACTGCCCCCTTGGGCCCTGAGGATCACCACCTCCTGAGGCCAAATACTTTTTTTTAAAAGGGACGGGCCTATTGGCCCTCCATCCCCCCATGGCGCTACCATATGTTCCTGTGTGTACCGGGCATCCAGTTAAAGTTATGAAGACCGTGGGGGGAGCCTGAGGTCCCAAATGACTCCTGTCTCCTGTGGGAGCCAGTATTGCTCCTGCATGCAGGAAGCTGCTATAAACAGCAGCTCCCTGTGTGCGAGAGCAATGGTTTCATCTCTTTCCCTGCCCACATGTTAGTGGGCTGGGGGAGAGACAAAAACTCTGCTTTCAGCAAGTGAGAGCATTTTTAAAGCTCCCGCTTGCTGAAAGGGAAATGTTTGCTTTTGCTTGGTGGGACCTGTCAGATCCTGCCAGGCAAAAGCAAACAGCTACCCCAGAGGGTGGGCACCTCGGGAAGTAACAGGAGCTGGCCCTGGGGGGGTGGCAGTCCACAGGGACATGTATGGCTCCAGGAGGTGGGATGCGCGGCCCCTCCTTCTTTTCTATTTGGCCCCAGAGAGGTGGTGATCTTCAGGGCTGGGGGCCGAGCGGAACCCTTCCTTAGAGTCCTTTTGTATCCCCGGGGAGTTGAGGGCCTCCGGGCCCATGAAGGGGGGAACACAGGACGCCCTATAAATGTTTTTGTATGTTTTCCGGGTAGATGGTGGGCAATTGGGCGCGGGGCGCACGGCCCCCACTTAGTTATGAAACAAAGGCTCAGCGAGGCGGTAGTTCCTGTGGAATAGGGGGGTCTGCAGGACCCCCTATTATCCTTTTAATATCTAACCCCATTGAGGTTGTGGCCCCAGGGAGCAGGGGGGCCTTGCATATTAATTACATATGACTCCATGGAGGTGATGGTCCCCGGGTCTTTTAAATGATCTAGGTGGAGGGCTGAGCAACCTCTCCTATTTTTTAAATGCCCTATTGCCCATGGACCCTGGTCCACCTGAGGGGTAAAATAAATAAAAAGCATATGAGACCCCGCTTTTTAAAAAAATCTCTGGAAAATCTGTGGATCCTTCCACAATTGTTTTCAAGAACTTTAAAAAAAGTACTTTTTAGGCCATGTGGAGTCACAGATGGACCACCTGGACCAAGGCTAGGGGCTCAGGGTATTCCTACGCTGCACCTTTTTCTTTTTGTGTTTTTTCTTCCTGGTTGAAGTGTTGGAAACCAGTCAGATATCAGGATGGGGACGGTAAGATCTGTGGATCCTCCACATCCTTAGATAGCTATAGTTCTCTTTTCTTTAATATCTTAAACACTACTGAACAGATTTACACCATATCACAAAAGCATGCTTTCTGGACCACAAGCTAGCTTTCTGCCAAATGTACTGTAATTCTGCCCAGCAGTTCAGCCTATAGTCGTATTTAAAATCCCTATGGGAAAATGTATGGTGAAAACGTGTTTTGTGACCCTCCCTTTTTCGTGGCCCCTGCTTGAACGATCACCCTGAAACTTTCGAGACAGAAGCTGAACTGACTGTCATACTAGTTTGGAAAATGTTGTGAACATTCGTCAAGCGACATCAAAGTTATTGACAACAAAAAAAACACTCTTCCTAGGAAACTAGGTCCTAACTATAGCTAACTACTGCCGACCACCAGTAGGTAATATATATATGTGCGTGTGTGTACTGAAAACAACAAAGATTACATTACAGGGACGTTATAGTTAGGATCTAAACTTGCCTGGACAAAACCATAGAAATCCAGCAGTTATAGTTAGAGTTATTTCAACTAACTATAACTTGTGCCCTCGTTAGGGACCAGAATTACAGTTCCTGAAATAATGCTGTTTTTTTGCATCAATGGCTTTTTGCAGCACAATGTGTTCTATTCCTAGCAGCTGGTGGTCTAGTGATTCAGTCATAATTCTTTGAGAATCTGCTGTTGTGCTCAGATGTGTCTTGCAGACCTCAGAAGGAACTGCTGCCATGACGGCATGCCAGCACAAAATCACGTGCTGATTTTACAGAGTTAACTCTTTAAGAGAAAAATAGACAATAAGTCAGTCTGTTCCGCTTTGCAATTCACACTTTGGATTTGCACCAAACACATTTATACAAAGGAGCGGGATTGCCAGAGAAAGTTATTTTGCTCTACAGAGTACTGCTTAATTCCATTTAAAGCAGCAGTGTTGATAAGGGTTATAACCAGAGTAGGAGGGAATCTGTGACCCGCCATGGCTCTGTTGCTCACTGTTACTCCCAGCTTTGGGTAGAATCCATGCAATTATGCTACACATAAATAGTACTGGATGATATTGGGAGAAGGGCTTATTTTAGGGGCCATGCCATTAGCAAGTGGCCAATATTTCTCTACGTTTCCCCATAAGAACCGACTTATTTATGTATTTTTATGGGGTATCTTTCATTATTATTGGGAAGTACCAGTCACAGAGTCTTGCTCTGCACTGAAATATGTCATGGTGATCATTGCTGTCAATGGCATTAGAGAGTCCCTGCCTTGAAAAACGTATAGATCTTCATAGTCACTCCCAAAGAACCAAATTGATACAGGAAGCTACAGTTAATTATCAAGTGAAAGGGGATTGATGAACACACAGAATGCAACAACAGTGAAAATGATTAATTTCTGGAATTACCTTTGATGATATATGTGTAATGGACTGGAGAGCCAAATCTATCTAAATGTTAATAATGACAACACGTTTTCTGTGACATTTCAGTGTGTGAACTTGCTGTTTACAGATTCCAGACTGGAATGTCCCAGATGGCCCCAGTAGTCATTGGAAAGGCACAGCACCCGACTAAATTAGCTATTAAAAATACATCTTTTGGTGAAGTTGTTTTTTAAATTGTAATTTTGAAAATGGCACTTTTGGAAAGTGGGCATTTTCTTGCTTAACCATTCTGTGCCTCTGACTGGTTGTAGAATACATGTCCGAGTCACGATGAATGTTGGGCTGTTTGTGAATTCACTCTAGACAGTCAGACAAAGGGATCTGAGGTGTGTCCTGCATATCCTGATGGTTCTTCCTGGCTAGAGTGGTGGGAGCAGCTGACACCTGCACCTGAATAGAGCTGTACCTGTCCTTACACAAAGCAGTCCCCAACCCACTGGAGTGTGTCTGGGGCCAGGGCAGGAAAGGCATGGACTTGTTCACTACAAAGACTTTCTTTTGACGTTGCCTATTTCAAAGGCAGAAATTAGTATTATACCTCTGAGGTCATAAGTTTAGAATCATTCTGGACTGAGGACATTCTGCCAGGAAGAAGAGCTAGATGCTGTAGGAGGGACTGCCACTCTGCATGTTGCTTTGCTGGGCAGCCCTGGTGTTTGCTGCTTCTGTCTTGGGAGTGAAAGGGCTGGGCTTTGCTTTCTACATCCTGCTTCTAAAGGTTCTCCAAGGGCTTGGACTGAGCTTGCCTCCTGTTAGAAGTCTCAGGGACATCAAAGGCTTCATCTGCCAGCACCCGGGCTCTCTTGCTGAAAGTCCTGACTCACCAAATGGTGCCAAATCCAGTTCCTGGGCCCTTGGTAGTGAGTTCTGGTGTAACCAAGAAGAAACCTAGTAAATCAATTCCAGAGCGACTTCGTAACCGGCACCTCTGTCCCATGCCTCTGCCTGCATCAGAGCAGTGGTCCATGCTGAGTGCAACAATGGTGACCGATGTTGCAGGCCCGATGCTGCCACAGAGCCGAATTCCCACAAGAGCGTGAGTTTTGAGTGCTGTGTCCCCGATGTTCGGGATACCCGACTCCACCTCAGAACCTGCGGCCCCATGGTGTGATCGCACCACTGCAACGTCGATGACTTGTGTCTTGACCTGCTGAATTCATCAACCTTGCCTTGTTGTAAGGAACCAAAGTCTCGTCACCGACGCCACATCACCTCCCCTGCAACCGTAGGGAACTGACACCTCACCTTCCCTGCCTAGCAATAAGGAACCAACGCCTCACCTCCCCTGTAACAGTAAGGAACCAACACCCACCACCTCCAGTGCCTCCTCACCTCCCCGACTCCGTGCAATGTCTTTGTTTCCTCTTTTCCAAGGTACTGTACTTGAGGTCCATGGGACTCCGTGACCAGCCCACACTCCCTCACAAGTGGCGTCAAACTGTTTGGAACGACTCCGTCAAGATGTTGTGATAGCCCCAGTTGGAGCTATTGTGTTTCTAAGTGCTTTACTGAGATTGAATCTTTAAAAAATTGTATCTTTGCTTGTGTATGTTGGATTTGTGTCCTTTTGGTCTTGTTTTTCTCAGATAAATATTGGCTATGTTTCTAAACTGTTGCGGAATACTTTTGTGGTGTATTCACTGTGTTACTGTGTGTGTATGTGTGGGTACAAATACTTCACACATTGCCTCTGAGATAAGCCTGACTGCTTGTGCTAAGCTACTAAGGGGGTTAGCAGGGGTTATCTTAGCTATATGACTCCCTTACCATGATTTGAGAGAGGGTCCCCACTTGGACAGGGTGCAAACCACTGACTAGAGACCCCACGTCTAACAGATGTATTTCCAGAAGAACTTGTATACCTGGAAATGAGCCAAAAAGATACGCCTGCCCAGGAGAGGCGTAACGAGAAGAAAGATGTTTATTTCTCGCTGTTTTTTCCTCTCTGTGTGCTGCATTCTGCAGCACACGTAGAAAGAGGAAAGAGCTTCTAAGGATTCTTTTCGTGCACCCTTGCACCATGATGCAAGGGTCTGTGCATTGGCTCTAGGCTGCCATAAGGTCAGCAGTGCAGGGAAAAAGGACAGTAATATGTGTATTGGATAAGTACTGCACATTCCTGTTCTTTCCCTGTGACTCAGGGCCGTGCAGAAAGGTGACTTGCTGCGCTGCCCTGCACCACAGAACCCAAAATAGCACCTAAACAAATGATTAGCTAACCGTGACATGATCACATTGCTCCCAGGTAATTTCCCTACTTTCAGACATCAGTCCAAAATCAATCCATATTCATCCACCCCTAAACCAAAAAGACAAAAATAAAGCTCTTTTCAAAATAAACAACTGGAAATCTCCATTGATTTGCTTAAACAGTCTCAACAACCCTGACCTCCACTAGGATTTCAGCTCTAATATGAAGACTGGTGTAGATATATAGAGCTCTTCAACATCAAACAAATCTCAGAAATACAATTCAACCACTAATGGTTGAATAAGGGCTTGACTTAATAGTTCTAAAAAGGGAAGTACAGATCAAAATAAAAATACCAAGAACAAATTAAACGATGATACAAACAATAGAGATTACAAAGATGCAGTACCTTCTAGGATTTAATTGTACTATATCTCCAGATTAACTAAACCAATGCAAATTTCAAACTAATCCAATCATTTTAAAATCTCATGTAAGGGAAATTAGAAACAAGTAAAGCAAAATTCTAGAAAACCCCACCACTCTTTCTCATTTCCTCAAATTGCCAGCACATCATTTTGACTCAGAAATATATGTATGTATTTACCAGTCACTTACAACACTGCATTCTGAAATAATAGCTTAAAACCCTATTAACCACGTTAGTTGAGGTTCTGTATTGAGAACCCCTTTTTGTGAACTGTGTGTTTATAACACATATTTTCTGTTGATTTCTGATTCATATGCTGTGTCTGTTCAAACTTTACACACAGAAGATGATCTCTTAAGCTTCCTCGCAAAGGCGGATGGCACTGTAAAAAAGACTTAGGGGCTGATTTAAATCTTGGTAGTAAGGATACTTCATCACAATTGTGACAGAGTATCCTTACCACCAAGATGATGGTCCACCCACCGAAGTAAAATGTGAGCAAACCATAGGTGTAACCACAGTGGAGACTACTCTGTCTTCTCCATGGTTACAACCCTCCAACTGCCCAATGGAGTTAGGGCCATCATAGGCTGACCTTTATGTTTGCCTACCTAATTTAGATGGTTGGACATAGAGGTCAGTTCCCCTGCCCTTCACTGCCAGGAATATCCTAGTAATAAGGGGCAGAGAAAACTGTCTAATGCACCTCTCTACAAGGAAGATATATTCCATGACGAGGAGAGCATTTATTTTATTTTCACAATGAGAACCCCACTCTGGAATTTTGTTTCGCGTTGTCATTTTGACAGAGCGATGTGGCAAACTTTGAAATGTTTTGAGAGAAACCACTGTAACCTTGGTTCCTGCTAATGCTTTAGAAATGACCCCGGCTTGGTGAGTCGTCTCGGCCTGGCAAACATTGATACCTACCCCAGGCCAGTGATGAAAACTCCACCAAATATGAAAATGAGCTCTAAGTAACCTAACCAGTAGTTGTTCTAATACATGGATTTGAGCGAATCAAATATCTAATTCTGGCCCATAAATCCATCAGGGAAACAAAGAAAATTGTAGATGTAATGAATAAACGAGCCCGTAGAAGAAAAACCCAAAAAGACAGAAGGTGCATGCATGCCATCAAGGTTTGCGTCAATCGCTATATTAATTTAAAAAAAGAAAAAACATGGCTGAAAATAAAAGCATTCTGGATAAAGATTGCCATCCAAAAATTGAAAACAGGTACTATATCAATTGTGTACTTCATATTAAATCTATTTCAGTAAACTAATTAATTCAATAGCACCAGCCAATGTGATCAAGAATATAGAATGGAGCATGCAAACCTACCCTGGAAAGAAAATAATTAAAAATAGCTTGTGTAAGGGCTCCAGAAGCCCTTTTCGATTATGTGAGAAAGTAGAATAACACATATGATACACCTCGCATACAGTACCTTATAAAAAATATAATCATTCTATAATTTCAAATCAAAGGAAATCCACACGAAATGAACTCAAGAATAATTGATTTTTAATAGAATGAAGTCATGAATGATGTCATTAAACATATCATGAGTAATGTAATATGTGAGGCCATGGGCGTTGCATATTGGGGCACAGGATATAATAAGCTCATGAAACTGGTGTGGATTTCAGTGTTTTTTTTTGTGTTAAAACAATAGTTTATATATTATCGCATTGCCTAACTATAACATTTCAGTGAATATGTAGGGTTGTTTTTAACAAAAGGTGTGATGTTTTTAACATGCAGTTGGATATGGCCCTTTATGCAGGTTCAACCAAAAACGTTTCGCCATCACCCCTCCTGTTTTCTGGAACTGTTTCTGTTGGCTTTAGAACTCTACAGACATTACCACTGCCAACCAGTGCTAATGTGCTTGTACTCTCTCCTTTCAACATTATCGAATTGGTTTTGTCCAATTGCCACATTTAATTTACTTGTAACTCCCTAGGAAAGTGGTACTACATGTACCTAGAGACTGTAAATTGAATGCTACTAGTGGGCTTGAAGCACTTATTGTGCCACCCACCTAAGTAGCCCTTTTTTAAACATGTCTCAGGTCTGCCATTGCAGCCTGTGTGTGCAGTTTTAAACTGTCATTTCAACCTGGCAAGATAAACCTTTTGCCATGCCTAAACCTCCATTTTAATACACATAGGTCACCCCTAGAGTAAGACCTTAACAGCCCCAAAAGGCAAGGTGCAGTTTATTTACAAGTTTGGCCATGTACTTTTAAGCTTTACATGCCTGTTAGTGTAACATTCTCAATTCATGTGTCACTACTTTGAGGCCTACCTCTCTTATAAGATAACATTGGGGTTACCTTATTACATTTAATAAGTCCTAACTTTTGTTTAGGAGCAGGAGGAAATGTCATGTTCGCTGTCTGAGGAATTGTAATTTAAAACCCTCTTTAATGGTAAAATTTTATTTTCAGTCACAGTTCCGAAAATGCGCTTTTAGAAAGTTGACCTTTTCTTGTCCCAACGATTTGATGGCTGCAATCTGTTTCCCAGGTCACATGACCAGATGTAGTTGGCAGTAGGCCTTTGTGTATTCTTTTCAGACTTGAGAAGGGTGGAGCTATCACTTGTCATACTTGCACATCAAAGACTTTGTCTCAGTTCATACATAAAGACCTCCACACCAGCCTATTTTGACTGCAGACAGAATGGGAGCCGGGCAAGGAGGTAGGAATTAGAAACCTATGTGGGGGGGAAACTTTAGAAGCTTAACCTATTTAAAAACTGACACATAGTACAAAAGTAGGACTCTCACACCCACTCTTTAGTACACTCCTGGACCTGTGGATACTGCAGAAGAAGGACTGTCCTGCTGCCCGGCTGCTTGAGGCCTGACCTTCTGTCTGAAAAGGAAGACTGAACCTGCACCCTTCCTTCCAGGCTGATGTGACTTTAAGGGTTAGTTGACAGACCTCCTGTTCTGAGCTATAGGAACACAACAAGTTCCAGAGGGCTCCCTACAACTGTTCAGATGACCTGATGCATTGGACCTGCCTGGACATGCAAATGGGCCTTCCTGAGCCCTACTGGCCTCTACTGAAGTGAGTTCCCGATGTCCAAGAGGTGCTTCCCAGGTCCTGGACCCTATGTGTGACATCAGTTGAGGTCTGCCTAGAAGAAAAGCAGAAATCCTGAAGAAGCTTTGGGCACTTTGACACTGCAAATGGGCCCGTTCATGCCAAGATCTTGACACCTGCACTGAACGCCAACGTTCAGTTCCAGTGAACCGACTTTCACACTACAGCGACCAACTGTGATTACACCAACGCAAGATCTGCACTTGGTATGGCAGCATCACTAGTCCACAGAGACCCCCAATGCAAAGCCCCACCAAAGACTGTCCATGGTGACCGACAGGGTCTTTGCGCTACAGCGGCAACCATCCACAACGTCCTGCCTGCTCTTTGTGATATAGCGACATTCTTCCTGCTTCTCATGGCCTTCTCGACTGTGAACTAAACTCTTTGAGCTGGACATTTGAGGTTAACTTTTTCAGCTGGACTAACCTGGTCCCTGTATCTGTCTTATGCTCCAATGCAGTCAGCCTGAACCTGTGACTTTCACTTGGTCCTGTGAGGCCAGATGAATGAAAGTTGCAGTTTGTGCTTTTAGGCACCATATTTATCTTAAATATTTGAAACTGCAAATCTCTGGTTCTACTGATTGGATTTTTGTTGTTTTGGTGTCAAATAATTTATTAAATTATACTCTATTGTTTTCTAAAATGTTTTTTTTTTCTTGTGCTTTGTTTTCACTTTATCACTGTTTGAATGCTGCATACATACTTTATACATTGTCTCTAAGTTAAGCCTGACTGCTTTTGTGCCAAGCTTCCTGAGGGTTAGGCACAAGTTAATTTAGTGCCTTTTTGTGGTTCACTTTGACCAAGATTGCGGCTGTTGCATGAGAAGGGCTCATACCACTCCACCAACATTTTGATTACTCACACATGCTTAACTATAACATAACTCTGTTTTTTTAGGATATGAATTTCTTCACGTAAAGAGCTAGAGTAGGCAAATGTTGCAACCAAAAAGGCCTTGGTTGAAATTAGAAGAGCGGGTAAATAATCTAGAAATATACACTGTCTTATGTATATATAGGTTTGAGCTTATATACCAACAATCCCATTTTAGTTTCTATAAATCCTGCTCCTATTCACTAGTTAAATTAACACAAAGGGTTGGTGTGGAGCAGTGATTAACATAAGAGTACCGAAAATTGGGAAGCACTTCCACTGTGATGTTTACTATGATATTGATAGAGATTGACATTTTTTAGTGTCCCTTGTGTCACCAAATGTCATCTGAATGTGAGAAAATATGACTTATTTGATTCAGAGCTCTAATAGCTTAAATGTAGAAAGTTTCCCTGCCTTGTTATAATGCAGAGTTCGACTTAGATGGAATCTGAATTTAATTGAAACTTATTAAAACAAAGAATGGTTTTAAAATGTCATTTAGACTCCAGACACTAACAGGTTATATTAAAATGATATTGGATTTCTAATGATGAATAAATTAAAAATATGTGCAAAAATGAGAGAAATGCAGTTAGTTCTCTGCTTTACTTAATGAAATATGTTAACAAAGTTTTATTATTTAAAGTGAATTGTATTGTTCAAATCATTGAAGCATTTTGAATGTTTATAAGTTTGTGTATTACATTTGTATTGTTGAAACATATTAATTAGAAGTATTGCTATAATTTCTTGTGTCGGCATGACTGAGGTCTGTTGAAGTTCGTAATTTGTGACCGTTCTAGAAAAGCTAATTCCTTTTTTTAACATGAACTATGGTTATATTCTCATGAAATACTTAACAAGTTGGTGATAAGCTCTATCATTTAACCATAGAGAGAATGTAGCATAGTCTTTGAGGAGGAACAGTGTTGAACATGGGCTGTCATTGTATACAATTAATTCAAACTTGCATGGAGTCTCATGGATGGAATATTTTCCCATGACAGACCTGGGAAAGAATTGAGATGTTAAAACTTGGAGTCCTATGAGTGATTTTATCGGACGATGCCCCTTTAACATGACATGGACTGGTACTTTTGATGAATCAGAATGCTCTGGGAATTATGAAAAATATGGATGGACCTTTGAATCGGAAACAGTCCCTGGCAGTTCTTAGCAGTTTGCAGAGAACTCCAGATGCTTATCAAGGCCTTGCTGATCCTGATGCTTTGCTGATGAAGAATGCCTGGATGCTGTATTTCTTGGGGTGGTGTCTCTTTCTCTACTTGTCCCTTTGAAGTGCCCTTTTAGATATAGTAATCTTTCCAAGTCACCTTCGGAAGACTCTTGACCGAGCTTCTGATATGCTGACAGAACCATTTTATTTGTATTTTGCTTGTTAGTTGGTAATTTACGATCCAAGATTAGTTTTTTCCAAAATATGTTTGCCCTTTTTGCGCTTTTTGTATTTTGCCCGAATATAATCTCCCTCACACATACATTTCCCTGATTTGGTCAGATGTAGAGTTTCCCACTGCCCTATCTAAATGTATGACTTTATTAAACTGAATTTACAAATGATTGCTAATCCTGAGCAACACTGGATTTCGGTATCTCAGATATTCATTTTAATGTTGTGTATTGTTCTTTTCAAATGTTTAGTTTTGTTAATGTTAGTTTGATTAAACTTCTTTTGTCACCTTGGGCAACCCCTGGCGATAATGTAAGTTTACAACTTCATGCTGAGAATAACTTATGTACCTTTGATTTTGAGCTTGTAATTAAAAGGTTAACCTTATTTCTGATTGGATTTTTTCTTGTATGGCCCAATGGGTCATACAGTCTAAATTTATTGAATGGTAATTGAAAGTTGCTTGATGGTTCTACCACACTTTACTGCTGGGTCAAAAGGTCTCTCGACTTCCATGAGCACTGACTTCAGAGAAGGATGAAAATGCTGCAGCAACATCATATTTTTGACATACAAATGTTATTTTGATTTTGATTTAAACAGAATTCACAATTCCATTTTAGGACTATAATAGTTACCGAGTCACCAGCAAGAATCAAAAGAGCACAAGTCAAGTATCTGACAAGGAGCCACCACATGTTTTGCAGTGTACTGCCACTTCTTCAGGGCTCACTTACATCCTTCTCATTTTATGGCCATAACCTAGGTACACATATCCCTTCCATACTCCTTATTATCTCCTCTCCTTATATCAGAATTCTAAAGGTACATTTCCTCTCATTCAATGCGTGGTTCCTAGGACACTAAAACCTCTTTTATGGCCCTGTGTTGTAAAATATGTTAATAAATTTGAACCTGATCACCATTCAATTTTTTTTTCTGATGGATGAGATTTCCAACTGAGACTTTGAAAAAAACTTGTGAAAAACCTTGGAGCTTAGATTCAATTTATCACACTGGATCAACCATTAAAACAATAAAGGATGATCTGAGAAGCCTAGAGGACTACACGGATGTGTAGGTGGAAATGGATATGATTTATGATGGACTAAATTTGGAACTAATGGACTGCTGCTCCATGAATTTGTTTTGAATTGTGAATTATTTTAGATAGTATATTAAGAGCAATCAAAATGAAATTTGTATGTCAAAAATGTTAATTCATGTAGTAAGTATTTCAATGGAACCGCTCACTGACAACAGGCCAGTGGTACTTACCGCTAAATTATGACCATGGCGGAAAGATCTCTAAAAGACAGCCAATGTACCACATCGACCGCCAGGGCGGAAACAACAGCCACCACGGCGCTAGCCGCCTACAGCCAGGCAGAAGTCAAAGTTCCACACACCATATTAAGACCCTGCAAACTGCCACCTTTTCCGGGGCGGTACCAAAGACATCAAAAGCCTGGCGGAAACAGAGCACAGAAGTGAAAGGACTCACCATTGGAGACACAGGGAACAACCACACCGCCATGGAACCCGAACTAGGATGGATGCACAACCATGCTTGTTGGTGGGGGCTCCATGACAGCTGCTGGTGCAGGCACCTGGTCCTTCTTGCCTGCTGGTGCAGGCTTCTTGCCTTTTCGGGTGGCAGGTGCAGGCTCCTTCACCTTCTTGCCTGCTGGTGCAGACTCCTTCATCGTCTTGCCTGCTGGTGCAGGCTCCTTGCCCTTCTTGCCTGCTGGTGCATGCTCCTTGCCTTTCGGGTGGCAGATGCAGGCTCCTTCACCTTCTTGCCTGCTGGTGCAGGCTCTTTGCCCTTCTTGCCTGCTGGTGTAGCCTCCTTGGCCTTCATGCCTTCTGGTGCAGGCTCCTTCCCCTTCAGTATATGTGGCCTGGAATCCTTTCCACCACAAGTAGGTGTGGATGGAGCTGGGCCCATGGACTGCGTGGCTAAGGTGCTTGGCTGGGTTTGTGATAGCCTGGCCATACGTACAGGACTGGGGAAAGAAGGGGTAGGGAAGAGGGCAAAGGTGGATAGGAAAAGTTTCTTAGGGACACTGGGGTGGGAAGAGGGAGAAGGAATAGGAGTGGAGGATGAGGGAGTGGTTGTTGGAGGTGTCTGCTGGATTTGGATGTAGGTGCATGGGTTGCATGCTGTTGTGAGGTGGATGGCTGTTGAGTGCCTGAGTACTTGCGTTTATGTACTTTAAGAGGGGGGGACAGACACAGTGGGTGAAGACACGGGATGTGTGCATGGATGTTGTGGAGGTGTCTGCCAGTGAGTTGTGTGTTCTGCTTGGTGTGGTGATGATGCTGGTAGTGAATGCTGATATAGTGCATGCAGGTGTGAGTGTGGACGTGACTGAGAGGGTGGTGGTGGAGAGGGAGGAGGGGGAGACACTGGAGGCAGTGGATGTTGTAGTATCTGCAACTGTTTGGTGTTTGCGTGAATGCTTGTGGGATAAAGGGTGGTGCTTGTGTTTGCCTGTGCCACTCTTGGGTGTTGTCCTGTGTGCATGCTCATCTGGCTGTGTGCTTGGGATGGGTTGGGGTAGAGGAGAATGGGACTGGAAAGAGGAAGTTGGGGGGGCGGTAGAAACAGGGACAATGGCTGCCATCAGAGAGGAGGCCAGAGCCTTGATCGATCTCTGTTGGGCCGCCAATCCAGTGTGATTGCCCTCCAGGAATGCATTAGATTGTTGCATCTGGGCTGCCAGCCCCTGGATGGCATTCACAATGGTTGACTGCCCTACAGAGATGGATCTGAGGAGGTCAATAGCCTCTGCACTGAGGGAAGCATGGCTAGCTAACTGGGGCAGGGCCTAAGGTGCCTGGGGTGAAGAAGATGCCCACCCTCCTGGGTGAGCGGGCACAGGCAACTCAATGAGTGGCTGCTTGGAGGGTGGTGCTGGTATGGGGGATAGCGGCTGTACCTGTAGCTGGGTTGGTCACAGAAGTGTCCACCACCACCAGGGAGCTTCCATCAGGGGAGGTATCTGTGTCTGAATTATCCCCTCCAGTCTCCGTCTAGGTGCTCCCCTCGCTCTTCATCCCACTGCTGCCCTCAGCGTTGGTGGACTCTGCCTCCTGGGTCCTGTGGGATGCAGCTCCCTCTGTCGCCGGTGCCTCTGCTCCTCCCTCAGATGATGGTAATGCACATAAGGACAGGATGACAAAACAAGAAAGGGGGGGAGAGACAAAGGATACACTGGGTCAATGGCTGCACCAACAGTTGGCTTGCAAAGCACCCTCACATACAGGGAACAGGCCTACGTACTATGCATTGCACCACCACTGATATTGCTAGCCACCAAGGCATGAGGAGGGGCAGACACTGCCAACTGCAGCACACCTGGGACCCATGCAGCCCTGACCAGTAGTGGATGAATACCCACTGACACACATCCACCAACAGGATAGCACCCCACCAGCCATAAGTTGTAATGATAGCCACTGTACTCACCCCTTGGTGGCTGCTGTGATGCCCTCAAGCACCCATCCAGCTGTGGATAGGCCACCACTAGTATGCAGGCCATCAGGGGGGTCAGGGTTCAAGGGGCACCCTTTCCTCAATGTGAGGCCATCCCCAGTTGGGCCTCCACGGTCTTCTGTGCCCAGCGTCTCAGGTCCTCCCACCGTTTGTGACAGTGGGTGCTCCTCCTGCCATACACCCCCAGGGTCCACACCTCCTTTGCGATGGTACGCCATATACCCTTCTTTTGATGGGCACTGACCTGCAGAGGCAATACACACAGGAAAACACCATTAGACAAACAGTCCAGCATGTTATACATATGGCCCACCATACCCGTTTCCAGTACTATTGGCACACACATAGCCCAGCATACAGCGTGTACACCGTAAAGAGGACATCCACCCCCCTTACTCAAGGCTTTCACACACACACAACTTCATGCATTCATGACATGCATGCATCGTGCCCACAGTGTACTCACCTGTTGGTCTGAAGGCCCATACAGCAGTCCGTACTGGGGTCGGACCCCATCCACCAGTCTCTCCAACTCCTCCGAAGTGAAGGCTGGGGCCCTTTCCCCGGTCACATGGCCATGGTAGGTTCCAGACACAGGTAACAGCAGCACATGCAGTGTAGGTCCTCTTCTATGGAAAGTCAGGTAGCAAGTGAGGAATGGAGGCATAACATCACCTCCGGCGCAAAACACCATTGGCCACTGTACCACATAGGGACCAATAGTAACTAATGAGGAATTGCATGGCGGTTCCCACCCGCCTCCCGCCACGGCGCACAACGTCAGTGGTGTTGGAGTGTAGCTTTTATAATCAAAAATGAACATGAACAGCTTGCAAAATAATGTGTAATGAAGCTGCATAGAAAACGTGACAGACTAATATCAACAGACGTGTTTGAAATGTGCCCACAGGGAGTGGCCACCAATTTATACGATGATAAATGGAATTGATCAATAATGGATTATTAATGTACTAATGTATGATTCTGTTTTAGCATTAAGAGCTATATGTTAAGGTTTTGTCGAATTAATCATTAGGCCTTAGTTAGCAAGGGTCTGGGCCTAGCTGCCTGCTCTCATATTAAATGTGTTTTTCTAACGTGCGATGTGCTGTCTTTCTTAAGGACATGAAACTCTACTTTTCCAGAAGCTAGAGATGTGTGTGTAACCGTAGTAAATTCTTTCTCATGAGACTCAACTTGCTCAAGGAGACATTCTTGCTGAATGCAACAGTGAAATTCGCAACAGGTACAAGGTCGCTCAAACTGGTAAAGACAATGGAGCTACTGACTAAAGCAAGGAGTGTTACTTTTATTTACCTGACATTCTACCCTTCGAAGACGTAAATCACAGGAGCCAATGAACTGCATGAGAAATGTTTTTAAGTGACAATTCTAGTAATGTGATCAATGGACTATTGGATAGAGATAATGGTGCACCAAATACTGACCAATTGGAAATTAGAGACTTGTCTGGTGAATTCAATTTTATGATGTATCACAAGGAGAAATCAGCCATTTGCGGGCCTTTATCCTGCCACTCTTACTCAGCCATTTTCGAGTCTTTTACTGAGACATTAGAGGGACACTCTTAGTGTTGCTCTGATATTCTGATTTAGTCCTTGCTACTGATACTTTAAACCATCCTCACCCTTTTTGCCTTACTCGATACTTGCTTCTCCTCCTTATGAGGGAAGTATTCCTACTTACCCTATTCTGCCTAGACTTTGCTGTCCTAGCCGGGCTGATGTGGATCGACTGCTGTCCTGAGGACGAAAACTGATTCTGTATGCTGACCCATTACGGAGGGTAACTATATGATAATGAAATTGTAATTGTCTGTTTGCCTTTTCTTTCTAGGTACCAACTGCTCTTTGATAGAGACCATAGTTAGATGTTTTCCAAATTTGTCTTACCAAATTGTTTTGCATGAAGCCCAACATGCTGATGCTAATTTGAGGTTAGTTAAGGATTTCACTGACAATTGGGTGCAAATAGACAAATGACTGGATCTTTGCTTTGTTTAATAATGTATTAATGCTACTCTGCTAAAGTTAATTCATGTTGACGTCATGCTTTGTTCTAATGTTCATGATCTTTGCTTTGCTTAAGTCATATTCAAGTTGCCACATTGTGACGTTATTGATGTGATTTCTGGTATTGAGACTAATAAACTTGCTAGTAGATTGTAACTAATAGGGAATAAATCTCATAAATCTTACTAAATCGAGTGTGGTTATTCATGGCTGAAAGGTCATGGTGTGTTTAAATTCTTAATAATGCAATTAACAAATTTGGTTGATTCGTTATTGCGAATATTGATGAGGATATTGATCTAGTGATTGAAATGCGGAATAGATATCTCGTCTTGAGGTGCCCCCAATCAGGGTCAAAAGGTTCATCAGCCTAAAACGAGTCCCCGTGCAAGTAAGGTACCTAGGTCGGGACGTGTTATCAGTTCAATCACCTCACTTCCACCTGTCCCTTGACACAGGACAGGAGGACGCCATTTCAAGGGGGAGCAGCCCTATGGATTCATGCTGCGTCACAGGAGAAATAGGCACATACTGGACAAATCAAACTGACCCATTACAAGTTTACAGATTGCAAACTCCCTTTGTGGCTCCAATGTTAAGTTTCTGACAGCCTCCTCACTCTTGTGTCCCTTAGATACCTACCTTTACAGATGAATAGGAGATGGAGACATACTCCTGTGTACAGACCACTGGTGGGCTTGGCTACACTGGAGGACAGGCACATTATCATCACCTATAGACTTGACAGGGCCACAATCACAGAGCTGTGTGCCCAATTGGAGCCTGACCTGATATCTGCTATCTGTCATCCTACTGGGATCCCCCCTCTTGTGCAAGTGGGATCTGTACCCTGGCAACTGGTTGTGTATCCTGGCAACTGGTTCTTTCCAAGTGACAGTGGGCTTGGCAGCAGGAATGTCACAGCCAATGTTTTCAATAGTGCTGACAAGAGTATTGTCTGCTCTGATAAAAACACATGTGCAGCTACATTGTTTTCCCCCAGGTTGAGGATTTGGCCACAGTTAAGGCTGAGTTTTATGCCATGGGACATATCCCCAACATAAGTGTGGCAATTGATGGTGCACATATTGCATTTGCCCCCTCCCCCCACGGCAGAATGAACAGGTGTTCAGGAATCGTAAGAGTTTCCACTCCATGAATGTTCAGATGGTGTGTTTGGCAGACCAGTACATCTCCCACATCAATGCCAAGTATCCTGGGTCGGTGCATGATGCCATTGTCCTGAGGAATAGCAGCATTCCAAATGTGATGGTCCAACTACAGAGGCACCGGGTATGGCTAATAGGCGAGCCTTGGTCCCCACCCAGTGTATGTTAGTGTATGCCTCTGGTGTTAACCTTATAGAATAGTGTGTGGCTAAATGTTGTCCCTCAATATTTGCAGGTGACTCTGGTTACCCAAACCTATCATCGCTGCTGAACCCTTTGAGGAATGCCAGGACAAGGGCAGAAGAATGTTATAATGAGGCACATGGGTGAACCAGAAGGATAATTGAAAGGACCCTTGGCCTCCTGAAGGCCAGGTTCCGGTGCCTCCATCTAACAGGTGCACAACCTGGCCCTGAGATGCCATGTCCCTTTTCTGCAGGAGGAGGAGACTGATGATGCCCGTGTGGCAGCAGTGGACCCTGTGGACATTGAGGATGAAGATGCAGAGGATGAGGACAACAGAACATCAGTTATACGACAGTACTTCCAATGACACACAGGTAGGACAGTGTAACTTAACATTTCAATGACTTTGGTTGTATTCTGTGTGGCAATGGCATGCTGATATTTCCCACTTCTATGCCCACTTACTGTTCCCTTTGGCAATTCATTTCACTGATGTTGGTGACTTGACATATACTCCTGGTGTACACCCTACAGCCAGCTACAGGTCATTGATCTATGCTCATTCTATGTACAGTTAATTTGCAATATTTGTACCTGTTTCAGATAATACATATATTTGATATACATGACATACCCCAAATTGATTTTTTTCAAAGGGTGTTTATTGAAGTGCTAACATATAGGGGGAAAGTGCAATGGGATGGGGTGATGATGGAGGAAAGTACAGGGTATTGTTCCAGTCTGTTTGTAGCACAGGCGAATTGTCCAGGGGGACATAGGAAGGGGAGAAATGACAGTTCAAGGTGGACAGGGTGACTGTGTGGGAAACAAGGGTGACAATCAGGAGAGTCTAATTTCCTGGTGGGGGTCTTAGCAAGTGTCTCTGGCTTCTGTCTGGATCGCAGGGAACGTTTGTGGGGGGGTTCACCTTCGGCAGGGGGAGGGGTGCTGGTGGCCTGTGAGTCGTGTGGCGGGGCCTCCAGATCACTAGCGGCAGCGGAGGTGGAAGGCTGTTCAGATGTCTGGCTAGTGGCAGGGGCCTGCTGGTGTGAGTCTGCCTCCCTCATAATGTTGGCCACATCTGCCAGCACCCCTGCTATGGGGATCAGAATGCTGTTATAGGCCTGCAAGTCCTCCCTTATCCCCTGGTACTGTCCCTCCTGCAGCCACCTGTTCTCCTGCACGTTATCCAGGATTTGGCCCATTGTGTCCTGGGAATGTTGGTAGGCTCCCAGGATCTCAGAGAGTGCCTCCTGGAGAGTCAGTTCCCCGGGCCTGTCCTGCCCCTGGCATACAGCACTCCTCTCAGTTTCCCTGTTGGCCTGTGCCTCTGTCCCCTGAACCGTGTGCCCACTGCCACTGACCCCAGGTCCCTAATTGTCTTGTGTGCGAGGGTTGGCCTGGGGTCCCTGTAGAGGTGGACACACTGCTGATTGACGCGTCCTGGGGACAGAGGTGTGGGTATGCTGGATGGATGCTATGGTGTTGGTTCCTGATGGGGGAGGCTCTGTGGTGGTGTGTGACAGGGCGTGGGCAACCGGCGGTCCAGTGGTGCCTGATGGGCCAGGTAAGTCGTCCAGATCCTGAAGACCAGAGTTACTGTCATCACTGTAGGCCTCTTCTGTTGGGGGACTGGATATTGCTGGCACCTCCTCTCCGGTGACACTGGCTGTGGTACCTTTCGGGATATAAATTATGTGTTATGGTTAATGTGTCTGACATATTGTACATCCGTGGCTTCCCCTCTATGGTTGGATTTGCCCTGCCAACTTTCACTTGTGTATGTTAGTGTATGGTGGAATTGCTAGTTCTCTATGGTGTGCATGCTTTAGTGATGAGTGTCCATGCAGGGCTGTGAGGGGTGTACATGCATTGGTACAGCATGCAGGGCTCGGCATTGGGATGAATCAGATCTGATGGCGGAGTGTGTGGGATGGAGTGGAGTGATGGGAGTGAGGGTGAGGGTATGTGATGGCAGGCAGGTAGGGGGGTGATAATATTAGAGAGTTGACTTACCAGAGTCCAGTCCTCCTCTGACTCCGTCCAGGCCCTCAGGATGCAGTATTACCAAGACTTGCTCCTCCCATGCTGTGAGTTGTGAAGGAGGAGGTGGGGGTCCACCGCCAGTCCTCTGTATAGCGAGCTGGTATTTTGCTGCTATGGAACGTACCTTCCCCCGTAGGTCATTCCACCTCTTCCTGATGTCATCCCTATTTCTGGGGTGTTGTCCCACGGCGTTGACCCTGTCTACGATTCTCTGCCATAGCTCCATCTTCCTAGCTATAAATATCTGCTACACCTGTGCTCCAAATAGCTGTGGCTCTACCCTGACAATTTCCTCCACCATGACCCTTAGCTCCTTCTCTGTGAAACGGGGTGTCTTTGTGGTGCCATGGGTGTTATGTGATGTGTGTTGGTGAGAGTGTGTTGGGTAATTTGTTGTGGTGTGTGATGTGGAGTGCATGAGTGGTGTTTAGGTGTGAGTAGTGTGTGGCTCTAGTTGTGTCAGTGGTCTTTGTGTCTCTCTGGTGGCAATGCTTTGTAGTCGTAAAGGGTTCTGGGTACTGTAGGTGTGTTTTCTAGTGGTGTGTGGGTGTGGTGTGTGTATGGGTGTCACGTGTGTGTTGTTTGAATTGTCCAATGTAGTGTTGTTTTGTATGTGGGTGTCCATTGTGAGCGCACCGGTATGTACCATCAATGGTTTACCGCCATTGAATGTCCGCCATAATGATTCGTGAGTCATAATGAGGTGGACGTTGTTCTGTTGGCGTAACGTTGTGGGTTTTGATACCGCCAGTTTATCACTGACCTTTGGTCTGGCGGTTTTGTGTTTGTGGATAATTCTGTCAGATTGGTGTGTGTGTGTCATAATATGGTGAACGGATAACCTCCGCTGCCGCCGTCAGCGTGGTGGTAAGTGGGATTTACCGCCACTGTCATAATGAGGGCCAATATGTGTTAAGGGGAGAAATCTCTGCTTTACCGATCTGTGTGACAGATTGATAGGCACACAACAAAATGTTATGTTAATGGTTACTGCTTTTTTTTGTAGTGATCGGTTTACATATACAACAATCAAATCAAAGCAGAATACATTTTGAAAAGTCTTCAAAGATAAAATGTATAGCACCCTATAAGATTTGCAGTCATTAGCAATGTGATTTGCTAGTTATTCATATACCATATTACTAAGGATTGTAATATGGGTTTTCTTATACTTGAAGAACGTGTCATCATAAGGTATTTCATATTCAGTTGGCTTTTCAACAGGTTCTGCCATTCAATATTATGGATTACTGCAAGATCATGTTCATGGTTACGGTTCTCTATGGCGGTAAAATGTAATTAATTGCACTAGGGTGGCCTTTGACAGCATGTGAGTAGCACCGAGGTAAGCTACCTACATCCTGCTGCTCTGACATATATGAGCTGTCATGACATCTAGTAACTTATAAAAAATGGCTGGATTCATCCTATCACCTGAGGCATGAATACCAGGCATAACCCATGCATCATAATTTGCATGCAAGACAGATTGAGCCACTTTCCAATTTTTCGATTGTTGTGACTTGAGCTGTTCAGGACATTTGAGACTATACCTGTGCATTGTGAGGGTGCACTTGGCATTTAATGCTATTCTACAGCATAAAATGATACAGTAGAAAATGGTGCTGTGCATGCCCACATGATGCTACACCCTTGTAAGTGTGGGTGAGTCTCGCCATTTGTAGGGCTGCCTGCACATTTGTGTTAACAGTCATTGGCCTATCATCGATGTATGTTAGTAGCTGATGGCTGCACCCCATGGAAATTATAGCAGTATGTCATATTGTGAATGCATCCATGGGCCTATGAGGATTGCACTCCAGGCAAATTAGAGCAGCAACCTAGTTAATATAACTAGCAACTACAATGGACTATTATCTGCATCAGTAATGTTTCTGTTTGTATGTGCTTATTTTGTGCCTGTCATGAATGTATTATAGTTTTTACCTAAAGCGATGTCAGTTCAACCACATTCACTTCCCACAATGTCATCAAGGTCAGGTGCTAATGTAGCATCACCTGGAGTGGGGTTATGGAAGGTCAAAGGGAGTGTGCCACTTTCTCTAACCCCTAGAATTTGATGAAGTCATGTCCACTGGAAGTTGAGAGAAAGTGGAGGTAAGTGAACGAGAACAGTGAAGAGTGAAATAGACAGCAAGGGAATAACACAAAGGTAAATAAGGGATCGCTTGTGAGACAAGGTTTCTTGGATAATCAAATGAATGCTAATAACACACGTATTTCGCTGAGTACAGCCCAGCAGATTCGACTGCAGTATTCGAACTGGAAGAAATGACAATACTACTCATTGAACAATGATCAATCACCATTGACTTCATAGCGAATGAAAGTCTGGAATGACGTGTGTACCTTGATACTCAAGTACAGAGCAGATCGAAAAAGCGAGATTTGGAAGACGCTCAGGGAGAATAGAAATGAAGCAGGTAGAGAAGAAAAGAAGAATGTGGTAGAAACTACGCCAGAAGCAAAGAGAATGATGTCAAAAGAAGCAGTGCACTTGTTAAAAGTATGTCAAACTAGAACTACTGTAGAAAAATCTATGTGTTTGCCGCCCGATCGGATTCCTCCCCACGCCCTTTCCATTACATTCCCTGCGGTCACAAAGCTCATGGTCCTGCCAAAAATAAGAGCACAGTCCTTTTAGTGCTGAATAAATCCGCGCTCAGGGTTGTTTGCTCAGAAAACACCAGTATGTCCAATGCTTTAACAAAAGCCAGCTCCCGGCAGCCGAGCCCCCACTTTCTCTCCGGGAGCTGGGGGGTTTGATGTGAAAGGCCATTTAATCATATTTGTTTTCATTGAAAAACGTATTTATCCTTTGATAACGGCCTCCCTCAGAGATATGCATAACACCATCCGCAGTCCATAACAATGATTCATTCAGAGACCGTTTACTCCCTTCAGCCATGGAGAAGCCTGGAAATTTCGTGAGCATATTCCTCAAGTAATGCATTTTGCAAAACTTCCATTTTTGTAACTTCTAGAAATAGTAGCAGTTTTACTCCATGTGTTTTTCTTCCACAAATGAAACCAATATTTCATTTCCAAGTACCACCAACTTCCTCCCACACCTCACTGCCAATTTTGAGACTGTGGTTGCTGGTGGAGGACACCAGGTATCTTTTTTTGGACCTGCACTTAGTTTTCCTCATCAGACATTTCCTGAGTGCAAGAGAGGGGAAAACAAGCAAACGGAACAGAAGGAGGAAGAGAAAATAGGGCTTTGGGGGACAGCCGACGGCAGGCGGTCTGTCTCCCAGGGGTATTGTGGGGAGGCAACACAGTCCAGACGACTGGGCTGTGTTTGGACTACATCCGTTAAAGGATGTAGTCCAAGGGCTATATAGCCAGTCATGTTACAGGGCTAGCCACCATTTTGTGTGGGAACACACAGTGGCAGCCCTGTTAGGAGACCGGGAGGAATTTTAGCCCCTCCTGCCTACCCAAAGGAGGATGGTATGTGCTGAGGTGTAGTGGTTGTAATGCTGTGTTATGGGAGCAGGTGCATAGGGTAATAGTTTGTACAGGTTGTCGCTTGGGACAGGTGCAGTTAGGGCGGATGCCCAGAAGGATGGAGAGGCCTTTACAGAAGGTCAGTGGAGTTTACAGAGGGAAAACCAGGCCCTAAGAGACGAGGCAATGAATTAGAAGCAGAAAGAGAACAGGGATTAAGGTTATTTACACAGGAAGTTGGCATTTGCCAAAAGGCACAAGTTGAAAGTTAAGCGGGGGCAGTTCAACTGTTAAGAATGACAGACGGTAGTTGGACATTGAAGTAGTTTGCCAGATTAAAGGGGAAGGTGATGTTTTAGGGGTGTAGGGGTAGGTGATAGGCAGATGTTGTCTGTATAGTGGTGATGTATATAATTTTGTAAGGTGGGACGGCAATGGCTGAATTGTGATACACACCTGTTTCAATAAAGCGGCCTTTTGCACACAGAAGTTGGGTAGTGGTTTGTTTGGGCTCATTTCACCCAAACAAAATCACATCACCAAGGGCAAAAGCTGAAACTTTGAAAGAGTTAGGTAAAGGGGTAGAGGGGTCTGACATGGGATTAAAGAGGTGGAAGGAGGATTAAGCACTACACATCTTTGGTAGCGGGTGTGCTGACATCTAATAGCACTGGCCCGGGGTTCTGAGCATCACTTTGGGCACCAGCACTTATTTTTTTACACATTAAGCACTGCCACCCACCAGCATAATTTCTCCTTTTGAGTGTAATCAGAGGCTAGGATTACAGTGCTCCTGGAATTAGAATAGTGCTACCTGTCAATGTGTTCGTTGACCTGCAAGACCATCCGATAAATATAGTTCCTTACTCCTAAAACACAGCTATATAATCTTTAAATGTTCCTTAGCATGCGGTAACCCCTTCCCCACTTGCCTCTCCCTAGTATTTGCCTTGCTGAATCCATCCTACATTTAAAATCATACTTGTAGTTTATAAGACCCTAGAAGATGCACAATTTAATGCTGACTCAATCTTTAATACTTTAAAATTTAAGATGATATCTGCACCAGAATTCTAATTGAGTATATTCTCTTATAAAACACAAGATGGTAAAAAGTGTGGGGGCAGGTGAAGAGAGATGAAAGTACTGTGTATATATATATATATATATATATATATATATATATATATATATATATATAGAGATCAGTGAGGTTGTTGGTGTATAAGTACTAGGGTAGGAGAATCTGGGAAGAAATGTTATGATAAGAAGGTGAGAAAATGAAAAGAATGGCATTAGTGTCCTCTTTTTCTGTCTGACTTTAGAGCTAAGCAGCATACCGGGATTAAGTTACTAATATATATACAAAGTGTGAACTTCACAGGTCTAAAACTCTCTATTCTCCTGCTGTTGTCCGACATCGTGTATCATTTCACCTCCTAGTGATTACTTCCATTGCAGTGCATGAGGGGCTACTTTTCATTTCTGTTGTCTTAACTCTCCTGTTGTGTTGTAGGAGGGACTATTTTCTATTTGCACAGTAGGTGGGACTATTTTTTTTAATTAATGTTTTTTGTGCTTGCAATGATTTATGTCATTATGTCATTTTGTCATTGCTTTGGGTTCTGTTTATAATTTTCTTTTACAGCGATATGGCTACTACATATGAAGTGTTATTCAAGCAGGAATGTGAATCGGACCCTTGCAGTCCTGCAAAGCAAGAGGCTCTCACCCTTCAGGGGACCACATTCAGCTTCAGAACTTCGTTTATATGTGCCATACTGAAGACTTAGAGGCTCGTGTACACATTGTGCAGGGGGTCCATGTTTTGCATTACATGTATGGACTCAAGTACTCCAGTCGAGCTCTCAACGTTAAAGCACCATACAGGTTGCACTGCTTCGACACATATCACAGTGCCTTGTGTGTTGGATTGTCACTGCTCACTCCTAAAACTCACTCTTCCTCTGGTGTGGCTCCTCCATCATTGCTTCCTCACATCCCTCCCACTTTAATGATCATTTCTCACTTCTGCCACTCCTGCTACTCCTGGTGTCATTGCTTTATTTTGTACCTTTCCAACACTTTCCTCTGTCCTTCTCTCTGATGTCTCCGGCTCTTGTAAAAATCCATTTGCTTTCTGAGGTGCGCATCACACACCTCCAAATCAAGATTCCATTCCTGATAAAACACTTGTGGAACAGGTAGACTACCACCCTTAAAAAGTAAAAAAAAAAAGTCCTGGCTGACGGACACATTGAGCATCTACTCATCAATGCCTTTCAACTACTGCAGCTGAAAGCTTGCTCGAGCTTCAACATTTCTTGGTCTAATTATGTGTAAGTATGGGCTGGCATTCCAGTATATATGATTGGATTATCCAAAAATGGTTCACAGAGCTTTCTAGAAAACGTGACTGAAATAACACAGACATGTATTGGCAAAGCAAATTAAACTGTCTTCCAATGTCAGGTACAAGCCAGACCTATTGGCTTAGCAAATTCTTGTTTTGCGACCTGTTTGCAAGGGCTTTTATTAGTGTATTGCATCATGCTATGACATCCCAAGTTCTCCTTGAATGAGCATTTAATTCAGCTTCAATATCCTCTACTGAAAATTGTTCACGGCCTGATTAACGAAGATATTTGAGCACCTTTAGGAGTCAATGAATTTACTTATACTTAAAATTAAACCATCCTATTGTTATTTTAAATGTGAGGAAAACTTCTCACAATAAGGCGCAGTGGGTGTTCAAGTGCGGAGACAACTGAAAGCACTAGTGAGCACGCATAAACAGGGGTGGCTCCTCCACCAGGGATGATGAGCGTTGCCCTCCCCCCCCATCAGCAGCATCAGGAGCTGCAAAACTTTTATAGACACATCATAATAAACTCGGTTTATTATGTTGTTTCTATAAAAGTGGGCGGGCCACAGGCGTGACTTGGACGGTGGGGGAGTGCATAGCACTCCCCCTCAGTGCGCAAGTATGTTTGGCCAGCCGCCTTGGGCCGGCCAAACATACATGCGCACTGTGGTCTCTCCAGCCCGGCACAGTGTTGCTGGGCTGGAGAGAGCCTGCGCAGCCTCCCTGTCTGTCTGGGAGCGGCCTGGATGGGTGCCCCCAGCCAATCCTGAGGCTGCTTTGAGCAGCCTCAGGATTGGCCGCAGGGCAGACTGGGAGCCTGCAGCAACGGAGCAGAGCGGATGAAGTGGCGCAGCTTGGGAAAAAGGTAAGTTTGATTTTTATTATTATTTTAGCCCCACTCTTCCCCTCCCTGCCACATGCCGTGCCACACCACCCCGCCCCTTTTCCCTCCCATAAGCAGCAACTGTGCATAAATACACAAGTTGGTGGGTACTCGCAATCCTTTTGTAAGAGGAATTCTACCCTAAAAATCATTGCAGATTTATTCCACTGAAGCGAACACTGAGTCCATTTTCAGCTTAGGAATCGGAAGGGAACATTCCTACACATAGTGAGTGAGCTAGGTGTTTATCAATTCTAAAAAATAAATAATGATGCTTTCCATTTATGCATATCAAAAAATAAACGTACCACTTTTCTGTGCGCATAGAGGTTTGTGCATACGAGTTCCCTTGGAAATCAGCCATAGAAACAGTTTCCCAGGAGTAGTTCTGAAATTATTTGTGAATTCCATGAAAAGGAGAAATTACTCAAACATAAGTGTAGGCCTATATGAGTTTATTTCTCACTTTATTTGAGATTCACGACCTCCACGTTGTTATTGCCCATTTGTAAGGATGGTTACTTACTTGGGCCCTCATTACAACATTGGCGGTAAAAGCCGCTTACCGCCGTGCAGAAGACCGCCAACACACCGCTGCGTCCGTGGAATTCCGCCACAGCTATTATGACCCACATCTCGGAATCCGACAAAATTCAGACACCCACACAAGTCCGCCACCCCAAAGGTCAGTGTTAAACTGGAGAAAACAAAACCTCCACCATCACGGCAACAGAAATACGCCCACACTATCACGACACACGAATCCACGCGGCGGTCTTTCAACTGCGGTATTCCATTGGAGGTACACACCGCAGCGCTCAAAATACACACACATCTCCAAAACACCACCACATTGGACAATTCGAAATACACACACCTGATACAAATACACACACCACTCCCACACACCCAATACAATATAAAACACACACCCACATCACCCACAAACCCCTATGACCACAATTACAGAGAGAAGGCCAGAGAGAGACACCACCATCAACAAACTAGCATCCACAGGCACACAACACCATCACCCACACAACTTCCATGTACAAAACACCACACCCCACTACATATCAGCACACTTATCACCACACACACCACCCCACACATCACCTACACCACCCCATGGCACGGCAAAGACACCCCAGGTTCTCGAAGGAGGAGCTCAGGGTCATGGTGGAGGAAATCATCTGGGTAGAGCCACAGCTATTTGGATCACAGGTGCAGCACACCTCAATTGCAAGGAAGATGGAGCTATGGCGAAGAATAGTCGACAGGGTCAACGCAGTGGGACAACACCCAAGAAATCGGGAGGACATCAGGAAGAGGTGGAACGACCTGCGGGGGAAGGTGCGTTCCGTGGTCTCAAGACACCACCAGGCGGTTCAGCGGACTCGCGGCGGACCCCCACCTCCTCCCCCACAACTAACAACATGGGAGGAGCAGGTCTTGGCGATTCTGCATCCTGAGGGCCTCGCAGGAGTCGGTGGAGGAATGGACTCTGGTAAGTCAAATCTTAACTATTACATCCCCCACCCTACCTGCATGCTATCACATACCCCCACCCCTATCACTCCAACTCCTCACAAATGTACCAATATTACAAACCACACATCCCAACACCAAGCCCTGCATGCAACAACAACACATGGACACTCATCACTAAAGCGTGCCCACTGCACATACCCATACACCTCCCTAAACCATCATCACACAAGCTCACACACAGGAATGCCAGCACTCGGGTACACGGTCACCCACCCATTGCACATCATGACACACACAGATGCAATAATCATGCCATTCCACCCCTGCAGGACCACTACCCAACGTTAACAGACAGGAGGGTCCAGACATGTCCACTCCACTCACAGAAGAGGCCCACAGTGATGACAGCACCTCTGTCCAACTGGATGTAGATGACCAGCCCGGACCATCGGGGGCCTCGGGACAGTCGGTTCCCCTCACACAGGCACAGGCCACCACAGACCTTCCTCCCTCAGGAAACACCAGCACAGCACTCACCCTGCGGGCCCATATCTCCATCCCCAGGACACGTCAATCAGCTGTGTGTCCACCACTACAGGGAACCCAGGATAATCCACCACCCCAACAACAACAGGGACCTGGGGGCAGTGGCAGTGGGCACACGGTCCAGGGGACGGAGGCCCAGGAACACAGGGGAACTGGGAGGGCTGCTGTGCGACAGGGGGCGGACAGGCCAAGGGAACCCACTCTCCACGAGGCCCTCTCCTCCATCATGGGAGCATACCACCACTCCCAGAATACGATGGCAACGGTACTGGCCAAATTTCATGAGACCCAGCGGATGCAGGAGGAACAGTATTTGGGGTTCAGGGAGGAACTCAGAACCATCAGCTCCGCCCTGAGCACCATCGTAGGGGTGCTGAAGGAAGTACTCAACACCAGGAGGGACACTGTGGCACAACAAGGGGCCCCTGACACTAGCATGGACGATGAACTGCCCACCACCTCCGCCGGCACTAGTGGACAGGAGGCACCGCCACAGGACACTACACCAGCACCCCACCCACTGCAGACGGAGAACCACCCTGCAAATGGTCCCTGAGATCCAGGAACAAGACAGAGCACGATGCCAAGACCCCCACCAAGAAATGAAACCACCCTGATTGTCATCCCACTGTCCCACTTTGTCACCATGTCCATATTTAAACTGCCCCAGCTCCACTTCCTATGCCCATATGGGCAATGCACCTGTGAGACTAATAGACTGAACTCTGCCATGGACACTCCTCCGCCATCACCCCTCACCATTTAACTTCCCTCTCCAATATTTTGTATTTAAATAAACACACCTAAAGCACCAAAAGATCTGGAGTCTGTCTGTGATTATGAAATAGTGTATTTGTAATTACAGTGACAAAATGTTCTTGAAATAGTAATGTCAACATACCTATGTCACACAGCTCTAGTCCATGAGGAATCTAAGCAGATGAGACACGTTGGGACCCACACCTGTGAAACCGTAAGGGAAAGTGACAACTCAGTGACCATACACTGGGTGAAAACGACAGACAGGAGAGATATAGAAGTGTAAAAGTACATATAGTAGTCAGGAATGTATTCTCACCTGTGTTTCACTGGAAATATTGCTGGATCACTGAGTCCCTGTTCTGCATGTCTTCTTCCTCTGCTTCCTCCTCATCACTGTCCACAGGCTCCACAGCTGCCACAACACCGGCATCTGGACCATCCTCCTGCAGAAAAGGCACCTGTCGTCGCAAAGCCAAGTTGTGAAGAATACAGCAGGCCACGATGATCTGGCACACCTTCTTTGGTGAGTAGAATAGGGATCCACCTGTCATATGCAGACACCTGAACCTGGCCTTCAGGAGGCCGAAGGTCCGCTCGATCACCCTCCTAGTTCGGCCATGGGCCTCATTGTAGCGTTCCTCTGCCCTTGTCCTGGGATTCCTCACTGGGGTCAGTAGCCATGACAGGTTGGGGTAACCAGAGTCACCTAATAGCCACACACGGTGCCTCTGGAGTTGACCCATCACATAAGGGATGCTGCTATTCCGCAGGATGTAGGCGTCATGCACTGAGCCAGGGAACATGGCATTCACATGGGAGATGTACTGGTCTGCCAAACATACCATCTGTACATTCATGGACTGATAACTCTTCCGGTTCCTGTACACCTGTTCACTCCTGTGGGGGGGGACCAAAGCCACATGGGTCCCATCAATGGCACCTATGATATTGGGGATATGTCCAAGGGCATAGAAGTCACCTTTCACTGTAGGCAAATCCTCCACCTGAGGGAAAACGATGTAGCTCCGCATGTGTTTCAGAAGGGCAGACAACACTCTGGACAATACATTGGAAAACATAGGCTGGGACATCCCTGATGCCATGGCCACAGTTGTTTAAAAAGACCCACTTGCAAGGAAATGGAGCACTGATAGCACCTGCACTTGAGGGGGGATTCCTGTGGGATGGCGGATTTCTGACATCAGGTCAGGCTCCAACTGTGTACACAGTTCCTGGATTGTGGCACGGTCAAACCTGTAGGTGATAATCAAATTTCTTTCCTCCATTGTCGACATGTCCAACAGCGGTCGGTACACCAGAGGATTCCGCCATCTCCTCACATGTCCCAGTGGACGGTGCCTATGAAGGACAACAGCGAGCACAGAGTCAAACAACTCAGAGGTATGTACCCACAGTCTACACAGAACACCATTCATACACAAAATGTGGCCTGTATGTTTGTTGAGACTAGGCCTAGGTATGTGTGACGCAGTTGGTAATTAGGCCATGTCGGCCCCTGAAATGGCGGCTGCCTGACCTCTAAAGTGAGACAATGGGATGTGAGGTAACTGCGCTGGCGTTGTACACCGTCGCAGTAGGCGGTCGAAGACCGCGGCGCAATGCTGCATTGGTTTACATTGGACCCTATGGGTCCCAGGAGCCAATGACGATGTACGCCGGCGGTGATGGTACGCACCGCCGTGGACGTGACCGCCATTTTCTATCTGTTCAATCACTCGATACCTGATCTTCGACAGGAGAGGACCTACACTGCAAGTGCTGCTGTGACCTCGGTCTGGAAGAGACAATGGCTCATGCGTCTGGGGAAAGGTCCCCTGCCTTCACATCGGAGGAGTTGGAGAAGCTTGTCGATGGGGTCCTCCCCCATTACACGCTACTCTACGGTCCTCCAGACCAACAGGTAAGTACACAAGGAGCATGTTGTATGGGCTATGGCTGTGTGGAGAGGGCTGGTTGAAAGAAGGAAGGGGGCAGTGTTCTGCGTGCATGAAAGACGGAGGGTGCATGTGCCACATGGCAAGGGTAGGGATGGGGGCCACTCACTTTGACAGCGCAGTTGGTAATGACTTCTCTTCTTCCCCTGTACATTTCATGTAGGTCAGCGCCCACCAGAAGAAGGATATTTGGCGTGCCATCACCAAGGATGTCCGGACCCTGGGGGTCCATCACAGACGGAGCACCCACTGCTAGAAAAGATGGGTGGACATTCGCCGCTGGAGCAAGAAGACGGCGGAGGCTCAGCTGGGGATGGCCTCCCAACGTGGGAGGGATGCCCGTCGAACCATGACCCCCCTGATGTAGAGGATCCTGGTGGTGGCCTACCCTGAGTTGGATGGGCGCTTGAGGGCATCACAGCGGACACAAGGGGGTGAGTACACTCTCATTCAGCTGACTTTGCGTGTAGTGGAGGTGTCTGGGTGGGGGAGGAGGGCTGTGGGTTTCCCTAGGCCAGGGAGAGTTCCGTAGGCTAGGCCCCTCCGTAAGGCATGGCCCTGTGGCCCCCCACCCCACCTCTGTAGAGTGCCAAGTACAGCTATTCATGCACCTGTGTCATCTATGTGTGCAAATGTCGTCAATAGCCTTGTAGGCCATTTCCCAGGAATTGCACTGTAGAGCCCAACAGTGCGACGTAGTGCAGGGGGCTTCTGTGTCTGTCTTGTCCGCCAACGGTAGCGGTAATCTGTGCACTCAACATGTCTTTCTTTTGTTCCCCCCCCCCCTTTTTGTGGTCTCCCTGTTCTTGTGTGCATTAGCATTATCAGGCGTAGGAGCAGTGGCACCGGAGCACGAGGGAGCTGCATCCCACATGGCCATGGAGGGTCACACTATGGACTCAGAATACACCAGTGGGATGGAGGGCGAGGGGAGCACGACAGCGGGGACAGGAGCTGAAACCAGCGACATGGACTCGTCCTCCGATGGGAGCTCCCTTGTGGTGGCGGCAACATCAGTGCCCCCGCATCTACAGGTACAGCCGCCACCCCCCCTACCAGCACCGCCCTCCCAGCAGCCCCTCAGCCTTCGCCCCGTGCCCGCTCACCCAGGAGGGTGGGCATCACCTTCGCCCCAGGCACCTCAGGCCCTGCCCCAGTCACCCCTGCTGCCCTCAGTGAGGAGGCCATTGACCTCCTCAGGTCCCTCACTGTTGGGCAGTCTACCATTTTGAATGCCATCCAGGGTGTAGAAAGGCAGTTGCAACAAACCAATGCATTCCTGGAGGGCATTCATTCTAGTCAGGTGGCCCTTCACTGAGCCTTTCAAACTCTGGCCTCAGCACTAATGGCAGCCATTGTCCCTGTGTCTAGCCTCCCCCCTCCAACTTCCTCCACCCAGACCCAATCCCCTGTACCTCTGCCCATCCCAAGCACACCATCAGACCAGCCTGCACACACCTCACCACACAAGGGAAGCTCAGGCAAACATAAGCACCACACATCTCACAGGCACTCACGCAAGCATCACACACATACAGACACAGCAACATCCACTGCCTCCACTGTGTTCCCCTCCTCGTCGTCTCCCTCCTCTCTCCCAGTCTCCTCTACACTCACACCTGCATGCACTACCTCTACAGCCAATACGTCCCGCACCAGCACACCCACCACCACACCCCGCTCACATGCAGTCACCACCCCCACTACCATACACACGTCCCCTGTGTCCTCTCCCAGTGTGTCTGTGACGCCCCCTCCTAAGCTACAAAAACACAAGCACACACCCACCCAACAGCCATCCACCTCACGACAGCCTCCAGCGCATGCACCTGCACCCAAAGCCACTAAACATACACCTCCTACACCCACCACCTCTTCCTCCACTCCCAAACCCCCTCCAGCTACCCGTCCCAGTGTGTCCAAAAAACGTTTCCTGTCCAGCCTTGACCTATTTGCCACCCACCCCCCCGTCCAACTCATAGGTCCCGAAGTAGCACCTCAGCCACAACATCTCCGGGACCAGTGGTGCCTGTTGTCACCGGTATGTGGAGTGCACCGGCCACCAGGACAGCCAGTGTGGCACGGAGCCACAGCACAGCCAGTCCCCCACCTGTGAAGCACCAGAAGTTGGCCAGTGCCCAGCGGGAGAGGGGGAAGTCTCCAGCAACCCAAGCTGCTCCCAGTGGTCCCGGTGGGAGTGTGGACTCAGCTGTGACTCCTCCCAAGGTGGGGAAGGGGCACAAGAAACCCGGCAAGTCTGGGAGGAGCAGCACCGCGGAGAAGATCGCCATCATCCCCGCTGCCCAGGAGGGCCCTGCCAGCCCCATCCTCGTTGCACAGGAGGCCACCGCCAGCCCCATCCTCGCTGCACAGGAGGCCACCGCCAGCCCCATTCTCGCTGCACAGGAGGCCACCGCCAGCCCCATACTCACTGCCCAGGAGGGCCCCACCAGCCACAGCCCAGCTGCCCAGGAGAGCCCCGCCAGCCCCATCCTCGCTGCCCAGGAGGGCCCCGCCAACCACAGCCCACTGTAGAGACTTGAGAGACTGTGGCTTTGCACTCCCCAGGATTGAAGAGTGGGCAAACCACCCACTATACAGACTTGAGAGACTGTGGCTTTGCACTCCCCAGGATACATCAATGGGCATGGAGCCCCCTCGTTGATCTGGCATCGTGCATTCATCCGGCTGAGGTGCCCCCCCCTTCTCTTCCCCCTGAGGTGCCTGTTGTATTTCTATCTGATGCCCCTGCAGTGTTCTCTCTGTTTTGATCTGGTATCGTGTGTGGGCCTCGCCCATGCATTTTGGGCCCAGTGGTCCACGGACTATGAGTGGTGAAATACCTGGACTACTATTCTTGGTGTATATTTTGTTGATAGTGTATATATATATGTTTTTGCGTACTGCATTTTGATATATTACAATGGTTACACTCATTTCCTTTTGTCTTTGCATTCTTCCGGGGGGGTTGGAGGGTGTAACTATAATGTATAGATATGTATTAGTGTGTGTGTTGTAGTGGGTGAGGGTGGGGGTGTTGCGTGTGTGTGTGTCCCTGTTTTTTGCCTTCCCCCTCCACTGTGTCATAGGTGCAGTACTCACCGTGGTCTTCGCCGCCGGCGTTGGTGCTCCTGGTACAGGAGCAGGAAGACTATCGCAGGTAGGATTTGGAGTTCCGGCTCCATGGTGTCCTTGTTCCTCGTGGAGTGTGTAGAGGTGAGCGTTTTCCCTTCGAAATTCCTGTTTCCGCCGTGTTTTTATCCGCGGTGAATCCTCCCCGGAAAAGGTGGCGGATTGGCCTGTCCTCCACTGTCTGTTGGCGGTGTCCGCCGTGCTGTTTGTTTGTACCGCCGTGGCGGTCTGAGTGTTAAAGTGGCTGTCTTTGTTGGTGGTTTCCGCTACGGTCGTAATTGCAAATGTTTTACCGCCGGCCTGTTGGCGGTCTTACCGCCGCTTTAACACCGTCAGCCAGGGTTGTAATGACCACCTTGGTCTCTAAACCTTTGAAAAAAGGCAACCTCTCTTCTCATGACTTCTGCAAACAAAAAATAATCTTGTGCATGTTTCTAAAACCAAAAGCTCTCATATCTCTTTGAGCAAATATATTGTAAATGATATTCCTGTCAGCCTGTACATTAGCCCTTGTCATCGTATATCACTGCTCATTTGTTTGATCCTGACCAAAAAGTCCTAAATGTCAGCTCTCACTAGAGCGTCGTCTCTGCTATGCTTGAAGTAGTTAGTGTCATATTTCGTTATTTGTCATTTTGCATTTTAAAGTTACCAAGAAATTATCAGCTATTTTAGTAAAAGCCTAATATTCCATTGTCATGAGAAGGGCAGAGAACATAAGGGCATTTATTGAAATGCAAGAAAAGTTTGTCAAAGACCTTAGGACAGTTGTTTTTAAAACAGTGAGGTTTACAACTATGTGACTGATCATTCCACAGTAACACATCAAAGTGACTCTTAATTTTCCACCGAGGCGGGGATCAACAGGCATAATCCTACTGTGCAATTTACAATAAACCGTGTAACTGGTTACCGTGTCCTTATACATACAGTATGTCCATTTCCTACAACAAGTCATACAAATGACTTTATTGGGTTAACATCTCATTTATGCCAAGAGCCTCCTTTTCACCTGAGGTTACAACTGTCAGTGGCCAAAGTTAGTCCCACTTCCAACAACAAAATCCTGTTAATCTTGTGTATAACAATGTCCACAATTTGTGGGGCACATACTATTCCACATTTTTATTTATCTACTAACTAGAACATATTTACAAAGAGTTAATGTCATTTATATTAACTCAAAGTTCATTTTGTTTGTTTTATTTTGTTTGTGAGAGTTCTGATCCTGTTATAAACGTTTTGTGGAGGGCCTCCTTTCCTCTCTTTCTGTCCTCAAAATGTGGTGTCTCAGTTTGTGAGACCCTTGACATGGGAACTTCATGTTGTTCGGGTTACCCACAGTAACCTAATCTTACATTTTCTTTCTTCTATCCCCTCCGTGGCAAATATTTCACTGTACAACAGAAAGGAGCCTGTCCTTGCAACATTTATCATATACTGCGTTGCATCTTGCCTTCCATTGGCAAAACATTACTTTATATTTGAGAGTTCCAGGACGTAACTTATACCTCATGTCTGCATGGAGGTGGGAATTGGGTACTCTGGGAATTTTCTGGCACACACCCATAATTCACCCACATTTCTTCCAACATACCTGCAGCCATTCTCCATTGAGCTGTCAGGAGGCTACTGAAGCAGTAGCATCTAGAAGGATCATGGAGGTCCACCCAATTAATAAACTTCGTATGTCTCCGTCTTACCAGCAATAATACACTAGTTCAAGAAAAGACCTGTGTGTCTCACCTAGGTTTGAGCTCTGTAAATACCTACACAGAGGCCTGAGGAACATACAAAGTCTTACAACTGGTTGATTAAATAGCATATCATAATCCCATATATTGACTTGGTTAAGAAAACTCATAACCTAACCCTGATAAAAAAGCAGGAGACTCCTGTACTGTCATGGCTATAAGGATTATTGTCATCTAAATCATATGTTAATGTCCGACCTTGAATACAAATAGCTTGAAACTTACCCTGGTGGCAAAATATGTCGAAAGAGAGTATACATTCAAAGCTGTAGCAGATACTTGGCTTCCCAAAAAGAAACAAAAGCCTGACTCTTGGCTTCTTCAGAATTGTACCCACTGAAACCTACTATACGTTATCTAATAGTCTACTTTCTCGCAGGGTCGACTAATGCAGAACAAATAAAACTAAAAAATTAACTCATGGGCTAAAGTAGCAACATATATCTCACATATGCCATACAGCAAATAAGAAAATAGGGACTATGACATCTTATAACATTCTGGGGACTACTCAAGCTTGACTGTACCACTGTTGGCACTATCTTCAACATCCATAACCTCTGTGATACCTGCTAACACACTTAATATAGCCTAACCAGGAGTGTTTCTGCGACTGGTGCAGCATGTGCAATGGCACTGGAACCCAGAACCATGAGGGACCCTTTGAGCGCTTCTAATTGTTGTATTTACTACCTGAACAACAGCCAAATGGGTCATTTTCTTTGCTTGCACCAAGACCTATGGCATATTTGCTAATCTGCTGATCCCAACACAAGATAGACTCCACAAAACTAAAACAAGCATTTTTATTGCAACGGGTCTCGCATTAGCTCGATTTAGAGCTATTAGCATTGTAAAGAAAAAAAAAGCAGCACGATCGCGCTATGTAAAATGTAACGCGATCGTGATGTGTGGAAAATAAACAGATAAAGTAGTCGGGATACCATGCTGAAAACATCGAGCCTTGTATGTTTTTAGTAGTTTACCGGTGCTGTGTAGGTGGGCTAAACACGGGAAAAGGCATGACGTAGGCATGTCTTTCACAAATGAAAGCAAGCGGATTTTAAAAGGCAAGCCAACGAACCAATGTAAGTGACTGACGTGACATGGGCGTGGTTTGAAGCCCTAAACGAGATTACAGAATGGGACTGAGCACTTTGCCCTCGCCCATAAAAACACTTATTCTACCAAGCAATTAGTATAGGACTATTTTCCTCTCACATAACCAACTAATCCAAAAGGAGAATCCCACAATATATGGTTACCATATCTATTATAGCTCATCTGAGGTGCAGCATAAGAAGTGTTATACACTCGATTAAAGCTCAGATTTAGCTTGAAATATTACAGGTTTGTGTCGCCTGCCACTGACAGGTTTATGTGTGGCATGGGTGATGGCGCAGAAATGAAGGTTTTACATTTATTAGCGCATAAACGTAGTGCTGCAATAATCAAGTGTGACTTTAACCGAACTAATAAAGATTGTACGGGGACAAAATGTGCCCTCAGAGTAGTTTGCCAACATTTATAAGCGTGCTTTATATAACGTGATGTATTAGAATTGCACTAATCCGACATAATCGTAAACATGTGCTATGATTTGCTTGTTTGGAATGTTTTAGCTTAGCATAACTTTAGTGGAGGCTTTGGCCTAGTTGCCTTGTCTCACGGTTTAGATGCTCGTATTTTTCCAATGTGCTAATAAACGTGTATTTCTGCTTGAAGCTGTACTTTTCCACTGAGATCGTTCACATGCTTATCTTAAGGTTTCGTGCCAGCCTGGCATCTTCTTCTTTGCTCCAAGGTCAATCTGCAGGTGCGGACAATGGAAGCTCTGAAAGTGAGTTAATTGGTATAAAATGTTGCAACTTACGTAACCGTCTCCAAGGATAATGTATGCTTAAGTAAAAGCTTGAGAACTGTTGTTTTTGATTGGACAATTTGAAGCCAACCTATGAACCCTCCAATGGAAGACCCTACTGGATTTGAACTGTTGTATATTTAAACCAGGTGCACAAGGAGAAAGCAGCCATTTTTTTTATATAGCCATTTTTGCTATTACAGCCATTACCCGGACATCATTGCCATTACTCGCCATTACCCGCCATTTTGCAGGACATTAGCCATTATGGCCCATCTTGCTGACTTCGTCATTTGGCCGTCTTCTAGAGACTTTTAAGAAATTCTCGCCCTAGAGACTTTAACTTTGATTTACCCTTTGGATGAAGTAGTAGTTTTATCTTGCCGCTGTGAGGCAACTGCCCCGTCCACCCTGCCCCTTTGCCCCGTCCCATGCTGATCGAAAACGATACCTGTGAGACGAAGACTTCCTTGAATGCTGATTGAATTTGGTAAATATGAAAGACAAATGTACAATTGCATTGTGTTTTCCCTTTAGGTAACCAACTGCTGATTTTTGATAAGAGCCCTAGTTAGGAGTTTTCCAAATTAATGTTGCTAAATTGTTTTTGCATGAAGACCCACATGCTGATGCTAATTTGAGGTTAGATGAGGATTCATTTGATGCACGATGCAATTTGCGACCTTGTTATGCTGACCAATGTATGAAATTAGCTCGTTACAGATTATAGTTTTAGTGGTTTGTGTTGCTATTATCGAAGGCATTATTATTCAAATGCTGCATAGATTGCATCTTTTCCGCCGTTATGGACAGCTATTAATGTTCATTTACATATATCATTTGGTGTTAAGACACATCTATATAGTGCTAGCTTTGTTAATATAGGGAAATAAATTCATTAACTTTGAATAAACTGGTGTGGTTATTCATGACCGAAAGGTCATGGTTCGCCGAAATGTATTCTGGATTGATTGTGAAATGTTATGTTGATCAGGGTATTGCTTATGTTCGTTATTGATTATTGATTGTTGATTTGATTGATTACTCTCGGGTGAAGAGTGCCCCACTTGGTCAAAAGATTCATCGACCTAAGAGCGTCCAGGTACAGGTAAATTATTAGGCTGGAACGCTCTATCAGTAGATGGTAGCAGAGGATGGTTTCGACTTTTGGGACCCCACTCGAGACATACATAGTGTTGAATTAACGGTTTCGACTTTTGAGATCCCACTCGAGAAGTTGAATTAGATTTTTCTTGGGTAAAACAGATTGACAGAATGATGATGGGCTAAGTCCCTCGCGACTTTCCCGGGATCTCGGAGCTTGCGAATGGAGAGAACGGAGGTGTGAGATCAGCGTTGGTGGTACTAGTGACGGTATGAGTGAAGTTAGGATTTTGCGCTTGCACAGCTTATTGCCGCAGATTGTGTGAAAAGGTTGTGAGGATTTTAGAGAATAGCGGAGGTGCGACTCCGAGTGTAGAAGTAGGGAAGTCGTCGAACTTCATAGAAATAGCGGAGGTGCGACTCCGAGTGTGAGAGTAGGGAAGTCGTCGAACTTCACGTGTATGTGGCGCTTTGTGCAGAAAAAGGTCCACGTGGTTGTTGTTGTTGAGACGGGCCCTGTGAGGTCAAGAGACTCCGGAGTATGTTGAAAAGTGTATGAGACACTTGTTTTATGTTGTGGTCTGGTCGGTTTAATAGGTTGATCGGGCGTGGTCAACGAGTCGGTACGTGTGTTAAGGGAGTGAAAGAAACTTCGACTTCGGGCTTTGACAAATTCTAAGTGCACTAGAATAGATCATTGACAAGTTGAGAGCAGAGTCTGCGGGTCAGATTTGCTTGCGAAAGTGGGGACCGAGAAAGATGGAATAACTGCCGAGGCTAGTGAAAAATCCCTAAGGTCCTGAAGCGATTGTGTTACCCTTCCTGTAGTAAACCGACAGATCTGTTTTATTATTTTTTGGTTGCTCGCGATACATGCTAGAAGTTGTTACGAGAGGTGAGTGAAGGAGGACAAGCCGCAAGGCTTTGTCAGCCGCAGTGTGTGTGAGTGTGACGTCACTAGGAGCCGCGCTGGGATAGGTTGGTTGCAGAGAAGGGTCGCGCACGGATTGGACGCAGTCCGTGGGGCCCGATTGGAAGGGGAAAGGCAAGCGAAGAGTATTCCGGGAATTAAAGTCACCTATTGATTACAAATTTTGTGAAATAAAAGACAAGAAAATGAAATTTTTTAAAGCATTAAAGAGTGCGATGAAGGGGGAGTCTTACATTAAAGCGAGCGTAGGAGAGGAGACGCCACCCGAAGGTACACCAGCTTACATTGTAATGGAGGAAAAGGGGGTAGCACCGTGCCTTTGGCTAAAGCAATGGCACAAACTGACAGAGAAACATGGGAGCGTAGCGTTCCCGATCCATGGGACATTCAATATAAGGATCCTAGAGAATTTGAGATTCGCGATGTACGACATGAAGGTACCTCCAAGGCCAGCACAGTTTGAGGCTCTAGCGATTTGGGAGCTAATGGCTAGACAGCAACAGCAAAAGAAGTTCGAGACCAGGATGAGAAAGGTAGAAAAGACACTAGCGGACGCTAGGTGGGATAATGCACAGAAGGTGTGGAGGTCAGATATATTGCAGGGGATAAAATTGTTCCCCGCAATTGCTAAGGAAGAAGAGGAGTCAGGCAAGAAAGCTACCTGTAAGACAAACAGGAGGTGTTCCAAAGATAGAGAAGAAGAGTCAGAGGATGAGGAGTTCATCATCCAATTGCTGAACGACCGTCCACCACCCTATGCAGCGAGTGGGCAAGGTCCAAGTACCAGTTCTGCCCCTCCGGCACCGGTACAGAATAATGAAACTCCGAATTCAGAAACGCCATCGGGATCTAAGGACCCGAGTTTACTGTTCACCCCCCCAGATACCGCAGGTTAGGAGAATATACAGGGAGTGCAGAATTATTAGGCAAATGAGTATTTTGACCACATCATCCTCTTTATGCATGTTGTCTTACTCCAAGCTGTATAGGCTTGAAAGCCTACTACCAATTAAGCATATTAGGTGATGTGCATCTCTGTAATGAGAAGGGGTGTGGTCTAATGACATCAACACCCTATATCAGGTGTTCATAATTATTAGGCAACTTCCTTTCCTTTGGCAAAATGGGTCAAAAGAAGGACTTGACAGGCTCCGAAAAGTCAAAAATAGTGAGATATCTTGCAGAGGGATGCAGCACTCTTAAAATTGCAAAGCTTCTGAAGCGTGATCATCGAACAATCAAGCGTTTCATTCAAAATAGTCAACAGGGTCGCAAGAAGCGTGTGGAAAAACCAAGGCGCAAAATAACTGCCCATGAACTGAGAAAAGTCAAGCGTGCAGCTGCCACGATGCCACTTGCCACCAGTTTGGCCATATTGCAAAGCTGCAACATCACTGGAGTGCCCAAAAGCACAAGGTGTGCAATACTCAGAGACATGGCCAAGGTAAGAAAGGCTGAAAGACGACCACCACTGAACAAGACACACAAGCTGAAACGTCAAGACTGGGCCAATAAATATCTCAAGACTGATTTTTCAAAGGTTTTATGGACTGATGAAATGAGAGTGAGTCTTGATGGGCCAGATGGATGGGCCCGTGGCTGGATTGGTAAAGGGCAGAGAGCTCCAGTCCGACTCAGACGCCAGCAAGGTGGAGGTGGAGTACTGGTTTGGGCTGGTATCATCAAAGATGAGCTTGTGGGGACTTTTCGGGTTGAGGATGGAGTCAAGCTCAACTCCCAGTCCTACTGCCAGTTCCTGGAAGACACCTTCTTCAAGCAGTGGTACAGGAAGAAGTCTGCATCCTTCAAGAAAAACATGATTTTCATGCAGGACAATGCTCCATCACACGCGTCCAAGTACTCCACAGCGTGGCTGGCAAGAAAGGGTATAAAAGAAGGAAATCTAATGACATGGCCTCCTTGTTCACCTGATCTGAACCCCATTGAGAACCTGTGGTCCATCATCAAATGTGAGATTTACAAGGAGGGAAAACAGTACACCTCTCTGAACAGTGTCTGGGAGGCTGTGGTTGCTGCTGCACGCAATGTTGATGGTGAACAGATCAAAACACTGACAGAATCCATGGATGGCAGGCTTTTGAGTGTCCTTGCAAAGAAAGGTGGCTATATTGGTCACTGATTTCTTTTTGTTTTGTTTTTGAATGTCAGAAATGTATATTTGTGAATGTTGAGATGTTATATTGGTTTCACTGGTAATAATAAATAATTGAAATGGGTATATATTTGTTTTTTGTTAAGTTGCCTAATAATTATGCACAGTAATAGTCACCTGCACACACAGATATCCCCCTAACATAGCTAAAACTAAAAACAAACTAAAAACTACTTCCAAAAATATTCAGCTTTGATATTAATGAGTTTTTTGGGTTCATTGAGAACATGGTTGTTGTTCAATAATACAATTAATCCTCAAAAATACAACTTGCCTAATAATTCTGCACTCCCTGTATCCGGATGTACCGATATTGAAAACAGCAGAAAATTATCAGCCGCAGGTCCCAAGGTACTACAGCAGTGACAACAGTGCAGGAATGATTCTAGATCCAACCGTAATAGGAGTACAGAATGGTTGCAACCCAACATTGGCACAAGCGGAATCAACTCAGTTTTTGATGCCTCAAAAGCAAATGCAGGGGGGAACCGCACATGCTCAGATGACGGGGAGTCAGATGGGCATGCCGGCAATGATGACCCATAGTGTGGGAATGAACATGCCTCAGAGCATGGGAAATGGACAGAACCCAGATGCGATATCCCTACCCATTACTGTAGGTCCACCGGTACCTTTGTACACTCAGCCTAGCTTAGGTATGAGCGGTCAAGGATCAATGGTGCAGAGTGGGACGGAAAGGAGGTGCATAGAAAACACTCCAGAGACAACTCCGATAGCGGCTCTGCCAACTGGATCTGGGTCCTTGATGGAGTTTAGTCCCATATGTGCTCAGTCGACAGTGGTGAGGTCGAGTCCCCCACTGATGATACCGCTAACATTGAACACTGAAAAGTTGCCGCAACCATCAATGGCAGTCGATGCGAATGCTACACTGATGGGGTTGAATGCGCAACAGCTGACACAGTGGTTCAACAGTCTGAACTCCACACAAAGCTCAACCAGTGGGAAGGGAGAAGACTATCTGAATAGGGTCAGGTTGAACATGGAAGCACAAGAATTGGTGGAAGGGACTATGGGTTTGAATAGGTTAGAGTCCTACTCGGAAGAAGAGCTGAGATATCTATGTCCCAGGATTACGAGAGAAGTGAACAAGGTACACAGAAGGTTGCAAGAAATAGCTGACAAAAACGGGATTGAGATAGATAAGACAAAACACTTGAGCAGGAGCTATAGATTGGATTTCGGGACCACAGACTTTGAACACATGAGGTCAGCAGGCATGAAAGCGCACCTTAGAGAATTGCTGCAGAGTGCACAAGTGTGGGGTTGCCTAGACAAATGGGAGAGCAGATGGGCAAAGAAAAAGGAAAAGAAGAAAGACAGTGTCCCAGAGCATAAGGAGAAAAGACCACAGAGTAGTGATGCAATAGCCATGTTACCAATGAGGGAGACAGCAGGGGGAAAATTAGTACATGTACCGTGGCACAGGAGCGACATTCAGTCTTTTACGGGTGATTTTCCCAAACTGAGAGAGAAACCAATTGAATGGTATCAGCAGACTGATAGGTTTGTGAAGCTTGCGAAATGTCTTTGGGAAGACCTGAACACCCTCTTTGAGATTGTGGCTCCGGCAGATTTGTGGGAGGATTGCAAAAGAGCTGTAGGTTGGCCGACAAGTGAACCAGAGAGAGACAGGGATACGGGTGCACCATCACCTATGGTGATGAGCTTGTATTATAAGGTGATTGAGCACTTGAAGACGAAGGTTGCAGCGAAAAATGTGGATTGGCAGAAGATTGATCGAACTGCCCAAGAGGCTAAAGAGTCGATTCATGGTTACTATGAGAGGTTGTTGAAGGCGTTCAAGAACTACAGTGGCACAGAAACAATAGAGGCGAAGGACATGCTTCATTTTGTGTTTAGATTTGTGGAAGGGCTGAGACCAGAGATAAGTCAGATGATAAAGACGCATTTGATTTGTTGGCAGTCGAAACCTATTGATGAGGTGTTGAATTATGCGAAATACTGTAGCGACGAAATTGAAGTGAAACAGAAAAGGTTGAAAGAGAAAGTGATGATGATGCAACTTAAAGCAGCTCAGACAGGTTTACAAGGGCTGCAAGGGTTCCAACAGCAGGTACCGCAGCCGCAGCCGCAGCCGCAGCCGCAGGGAAACATGGTGTTTCAGCCACAGGCGAGAGGCAGAGGCAGAGGAGGTTTTGTAAATAATGGTCCGGATTTGAACACTGTTGTAACTCCGAATGGTGTGCAGGCAATGAAAAGGGTGACGCCGTGTCACGTGTGCGCAATTGTCGGACATTGGAAACGCGAGTGCCCAATGATGGTGCAGGAAGGTGCAGGTGTTGGTCAGCAAAACAATGATGTCAATGCATTCCAGACAATGAGGGGACCGAAAATGAGAGGTCCAAACCCAAATTTTCAGACCATAAATCAGCTGCAGGGATTACAGCCCATGCAGCCGCAGCAGATGCAGATGCCCCGTATGCAGATGACGCAAATGCAGCCAATGCAACAGCAGTTTCCCATGGTACCTAATCAGCAAATGCAAATACCTTTGGCACCAATGAGTCAGCAGCAAGTGATGGTTCCTCCACAGGTCTCGGGTCAGGTGATGAGTACAAATGGCACAGTACAACAGTTCCCATTACACAGTGAGAATGGAATAAACAATGTATGGGAGAGTGAAAGTTCAGATGAGGAGGGAAATTGTGTGCTTGCAGCATCCTTGGAAGTTGATCAAAAGGGTCCATATGTGGAGGGAAGAGTTATGGGTCATAGTGTTTCATTCTTGGTCGACACAGGAGCCACACGTTCAACTGTTAGGAGCATTGAAGTACCAAATTTGCCACTCTCAGGGAGGACAGTTCAAGTAGTGGGAGTAGCAAACAGGTACCTGACGAACCCAATCACAGATCCAGTACCAGTCAGCATTGGTAACTATCAAGGGTCACATAAATTTGTGGTATGTGACTCAAGCCCGATAGCACTATTAGGGAGAGACCTATTGTGCAAATTGGGATGCTCGATTAGGTCTTCGGATGATGGAATTAGAATTCAGACGAGCAGTGATGGGGAAGAAGAGGAAAGTGTAGAAGGGGACGAGATGGAAACTGTCGATGAGGAATATCCTCTGATTACACTTTTTCCGATGATAACTGAAGAAGATATTCCAGTTGAATTGCGAGAAACAGTCAGAAAAGAAGTGTGGGATATGACAGGAAAGGAAGTGGGATTGGTGAAAGGAGTGGAACCAGTGAAAGTGACAGTAAAACCCAATGCAACCTTTCCCCAGACCCCACAATACCACATGGCACAAGATACCCTCATAAAAGTCGCCCAACTCATTGACGAGTTTGTAAAACAGGGAGTACTGAAAGAAGTGTTAAGCAGTCCATGTAATTCCCCAATCATGGGACTAATAAAGCCGAGTGGAAAGGTCCGAATTGTGCAGGACTTGAGGAAAATAAATGACATCATAATTAAATGCTGCCCTGTAGTACCAAATCCAGCTGTGATAATGTTTCAAATCCCTTGCGATGCCGAGTGGTTCTCAGTCATCGACTTGTCACAAGCATTCTTTTCGGTGCCTCTTCATGAGGACAGCCAATTTCTCTTTTGTTTCAAATTCTTAGATAGAGTCTACAGTTGGTGTCGAATTCCTCAAGGGTTTTCTGAGTCACCGTCAATTTTCAATCAGATTCTAAAGAAAGACTTGGAAGCGTTAGAATTGCCATTCGAGTCAACCCTAGTACAGTACATTGATGACTTACTGATTGCATCTAAGACAGAAAGTGACTGCACAGCTGACACTACTGCCCTACTGAACCACTTGGGAAGGAATGGACACAAGGTGTCTCCTTCAAAATTGCAGTTCTGTCAGAAGGAAGTGAAATACTTGGGTCACCAAATAGAGAAAGGGTCACGGAGAATAATGAAGGAAAGAATAACAAGTGTACTTCAAATGAGTCCACCAAAGACAAGGAGGGAGGTGAGGAAGTTTTTGGGGATGGTGAGCTACTGTCGCCAGTGGATTCCCAACTTCTCGACTCTAGCAAAGCCTTTACTGAAACTGACCTAGAAGGATGCATTGGATGAAATTGAGCTGAAAGGAGATGAGATGGATGCTTTTATTGAATTGAAAGAATGCATGTGCAGGGCTCCAGCTTTAGGTATGCCTGATTACACAAAGCCTTTCACATTGTTTTTTCATGAACGTGATGCATGTTCTTTGTCTGTCTTGACCCAAGCCCATGGTGGCGTAAACAGACCAGTAGCGTATTTTTCAGCTACTTTGGATCCGGTCGCAGCAGCACTTCCAGGGTGTTTGCGCGCCGTAGCAGCAGTTGGTATCAGCCTCACTCAGAGTGAAGGAATAGTGATGGGACACCCATTAACAGTCATGGTCCCTCACTCAGTTGAGATACTTTTGACCCGCTCCCGAACTCAACACATGACTGGAGCAAGACTCACAAGGTATGAAACAATAATTCTGGGCTCACCGAATGTGCAGCTGAAAAGGTGCACTACGTTGAATCCAGCAACCTTGCTTCCCGGTGAAAATGCTGAAATTGAGAATGCTGAAGACGTCGAGCATGACTGCCTTCAGGTGACTGAATTTTGCACAAAACCCCGACCTGACATCAAGGATACTAAACTTGATGAAAATGACCAAATTATTTTTGTTGACGGGTCATGTTTAAGAGATGCAATGGGAATTTTGAAAGCAGGATATGCTGTATGTACTGTAACAGGTGTCTTGGAAGCGTCCTGGCTTCAAGGAGTCTATTCTGCACAAGTAGCAGAGCTTGTAGCCCTTACCAGAGCATGTCAACTGTCTACATTGATGAAGGTTACCATTTACACTGATAGTCAGTATGGGTTTGGAATTGTGCACGACTTTGGGCAACTATGGTCACAAAGAGGTTTCCTGACTTCTTCAGGGTCCCCAGTGAAAAACGGGGAGAGAATAAGGGAATTGTTACACGCCATTCAAATGCCAGCCGAAATTGCAGTGGTAAAGTGTAGTGCTCATACAAAAGGACAGGACTATGTTTCCTTGGGAAACGCATATGCGGATCAAGTTGCAAGATTTTGTGCCTTGAACTGTATATTGCTCAGGGATGAATGGAATTCGATAAGTGAGCCAGAGCTTGAACCAGGAGAAGCATTTGCCTTGAAGGTCGTGGATACAATGGATGAATTAAAAGCATTACAGAATAGCGTCAGGGAGGAGGAAAGAGTTTCCTGGATTAAGTCACAATGCACCAAGAGACCAGATGAGTTATGGGTTTCAATTGAGGGAAAATATGTTTTGCCAAATAGTCTCTTATCGCAGCTAGCGCGGTTCTATCATGGGCAAGCTCACCTAGGGAGAGATGCCATGATAAGGTTGTTCAAAACTGATTGGTTTAACCCCAGATTTCGTCAAGCTGCAGAAGCAGTTTGCCATCGTTGTGTCACTTGCCAGCAGATGAACCCAGGAAAGGGAACAGTTGTGAACGCGAGCCACATTGGCAGGGCGAGTGGCCCGTTCAGCAGAATGCAGATGGACTTCATTGAGATGCCTGTGCATGGAGGTCTGAAGTATGTGTTGGTGATTGTGTGCATTTTTAGTCACTGGATTGAAGCATACCCTACACATAGAAATGACAGCCTTACAGTTGCAAAACTATTGTTGAGGGAGTTGATACCACGTTTCGGATTCCCGATCTCTTTAGAATCAGATAGGGGAAGTCACTTCAATAACGAGGTGATAAAGTTACTTTGCGCAGCGCTGAACATTGAGCAAAAACTGCATTGTAGCTATCGCCCAGAAGCCTCAGGACTGGTGGAGCAAATGAATGGTACACTGAAATCAAGAATGGCGAAAATATGTGCATCGACAAATTTGAAATGGCCTGACGCGTTGCCTTTGGTGTTAATGTCAATGAGAAACACCCCTGACAGAAAGACTGGATTGTCTCCGCACGAAATTCTCATGGGCAGGGCCATGAGACTTCCTGCAGTTCCCGCAAACGCGCTTTTGAATATTACAGATGATATGGTGTTAGACTACTGCAAAGGTCTGGCTGACGTGGTTCGCTCTTTCTCTCACCAGGTGGAAGCAACCACCTTGCCACCGATCCAAGGTCCAGGACACACACTGAAAGCAGGTGACTGGGTCGTGATAAAGAAGCACGTGAGGAAGTCGTGTCTAGAACCCCGTTGGAAAGGCCCTTTCCAAGTGATCCTGACGACAACTACCGCTGTGAAGTGTGCGGGGGTTCCCAACTGGATTCACGCCAGTCATACAAAGAAAGTGTTGTGTCCCACAGATGAGGAAGTTGAAGCGCTGAAACTGCCAGTACCTGATAACAAAGTGCCGAGCGCTGAGACAGAGCAAAACAGAACTGGAAGTGAACAGGCAGACATAGAGGAGAGAGAAATATTCTCTGAGGACGAAACTGATTCTCTTGGGGAAGACCAAGGAGAAACCTCAGACAGCGACGAAGCAGCTGAAGGTAACAAAGAGCCTGAAGCAGCTGAAAGTGACAAAGAGCCTGAAGAAAGTAACGGTGACAAAGGGCTCGAAAGAGGTGAAAAAGCAGGAGAGCCTGATCGGAGGAGGGCTTTCCCAGAAGCAGACGGTACAGAAAAAGAAAAGGAAAACGTGACTGTCTCCCCAGAAGGAGGGGACAAGGCAGAACAGAACGAAACTGCTCAAACTTCTTCAGAAGAGATCGCAGGTCCATCAAGTGGACACAGTGCAAAGAAAAGACAAAGTATATCGCCAGTAAAACTAGGAGCTAGAGAAAAGTTGAATGACGAAGGGCCAAAAGTGAAAGAGAAAAGAAAGGAAGTGTCTGTCGTGGTACCAACCTCAAGTGAAGAAAAAGACTTGGCCAAAGAGGAAAGTACCAGCGAGGCAGAATCAAAAAGAGAAGCAAAATTGAAAAGGAAAAGAATACCAAACAGGAGATATTCTGGTCCAGAATGGGCATATGCAGTCAATGACGATTGGACTGACGAATTTGTATCTCTAAGCCTCGAGAACGAAGAAGAAGAGATACCAATAGAAAAGAAAAGTTTTATGGACACTGTTGATTGAAAAGCTGATAAATGACATTGCTTGCTATAATCTAACGTGATACAACCAGCTGAGACATTGCTAAACCGGATGAGACATTTGCTAACCTGATAAGACTTTGATAACCTGATTGACTCTTAAACCCGATTTGAGACAACATTGCTAACTGAAAGAGACTGAGTTCTGAGTTATTGCCGAATTGAGACAAATGCTGCTAACCGATAAGTGACTGGGCTTCTGAAGAAAACTGTGTGAACATTGCGCTCGTTCAGCTTTGTAACTGAATTGCTAAATCGTTTTCTTTTTACAGGTGCTTCTAGCTCTCTGATTCTATACAGATCATGGCTACACAAAACAGTAGAGTGAAATATTGTAAATATGCGTGTATAGGCTTGATAACTGCATGTGTACTAATAATAATGGCAATAGTGCTTGCTACACGTGGAAAGGGTGAGAATGAGAAAATTGATGCTTCTACTTTTGCTCCTGTTACTGTCACTGAACTAACCGCATTGAAAAGACTAGAATTAGATGAGAGACACTTGCATGATAAGAAAGAGCTTTCGTATAATGTTTTCTATCGCTTGCTAACAGAATATGTTGAGACTATGGATGCGAAAGATTGTTATGTGTGTACACAGATACCGACATCGGTAACGGAAGGGGTGACTTATCATCACATGCCTCTTACATATGGGATTACATGTAGAATAGTAACTTCTAGATTTTATGGTCAAACCAACATACAGTATTTTTACTCAAAATACGATGTTACCTTTGCATATGTTCCTATAATCACGCAGCTAAGCCAGATTGCTAAAGATTGGGATGCTAAAATAATGAGGGAATTTTTCGAGCCAATGCTACCTTTTGAAACAGCTCACGCACACAGGGAAAATCTTACCTGCTCGCTCTCTGCAGTAGAAATAAGCTTTTTAGATCGCACAGATGATAGAAGGGCACAAATGAATGCGAAATTAGAAAAAGAGCTACATAAGAGGACTTCAGTAGATAATTATGCTTTTGCTGCAATAAAGACACAAGGGAGAATAGCTTTAGATGCTTGGCATGTAGGGAAATTTTGTATATATCGAGGTGAATCTTATTATGATAACATTTTTGTAGGAGCGAGTGAATGTAAACATATGTTTATCTTTAAGGCCAAATGGACATTCATGCTGAACGGACTTGATCCTGTCATACCAGGTGTATATTACATTTGTGGGCATAATGCCTATTATCGTCTTCCAAAAGGATGGTGGGGGAGATGTTATTTGGGTATAGTGTTCCCAAAGGTTTATCAACTGGATGACCTATCGATGATTCCAAAGACATCTGGATCCCATCGTATCCAGAAAAGAGAGACCGCAGCTGCTGTGGTAGGAGATATATTTGGAGCCATGATTCCTTCATTGGGAGTTGTGTTGAATTCCATCAAAATAAGAAAGTTGTCTACTATAGTGGATAACATGTTGACAAAGTTTTCAGGTGCTATAATCCTGATAGATGCTGAACTTGCAGCTGAAAGAGCTATGACTCTTCAAAACAGGCTTGCCTTAGACATTCTTTTAGCAAAGGATGGCGGCGTTTGCAAAATGCTTGGTGCGCGCCACTGTTGCACGTATATTCCAGACAACAGTGCAAAGATTAAAACAATGCTTGCTAATCTAACAAAAGAGAGTGCAGATTTGAAGGAATTGAAAGAACCAGGAGTGTGGGAGAAGGTTGGAAAGGGACTTGCTTCAGTGGGAAATTGGCTTGGTGGCATTTGGAATGGAATATTGCTAAAAATAATACAGGGAATATTAATAGTACTGATTTGTATCTTTGGAATTTGGGGAATAAAAAGGGGAATAATAATGATTATGGCAAGAATCAAGAGAAGGAAGGAAGAGAAAATGATGAAAAGGATGGCAGAAGAGTACAAAGCAAGGACAAGGGGAACTAAAAGGCAAAGAGAACTGACAGAATTTTAATGGAATAAAATTTGTGGGATTAGTTTTGTGTGATGACAAGTAGTCATCAGAGGAGGGATTGATGGCGCAGAAATGAAGGTTTTACATTTATTAGTGCATAAACGTAGTGCTGCAATAATCAAGTGTGACTTTAACCGAACTAATAAAGATTGTACGGGGACAAAATGTGCCCTCAGAGTAGTTTGCCAACATTTATAAGCGTGCTTTATATAACGTGATGTATTAGAATTGCACTAATCCGACATAATCGTAAATGTGTGCTATGATTTGCTTGTTTGGAATGTTTTAGCTTAGCATAACTTTAGTGGAGGCTTTGGCCTAGTTGCCTTGTCTCACGGTTTAGATGCTCGTATTTTTCCAATGTGCTAATAAACGTGTATTTCTGCTTGAAGCTGTACTTTTCCACTGAGATCGTTCACATGCTTATCTTAAGGTTTCGTGCCAGCCTGGCATCTTCTTCTTTGCTCCAAGGTCAATCTGCAGGTGCGGACAATGGAAGCTCTGAAAGTGAGTTAATTGGTATAAAATGTTGCAACTTACGTAACCGTCTCCAAGGATAATGTATGCTTAAGTAAAAGCTTGAGAACTGTTGTTTTTGATTGGACAATTTGAAGCCAACCTATGAACCCTCCAATGGAAGACCCTACTGGATTTGAACTGTTGTCTATTTAAACCAGGTGCACAAGGAGAAAGCAGCCATTTTTTTTATATAGCCATTTTTGCTATTACAGCCATTACCCGGACATCATTGCCATTACTCGCCATTACCCGCCATTTTGCAGGACATTGGCCATTATGGCCCATCTTGCTGACTTTGTCATTTGGCCGTCTTCTAGAGACTTTTAAGAAATTCTCGCCCTAGAGACTTTAACTTTGATTTACCCTTTGCATGAAGTAGTAGTTTTATCTTGCCGCCGTGAGGCAACTGCCCCGTCCACCCTGCCCCTTTGCCCCGTCCCATGCTGATCGAAAACGATACCTGTGAGACGAAGACTTCCTTGAATGCTGATTGAATTTGGTAAATATGAAAGACAAATGTACAATTGCATTGTGTTTTCCCTTTAGGTAACCAACTGCTGATTTTTGATAAGAGCCCTAGTTAGGAGTTTTCCAAATTAATGTTGCTAAATTGTTTTTGCATGAAGACCCACATGCTGATGCTAATTTGAGGTTAGATGAGGATTCATTTGATGCACGATGCAATTTGCGACCTTGTTATGCTGACCAATGTATGAAATTAGCTCGTTACAGATTATAGTTTTAGTGGTTTGTGTTGCTATTATCGAGGGCATTATTATTCAAATGCTGCATAGATTGCATCTTTTCCGCCGTTATGGACAGCTATCAATGTTCATTTACATATATCATTTGGTGTTAAGACACATCTATATTGTGCTAGCTTTGTTAATATAGGGAAATAAATTCATTAACTTTGAATAAACTGGTGTGGTTATTCATGACCGAAAGGTCATGGTTCGCCGAAATGTATTCTGGATTGATTGTGAAATGTTATGTTGATCAGGGTATTGCTTATGTTCGTTATTGATTATTGATTGTTGATTTGATTGATTACTCTCGGGTGAAGAGTGCCCCACTTGGTCAAAAGATTCATCGACCTAAGAGCGTCCAGGTACAGGTAAATTATTAGGCTGGAACGCTCTAGCATGGGTAAACAATATTATTAAAACAAACAGATGAAAGCTAGTATAATACGCTATTAAATTACCCATCAAGAATGCCACAGGCGATTTTATAACTCTGGAACCATGAAGCAACACCAGTGAGAATTGTGCTTTTTCTTGAGCTAGAATTACCTTTCATATTGTCACTGCTCACTCTCAGCGAGATGGGAGACACCTGTCCTTCTAGGATACCAAATGGACTCTGAAGAGATACTGACCTGCGACTCGTTAGGTAATTAACTTGAGACCTATATGCAACGGGCGAAAAGCACCCGAAGAGAGAATCAAACTAATGGAGTCCTTGAGGCTGCTGTCTGATTCCTCCACCACTGAGGCAGCACTGACCAAATATTACGTTCTACAGAGAAACAAAAATTGAGCCATTCAGTGTAATGTCTGTGCGTTTAACTGCCCACAGTGACGAGCCCAAACAACCTATTTAACAAAACGCTCTAACCTTTTAGGGAACAGTAATCAAATCACAGCAAGGATAGACAAAATAGCTCGATCTCTGACCGATCTTGAACCTCTTTGCAGTTTTTCTTTCAAGAATGTTAGGAATAACTGAGTATTTGTCTTGGTTTCTCTCGAGTCATGGATCTTTGACAACGCCCTGGGCCTCTGTGGTGGTGGACAGGAGAAGGGAGGCATTCCCACAGAAAACAAACAGCTCCTCTTTGAAAGGCTGGCCTTCATTCCTTGCCGCGTCGTTAACAGTCCCTGACAGCATGTGCTCCACAGAAGTCCCGCATTCCAAGGCCTCTGAGCTCATTCCAATCGTGTCCGCAGGCACTGAACCAATTAGACCTCTGTGGAAGAGATGCTCTAACAGCGCCTGACATCCTTCATTTTCTCATCGCAATGCTTTATCACGTGAAAAGTTCAGATCCCTGGGGGACAATCCATTCCATCACTTGAAGATATTCCTGTATTCCGGCTTCTTTATGAGGAAGGTAATGGTGCTATTTGAATAACTGTCAAAACTCTCCAAATCGCATGATATTCAAACATGACCTCGCTCCTTCTTAAGAAAACGGGAATCTTCCCTATTCCCACCGCACAGCAGGACGATGGAAAGTAAAGTTTCGAGCTCCGAAAAAAGGGGCTGGTACGGTTCATATAAGTAATAAAAGTTACACGTCCACATCACAAAGTATTTTGTGTATCTCCGTTCATCAAAAATGTACAAATAGATGAATCTGGGAGCACAGTGTGCAAATCCTGATTCAGGGGACTAGGGTTAGAGTATTTCAATGCATCTAGAGAATTATGCCCGTATTTACAAGCGGCCTGCGCCGTCGGTGCGTTACTTTTTGTGACGCACTTGCAGCGCAGGCTGCACACCCATATCTACAAGGTCACAAAAAGCCACTTTGAGTGGCTTTACGTGGCGTTGTAGATATGGAATAAGGCAATGCAGCGCAAGTCGCTGTGTTGCATTACTTTAAGTCAGGGAGGCATTTCTATGGGTGTTGCATGTGTGTTCCTTCGCAACACCCATGGATTTTGACACATTCCCAGATTTACAAAGTTTCATAACTCTGAGAATGCGTCAAAAGCACCCATGGGTGGCGTAAGAGTAGCGCAAATGGGGGAAATAAGATTATATCTCTCTGCTTTTTCTTCTTACACATGCAGGAGGAAATCGTCTTCATTGATTATTTTTGTGCACAAAAACAATAATCTCCACAATGCAGGCACCCTTCAACCATGGTGGAAGGGTGCCTGCGCTGGCGCATGGCAGCAATTTGTGCACCTGCGTGGGGGAGAGCACAGGAATGTGCTGTGTCTTGTAAATACAGGGCATTTCTGCCCTTTCCTGGTGGAGCAAGGCAGTGCAGTAAGTCGACTTGTGTCATCAGCCTTGTAACTATTGTTTTTAGGGTTTAGGATATGACTTCAGATGCATTTTATAAAATGAGAAAACTCAGCAACTATAGGTCATATTGTGGTGGTTCAAAAGATTCCTGAATCAAGCGTCAATTAGCTGATCTTTGTCTAACTCTACGGTCCGTGAAGCCTCATGCTGTACTAGTGAAGAAATAAGGTAATACTGAACCCCCACAACATCAGTGTAGGAAAAGGCGCACAGCCATCTAACCACAGTTGCAAACCTTAAATATCTGTCCATTTCATGGACTCTCTGATATTCAGAGCTCTTTCTTTTTGGTCCCAAAAAACTACAACACAAGGTGCTCTTGGCTGCGGGGGATCCATTTCCCTGTGCACTCTACAGTGCCACAGGCCTCTCCAATAAACACTCCTTGGTGCTAAATGCTTAGCACCAATTGGTCAAAACAGTGTTTATTCAAAAAGAAATAGGCCTGACTCCCTAAGTGTGGTACCTCCAAGTTCCGGATAGTTCTCAGTTGAAACAAAGGGGGAGGCTAGGCTTCACCCAATTAAACACTTTCAGCAGAAGTAATTTGTCTTCTGGTAGATCTGGAAACAGATCTGCCCAAGCACTTTTATCAGGTAAGCTGGTCGTTTGCTTTGACTTTCGCCTTAATGTATATTGTATTCCGACATTAAAATAGAGTAAAACTGCTTTAAGGGATCGAAGCTGCAACCGTAAGAGCTACTTCAAGAGCTGGTAAAATGGAATGGCCTTTTACCTTGTGTAGTGACTCACTATTTTGTGCTGGACACAATGTATCCTTGAACTGGGAATCAATCATATTGCACAATGTCTCTTAGCATAACATACAATAACATAAAATTCACGCTTGCAGAGGGGAGGGATTCCAGTTATGAGTGACTGCACTGGTTTACAAAGTTCATTAGTTGCCTCTGCAATGGGTACACATAAAAAGAGCCTAAGTGATGGAAGTAAATGACAGACGTAGAAAGAAATTATGGTAGGTAACTCGCTTTCCAAGCATTTCAATTTCTGACTACAAGTGTCAGCAAATTTAAATCTATGATTCCCTCCAAAGGAATGGAGGTGAAGGTCACCTCTCAATGAAATGAATGCTGACAGACTGGGAAACAAATGGAGGTTCTCACACTGGCAGGAACCCAAGCATTATTTAGCCTAGACAAGAGTGAATGGTCTTCAAGACATATGTGCATGACAGGAACTGATGCACTAGCAATACATTATGGTAAAGGCTTGCAGCCTAGAAATGGAAAACAACTTTCTGGACATTCCTCAAACTTGACCGGCATGTAGCACCAAACAAGAAATAGTCATGTATGCGGGTTGCCATATTAAAAAATGGCACACTTAAATTATGTAAAATAGAAATAGAGTGCAAAGACAAAGTCAGAAATAGTTGAACTCTGGGCCAAAGCCATGGCACAGTGGGTCTGATTAACAAAGGTAAACCAACAACTTTGTATATGTTTATGATTGTTTGCTATTCACAAAGGTATTTTTCTAGGACAGTTCTTTTTATGTGTGGAAGCTCCACAGTCATAAAGATACTACTAGTAAAATACCATTGTGAATAGGAAACAATTGTAAATTTACCCAAAACTATTAGTTTACCTTTGCGAATCAGACACATAGAAATGTTGGTTTAAGAAAGGGAGAAAACAAAAAACTTCACATTTTTCAAACACCCATTTGTTACTACAAATAGTGGGTTTTGTATCCATTTAAGTGTTTTGACAGAATTCATAATTATATATTTAATCATTAAATGCATTTCTCATTAAAAACAAAGGAGTATACAGCTTGGCACAGCAGGAGACCCATCATTAATTGGCAGTTCACCTGCCTCACTAAGTTCACCATAGAGAGGTGGAAGAAATTCATGGTTTCCACAGGCGGAGCCCCAGCTGGCTCTGTCAGCAGAAACCCTCTGTCCAGTGACCTATCTGCCACCAAGCCCCCAGTCAGAGGGAAGATCACACTGCATTATTTATAGCGGGCTGACCATCACCATAATTCCCTACCTTTGACCACCTTATTTAGCGTGGTGATCCCAGTCAGAGAAATCAATATTCGCGGTGTTTCAAGGCTATTGTTTTTTGTCTTTTGGAAACAAAAATCTCTACAACGTGGGGCTAAACAATTATAGTGCCTGCTCAATAAAGCACTCAGATTTAGACCAACTGCCTAACCAGCAGTTTTTTTGCCAGAACTTCCCTGTCAAGGGAATGAAGGCCCGATCCTCCTCTGACCGGGGGGGTTGGTGGGCACACCTTACAGGGTCTAGATGCCCTTAATATATCTTTAAGAACATTCACTTAATCGATTTTTTGCTTGACCTTCCAGTGGGTCCATTGATAACAACCCATTGGCTTCCACATAGGTTCATGAATACCAATTCAATTGGTCCATAGTTGTGTTAGTTGTGTTCATGCGTAAATAAAAGCATGCGCTCACAGAAGGGTTCATGGTTACTAATTCAGAGGTTCACATAGTGGTTTATGAACAACATGTGTGGGATTCATGAACAGAAAACTGGGAGTTAAATATTAGGGTCAAGGATACCAAGGAGTTTAACAAAGAGCAATGCATTAGCTATGAGAGGGCATAATGGTTAACTGTTCCTAGGCTACAGGCAAGTTTGTACATAGTAATGGTGTGCCTAAAGGATAGTTTCAAGAGAGCAAGGTCTCGGCTAGTGAATAAGTTCATGGACAAAATTGTATGGACTTTGCTTATTTAGTCAATACATTAGTGTTGCATCAAAAAACTCTCCATCTTAATTTCTTAGCTAATATAATTAAGTTTTCCTTGCCTACCTTTTCCACTGCTACATATGGTTCATCGCACAGCCTTTACTAATGAATGTTCCTGAAGTCACCCACTTCCTTATACCTCTGGTGTAAATATGATCCCTAAATGTACCCATTCAATAGCCACCTGAAGCATGTCACCACATCTTACTAGGCATTACATAATTTATCCATATGCAAATGAAATAATTTCAGCTCCAAGATCACAAACACCAAGAACCATAACAATAAATTATTTAAAACACGCAAACTGGTAAAACAACAGTAACAAATAAGGTACCCATTGCTTATATATTAAAAGATTAAATGAAACATACAGGAGTTGTTGCTCTTCTGTGATGATTTGCTGATCCTTGTAGCAGCCGGAGGAAAAGGGAAGAGGAAAGACAGAGAACGAGAAAGATATGTTGAATGACTTAAGGGAAAGAAGAAGTAGGGAGATGGGATTCTAACAAATGGTAAGTGTTATTGAGATATGAGTAATTGTATTTCTATGTTTTGAGGAGTATATATTGGTCACTTCACGGATTTTGACTGCTGTTATTTGCTAGTTTGTCAATCATGGAGATTGGGAAGTAAAGCATGCCTATCATGACTCTCGTACTAGCACTTAAAGAAATCCTGAGTCAGCTACTGAAAGCAGGAGAGAGAGAAGTTGAGTCGCTCGACCTAGGTATGTATGCAGTCTTAAGCAAGGGAAGTAGGCAATCTTGAAAAATATTAACAATAAATTCAGAAACCTCATTCAACATCAACATCAAGATAGGAAATCATAGTATCACTTACTATGGACCATATGATCCTGCACTGCAAAGGCACTGCCCAGTTTCAAAATGACATTCACCATTGTAGCAGTCATTGCAGACAAAGGCACAGTTTTCACCGTAGGTGCCATTGGGGCACTTGACTTCACACCTGGAAAAAGGACAGCAAAGGGTCAATTAAATTTACAGATAATAAAACATTCCAATGAGCAAAACATTGTTCTGATTAACACTTAAGGGCATTACAATTTCCACATAAACCTCTACCAGTACATTAATAGTGGTCTTGGTCCGCAGGATAATCTGTAAGTCGCTGAAGAGTTTTATAGACGTTGGTTTTACAACTGTCTTTGGAATATAGATGTTTTAGACCGTGCATGTATAAATGAGAGCCAACAAACTTCCATTTCAAATCTTTTTTTAAAACATATATTTTATAAGCAATGAATTCTGGGAAAATGTACTCCTCTTGATTGTATAACCCTATATTAATTCCCATAATATCGACCTACAATAATACTGCAACCATTATGTTGCCTATAACTACATCACAAGATAAGTATACAATTAATATTCTTAATGCCCCCCATGCTTACCTTGTGAAATAAGTTTTAATTATTATTCTTATCTTAACCTATACTTCTGTTGTAATGTAGTGGTTAGATTGATAGAATATATGTGATACTTCTGTTATGATATACAACACATACAAATTAGTTGAGGTATGGGACTCCTATAAGGCAACAGCAGCTCTGGAAAATATTTTTGTATAACTATCTAGTCCTGTGCTTTTTCAACAGATTGTTATACATGGTGTTTACTTGTCTTCATTAAGAAATAGTGAATAGTTTTGGAATGAGCAGCAGCTTACCTATCTCCGATCCAGCCGGGGTTGCAGTGTAAACACTTTCCATTGATATGGTTGCATGTGTGGCCATCCTTGCAAGGAGGACAAATCTTTTCACAAGCCTCCCCATAAAATCCAGGGGAGCAGACCTGATCACATTTTGTCCCATTCCAGCCTGCCTCACAGGCAAGACATCGGCCATCAGCTATGGTGCAGGGTTGCTGTCCTTTACATTGGCCACACCTGAAGAGAAGTGACATACATATGTAAGCAAATATGTGAATGAAATAGCGGGTGGATGTACCTTCATAAAGCACACCTTCAGTTCAGTACGACTCTTTAAACGTCTGGAAAATCTAACATCTTTATACAAGACTAACAGTATTTGTAATACGTAATACGAAAGAAAAATGAAACCTCCTCTTACATAAGACTAATAGTATTTGTAATCCGACGGAAAAATTAAATCTTAGTATTTATAATACGACAGAAAAACTAAACCTACTCTTTTCATACTACAATTAGTACTTGTTATATGACAGAAACATTAAAACTAAGGGCCTGATTATAAGTGGGTCAGTTAATTCCAACCCATGTTTAAAGTCTGTTTATGTATGGGTCAGAATTAGGAGTCTGAAGGTATTTAATACATCCAATAATTACCAGATGTATTAAATAATTCAACCTTTGTTAACTATCAGCAGGTCAAACCTGACGGAATTTAATATAGAAAAGCATACTGTATTTAATGTATCATGAGGATTTTGGTGTGTTAAGCAACAAAGTCTGCATGTTATTCCCCACAATGTCAGAATAGGTTTTATATATCACACAAAATAAAGAATGCACCTCATGGTATTGTTATTTGTCAGGTGTGTTAAATAATGCCTACACTTGTAATCAGGCTCTTAGATTTGTAACATGACAAAAAAAATGGAAGCTACGTTTTAAATAGAAGTAATAGCATTTGTAATACGACCTTGCAAAGACTTCTCTCTACATGCATGCACCTGTGCATCACTGTTTGTTTTTCTGTGTTTCTAAATCCTTCCAGAACAATGGAATGTGGCTAGAACTTTTATTGTCAAAGGAACATTGCTGCCCATAAATTCAACCAAGTTCCCAGCCAATGTAGCAAACTCAACAAGAGATTTTGCAAGGCTGTCCATACACACATCCACCATTTAGAATGGTCAATGTTTCCATGATAACAGTACATGCACAGTTTCCACAATAATGTAAGCTAATAGAAGGGTTCATGGATAACAGTGCACAGCTCACATGTAGTTCAATGGCTAACAACCCTTTGGCTTCCAGATAGGTTCATAAATACCAATTCAATTGGCCCATAGTTGGGTTAGTTGTGTTCAAGTGTTAAAAAGCATGCACTCATAAAAGGGTTCATGGTTACAAATTCAGGGGCTCACACAGTAGTTCATGAATAACATATGTGGGATTCATGGACAATAAACTGGGAGTTAAATATTGAGGTCAAGGATATCAAGGAGTTTAACAAAGAGCAATGTATGGGCTATGAGAGTGCATAATGGTTAACATTTCCTAGGCTGCAGGCACATTTGTAGATAGTAATGGTTTGGCTAAAGGATGGATTCAGGAGAACAAGGTCTAGGTTAATGAATAAGTTCATGGACAACAATGCCTGGGTTAATGGATGAGTTCAACGTGTGTGTTCCTGAAAGGGTTCAAAATAAATAAACTATGGCCATCATTGGGTTAATCTATGCAATATGTTGCCTACTGGAAGAGGTAAGGAAAATGTGCTGGTAATCGATAAGGTCGTGCCATGGAGAAATTATTTTTTTCACAGATATATGGACAATACAACTGATAAATGAAGACTCAATAATTTGTCAATCAAAGGTTTACTGATGTGTGGACTCATGAGTACACAGATAAATAAAAACGTATTGGCTAACTGTGGTACTTGAATACCCTGAGAAAGTTAATGGATAATGGTATGATAGCAATGTTTTGGCTAGTGGAGTGTGTCATGGATAATACTATGTGGGCTAACAAATATATTTATGATTAACAATGGTTGGGCTACTCGATGGCCTCAAAGACATGTGTGTTTGTTGTAAACACTAAAGGATAACAATGTGTTGGCTAACGAATGGGTTTCATTATTATAAATGAGTTACCAAATGTAAAGATTTGGGAAAAATAAGGAGTGCCCTAATGAATAGCTTCAATAAAGCTGCATGTCAAAATATCATCAACCAAAATATATATTGTTCAACTATTTAAACAAATGAGGCAATATTTTTGTAAACAATACTTAGGACACAATGGGGGTCATTCTGACCCTGGCGGCCGGTGACCGCCAGGGTCACCGACCACGGGAGCACCGCCGACAGGCTGGCGGTGCTCCCTCGAGCATTCTGACCGCGGCGGTTCAGCCGTGGTCAGAAGCGGAAAGTCGCCGGTCTCCCGCCGACTTTCCGCAGCTCGGGGGAATCCTCCATGGCGGCGGATTCAGACACCCCCTACCGCCATCCTGCTCATGGCAGGAAACCCGCCATGAACAGGATGGCGGTAGGGGGTGCCGCGGGGCCCCTGGGGGCCCCTGCAGTGCCCATGCCAATGGCATGGGCACTGCAGGGGCCCCCGTAAGAGGGCCCCGCAAAGTATTTCAGTGTCTGCTATGCAGACACTGAAATACGCGACGGGTGCCACTGCACCCGCCGCACCTTCCCACTACGCCGGCTCAATTCTGAGCCGGCGTCCTCGTGGGAAGGTTGATTTGCCCTGGGCTGGCGGGCGGCCTTTTGGAGGCCGCCCGCCAGCCCAGGGCAAATCTCAGAATCACCGCAGCGGTCTTTCGACCGCGGTGCGGTGTTCTGACGGGGTTACTTTGGCGGGCAGCCTCCGCCGCCCGCCAAAGTAAGAATGAGCCCCAATATTTTGTCAGGAGATATTTAGTCCAGATACAAATAGTTATGTGTGGCCAAAGAGATGAGTTCTGCTTTAGCATTGTGTGGTCAGTCCAGTTAACAATTCTATGGACACCAACTTGTTACATAAGGAAAGTATTGGTGGTAGCAATGTGTGTGACTTGGATGAGGTTGTGGATGCCAATTATTTGTTTAATATAGATATTTAAGGAAGGTGATTGATTGCCTAATGGGGGCTTTGTGGATAGCAACGTGGGAGCTAGTGGATAGGTTAATAGATAACAATATGTGGACTGGAGGATGTATTGCTGAATAAAAAACAGAAAATAAAGTATCAAGATGTCTCTCACATTTTCAGTGTACCACTGGCTGCAAATCATAAATATATGGAATTTCTGTACCTAAAAGTGACTACCTTCTTCCAGCATTCTAAAGCAAATCCCACCTCATAGATTCTTGTTGTAGGAACATGCGTATCGCTTCAATGCAATAAAGCGGAAGAATGGGAACTTACCTTCTCCGACATCCTTGCCCATATAGTCCAGCTGGGCATGGCTCACGACAGAACCTTCCTCTATACCCTGGATCACAGGTGCAAGTCCCATCCACTTGGTTACATTTTCCCTTGTGGCACTGGCAGTAACGTTCACAGTGTGCCCCCCACAGCCGCTCACGGCACTGGCACCTGCCAGTTAACTGCTCACAGGGGGAATTGTTGCAAGTACATTGGTTGTTGCAACTGCGTGCCCACCATCCAGGTTGGCAGATGCACCGTCCAGTATTCTGTTCACATTGAGAGTTGGAGCTGCAGTAGCAGGGGTTGGAGCATTGTGGGCCCCACCAGCTTGGATCACATGTGCATCTTCCATTGTCTTGGTCACATTTGCCATGCTTGCACAAGCAAGCTTTCTCACAATTGGCTCCCCACCGGTTTGGGTTGCAAGTGCACTGCCCGATTACATCATCGCAGTGGCCATTAGGGTGGCATGCACATTTTTCCTTGCAATCCGGTCCCCAAAATTGCTTAGGACATTCTAAAAGAGGAACAAAGAACAGGCATCACAAAGAGATTTATTATTATATTTTTTTTTTATAGCAGAAATCTATTGTGGGTGGAGGTCAAAGCCATGTACAGTGTCAGAAAGTTTGAAATGAAAGTCAGAGATTGAAACAATGAGTCTTTAAAAACAAATATAAAGTATGTTATCAACTTTAAATGCTAACATGTGACGAGTGTTTCAGCCGGTAACATAGCTGTAGGGATGACATAAAAACTCCAACCTAAAACACACACATCATGCCTCCAGTCTGACATCCTCTACTGAGGGCACAAAGGTTCAGATTTAGAGTTTGGTGGATGGAGCACAGTCTTCATCAACTTGAAGGAATATTGTCTCCCAAAGCTAAATTTGTTCAGTTGTGCATCACCTTGTGACACATCTGTGACTATTGTTCATGTATATCATAGCATCAGAAGGTAGATATATATTCTCAAAGGACTTTTGAAGGACTGTCCTCAGATAGCTCATAGTGAACTATTCAAACACTAAGAGCTCGTGAACAGCAGATGGAGAGTTTGTAAGTGAAAAACGGGCTGTGCCTTCTTCACTTGTGGGAGAGTTTGCAAGTCTCGGGTTTAAATCAAGGTATGTAAAGGCTCTATTTTTCAAGAAATGTACGACCAGATGAATGTTTGTGGGCAGGGATGGTGGAAAAACTGCCCAGGCTTTATTTTCCATGAAATTCTTTTTTCAGACATTTTGCACAAAATAAAAAAAAGTACTTTTGAATTCTAACTTAAATGTCCTTCCACCAAATAATGCTACTTCACACCAAATGTTGTGTTGTTTTCATTGTTTTCATTAGTGAAAATGAATTTCAGTCCCGATTTTCAAACATTTGACACTTGAATCAATCAGGATTTCAACCAAACAGGATTTATAAAGAGCAGCTAATTACCCGACGGGGTATACAGGTCAAAGAGAAAGCAGTGGAAATGAGGGAAAAGCAAGGAGAAGGTTCACAAAAAACGGGTGGAAAGCAGTGAAAATGAGGGAAAAGCAAGGAGAAGGTACACTTAAAAAAGGGAGAAAAGTAAGAAGAAAGCACTGAAAACTAGGGAAGGCAATAAGAAGGCACACAGAAAATGGGGGAAGAGCAAGGAGAAAACAGTGAAAACGAGAGAAAAGCAAGGAATAGGCACACAACAAATGGGGAAAACCAAGGACAAAGCCCTGAAAATGAGGCACACAAAAAACAGAGGAAAATGCAAAGAGAAAGCAGTTAAAGTGAGGGAAAACCAAGGAGAAGGCACTCAAAAAACAGGGGAAAAGCAAGGAGAGAGCAGTGAGAACAGGGGAAAAGCAAGAAGAGGCACACAAAAAATGGGGGGGAATGCAAGGAGAAGACTGGAGCAAAAGCGATGCTGCAGCATGGGGAGAGCTTGGCCTGGGACACTTTGCGGCTGCAATGTTGTCGAGCCATGTCATGGCTAGCTTTTGCGTAAAAGGATGGGACAAAGTTCAATAATTTCAAATAATGCTACGACAATGAGTGCCCAAGTTATTTTGTTTTCAGTGACTGAATAAATTATGCGAAGCAGCATTTGCACCTTGTTACTTAATAGATATTGATTTAGATTGCATTGCCGGAGAATAAGACAAGGCCATAGAAGATATCAGGGCAGAAGACACTACTGAAACCTCGAAAAGTAGGACAGTAAAGGTCAATGTACGATCAAAGAGAGGAAGAGACACAAAAAGTTGAAAAAAGTCTGAGAATGTAAAACCAGAAAAGAAATGGCAGAAAAGATTGAAATAAGTAAAACATGGAGAACTTGTGGGTCCCTAGTATTCACTGATATTTGAACTATTAAAGGATTAACACATATCCACAGCTAGCAACCTATGTGATGGAGCCACTCTACCAGCACAAATAAAACAACCAAGTAGTGAAGATCCAGAGGTGCCAATATGCACAGATAGCAAAAAGAAAACTGGGGGATATAGCTGCTTCTATCAAAGAGACTGGTTAAATGATGTTGACTTCCAATCCAGATGAGAATGCATTTGATATTCCTAGTCATTTATCGAGCTTCTCACTCATGCACAAGCTCCACTGTGAAATGATTTGTGTAATTTTTCCCTAAGGTCCTGTGAGACCGTTTCATTATAACTTCAACTTATGCAGTCTGAAAATCCAGTCTGGGGTTTAGGCGCCATAGCTGGTAAGTCAAAATAATACATTGTGAACAATAGAAGAACATGTAATGTTATAGCAGAAACTGTAGACATCCTGTCTATTCTGGAATGTATTTAAGTGTAGCTCAATGCCTCTTTTTTCACTGATGTTTTTTTCAGTAAGCCTTTGCATGGGTTTGATAATCAAAGAAAAGAGACCATGGAAGGACAAAAAGTAGCTTCTTGTTACAAGTTTTTTTAAATCTGAAGCACTGGTGGCGATCCTGTGTCCTATTTTAGGAAATGCATTTGAAAACCCGTTTACAGGCAGAGTGGAGGTTAGGGGTGAGATGGACTAGGGTCTGAGAGTAGTAAGCAGAAGAAAAGGTAACCCAAAGGCAAACAAAAAAGAGATAGAAGATCAGAAATTAGCAATGGGATTTCCTTAACTGTACCATGGACCTAAGTTGTACCCCCATAAAATGATGTTTATTCCTGTTCCTGATTCAGTAGGAAAGCAAAAAGTCATGCTTTAATTGATGAAAATAAAATGTGGTTGGAGTGTGTGATGGATGATACCAGATCAGCCCTATCCTATGGAGGCCTGTTGGCTGAATATGGCAGAGGCAAAGTTATGCCCATAGATAGGAGTAAAATGCATAAGGTGATAAAACGTGGGACAGCAGAGCAGGTCAAAATGTGCAAGAGAGGCGAAAACAGTAAGTGCGGGAAACGGGTGAAACATTAAAGAAAAGTAATGCTCGTTTTAATGACTTACTGGTCTCACAGTTGGCTCCAAAGTACCCATGGCGGCAGCGGCACTCGTTGGGCCTTACACAGACTTCATTCTCTTTGCATGTGAAGTTACCTTCGCATATTGCTAAACGGGTGTGCGAAAGAAGAACAAGCATGGTTTATGAAGATGAAGACTGAATAAATTGTGATTTTACTAAGTACACATATATGCCCTTCCCTGTAGTAGACCATCACATGCCTAATTTGTAGTTGTTGGAACACGATTGTTAAGGAAACCTTTAGAGTTCACCAATGGGATAAAAGTGACTTCAGGATGAAGATTAAGAATGCACTACGTGAGTGCGTGGTAAGGGCTCTAGTGAGCACCAAGGGGGGAGCGGGGGCTGTCAAGGCCACACTTTTCTCTCATGTTTCCCACTCACCCATGTCTTCGATTTAATACAAGTACAGGGTGCAATTCAGAAATGCAGTAACACAAAGATGCCGTGCTATGGTGCCGGTTGTTGATTTTGAATTGATCTGAATTGACTTTGACGTGGACTGGCTGGAGAGGAAGAGTGACTGGCTGGTAGTCTATATCCACTAGCTCCACCTATGAGGTTGCTCACATCACGGACTCCTTTATTTTTTGGAAGGTTATGGTTGGGCTTGCTCAGGGGTGGTTATTTGGTGTCAGTGTTTTACATTCCAGAATATGCTACAGTGAAAATTATTCATATTATAATGCACATGATGTTCATCATTGGGCAATGATATTGCGAAAAAGGTTATATCAAAATGTACAAGATATTATTTGCATGTTGTCATTGATATCTATCATATGTCTTACTTATTGTATGTTAAGTTTTATAGTACAAGTTATCGTGCTTAGGTTAAATTTGGCATTTATTGTCACCTGATACTCCAAGAGTCATGAACACGTTCCTACAGTAAGTTAGCTTGTTTTATAACCATAATTGCGCTCCAGGCTTCTTATGTGCAACTGATACTTGTGTCACAGTACTATTAAAAACAGAATGAAAACATATTGCGCCTAGACCCTGGACTACTGCCAATTGTCGCTAAAATGCTTATAAATGAATGAATAAATAAATATTACAGTTAGGCCAGGGGTCAGTTCTATATCATGCAAAATTAAGGCATAACACCATTGACTTTTTTGGCTCAATAAAAAAGCTGATCGTATAAACTGCTATTTTTCGAAACTTTTATCACATTTTTGAGATGTTTCTATATTTGTTAATTATATCGTGGTTACTTTTATACTGTACGGGAAGGAGCAAGAAGTATGAAACTTCTCGTTGGTAATCATAGTTTACAGAAATATAACTGTTAGCAAAACAATAGATACTTTGGGCATATTGCCATATGAAGTATTGTATATAACAGATGTATCCCAGTGAGCTACATACATTTTCAGTGATTTCAAATATTCTCATAAATGTTACTAAGAGGTATTAGAAATTTAAGTGAGAAAGTTACTTGCTAGTGAAACAGTTTTAGCTGCACTCAATTGGTGAGTATTTCGATTTTTCGAAGACTGCTGTGAAACAAAACACGACATTTTACATACCCCATAGGATGGGGTATATTTCTAGCCCCCTGGTGAGAATGATTTACAGGTTTATAATTTCCTTCCCTTCCTGGCCATTTCTGCCTCGCAGATCACTAGAGCACAAACTGGAAATGATTCCTTGGGAGAGGTGGTCGTGTAGTTGGGGAGAGACCTTTGTGGCCCTTTCTCACATGGTGAATTTCGTCTACTAGGGACCGCAATACGGAGGCGAATGTTGCAGGGACCCACCGTTGCCACCCATTTAAATGACCAAAGGTAAGACCAGAAAAAGCTACATTCAACTAAAGCAGTACAAACCCTATCTATCACTGATGGATACGGAATGTCCAATTGATACATAATTCGAGTTGTAACATGAAGCTGGAAGTACATTGCAAGGACATGCCCCCATCAAAATTAGCTTCCACCCACCCACTTGTGTGGATGTGCAAACACTCCACCCTGCATAGGATTTTACACCACTACGGTTTCTCGCCTATGCCTGAGGTCCATTTTAAAGGGTCAGAAGCTTCTGCCCCTGTTTCAACAAGGTCCCAGTTTTCATATGACTGAAAGGACGAGGTTTGGCTAATCTATCTCATGCACAGAATGAATGTGTGATATCCATGCAAGCGTTCATGAAATCCACCAAGTCACTTAACTACACATTAAACATAATACTCACCAATTAAACATTCCTCTCCTTGTTGCTTCCATCCGGGACAGCAAGCCAAAGTGGAAGATCTAATGATAACAATGAAATAATAAACTCTGTTATTGTGGAACTTCAGAAATGGGTCGCTATTTTTAAGAACATTCAAATAGTCCTGGAAACAAAACTCTGGTATTTTCATTCTTGATTATTAAATGGCAAAGCACAATTTCTCCTAGTGCAGTCAGCCCTCTGCACATCTGCAAACCATATGGTCCTTAAGGGTTCCCAAGTCTCCACCAGCTGCCTTCCCTCACAAGTCTATTTCCTTTTTTGAGATTTTTTAGAGATCATGCTATAGTCACGACTGTATCGTGTAGGCAGTCAGTGACTTTCTGGATAATAAGGATTTTCTTGTAGTAGAAGTCCACACCTAGGATGTCTGTACTCATGTTGAGCCAATCACAGTGGCTAACACATGAACTCCTGATGTCCAGCTAGCGTGAGTATTTAGGGATTTTTGACGGGTCCCAGAATGAAAGCATTTGGAAACCGAAATGTTCAGTTTATACAAAAGACAGGCAAAATGGCCATTAACGGTGCATAATTTTATAGGTTCATGTAGGATATGCTACTCCACCATCCCTGAGCTACCTACTGGGAACGACAATAATGGTCCACAATACACCTGTTTCAAAAGGCATTACACCAGAGTCGTGAACAGTCCAGTACACAGGGTTGCTGTGCATAAAGTGTGTACAATAGTGCTATTTGTCCTGCAGAAAAATGTGTCCTAGCCATGTTTCGTCCCCAATTATACTGCCTTGAGTCGTGGTTAGGCACATAGCACTTTATACTTCGGGGCTTCATCTTTCCAGCGAGTCAAGAGCTGAACATCAGTCACCTTGAGGAAGTAGCAGGCACATGGTACTTCATACTCTGGGACTTGCAACTATTTCAATTCGATCAAGCTGGGACTGTATAATAAACTAGAAATATGATGCTTTTTAGGCTCCTAGCTCAATCTTCTTTATTAGCAGCTTTTTACTTAGCATATCATTGTTACATTGTAAAAAATATTTTTCTTAGGAAGAGTTTGTGCACAACAGATCGAGCGACCCATGCTTCTTGAGGAAGTAGCAGACACACAGCACTTTATACTGTGGGACTGTAAATATGTTTTACTTGTTTGTTATTATTATCTGACCAGGTGGGTGACTATAAATATTATGCTTCTTAGGCCTCTGCTCTCAAGTAAGCAGTACTTTACTTATCATAAACTCATTGCAATATAAATGTATTTTTTAGCTGGCGGCTTCACAGTATGAGAAGCTTCTTCAATTGATGGAAGCTACACATCATCTAGGAGCAAATGTTTTATGGGGATTTTCCTCAGAAACAAGTTTTTGGTTGATTTTATAAATATTTTGAGTATACTATTTTGACTGATGTTACAGGTCTTAATGGTCGTACTGCACTGTTATGGCTTGTTCCTTTTAATTTAAAGTACTTTTAATGTACATGTGATGGTTTTAATTAAATATACATGTTGAACAAATAAACTTGAAACTTGCATTAAGAATGCTGCATAATTTGTTGGCTTTAATTAGTGTTGTTGAACTTTATCCATCCATACTGGTTGCTGACAACTGCCAATGCTAGTATCCCCACCATATTTAGGGTGGGACCATCGACACTGATTTTCCATGCCAGAATCTGACATGCCAAACAAGGTATGTCAGACTCTGGCAGTGACCATCTTAGGCGATAGTCTCAACCTTAATATAGTGGCGATACTAGCACTGTAACCTGTTGTTCCTGTGCTGGATGGGCTATCGTTTCAAGGGTTTCCAGTAGAGGAAACGACTGCCTACCACTGAACATTGCAACTTACATAGAATACAACCGATCTGGGTTGGTAGTAATCAGCGGGTGCTTTGATGCCACAAACTTGTTGTCAGCTCCTTTGGGACTGATAAACATAGAGACGTTGTTTCACCTGCCACAATGCATTGTAATGCGAGTTTGTGAACTGCACTAGGTGTTGTGAATGGCGACTAAGGGCCAGATGTAGCAAAGGTTTTTACCCATTCTGTGTCTATGGGAAAAAGTGTTCGTACATATGGCCCTAAATTTATTGCATAGAGCGCTGCTTTCCCTTTAGCTCCAAACATCAGTGGTTCACTTTAGAGAGTACATGTTCCCTACCTACAGCAGTAACGTCTCAGTCTTAGATGCTGGACACGGAACATTATTCTGTCTGTATATTAATTTGTAGGGGAGTGTTGCTGAGAAGTCTATGGTAGGCATCAAGTGCTGGTGAGGTGGAATCCAAGTGGAAGAGAGCTAGACAGCACACGGCACAGATGAGATCTTTAACAAATTTTACATTTACAAATATTTACAACTAACAATTTCAGGCCCAGTGAGACAGACAGCACACTGTACAGTTGAGATTTTTAACATATTTACATCTACGGATACTTACAACTTACTATTTCAGGCCCAGCAAGATAAACTGTTTGCCACAGAAACACTCACCTTTATTAATTAATTGTTAACGCAAAGATTAGAACACAGGCTTCTGTCTTCCAAAACTAGCAATTTAGCCTTCAGCCCACACTTGCACTAGCACACATGACTGAAACAACTATGCCAAGCAGTTTAATAAACATCGCATGCGGATGTCACTAAGTCAATGTTTCCCTTGCCTACTCACTCATTTTGTATGGGGCACTTTCAGCCTTGCAGGTTAGGATCAAGATGCAGAGCCCAGCATGAAGTCAGGCCCGGCGTCAACCCCAGTGCCTCCAAGCCTGCTGCTGAAGGCTTTCAGCCTACATGGCACACAATGGATGCGGAATCTGGCTCCATGCCAGGCCATCCACATCAATTCCCATGGCTCGAAGTCCGCTGTGCCCAGCCTTCACCCACATGCAGCAGACTCTGAGTCTGGTCCTATGGCGAAATATGGCCATGTTTAATTTACCTGAGCACGGAAATTTGACAGCGATTGAACAAGTCATTGAACAAGTTCAGGAATAGTGCATTGGTGGAACTCTAACAAAATAACAAGAAATAAGTTTTAGATTGTAGATCAGTAGCAAATTGAGGTAACTGTTTAAAAGCACTGCTCAACCTCTTTTTAGGTCGAGCCTAGGCAGTCCGTAAGCACTTTCTCTCCACATGTAATTAACATCTGTGGGGTTGCACCACGCCCCCCTCAGACCCATCACTTTCATTTGCTCCATTTGCCCTGCCTTTCAAAATTCCCTCAATTTCGTAGGTAAATGTTTTATGTTTGTCCCGCCTTGAGGCTTCTCTGTTACCGCCTTGGAGACTGACCCTGTTACATGGATTATTGCACGATCACCCACTATACCTATAGTGTGACGCACTACTTTTTTCTTTTGCCTCGCTGCTTCGTTCTGCATGGCCGCATGTTGTTTTTTCCTCCTCCTTGTTTTGGTCATGCCGCTGTTTTTTGCGGTGTCTGCGTACAAAAGCTGCAAGCTGGAGGGGGGTTATTTTTTATTTATTTAATAATTTTAAGATTCATATAGCACAAACTCGTTTGGAGGATCACTTTAAATGAAGTTGTGAAGGTTCATGTTGCGCAAACTTAATTGGAGGAGAGCTTTACATGACTACCTGAAGTTTCATATAGCGTGACCTCAATCTGAGGAGCGCTTTACATGAGTACCACGTTTCATATAGCGTGACCTCAATCTGAGGAGCGATTTACATAAGTACCACTTAAGTATAAGTTTAGCAGTTGAAAAATATACAAACTGGAGAATTTAAAACAGAAAAAATAACAGAAATCCTCAAAGCAGCTCGCCTGGCACAGCAGTGGAGCCGATACTACAATATTCACTGCACTCAGAAAACTTACCCTATAATGCTTTGTGAGGCATTTCTTTTTTAATTTTTTTTGCCCATAACTCAGCCTGTGGTGGTCCCATAACAATGGGACCCCCACCAAACCGTTCAGCACAACGCGCTCTTTCTGTCCATGGTATCTCTCGATTGGGGGCCCAAAATAGTAACCTCTCCTGCCATTCAATGTCTTTTTAAGCTCTCTCATGGCTGGAACTTTTGTTTTACAGCTGGGAGTAGTTTGTCTTTCAAAGGCCTTGTGTGTAATAGTATTTCAGGAGGCCCGCTATGCCTGAAAATGTGTAAGGCACTATACTCTCCAGGGGCTACATATATGGTTACACTGCATTACTTTCTGGCATTCTGTTTTCACGTTGTTATGACCTCTAGGTGCTGACCGTATGGTTAAATGACCATGTTTCTTACAAGCGCTATTTTTATTAACGTATCCACTAGGGGCTGTTTTGAGCATTACAGTCAAGTTACTACAATATTCACTGCACTTGGAAAATCACCCTATAATGCTTTGAGGGCATTCCTTTTCCAAAACATTTTTGCCCATAACTCACCGTGTGGTGGTTCTAGGACAATGGGACTATCATCAAAATGTCCAGCACAACACACTCTTTCAGTATTGGGCATCTCTGGGTCCCCACTCTAGGTTGGGAAGATGGCAAAATAATACCCCCTCTGACCAGTCAGTGTTTTTTTAAGTTCTCTTATGGCTGGAGCGTTTGTCTTATAGTTGGGAGTAGTTTGTGTTTTAAGGGCCTTGTCTGTAATATTATTCTAGTAGGCCTGCTAGTAGGGCTGCACGGCCTGAAAATACGTAATACACTACACCCCTTATGGGCTAAATATATGGCTCCCCTGCATTACGCTCTACCATTCTGTTTTCATGAGTTTATGTTCTCTAGGGATCATGTTTCTTACAAATGTTATTTTTATATTGGTGCCCTCTAGGGGCTGTTTGGAGCATTACAGTCAAGATACTACAATATCGCTGCACTCAGAAACTCGCCCAATAACGCTTTCCGGGTCATTCCTTTTACAAAACATTTTTGCCCATAACTCACCGCACGACATGCTCTTTCTGTCCAGGTCGTCTCTGGGTCCCAACACTAGGGGCACCCCAAAATAATAATATAAAAAAATATATAATAAATAATTGCCATTATTTCCATTGTTTCCTGCAGATAGAGGAAGAAGGTAAATGGAAGTGCTTTAGTGGTATGCAGGGCCACTGGAATTATGTGGCAGAGAGGACCAAATTATGCAAAAGGGTTAACCAATTTTTGTGGCAAGAAAAGTCCACTTATGCATTCACAACAACAATAACTCTAACTCAAGCAAATGCAAGACGTAATACATTGCAAATGCTTGTTAAAGCCTTGTGATGCAATTGACTGTTACCTTTCATCGTAAAAGACATCTTTGAACACTTTTGACATCCTGTGCCTCTTACTGATTTTCTTGTCTCTGTTCCATGCTACGGGGCATGTGCATCTTCAAAGTCTCAATGTCATCACTTATTATTATCACATCCTTCCAGATTACCTGATTTTCATTCCGTACCTGGAGTGATCTCCAGTTTTTGGGTCTATGATTATTTCTTCGAGCGAAAACAATGTGACAGACTTCTCTCCACAAGCCTTGCAAATTGTGGGCATTCTAAAACATCTATAATTTATTGAAAATTCTCTGTTAAGTGGTAGAAGAGTGTTACTGACAATTATTATTAATTCAAAACCTCATTATAAATTCATTTCTTTAAAATAAACTTCCATGAAATTTTACACAACAGCTATACATCATATAATGATGATGATGGCACACTTCCTGGTCTGCGTGGCAATTGTTTAATGTTGGTACATGCACCTGTTGTGGTCCCTGTACACCTGGCAAACAACCTCATTTGTCATGGAAATATGTCTTGCAAAGTAATTCCAAATGTTCACCCTTGGTCTGTGTCACATAGTCCTTTTTAGGATTATTGTTTTCACTTTTTGAGTAAATCAAATGAGGACCCAACTCAATAGAATTCAATTACAATTCATTGTAAGGTAGTTTGTTAGCTTGTATAGTGCTTTTACACCGAACAATTTACTAGCACTTGTTGGACTTGGCCCTTTCTACAGTGTCATCCCTCAAACATGTTGACTTTACCCTCCTGTTTTCTGAACCCGTTTTTGTTGGCTTTGAGGGCTCTGTGCACTTTACCACTGCTAACCAATGGCAAAGTGCTTCTGGTCTCTCATTTAAACATGGTAAAAATGACATACACAATTGACACATTTAATTTACTTGTAAGTACTTTAAAGTGGTACTACATATACCCTGGATCTGTAAATTGAATGCTATTAGTATGGCACCGAGCACTAATTGTTCCATCCACTTCAGTAGGCCTTTCAGAAATATCTCAGGCCTGCCATTGCAGCCTGTGTGTTATTTAAACTGCCATTTCAACTTCGCAAAATGAACATTTTGCTACACCTAAACCTCTGCTTGTCCGAACCATTTAGTGCCTGCAGCCTATAACCTGGGTCAAAGGATTAGGTGTAGCTAGCCGTTGGTCTTTGTGTATTGCTCCCAGCCAGTGAGACACAGGAGAAATAGGGGTTGGCAGGATGAATCATCTCTGACTTGATAGGGGTGGAGCTGTCCTCTACCACACTTGCACATCAAAAAGACTCTGCCTCAGCACACTTATAAAGTGTCTGATACCAATCTATTGTGCTGTCCTACAAGCTGGGGCCAGGGAAGGGAGGCAGGAACTTCCAAACATCTCTGGGGGTGGAAACCTCAATGAACCTTCTCCTACTTCACAATTGGCACCAAGTATAACTATTAGACCATCAGAAACAACTCTTAAACAAACTCCTGGACTTGTGGATACTAAAGAAGAAGGACACCTTACTGCCCTGATGCTTGAGGCCTGCTCTGCTTGCTGAGAAGGAAGACTGGACCTGCACCGTTCATCTCAAGGTGAAGTGATTTCAAGGATCAGCGGACTGACCTCCTATTCTAAGCTAGAGGGACAGAAAACATTCCAGAGGCCTCCCTGCATCAGCCCAGCTGGTCTGCTGAAAGGACCTGCAAATGGGACTTCCTGCACCCTGCTGGCCTCTGCCTGAGTGAGTTCTTGATCCCCAAGAGGTACCCTTCAGGTCTTGGACCCTTGGTGTGGCATGAGTTGAGTTCCCCATTCAAGAAAAGGAGAAATCCTGAAGTATTTTTTTTTTTGTGACCATGGTCTGTTTGCACCACAATCTTGCTTGCTGAACCAACCACCCACTTGAAGCTTTGTTGAACCCAACTCTTCGCACTTCAGTGACCACCAGCGTCAACCAGCAGTACAAGATCTGCCATTTACACTACAGCATCACCAGCCCTTGGTGACCACCAATGCTAATCTCTAACAACGACCGTCCGTGATACCCGACAGGATCCTTGCACTACAGCGTCTGCAATGCCCTCCCTGCTCCTTGTAGCCCCCTGCACCATGAACAGAACTCTTTGCACTGGATTTTAGAAGGCAACTCTTTTAGTAGGATTAACCTGGTAGGAGTTGCACAGTGTTTTCCAACTAGTGTATGGTACCTTTCCAGATGATCTCTAGTTGTTGACACAACTCTGGTATAAAATATTCTGATCATAACATATTACTAAATGTTTGTCTCACCCACTTCCCATTGAAACATTCATAGGTGCAGGGGTTCACGCTTGTCTGAGGAGTCCATCACCTGTACTGTTGAAAGCTTTAGTTGCTGAATAACAAAACTGCCTAGTTTTATTTCCACCTCATTTCACATTTATCCAACACCCTGCACTTCCTGTTTCTTTATCTCTCTCTCTTGGAAGTTTTTTCAACACAACTTTCTGCCTTTGTCATTGTTTGCCCATATTTCTATTATTTTGTATTTCTCTGTTTTTCTGCCTTTCTCTTTCCTGCCCTGGGTCCGCGTCTCAAAACGAAAATTAAGTCCCATTCTCCATAAATGAGTGCTTGTGCCCACCACATGCACAAATTAAACACTGGAGACGCTCATCCTCAGCTATGTCAACTGACTGTGTCTTACCGCTTCGCTCTCGCTCTTTCTCTTGCTCCTCTCATCGCCTTTTTGTTTATTTCTCTATGATTCTATCTCTTTCTTTTCCCCATGAATTAAGTCAGAAAACAATCTAGGTGTGGCCGAATAGACAACTCTGCCACAGACAAGAGGGCATTCAAAACTTTTCATTAAATATAGGTGGAATGACAGGTTAAGCTACAGGGGGAATGGTCTACAAGGAAACGGCGCAGGGCAGTGCCCCAAGCAATCTTGCTGCACCAAGCTGCGTCATTTCCAAAATGCAGGTCTGCACCATATTTAAAAGAATATGGTACATCCCTGTGCTTCCCCCTGCACCGGCGCTAAATTATCTGCCTAGCATCAACACAGCCACCCTGGCGCCATAGTGCAAGGATTCCTTGTTGAAGGGAAGATTGTTTTTGTACAGGAAGAAACACCTTCCTGCACAAAACAATCTTTAATGGCGATTTGCTGCTTCTATATGTGCTGCAGTATGCAGCACACATAGAAAGAGCAAAAAACGAAGAGAAATAAAAGTATTTCTCCATGTAGTGCCACTCTAACACCTCCCCCCGGTAGGCATTAGTTTTTGGCACTGCCTCAGGTTTACGATTTCTCATAAATCTCATAAATCAGAGGCAGTGTCAAAAAGCAAAACATCCATTGCACGCCCCATAGCCACAGAAAACTGCGCTGGGGCGGCCATTATCTACAAGGCTGTGTTAAGTTTGGAAAAGTGGCCTAAGGCTGCCTTGTAGATATGGTGCACTCTATAGAGCCACCAGAGCATTGCAAAAGGTGTCGCTCTGGTGGCGCTAGGGCCTCGTAAATGAGGCGCTCGGTCTCTTCTTGTAGCCAAACCGTTTATTCAATGTATAAGTCCATTAAGAATACATGAGCTTTGATAGAGTTTTCGAAAGAGGGTGAACTTATTTAGCAGTAAATAAACTTTTGAATTGTGAAAAAAAAAATATGGCTACGAACAAAGAGAAATTGCAGAATTGGTTTCTACCAACAAACTTCAGTTTTGGACAACGTGAAGCAGACGTTTCCTGTCGCTTCAGTTTGAATTATGGGACTTGGACGGAGATACATTTGTTTTGGTACAGTGCAGGATTCAGGTCAAGTAGTAGATGTATTCAAAGTTTTCAGGCAGCCCTTGTCCATTTGGATTCTAAAATGGAATATTGTTTGCTTCCTAGCGCCAGTGGGAGGTAGACACAGCAAGTGCAGCTGGATGGCGAGGGAAATGAGTTGAAAATGTAGCATGAAGAGAGAAGGCTTGTTGTGCAGGGATAGGAAAACTCGAGGTACATGGCGCGGTGCAAAAAAAGAACTGTAGGCAGTGGTGAAATAGAAAGAAAACATGAGGGAGAGACAGAGAATGAGACAGGGTGAAAAAAGACACTGGTAGTGAGTCAAAGCACGATAGAACAACCATTGCTAATGCGAATAAGTCTACTGTTGGCTGCCAGCCTTTAACTTTGTCAATGCTTGTTTTGTCGTGAAGCAATTCCTGGTACAAAAGGTGAATAATGCTGTAAGTCACAGTGAAGTTAGTTAAGGGCTTAAGAGGGCTGACCCAATGCCCCATGCTATAGTGGGTGGGTCTAAAATGTGACTGAGACCACAACAAACCATGCAATAAAAAGAGCTAGCTGAAGCCCATACAAGTAATTATATTATGTATATCATTTTAGTAAAATCAAAGGTCTTTGCTAACACTAAACCTAAAAAATACGAGCATAAAGAGAAATTGAGAAAGCTAGAGAAAAGTGAGAGATACGGAAAGAAAGAAGAGTAAACAGAATGAAGTAGAAAGACAAAGAAAAGGAAAGAATGAGTAAGACGACAGATATAGTTATTAAAAGATAGGCAGAAAAAGAACAATCATTGGCAATGCCAATAGTTTAGACATTTGTATGGCGTGGATTTGGTGTGAACACGCTGCACAAACCTTAAATCTATGCTACTAAAGCACACACAAAACCCTCTCAAAAGCGATTTTGTTATCAGTACTTGATTATCCGTGCCTCTGGGACGTTCACCGACTGATTATAAACATAGTGACCATCTTCGAGGGGCAAAATAATAATATAAGTGTGTAGAATATGACCACCATGTTTAACATCATTCGGCGAGTGACCCAGTAGCATTGGGGCGAGAACACTGACTAAAGCATCTGAAAAATGGATGCTACAGAAAAGAAAGCAACCATTTTTCTGGAACATCCATTTTTCAATTCCTTTACCAGCATGTACTCACCAGTGTTACCAGTTTACTCACCATTTAATTTCAAATGTAAAATAGGCCCTCAAACATTTTAGTGTAAGCAGAAGACCATAATAGTCAATAGTTAAATGGTCAGACTAAAACGCTCCTGTAAGCAGATTCAAGTCAAGATTCATGTGCATTTAATAAATATTGGCAAAGCCACCAGGTCTTGCCTTTTAAAGGTGTTAGCTCATCTTTTGGCTCGGCTAGTGCTTACTAACTATGCAGTTCAGCATTGGGAAAAAGGCAAAATTTCTGGCATCAACCTGATGACCAATCCATGCACACTCATGTTCTTATCATGGGGCTGCATAGATATATGTATGTATTTTTTTCACTTTTAAATGACTTTCAAAATGGTGGACGCACCTCTTGGAGCAGTGAAAAACAACAAATCTGCCATCTAACTATTTAACATTGGTGTAAATCATCCGAAAATGCATATACATAATACATCCTCAAGCTAAGAGATACAGAATGTAATAATTTATTTAATCACTCTCTTTTACAATATTCATATACTTCTAGTATGTTTAAATTAACTTCAACAGCATCATGAAGATAATCATAAATCACTTCATCTTAATAAAATAATATAATACATCAACTATCAATTCCACGGCTATTAATAAATAATTTATATGTAAAAAAAAAGAATATAGTGCATCAAAAATCAGTTACACTAACATTTAGAGATGCCACCAGACACGGCACTCTCACTAAATCTACGTACTTACTCAAATACTACACTCGTTCCACTTTACTCAGACTACCAACCATTAAAACTAGTCCAATCTCGTAAACCAGGCAAGACCATGTAACACCTCATAAGCTCAAACTGTATATTCAACCTACTGACTCTTTGGACGATCAGAGATCAGAGATATTTTCTTATACTGTAAATAAATCAATGTCTAAGAATATGTTTCTCTCATTTCCTATTCAGGTTGCATAAGTTGCACAAAGGAAGATATTTGTGTCTCAAGCATGTATTGGTATACCATGCCTCGAATGGCAGCCTTAAACAGGGAAAATGAGTGATGGTGCCACGTTAAAAATAGAGCGGAGCCACAGTGACTTGGTAGGCCAGCAGTGGATGGGCTGGGACATCAGAGTTATTCACTGGCAAAGCCATTTGAGACTCTGCCAGTTGAAACTCTGCATTTCCCTTATCTCTAATTGGAGCAGGGGTAAAACAAGGTTGGCAAACCTAGAATTTTTGCTTCATGGCCCAAAGCTTTAAACCTGTAAATTATCCCAAAGGGCTTGCACACGTTTGATATTCCTATTCTTACTGCTTACTTATAGTGCATCTGGATGCAGAGCAAACTGTAATGGGAAAGCCTTCTGTGGCTTAGGATGAGAACACAAACAACAACAATGAACAAGTATCATTTGTTTTTTACCACTTGTTCTGCCTAATTTGACCACATTCTCCACATCAGTGCCAGTGCTATTGACATTGATGGCATTGGTCACTTCACAAAAACAAAACTCCGAATTAACCAAATTCATAAGAGAAGTTCAGTTTCAATATTTTGCGTTTCAGGTATGAATTCCTTTAATCAGAGTAACGTATTCCATCTTTAAAAAGTACATGGTTTATGAGTCCGCTAGTAATGGACACATTATTTTTACTAGGGTGCAGATATGGCATACAGACCTCTAGAATTAGTGGCAAGATGTCAGTGATATTTAACTATTGGACATGACCACAGCTCACTTATTTACACTTTAATAAAAATATGTTTGCAGTGGTGTCTGTGTAATTACAATTGATGTTTAGTTGCTGTACAGTTTGAGGAGTGGTTTACCAGTGCAGGTTAAACATTTTCCTGTACAACACCTTCTCTAACTGCTGAGTCTGTAACATTTGACCTGTACGTGTGACAACGTTAGACCGCTGACAGAACACCAAAGATGTGTCCTTGGCTCCTAAGCTCTGAGCCTTGAAGTAGTTCCCCCACACAATGTGCTTTATCTTACAGGATCTCTTGGAATGGTTCGTATGAGGAGGGCTCTCTAAATTACTTTCAAATGCGACACTTCATTGCTTACTCCAAATGCATGGAATCTATTTGCAGAATCCCAAATACCAATGGCAAATCTTCCTGAGAGATGTCAGTAAATAGCCTTAATATGGTTTATTACATTTAATATATTATCCATCATTGCTTCTTTCCTTATGTACAAATGCTTGAGTTATGGTATCCTGTTACTATATCAACCTACATAAGAAACTACATCAACACGTGTGATCTGTGTTTATATATTTTTTTAACGTACATCAATCTTTTGTTTCTAGAGGACCCAATATAGATAAAGTAATGCTGAAGGAATTATTCTAGGTCTATATATAGTTTCTCTAATATAGGATATTCTTGTTCTAACAGTACTGCAGAGTCTGTGCATAGTGGAAATCGGATTATGTCTTGAAGGAAAAGCTGCTCTTGAATATGCTACAGCCTCTGAAGTTCAATGTCCCCACACCACTTTTCTTGCATGTGTTGGCCGGTTTGTCCTGTAATCTTACTCTTCCTGTTTCTCCACAGCACCTCTCTTGCTAGCATTGGATGTTTTGCCCCGTGTTCCTGGCTCGTCCCTATAATTGACTGCAGTTTGTCTATCCATGTTGAGTGCCTTCCAGCAGCGGCACCTCCTGCTTTCCTGTGGCTTTAATCTCTGACCGACGGCAGCAGGACCCAGCTGCTTGAATAGCCATTGCTTGGCTGACCCACTGTTTATTCTCCGAAAACCATTAGGATCTCACAACTCAAAGCGGCGAGGGAAAATTTCCACGAAAAGTAAACCAGTCCTATTCTAAATTAGAACTTTATTCTGAAGGTCGTGTTAATGTGGAGCAAATATCTTTCCTTATTTGAAATGTTGGTGATACTAAATGTGGGCGTATTTCTGTATTTACAATTGTGTGTACTTATGTGTCCTTTTGATCTTTAAGACCATTCAGACATCCTTTCCCAAATTCGCTAAGGTCAATGTTAATGACCATTTAGCACAACTGCACTGGAGAGAACAAATTGTGGCAAATGTACTTCAGTGTGCAGATCTGCATGTTACACAAGTTTGATATCAGAACATACTTGTTTCTTTATTGCAGACAACGGTTCATAAGAAGTGCAAAGGCTTGACTGGTCTTACTCATATCTTGCTTGTACATGCCTTGCACTTGCTTTCACAAGACTTCAAATGCTTGCCTGGGGCTTTGAAGGAGCATTGTGCATGACCTGCTCAGAACATGCGTTCACCACACAGGCACTTAGCGCATGTACAAATGGATTTCCATCCAATTATGTATTGTGGGAGTGCAACAGCAAAATCAGTACATGCTAACAAGATTACTTATTTGCTCCAGGAATCCACACAGTTCTCATTAGAGCAAGCATTAGCAAAACCAATAGGTAGCTCTTTGAGACCTACTGGCTTTGCCAATACCTTTGAGCCCAGCTGTACAGCATCACTGATGTTGTGCAACATGGCGAAATAAGAAAAAAAAACTATTGTGTCATTTGGCAGGCACACGTACCAGGCATATGGACACCTACAAAATGACATGGTCACTTTTTTCCCTTTTTATTTGCCAGTTTAACTTGGCAAATAAAAAGAAAAAAAATGTGCATGTTGTGTTGTGAGGCATACTGTGGCTTATCGATAACTTGGAAGGCTTGGAGCCTGCCCATAGCTTATCAATGGTTGGCCTTGCTTACCACACTCATGCCTGCTTCTCATTTGTATCTCAGCTTATCAATCATGTAGTTGTCCCTTCCATGAAGCATTGCCTCTTTACAATCTCTTTGACTGGCTGGCATCGCTGCTTCCACTGCTTACTTTTCAAGCCCAACTTTTTATTTAGTGTGAATCACTCCATTGGTGTGTGTGTGTTCCAGCTGCCTTTTCCCCTGCACTCTGTGTTGCTCTCTATTGCCAGACTACTTCTCCCTGTCCCTCTCTCTTGCCTTGCCCATGTGCTTTATCCCCTTGTTTCCTCCACCCACACCCCCTTGTTGTTTTCCCCCAGGCCCATATTGCATTTTCTCCTGCCCTCCCCCCCTTGCTTCCCAATCCTCTCCAGGCCTACCCCGTTGCTTTTTGTGTCTCTTCCCAGAATCAGAGTTCCTCACTGCACTGTCTCTGTTGGCTCGCCATTTGCATCCCAATCTTATCACATGTAGCTTCGCTGCTACTCACGCCCTCTCCCTTATTGCGTCTGATCACCTTTGGGGTGTTTTCTTTTCTTTTTAGTTATCAAAAAGCACGAGCATTATTTTGCAGGAGTCAACACAGAGAAATGTGGGATGCAGCATCAAAGGCTTTGCACAAAGGCAAGAGCTACTGACTTTGCAAACACTTGTTGTTTGGGAAGTGGGAGGAGGAGCTGCATAGGTGGAAGGCATGCAAAGGGGCTAAGTGGGTGTGGGGGAAAAACATGGGCAGGGGTGTAGAAGCAACGCAAGGTGCTGGTGAGGGCTTAAGCAGCATGGGGGGGCTAGATGCAGTATTGAGTGTGCAGGTGGAGGGGAATCAACATGACCGGTGCATGGGGAAAATGGGTGAGAGGGAGAGCAACATGTAATATGGAGAGCAGGGGAGAAAAGCAAATGGGAGAGAGAGAGAGCAATGTGGAACTGGGAGAAGAGAATCACACAGACAAGAAACCAAAGCAGGCTGAGGAGCACACAAGGGGAAAAGCATCACAGAGGCAACAGGAGTGAACCACACAGCAAGACAGATCAGTATGGAGAGAGGAAGAATAGCACATTAGGGAGACAGCAGAAATCACACACTCCTGTAGAGTACTTGAACAAAAAGAAAAACGTATAACCTGAAAAAGCAAGCAGTGGGAGGACACAGCAATGCACTCATGCTTCATAGGAGGGACAAAAACAAAAAGAGCAAAGAAAGCCTAGACATGTTAAAGAATGAGCAAGCAAATGAGAGTGACAATGAACCTAACCAATGGCAAGTAAAAGGGTAGGCTCTAAGCCCATTGTACGCTAGCAATACATCTTACAGCAGACACTGCATGCCCTATCTGGTTGGCAACATGTAAAAATGGACCTGTGATATATCCTCCTGCACATCACAATAGCAAAAACGTCACTGATTGAACCAGATTTCTAAAATGTCAAGCACTGTTTCCAAGTGGGTCATTAATTATACAATCCCTGCACAAACTCTTGTTTGCGTGGGATTAGAGTTATAAGTTGTACCGTAATAAACCACCTACAATTTTTCCCTGGTGACTGTCAGCAAAAATAACCTGTCTACCTTTACTAGTAAGTTCAGATGCATGAAGAACTTCTAGCAGAAAGCACCAAATTACATGTGTAATTCCTACGTTTTATGAGACAAACTCAACATTCAAGGTGTTTACTGCAATGATGTATATCACAGACTGAAATATTCGTGTTTACTAGGTGCAATAAATACGTCACTTCCATCCGTCCTGTTAGAAATGGGGTTTTTGGTAGGCTAGGGTATGCGCATAAGCCAGGCAGAACCCAAGACTCTAGTCAGGGCAAGTAAATTATACACCAAATATAGCCCATGCTCACCCCTTGGTAGCTCCGTAAAGAGCAGACAGCCTTATCCTCAAGGGTCATGTATAAAGCGTTTGCACAACACACGCACACCAGCAACACAATAAAGTACACAACAAAAGAACTGCACAAGTATTATACAAAAAATACTTTTTTATATTATATATCATAAGATTAAAACAACAATCATAAATATTGTGCATAGTAAACCATCATTGAGATAGTACTCATTGTTCTGGGTAATGCAATATTCAACAGAGACATAAATCATCACACCAGTAAATACTAAGGGCATGAAAATGCAGCAGTTGGACACATGAATCATCACCCTTCACAATAAATGCAAAGAAATTATGACCAAATACATGACTCATCACATGATGGTGAGTACTGCACCATTGTTCAGAAGCAACTCACCTAAATCCCAGGTATCATCATAGTAACCCCTTAACCCCTTTAGGGAAGGATCACCTACAGTAATAGGAAACACGTTGATACAGTGCACCTGTGCTTCTCCTGCATGATATGCGGTAACTCATAACCCCTGTGAGCAGAATGCAACGATACATGGTAGGCCGCAGAAACTCCTGTGTGCCACGATATGAATTGGGGTAGCTCCCAACTGGAGCAATACTCACTTTCTGAGGGCGGACAGGGCCTCTGTTGAGGGCCTGCCCTGCAAATATGGAATGAGCCACCCCAAGATCCAGGTGGGAAGCCCATAACAGCTCTGGGTGTTCTCCGATGACTCAATCCTGAGGTGCAGAATTTTCTGCACATCTACTTAGGGTAATATGGTAGTTTGCGGGCAAGTTACGAAATGAAGCCCAACCACCTCCCGCTGGCTGGGGATGGGGTCTCCGTAGTGGTAGCAGGCTAATTGTAGAAAGGGTGCTTTTCAGGCATGAAAGTGGGGAAACCTCGATACTCCTCTGGACCCACTCGGGTCTAGGACACAGGGCCTTATTCCAGCACACTGAGTCTAGGATTGGACAAGACTGTGGTGGCCTACTTCCTCTGGGGGATAGGTGGAGTCCAGCGTTGCCAGGCAACGTGCGAGCCCGGCCCGCAATGCTTCTCCTGCTGGTGTTGGCACAGGACGGCAGGCTCGACAGCTGAATGCAGCCACAGCCTCCAGTTAATGAAGGCAGCTGGCCATTACTCAGGGTTCCTACTGAGTAGGCCAACCATAAAAAAGCTCAGGCAGTGCTATCATTTAAAAAGGGCTATTTACTTGGTTCTCACTGCGTGAAGTTCTGACTCATACAGCACAAGCCTTTACCGAAGTGAAGGTAAGGCAGGCACAAAGTCCTTGCGGGCAATAAGGCACATGAAAAGACGAGGGAGACAGCAGGTCAACCAGCCCTTGGAGAGTACTTTGGGGGCCCAGAAACAGGAGGGGCAAGCAGCAGGCCAGCTCATCCAACCTTAATGGCAAAGTGAAAGTCCTTCTTTCAGCCCAGCAAGAAGGCAGTAGGGCAGCTCAACCAAACGGGTATTAGCGATGGCAGCTTCTCCTGGCAGCCCTCCAGGGCTGTGGTAGGACAGGGTCAAGGAGCAGCTGGCAGAAGGGCAACAATAGAAAGGCAATCCAGTGAGTCCTTTGGGCCACCCAGCAAATAACAGTCAGGAGGGCAACAGCAGAAGAAAAGTTCAGAGGAGTCCTTTGTGCAGTGCAGCGGTCCTTCCTACACAGATTCAGTCCCAGTACCAAAAGTGCTCTAAAAACATGGGGTCAGAGCCCCTGTACTTATTGTAGAAAATATCTTTGTATAGGGGACGACTTCAAAGGTACCCTTTCAAGTGTAACACAACCCCTTTGAACCCAGCCCTAGCTCCGGACTTCAGTAGGAGGTAAATAAGCCTTTTGTGTGAGGACAGGAAACAGTCTATTGAGATGGAAGGTGTGAACAACCTCCCCCTCTCTTAGCCCAGCATGACTATCGGTATGCAGCTGGCTGCAGATGCCTCTCCAGTCACACCCAGTCACCCAGCCCCTCCCGTGTTGTGGTTGTCCGTAAAGTATAACAAGAAGTAGTTGTCACTCTGCCCTAGCTGAGGATTGGAGTCAGGCTGCAAAACACTAGGGTTATAAGCACAGAGAAATGGCCACTATATAAAAGTGGCAGTTCTCAAATAGTATTGTCCAATCCAAATACACTAGTAAGCAAGATTTCTACTACCATTCCAAACATATCAAACATACCCATGCAACTCCTTTCAAATCAGAAATTACCACGTAAACATTTATAAGAGAATTCCCAATGCTAACCTATGAGAGGAGCAACCCTCACAGTAGTGACAAATGAAATAGGATGTTTGTCACTACCAGGACATGCAAAACATAAGAGTACATGTCATACCTTTTACATACACAGCACCCTGCCAATCTGGCTACCTACAGCCTACCTTAGGATGACTTAGGTGGAGTAAAAGGGGAGATTAGGCCTTGGCAAATAGTTTGAAATGCCAAGTTAATGTGGCATCAAACTGCACACAAAGTCACTGCAGTGGCAGGCCTGAGACTGACTTGAAAGGCTACTTTTGTGGGTGGTGCAATCAGCACTGCAGGCCCACTAGTAGCATTTCATTTACAGGCTTTTCATATATGATATACCACTGTACAAGGGACTTACAGGTAAATTAAATATACCTAATAGATGTAAGCCAATCATATTGAGTTTTTAGAGGCCTGAGCACATGCACTTTAGCACTGATTAGCAGTGGTAAAGTGCCCAGTGTCCTAAAGCCAACAAAAAGAAGGTCAGAAAAATAGAAGGAGAAAGGCAAAAGGTTTGGGAATAACCCTGCAGGGCAATTTCCAACACGTCCTATTTGTGGCCTCACAGTTAAGAAGTTATTAAATAACATCACTAGAATTAGTAATTTTTCCCAAAAAATTCTAATTCAAGGGTTCTCCTATACCAAAGGCAAAGATGAGACAAAATTACTATCTAATTCAAACAGCATTGATCTGATTTTTGCAAATTGGGCTGAACTTTACACAGATGCAAATTTAGCTGTACAGTGCAAATTAACTGTCCATCACTGAGTAATCTTTCATTACTGTATTGTGCTTTTGTAAATATTGTCGCTCGCCTGTGTACGTTCACGTTTTAATAAACGCTCCTGCAGATATTCATATTTAAAGGTTCTCTCAGGATTTTGTAAATACTCTATGTAGTAACACATTCCTCTTTTTCATGTGCAGTGCTCTACCTCCTACGAGCTTCGCATCCTGTTTATGAATACCTCAAATTGAAAACAAATACTAAAACCAAAAACCACTATCAATCAACATTCATTTTATGCTTCATATTTTTAAAGAGATTGTTCTTCAACCAGGCCTCAAAATGGAAACCTCTTGAATGAAATTCCACACTCAGGTCCTCATTATGGAAAAGGTGGTTTCAAAAACATTAGAGGCACAACAGGGCTCTTTGCAGAAAGGTAAACATATTCCAACCTAAAATTGTGTTAAAACAAACGAAAAGAACATTCACTCTGGCCTGGTCTTAAAACAGCCAAAGCCACAACCAAGGGAGCCATTTATCCTGGGTTATATTTTAAAATGCGACTTGAAAAACTCCCTTAATGATAAAGGAGTATTTGTGGCACTACTGCATGTATCATAGATCCTTTAACTTACATAAAGGGGTTATTTACATAGAATTGTGCGCGTCAATGTGCAACTTCGCACTGCATCTGCAGGGTTTTTTAAAGGTAACTGTTAATCCACCCACTGCTTTGTGTCACGTTGCACCACATGAGCAACAATCCAAAACCCCAGTAAATCACGATATCAGCATTCTTTCCCACTGTCGGTAATTTTAATACCTTCTGCTAGTATCTGCTTAGCTGCAGTACATGATGCCAGACCACGAACTTGCTTTTTTGCTGATATTTTCAACATTGGTGGTAAATATCCACAATAATTAGCACCTGCAGCAACATTATATTGCCAGTACATGTTTTGACCTATGGAGCATTATTTGAAGAAGAGTGGTAATTCAGTTCTGGTGCTATTTTTAAAGCAATTTAGTACACACCAATCAATTTGTAGACCAAGGCGTCTGACACTTGCTGAAATTCCAAAGCTTAGAAGTTTCCAGTGGACTTACATTTTTCAGTAGTTTATGTGAGAGGTGATGCAGGACATTCTGAACTCATTTAATTTACATTACAACACCATACTTCCTAGAAGGATGACAACAGACAAAGACAGGGCATTCACCCAAGCATATACAGAAGTATACAAAACAAAACCAAGTACATTTAACTAGTAGATCCTGGCAGTCGGAAAACAAAATCAAGCCAAAGCACAGGATATTCTAGAAACCACACTTTTCCAGAAACCTAGCCTCAAAACACATTATTTTGGTGTGCACAGTATTTGTTCAAAGTAATTCAAAGGCTTTTTTTCCATCTGTTAATCAGATGAGAAGCATGGAGCGATTGTGCCTTTTTGGGAGGGCCCTGTTCCAGCCTGCCACATGCTACAAAAAAAACAAAAAAAAACACAACAGCAGACGGTATCCCTCAGAGGCCCACAGATCCCCCTGCCATTGTAAGCCCAAATGCGAGTGATGTGCTGTTCATGTCACACCCACAGTTATCCTGAATACCTGCCAGCATTCAATCAAAATGGTCATAACATAGAACTAGAGACTTGTAAAGTATGGGAAAGTTTGGCAAATCCCCAGGGCCTCCACCTTCCTAGGAACCATGGGAAATGTGACCTTTCTCTCCATTTCTATTTCTGTATGTAAACCTTTATCATCTCTGCCTACCTCTAACCCTGTTATGCTGTGGAATGAGAGCACGCTGGAATGTTATTTGCAATCTCTCCTCGATTGGATCTTTTTTTAGTTGACTGAGACACTGAGGAAATCAACAATAATAAACAGTTTAGATTTTTGTGAAGCCAATTTTGCCACACGATAAGGACCAAGAATTGATATGGAATTGAATAGTTAATTTCCAATCAATATTGACTCCATATATATGAATGTCATGAAAATGTTAAAAAGATACAAGATTATAGCTAGCAGAACCTTCAAAATCAATGTTATCTCTTTCCTCCCCTCCAAGAAACAATCAGCTTCTGGTCTGTTGTTTGCATTCGCAACAACACCTGAATTTCTAATCCCACAGGACTCGGACAGTTATTGCAACCTTGAACATCACCTGTTCCTGGTATATGATGAATAGGAGACTTGAGCTGGTCATTAGATCTTCACAATTCATGCCAACATTTCTCTTCTCAAACCTTGCTATCAGCAAACTAATACCTAGAACTATATTCCTTTTCTGTAGCTAACAAAGCCTTGAAAAATACCTGGAAAGTAAAAAAAAACACACTATCCAAGCAAAATACATTTGATAATTATGACCTTTAGTCAGGCTAACTTTAACTGACATTGAAAGTATGTTTCGAATGCATGACTGTATACGCACACACATATACTTCTCAAAACAAACGCTCAACACGAATAAGGAATACATGTTTACTTCTACAAATACAACTTATTGTGTGAATATAAAACATAAATAATGAATACATGTAAACATTTTTAAATGAATATTACTATGCACTTTTATAAAGCTTCAGACTTTCAGTGGGCACATTTCATAAATGCATTTAAATATCCATACACATTAATGATATTAAGGCGCACAGTAAATATATTATCAAATGAAAATGAGTTGACGTGTTAAGGATGGAGTCTAAATTGCACTGCTCCAGTAATATGGCACATTTTGTTATAATATTCATTATGTTGATATTTTTACACTTCTTAACACTGTATAGGCACTGGTTGAACCTCATTAGTATCAGCTAAACACCCCAAATTAGCAATACACAACAAAAAAGGTGACTAGTCAACTTTGGCAAATGCCTTCCACTGTGCCACAACAAATGTTGCTGCGTTTTTAGCAACTTTTCAACGGTTTAAGCTGGAAACATTTTTTTTTTGTTAAAACCTGCAGATCATGCTACAGATGATGGATTATGTGGCAACTGTGGAAAATATACAAGGAGGTGAAAAACACAGTGGCTTCGTAATCTCATAAATGCAGTGGCCCTGCTTATTAGCAACAGGAATAGCAAGCCTTTTCATTCTTATAATACTTATATGGGCCAGGCATATTTATACTGTTTTTGAGTGACCGATTTCTGCAAGTTTGCTTGGCATTATGTAGGGTTGAATTAGCAGAAAATGGATAGTAAAATTCAAAGTTGTTCCCAGCAAGGCCCCCAAAATATATTGTGCCAAGGGTCCCAACAATTCTTAAGACAACACTGAACAGGACCCTAACACCAGTGGGTCAAAAGAGTCACTATAGCAGAATACTGAAACAAAAAAAAATCTGCTTCAGCAATTCTAATGTGTCATCCTCTCCCCTAATAAAAATGTGTTCTTGTTTGCTGGGCCGCTTTTACTGTTGATTTCTCTGACATTACTGCAAACATTACCTGAATCAAGCTCAAATAAATGCAGTCTCTCCATTACTTGGAAAATATTTACACAGGGTGTCTTTAAAAATTCAAAACTGTCTTAAATTGCAAACAGAAGCCCATTTTTTGAATTTCTAATTCACTAATGTGATTCACTTTTATTTTGATACCTGGGCCTATTTTCTGTCCCAGCCTGACCCTGACAGAGACGTGGGCATATAAATGATACACAAATTATCCTAATCAGGGAAGTTCTGGACTTGGTCATTTAAAATCGAGATTCTCAAAACTGTGATTTCTGCCACTCAAATCTGAATTTTCCAGTGAATGACACTGGCTGATAAAGACATAGATAACTTTTTCTGCCATCTTAAAAATCTTGATTGCAGTCAAAATTGCTATTTTAGCATCAGGGGAAAAAATCCATTCGTAAGGGGAGGCCCAATGAGAGGTGCCCAATCCCAGGAGAGTGCTAAGAGACAGACAGAGGCATAGAAAATGAAAGTAAAAAATAAATAACAAACTTGCAACAGTAAAATTGTCATTTTTTAAAAAAATTGTGATAAATCAGCCAATATTTTGTTTTAAAAAACAGGCACCCAAAATCATCAAGATCTGGGTGCAGTTAAGCCGCATGTAAATGGGTACATGGAAGGTAAGTGCAGTACAACACTTTGTTGATGGCACAGGAAAAAAGGCTATCCATCAAGAGCAAAACTTGGCATGCCCTGAGTTATAAGGCCAGATTATACGTTTGGTGGACGGGAACACCCATCTGTCAAACTCCCAATGGGGTGGTTGCCACCGTGCTATCAACCTCCCTGCCAGCCCCATTAAGACTTTCACGCTGGCCTGAAATTACACTTGCGTAATTCAAGTAATTTTGGAAATCTTACATTATGATTATTCAAAATTACCAAAATTACACCAATCAAGCAACTTTGTGCAATGACGTGTATTAAGTAAAAATTGATGTGAGGGCACATTTTGCACTAAAATATAGTTCAAAATCACAGATTTGCTTTTCATGTAATGATGTGAACTTTCATGTAGTTTTGCAGTAATTGTGCCAAATTTATTGAAAGCAAATTTCGCAGTTTTCACAAATCCTAATTGCATACCATGCACGACAAATTTCAGGGTTTTCTTTGGTTTGTTTTTTTCTGACGTAGAGACAACCTTTAAATGTGTTTTTCAGTTAAATTTATTCAAAAAGGCATATTTTGTATTGCCTATGTATTTGCCTCTCGCTTAGCACTCGCAACTATGTTTCAGGATGTAGATTTCCATGTAGATCCACGAAGGGAACAACAAGTTAAGGAGGTGGTCAAGAAAAAAGTGCTTTTAATTTTAGCTCCCATAAGAAATTCCGCCTTCTACTACATTAAAAAGCTCTAAACTGTTTTACATCAGACTTGGCACGAAAGTAGAACTTCACTCACAAAGTGTGCTTTTCATGGTTTTGTTTGAATCCACTATGTCGTATTTTGGATATTGGCATTTCAAAAAACAGTTTGGGATGGGCTCTAACAGTTTAAGATTGATATATCAGCAAGTGAAATGGAAACAGAGATATGTACTCTAGGGGAGGAACACCAGAAACAGAGTTCTCTGTAGGAAAACAATAAATTTTGAGCAATGTATACTTTTTTCAACAAAATACTATACATCGTCGCACACACTAATGCAAAACTCAAAAACCTGGAGCAGGGCAGATTTTGGCTGTATCCCTACTTGTTACAAAGGTAACTTGACAATGTAATCAATATCATATATACTGACTGTCTTAACCTTATTAATGTAAAGTGAAGCATCAAACTACATTATCGAAAGTGCATTCACTGTAGAAATGAGGGCTTTTATTTATATGTGTGAGTTCTAATGTTTAGTTCTAACATGAGAACTGTAGTTTTCACTCATATTTACACTTGTATTTTGAATTACTTGATTTAATATTGTGCTTGCAATTATAGCAGAATGTTTAAAAGTGCTCATTAGTAGTGGCTTGTTAAGTTTGCATGTTTCCTTTTGCAGGTGCACATTTTTTGACTGTTTAGCTAGTCAAAGGAATATTGTGTATTAGAGACAGAAAGTCTGAGCAAGAAGACCTTGGGATGGACAAGAAGGATTGGTGTGCCCCCTGTTCATTGTCTATCTGGAAGAAGAAACTCAAGGTCGACCTATTTGTTAGTTTTCCGTGGGGTGGGAGAATCAATCCATGTTGCAAGTGCACTCTGTGAGAAGGAGAAATAGTTGGATTTCTGATGTGTTTGGGAGATACAGATGCTCCTGGAACTTTCCACATTAATTTAGTCTTCAGACTGTTAGAGTACAGGCAGAATTATTTTAGACTCCGAGAGGTGCAGACCTCGTAGACCCCTTGTCCTCACAGTGCATAGCTTCGTGCTAACACTGGGTTCTTTATTTTCAAAAGACTTCAACTGAAGTCCTTGCAATGCTGACATCTACCTTGCTCTGTTCCAAGACTCTTAACTCTAGTTAAATCTAGCCTGGAACCTAGCTAAATGTTCCAGCTTTTATTCTTGCTGAATGGAGGGAAACTAACTTCATTTATAGAATATAAGTTTTTGCATTGCTGTGACAGTAATTTTTATATGCCTTACAGAGAAGAGATTGAACTAGTTTCAGCATTTTAGTTCGCTGATTTAGATTCAGTACCTTTATAATCTGGTTTTAATATACTCATATATTGGAGTGATTCACAATCTGGAATAAATCTATTAAACTTCAATATCAGTCCCTGGTCCTCTTTGTGTAGCCAAATGGGCTTCACAAAGTTGTAAACGTGAATTTGATGCAAACTCCTTTGTCCCCCAGCACTCTGAAAAGATCCAGAAGAAGACTGACTACCACTTCCATGCCCGCTCTCACAAAACAGTATATAAATAATCGGAGTTTGTTCTCATATACATATTAAACATAGGTGCTGGGAGTTAGGGTGCTAAGGGTGCTGCAGCACCCTCGAAATAACCAGGCTGAAGTTCTAAAAGTGAATGATTATAAAGATGCCTTGAACTTTTCTTTCTATTTCATCCTATATTCAATACATTTAAACACCACAGTTAAATGTCAGGCTATATCTGCTGACAAATTGCTGCTTATTATTTTAAAAGGGAGATTGTGGTTTACTTTTCTCTGATTCCAAAGTGAGAGGACTTTGTCAAGTTAGCTGTAAGACAATCTTCCTGTGGCATAGAGAGTGTGAACAGAAAACTGTAGACAGCAGCATTTAAGTACCTATAAATGAACTATACAAATATTTCAAAATGTTTCCGGAGCAAGGTGAGCACAAATGAGCCACTTTTATAATTCTGGAATGGGGTGGAAACAAAGCTTTCAACAAGACCAAAATGAATCAATGCACTTTACTTCGTGATGCACATTAGATCAACATTTGCAGAAACCCATTTTCCATACATTATTTGTGCACTTTAAGGTTTATCAGAAAAAAACTGTGCCTGTGCAAATGTAGTGAGCATTTCAATGGAAAACGTGCTGTCCGTAAATGAGAATGTGGTACCACGCTATAGTTTAGTAATATTTTTGGAACGTGTGCTCCAAAATGCACCACCAGACATGTACTACACCCTTACCACTCCACTGTTGAATCAGCATAGCTTGTTTGCTACAATTGTTGAGAGAGACTTGTTTTTTTCACAATCCATATGACTTCTGTGATGTAGCATTGATGGCAGTACCCCCACTCTGAAAATGGTCCCAGCACCACTGACATCAATGGCAGTTTCTTTTCATCACACCGTCCATTTTTAAAGGTGGTGAGCGTCTGTATGAACAACCTCTGCAGTACCTCATACTTATATGCAACAATGTTTGTCTCACAATGCTGATAACATTGTTTGTCAACCTCATGCACCTCACTCAAAATGTCCTATGTAAGTCAATGTAGTACAATCAACACCCTGCCAATTATGCACTCTGAAGGTCACACAACAAACATACAAACCAGAGCGCTTAATAACCTGGAGTACCTATATGTTTGCTAATACAGAAATTGTGTTTGGACTCACAAGAGGAAGGAAAGTGATATAGAAATACCAATACAGTAAATGAATAGTAGTGTAATCACCTATAGTGAGACCCCAGGAGATAGCACTACCTCCTATATAATGCGTCCACATCACGCTGACAACCTTTCCATCAATTTCACACCTCACAATATATTTCAACAAACAACACCACTTCACTTCATGACCATGGCCCTAGCCATGCGCAGCAGGGATTGGCTAAAGGGCCAGCCTAGATGCCCAAATTTCCATGGGCAGCCTACCTACCCCTGCACAAAGCCTTCAGAAATGGGCTGCCTGCTTATACTTTATATTTTATTTAACTTTTTTAAATTTTATCATCCTGTTGAGGGGTTCATGGATGCCACTAGAAGTTCACTAACCCCATAGGCTCTTCAGTGGCCCCCTCTCTGGTTTGAGGAACCTGTCCTAGTCCAGAGAACCTAGAAGAGGAGATTGAACATGTGTTCAAAAGCACTTGATGAAGAGTTACACACCTCAATTCAGGGGTTGTGGAACTTTAAGCAATGCCATGGTAAGCAAGTTCCATTTTGGAGTCCAAAAACCCCACAATAAAATTTACTTTTCTTTAAAAATCTAAAGGGGCAGACCAATTTGAAGCCCCTCCGTCTGAATCAAGGGCCAGAGGATGCTAGTCCTGTCCCCTTGTGGCTCATTCTTTTATTTACTTACATTGTACTTTTAGGTGCTGATTTTTGTATTGGCTTAAATATTGTGAGGTTTTAAGCATTGCATTTGGTGTAAGAGTCATGGTTTGCCTGGCTGTTGGGTGAGTTATTACTTGTGGTCCGAACCATAAATTGTGAATTTCTCTGGCTTTTCAGTTTTAATTCATAACCATATCTGTACTTTAGCTCAATTTAAACCTTTGTTTTTTCAGTGTTTTTTTTTATCATATTCCCCACGCAACAATATTCCAAACTGTCACAAGCAGTCATCCCCCACTTTGCAGAGCATTTGGCTTTGCGCAGTGGGGTTGATGCCAGGGCTTGGCCAGTCCCAGACCAAATGCTCAATCTGCTGCAGGGGTTGGTGGCAAGGTCTGGTCAAAGGCCAGGCCTGCCCTCAACCTACAACAGGTGGCCAAACCCTACTGCTCAAGGCCTTTGAATTTTGTTAGTGTCCAAGGTCCTCATAGGGTACACAAACTTGAGGCAAGCTTCAAGGGCTTATTGAGGCTCCCTAGTATCCCTGGACCTAGTTCCAGATTCACAGTACACATGAAAGTACCAGCTTGGGCCAATACGCTTGCTGATGGTTCACAATATCCAGAGTGAATACTTGTGCTGGGCCCACATTCCCCAGGCAGTATTCACAGAGTACAGGGGTCATGTTGGGTCAAAGAACCCAGTTCCAGCGTCTGCAAACCCCATAACAAATTCACCATTTTATTTAGCATTTATTCACATGGGAGTCATTTTTGAGTCTCCTCACATAGGCCTTGTGGTCAGGATGTTCTCACTCTGCCCCCCTTATGTGCCCTACCATTTTAGTTTTAGTACACAGAAATCAGGTCCTAACATCCTGTAATGGAAGCTGCAATATTTTTCCTGATGTTGTAGCCAACCAATCACAGATCTTTGTGTCTACACACCCAACTTTGGGTTTGTGAGTCAAAATGGATGAAAGGAGACAAAGCTCCCTCATCCAATCAGATCTGAATAGTTTTTAAATTTTTGGTCTGCAGAGGACTGCAAATTTAGGTTCACAGATCAATGTCAGTTAATGGTCTAGATAGCTTTATCATTTGACCAAATCACAAACATTCATAAATTCAAAGCTTCTTCCTTGACTAAAGTTATACTTTCATGATAAAGTTTGGTGTCATTCTGTTCAGGGGACTTTATTTTAAATTCAAACAAAAAGACTCCTACAATGGAAAAAAGTCAATACTAAGATTGGTAACCTTTGCTCTGGTTCTCTGAAAGGTAGCACCTTGAAGCAACTAAAGCACATTTATTTAGAATATACCTGTCTCATTATGACTTATCATCATTTTGATATCTTGCTTCTCCAATAGATCTTGCTATCCGCTCCCCTCTCCCACTTGGTTCCTCCTTCATTCTATTTCTTCTCCCCCTCCTATTTTCCACTTGTTTTTTCACTTTTACACATTCCCTTCCTATCTAACTATCCCTATTCAAACATCCCTGCTTCTTGAATGTATTCCTTTTTCCTTTTAATATTGTCACCCGTCCTTTGTCCTCTGGTCTATTTCACTTACTGCACATCTTGTTCACCCTATCCCTCTGCATCCTGCTCTGGCCCTCTCAGTTTCTCTCCAACGTTTTTTTCTTCCACCCTTTCCTGTTCTCAACTTCCTCCTCTGCTCTCATTCCCTCATAACAGTCTTTCCTCCCTATTTCCTACAATATATCCCTTGCCCTCTCCATTTATGTCCTTTTTGCTCTCTACAGCTCTTTGCCCCCCATCCTTTTCCATTTCTGTCTCTTCCTACTTCCCTTCTATCCTTCTTCTCCTCAACCTCTCAAAACTACTCAATCCTTGTTCTCTAGTTATACTTCCTGATTAGTCTTCAGTTCTCTCTCCAACTCGCTCCCTTCCTTTTACTTCCCTTGTTCCTTTCTGTTTTCCCTCTCTTAGTTATCTATTGCATCACTCTTGTTCTGTTCTAACTCACCTATTTTGCCCTTTCCCTCCCACTCACTCCTTCTCTGTATCTCTTTCTCCTACTCTGTAGTCCTCACTTCCCTCTCCTCCTTCTCTTTTGCACTCCCATCCTTTCTTACCCCCTCACTACTCCTTTTAAGTTCTCATTGTCCTATTCCCTGGTCCCTGTTCCTCTGTAATTCGCTATGCTGTAACTGTTACCAACTCTACGATTGATGCATTGACCATCTAATTTGTGTTATCGTGTTTTGTGTCACTACTGTTCTTTGAAAAGCGCTCTACTACCTTTAAGTGATTGGCGCTGTATAAAACTGTTAGATAAGTAAATACATATTTTTGTATTTTAAAAAAGGTAGCATCGATAATACCCTAGTTAATACAGTTCTTTATTGTCAATTCTAATTCATTTTCTTATTTAAGCACTGTATCTTTGAAAATGGGAAAAATAATACACAAAAGTTTCACACAAATTAATAAAATGTAACAGAATGGACATCACTGTGACAACACATTTCATACACTTGGCACTTTAAATTTAATTCAAGTTAACAAACAAGTCGAGTTGCATAATGTCCCAGGTACAATTTATATAGACAGATTCTTTAAGGTCTTTCTTAGCATGCTTAGCAAACTTCCAAAATGCCCCAATTAGCACAGTGTAAGATTTGACGATGCCCCCAGTCATATTCCATAAATGAATTACTAAGCACACAGCCACATTCCTTCATGCCTTGTCTGACACACAAGCATATCACAAGTGATAGCGCGTCCAGTCCTTATAAATTACTTGTACTTGGACACGCTGGAGGTCGGTGGACCTTTTAACCTAGATGGGCTCTCCTCATCCAGAGATCGAAAATCTCAACCTCACTGAAGCAACTGACAAGAACTATACTATCATGAGGGAGATACTTAATGGGTACCAACTTTATGTGAAGGATAAAAAAATGAGAAAACTCATCAGAGGTGAAAACAACTATAGTAATGGCAGGATATATACCTTTGCACGCAGGTTTGATCAGGTCAACAAGGACACCAATAACAGGCCAACCAAGATTACCACTCCTGCTGGGTCAATCTCCGGTAGCTTATCTGATGTTTCCAATCTATCTAGTGACTGCTTAGACTCACCTATGGAAGGGTCCTCTGCCAGCACACATCCACAAAATACAACCCAGCAATCAAGTTCTTTTTTTAGAGGAACTAGGCCGATACAGGAAGGGACTGCGGCAGAATTTCAACAGGTCAGGCACAAACACAAACCCACTCGTAGGGGGGACAGGAAACACAACAACAAACACCAGGGAGGGCGTGACAACTCGCTCCACCTCGAAAACCCAAAGAACTTGATTGGTCCCCGCTTTCAGGACCCCCTAACTATAACAGAGGAATCAGTACAGGTTATGAATCTTTCCAGCTTGGAATTATCAATGCATGAAATAAACGTTTTGAAAAAAGGTCTGGGCTTCCGTCCTACTTCCAATCCTGACTATACCACCATACACATAGATCTCTTCAAGTTCATACGTAACCTCAAACTAAAAAAAATCTTCCACAACAAACCAGATACCAACAAGATTGCCCGTACTCCCACACCAGCTTGTAATCAATCTATTAAGGACTTACAGGACATCCATACGGTTCTTTCCCTTGACAACACTTCTTCACTAACTCCTAGCTTTGACAAACTACTGACTCAACTTGACATTTCATCCAACTTAGACGTTAACAGTGGGCTCAAACCCAGATCTATTTTTTTCCCAACATTACCACCTGACAACTACATCGACGTCTTTTACAAAGCCGCCAGCACAGAATTGTACCTTTTAGAGGACAAAACAAGGACCTGCACTTACAGACCAAAAAAAATCTCAATCAAAAAGAACTCCGGGCTTTGCAAAAACTTTTAACATGCACAGACATAGTCATTAGGGAGGCCGACAAAGGGGGCAACGTCGTTGTTATGCATAGGGCTGACTATATATCAGAAATCAACAGACAACTCAGCGACGCACAGGCTTACTCTTCGCTTCAGACTAACCACCTCCCTGGCATCACCAGTCTGATCGAAAAGAAACTAACATATTGGAAGAATCTCTGTCTCTTAACCGATCTAGAATACAGATATCTATACATTGAGGCACCCCGGGCACCCTGCACATACATCCTACCCAAAGTTCACAAATCAGGGAGTTTCCCACCAGGGAGACCCATCATTTTGGGTATTGGTTCTCCAACAGAAAATATCTCCGAGTATATTGATCCTTTCCTCCAACCCATGGTACAAAACTTACCCTCGTACATACAGGATACCAGGGATCTGTTATGTCAACTTGAAGACATCGAATGGACGGAAGAATGTATGTTTGTCAGCCTCGACGATAGCTCTCTCTACACTTCCATTCCCCTGGAAAGGGGTCTTGAAATGCTCCAGCTACCGCTTAGTGCTCGTGATGCCACACTATATGAGCACACGCTCATGCTCCTTGACCTTACACGACTAGTGCTAGAAAAAAACGTATTCCTACATGATGGGGGGTGGTACCGCCAGTGTCAGGGGGTAGCTATGGGAGCTAAATTCTCTCCTCCATATGCCAATCTCTACATGGGACAATTTGAGAAGTTACACCTATGGTCCAATTGCCCAACACACATCACCCAACATATCCTGTACTGGGGAATATATATCGACGATATCCTGGCTATCTGGACTGGCAACACCCTTGAACTTAACATACTCATACAACACTTAAACACCAATGAGTCTAATCTAGTGTTCATTCACAAGGTTGATGTTGCCCAAATTGAGTTTTTGGATCTGCTTCTGTACATCACTGACAACAAGATCACGTCCAGATTATACAGGAAACCCACTGCCTGCAATTCCATTCTCCATGCGCAGAGCACTCACCTCCTCACACAAATCAGGGCCATTTCCTACTGGGAAATGGTTAGGGTTCGGCGTAACTGTACAGATACTGATATTTTCAAGCATGAACTCAAAAACTTTACACCAGTAAACTCATCTCGGCGGCTAGTAGACGCATATCTACTAAAGACCAACACTCTCTACTGATCAAAGGCCCCAAGAAATCTTGTGCTAATGGGTCCACCAACAAGAGACCGGTCTCCTTCATCACCCAGTATAGCCCTGCCAGCAAGACAGTGCTTTGCATTCTTAATAAACACTGGCACCTGCTAATGCTGGACTCCTGTCTGAAAGATTCTTTAGGCGAGTCACCAACCATCATACACAGCAGGGGCCGCACTCTTGGGAACATTCTGTGCCGCAGTTTTCTTTGTCCTTCCCCACAGATACGCCCACCTGGTTGGATTCCAGAAAAACCCAAGGGCTTTTTCAAATGTGGCTGCTGTATATCCTGTCAACTAGCTCTTAACAAAACTGTATCCTTCACCTACAACACTGGGACTATGTACCACATCAAAGCTTTTTTGAACTGTAACACCAGATACACTGTTTACTGTGTGATTTGTGTATGTGCCGCACAATACGTCCATTGAAGGAACGCATCCAGGAACACGTTAGAGCCATTAGGAATTTTAATACTAACTATCCCCTTGCTGTTCATTTCAACACTTTACATGGGGAGAAAGATCTTTTGAACATTAGGTTCCATGGCATTACTCAGGTTTCCAACTCACCCAGATGGGGTGACAGAACCAGAGACCTGCGCAAATGTGAGGCGAAATGGATTTTAAAACTCCACGCAGTAGAGCACGGCCTGAACACTGATCGTGAATGATATTTTTTTCTTACATGATTGTAATGCCATTACCTCTACTGTGTCTGGGAGCCTCACACCAGCCTTTTAATGTTAACATTCTGTGCCACACTCATGATTGAGCTTACAATGTATACTTAATTATTATTTTGTGTGTGGTTGCTATGATTTCTACTGCTTGATCTATGTTTTACACTACGGCTTTACTGATGTTCATGACCATGTACTCTTCGTGATGTGTATTACTGCAGTTTATGGCTACTGTTTAATTTCACTCTCCACTACACCCTACTTGGAATCAATTATTCTTCCTACTTCACTTTTACCCTTGCCCCTTTTATTACCTCGTTTTACTATACCACAACTTGGTACTACATTACTAGCATGTTCTTAACTCCTCACGTAACTTGGGCCTTTCTCTCTTCGCCAATCAGTCCCCCCTGTCAACCCACTACCCCCCCGTCCTTTCCTCTACTTTTGCTTCCTTCCTTCTCCCCATATTATCTTGTTTTGCTGTTTAGACATACCACCATAAACTTTAAACACTACAAGATAGCCGCCATGTGACTAGCTTCCCCACTTGATCTAGTTTCTCTGTTCTGACACACCGCAACATTTTTAAACACTTCAAGATGGCCGCCATGCCACCAGCATAAGCTTAGTCCCTCGTCTATGTCCTGCCGTCTGTTGTCTCCATTTGAACACATGAGCGAGGGGCTTCTGGACCCATTTACGCGCTGACTACTGAGTGCCACACCTCTCCGTCCCTGCTCCCAGGTATGTTCGCGTGCGCTTCATTTCGATTTTATTGCTTTACCTTTCACTTCACAATGCTTATTTTAACTTGACTTGCTACTTACTGCAATGTTTGGCCGTGTAGCGCTACGCAGACATAACTTATGCTGATTTCTTCACTTTTACTCGCGTTTTCCATAGTTCAAGGCCATTCACCCACGACTTCTCCTTCCTAGTTTCTACACATGTCGGTTAATTTGGCACTGTGTACTGCAATTTTCCTTCACGAATTTTCTAGACATTGGCCACTTTTATATTCTACAGCACATTACTTGTATCTGTTATTCTTGCTACTGCACTCAAATGTTTACCTACAGTAGTACATCTAGTATTAATACATACTAGTACCTAGTATTTTCTTAGCTTACACTTGCTCTCATAGCCAAGTTTTTGTTTCATCACTTAACCCAGGGTCCATATTCCTGTCATCACTTTTAACATACCTACGTCTCTTTCCCCTTCCCTTTCCCTTCTCACCCTCTCGCAGGGTGGAACTCCAGGCCTATTAGGGCCTCCTGCATTACTCTAACCTTACGCAGTTACTATTTGTACTTACCACACCTGCGGCTGTTCGGCAATATCGCCGACTTACAGTTCCACTGTACGAAGGTATGTACACAGTGGCTTACATCTTTCATTTTCTTTTTATTTATTATAACTATTCTTCTCGACAGTGCGTCTCTGACTCTCTGTGTATTGGCTACTCATTGCCACTGACCCTATTTTTCCAGATTTCCACCCACCACCCAAGGCCTAATTGCCTTATCGCAGGGTTCTTTTGCAATTTAGCTTTCTGGCCGGACGGCCCAGGTATGAGCCACTAGCCCGGTTTTTATTTCGTTTTATGTTCCACTCTGTTCTTTTGTTTTCTTATTTGGTCTAACTTACCGTTCTTCTTTCCAGGTTTATCTCAGTCCTGTACCACCTACTCTGTATCACGCTTTGTTATGCGGACTTTGTTCTTCAACTCCCTGGTAGCACTCTTTTCACTTAATAGACACTCTCAATGTGCATTTTCCCACATTGGGTTTTGTTTTGACTCACGTAGTCACGGTGAGGTGCTTTTTTCTTTGTTGTTTGCAGCTAGGGTCCCATTCTTTCACATTCCTTGCCATGTTCATTCCTTCTCACCCACTCAAGCTTTCACAGTGATCACTGGTCTCTGGTTATTAGCAATGGTACTACTGTTACACGGTCACTCACTAGGCTGCACTCAAGTCTAAGCACGATTACATGCAATCTTTGCTTTTATTATTGTTTTGCGGCCTTGATGAAGTCACCTGAGTGACGAAACACGTGTTGGCTATATCTCGACGAAGGCACAATCCTTTGGCTAGTAGTACCTACAAATAAAGACACTTTCTACAACAAGAAATGGGATTTTTACGTCTTTTGCTCTCTCCGACCTCAAATACACCATCAGGGATACTTATCCTTGCTACACGATTGGACTATTCGCTTCTGTGTGCTGTGGTCACATTGTTCTGTTTATCCCTGGGTACTCTAGTACCCTATTTCGTGCCTACTGGGTAGTAAGGCATTTGACCACTTGGCACCAGAATCTGTTTACATCTACATCTGTCGACTATATTGTTTTACTGCCTAGATGTGCGGCACCTTTTCACCCATACAACCCTTGTTTTTGCTTTAGGCCTTGTTCTGTCATCCAAGAATAGTCGGATCACTCAAATCAATCATCGATAACTAATTATAAGCAATAACCAATAATCAATTAATAATCAATCAACACAGTAGGAATCAATAACAATCAGTAATTGACACACCATGACCTTTCAGTCATGAATAACCACACCAGTTTATTAAAAGTTAATGAGTTTATTTCCCTATATTAACAAAGCTAGCACAATATATGTAAGTCTCAAAATCAAATGATATATGTATACGAACATTACTAGCTGTCCATAGCGACGGAAGAAACGCAATCTACGCAATATCTGGATTATAATGCACTTGTTTATAGCAATGCAAATCACTAATATAAGCAATTGAATTTGACTAATTTCATACATCGGTCAGCATAACAAGATTTCAATTTAGCATGGTGCATCAGATGAATACCTCGACTAGCCTCTAATTAGCATTGGCATGTGGGGCTTCATGCAAAACAAATTTAGTCAACACAAATTTAGAAAACTTCTAGCTTGGGCCCTATCAAAATAAGCAGTTGGTACCTAAAAGGAAAACACAATGCATAATACAATTATCCTTTCATATTTATCAAATACAATCAGCATTCAAGGAATAGTCTTCTTCCTTCAGGTACCGGTTCGATCAGCATGGGGCAGATTTCAAAGGGGGCAGAGTTAAGGCAAGTTTCCTTGCGGCAGCAAGGAGAATGGGGCAAGGTTACTGCATGGGCAAGATGGGGCAAAATTAAAGTTAAGTCTCTAGGGTGAGAATTCTTAAAGTCTCTTTCTCTGCGACAGAGAAAAGACGTCAGAGGGTTCGTTCCAAATGGCTTCTTGAATCTTGCTTCAAAATGGCATCCAAGAAAATGGCTCACTTCTCTTTGTCCGGTGGGTTTAAGTAAGAAACATTCCAAATTCTTCAGGGTCTTCCATTGGAGGGTTCATAGGGTGGCTTCAATTTGACCAATGAATAGTGTCTTTCTGCTAGTACTCATTTATGCATAAGGTGTCCTTGGAGCCTTGGAACACAAGTTGCAACAAAGTTTGCCAATTATTTCGGTATCAGTGCTTTTATTGTCCGCACCTGCAGAAACTGACCTTGCTTCAAAAGGGATGAAACTATCCTAGCACGAAACCTTGAGATAAGTGTATTAGTCATCTCTAATGGAAAAATACAACCTTAAAGTAAGAGAATATGTCTTTGTTAATATAAGTGAAAACCACACAGTTAAATTTGAGACCAGGCAGCTAGGCCAAATCCTCTGCTAAATTTAAGCTAAGCACAAAACAGTTTCAACAAGAAAATCATAGGATACATTTGCAATTATGACGGATTACTACATTTGTCAATTCTTCATGATTAATTAAGCTTGTTTATAATAATGGCGAACTACCCCGTGGGCACAATTCCCACGTACATTATTTTTCTATGCTAAAATCACACTACCTTATACGATGTTGCTACATGATATATGAATATATGTTAGCCTTTCTTTTCCTGCGTCATCACAAGTGAGCACATAGTGACTGAGTTTGGACAAACAGCCAAGCTCCGAGTGGAGCCTGCTATAAGTGAGATGGCTTTGATCCTAGGGAGCACCCCATGGCACTGAGCAGCCGCCATCAACAACGACAGATTAACTTGCATTGCCACACATCTAATTAAATATAGTGTTCTTTACAGAGTGCTTTATATCAATCTTTAGCCATTTTTAAGTGTTTTAAATATCAATTGTTACTATTACTAAATTTTAGCCCTCATTACGAGTGGCCTCTATTGTCATAGGATGGTAACTGGAATTATCAGCCACATAAGAATTAGGAGAGCTGCTGTAATACAGCAGAACCTACGTCTTTCACTTGGAGACTTAACCTTCTGAAGGAGGAATACTTTGGGTTTAATAATATTGAGAGATGATGAATACCTAGTGATTCCAGTGTGGAAACAAATCACACTGTGAATTCATAGGAGTTGGTAACTCTGGCACCTCAAAGATAGGTATGCCTCTTAACCTATGTCTTTGGTGGGGAGGTGGAGTTACCGAGTCAAACATCAGTGCATGAATAATAAGGAACTTGGTGGCACTCCATTTACTAACCTCAGAAAGAGGGAAGGCGGAGTTTGTCTTGTTGCAGTTCCAGCTCATACCCTGAAGTTTGCTGCATATATCAGCATGTCAGCCTTAGCCTGAATAAAATGGGGCTAGTTTGAGTGCCCAAACGCCTGAGCTTGAAGTAAGGGGCCGCATAGCTATGCAGCTGTCATTTAATTGAGTCCAATCTACTTTGCTCCTATCCTCACTGTACTTCTATTATGAGTGAGGCTTTCTATCCTATGGAGCCTGCAGGGGCAAAATAATGTCCCTGAACTTTTAGACACAATACAGCAATAGGTTTCTGCAGTAGTTTGTGCATACGTCTTTATAGATTCAGGTTGACTCGGTCTATACATTTCTATAGAATACCCTAATTTTAGTAAAACTGTTACAAAAATGCACACTTCATGCTTGAAGTGTGGGGAGACAAGGATGATTATGGAGCTGTCATTCATATGGAGCCCATGAATCTGTCTCATATGGTCAATTATCAGTTAAATAGATAATATAATGCACATTTATTCTAAGATATGTTTGCAGACACACTTGCCCGTGTGAGCCGCTATGGTAATTTTCCAAGGCATTCCTTCACAAACCTGCTTTGATAACATCAATGCTTTGAAACTTACAGTATACATTCCATCAGATACACATGTCCATGGGTCTAATGTGCTGGAGTCAGAGGTTGTGGCAAATTTGTACAATATGTGCCAAGTGTTGTATCTCAATGTACAAGAACGAGGCATGCTTTTAACATCCTTTGAAGGAATGCCTTAATTCACGTTGTAAAACAGCAGAAAACAGAATAGATTTTTGAGATTTGGGATCTTCAAAAAACAAAAACTATACTGCCAGCATGTGAGCATTTTCTAGGCTGAAACAAAATAACATTGCACACCATCGTTTGAGCACTCTCACCAAAGTACTAATAAGAGAGCGCACACTACACTATATTGGCAAACACACATGCTCCCCACAACACACAGACACTTTGAGATCCTTGAATATTAGCTGAAGAGGGGAGGGTATAAACTATCACACAGTTTGTAAAGAAGCATCTTATCTAGTAATGAATAGTTTTAATAATAGCATCTGGGGATCACCTCTGCTAACTAAGGCAGAAAGCAGCAAACTTTTTTTCGAGAAATGTGAGCAAAGAATTTAAGCAGCACCAAAACACCATCAAAGTCGAATAGTAAAATGAACAAACCTATTTAGTAAAACAAGAAAAACATTTAATGATTACAACGAGATCAAAATGACAAAAATGTGTAAAGGGGTTCAGGAGAAATTAATTTTTGGTGTTCATGTAAAAAACAATCATTGGTAAGAATGAAGCATAAAAGGCAATGTTAATGTACGTGCACTAAAACAAAGCGGCCACTAAAGTCCACCTCCTTGAACCATCAATAAAAAGCAGCTACAGTGAGGTGCCTCACACATGTTAAAAGAGAAGGGTCAGCTTTCTTGCAGTATAGAAACTTCAGATGCTCCCAAACCTCTCATGTTGCTAAAAATCTTTGTGTGCCCTGGCTAAACTGCAGGGGGAAATTCCCCAAGGTTTTTTGGAGTGATTTTAAGATGACAGTGCCCCTGGGGTAATGTGCGGAGCTTCCCCTTGCCCTCCATGTCCTGCCTATGGAAGCAAGCTTTTCATTCTTGAAAAAGTTCTGCCAAAAGTCTTTCTGTTCTCAGAGATCCTTTGTTTATCTCTGTGAGCCACTTTACACCTAATGAACTGAATGAGCTTGAGAATATAATTACTTATAAGAGAAACAAGCATTGGCGTAGCCAATAGGCCTCACCTGTGGGACCCTATACGTATTTAGCCATGTAGCACATTAAACCTTTATCAGAAATAAACGGTGTATGTACATTCCTTCACACACTTGGCATTAGACTGTAATGGTCAGAACATACCCTCGAGGGCACCCCAATGAAAATTGCATTTGGAAGAAACATGGTCATGTAACCATATAGCCAGCCCCTAGAAGGCATAACCACATGACAATGGAAGGAAAGATAGCACTGCAGTGTAACCATATATTCAGCTGTTAGAGGGCATTACCTATTTTCAGGCTTAACAGGCCTGCTAGAATATTATTACAAACAAGGCCCTTAGAATGCAAACTGCTCCCAGCTATAAAACAAAAGCTCCAACCATAAGAGAGCTTAAAAAAACATTGAATGGGGGTAGAGGTTATGATTTTGTGGCCTGCACCAATGTAGTGTGGGGACCCAGAAGATGTGTTAGACAAAAAGAGCACATCGTGCTGAACATTTTGATGGTCCCATTGTACTAGGCCCACCACAGGCTGAATTACGAGCAAAAATGTGGTGTAAAAGGAATGCCCTGCAAAGCATTATGGGGTGAGTTTCCAGAGTGCAGTGAATATTGTAGTATTGGCTCTCCTACTGAGCTGGGGAGAGCCACATGGAGGGATTCCCTTGCATTCTTTCTATTTAAAAGGTGCCAGTTTGTATATTTATCAACTACTAAACTTGGGAAGAATTTAGGAATGGGGCTGCAAAGGTAACCGGTGCTCATGTAAAACGCTCCAATCTTCAGTTCAAGTTCACGCTATATAAATAAATAAAAAATAATCCTCCTCCAGCTTGCAACGTTTATCGGGTACAGACACCACAAAGAAACAGCAAGACGCCAGAGGAAGAAACAACAAATCGCTGTGAAGCGGAGAGACAAAAGAAAAAAGTAGTGCACAGACACTAAGGTATATGCCCGATCGTGCAATAATCCATGTAACATGGTCAGTCTCCTACGCAGTAACAAAACAGTTTAGCTTAAGCACTTACCTAACAAACAAAAGGAATTTTGAAAAGCAGACAAAGGAACGAATGAAAGTGATGGGGATGTGATGGGCGTGGTGAAAGCCCACAGAAGTAGATTACAGCATGTTGAGAGACAGCTAATTTCTAGAATCAAACAGGTACAGTAGCTAAATCAAGCATCTGCCTGGGTTAAAGCCCTTACACCCAGGTATGACAATAGAAATTGATGAAGGATGCTTCCACCACACTCAAAATGTAGTAGATGCTTGCGAATGGTAAATGCTTAGTTGCTCAAGGTCACTAGCTTCTTGAAATGCATTATTATGATCGCATGAGGGAGTTTACCACATATATCTTTACCATGCAAAATTTGACCACACATATGCTTTTAACAAGCATGCCTTTACAACCAAAATGTACATATTTGACAGGTAAATGCAGAATAAGATATATCGATATATATATAATTATATATATAATGCAATATATATAATGCTTTATATATATATATATATATATATATATATATATATACACATATATATATATATATATATATATATATATATATATATAAATATATATATATATATATATATATATATATATAAAGCATTTTTTTTACTTGACTACATCTTTGGTGCCGGTTAACAAATCTTCACAAACTTTTCCCAAAAATTGTAATGCTCATGTGAGCTGCTGTCTGGAAAGTTTTGGGATGAGCTGTCAAGCAGGGGCAGAGAAAAAGGGGAAGTCACAAAATGCTTTTTATACATACATTTTTCCATATGGATTTTGAACAGTGATAACGCCCGAACCACTGGATGTCATTACACCAACTTTTGCCGAAGGGTAGGTCTTGGTCCAGAATGCTGCCTTTTTGTTAGTTAGTGAAAAAAGAAAAAACTAATGTGTATATATAGGAATGTGAAGGCCTCGTAAACCCTCCCTGCCTCATGCTGAGATCTGATTGGCTGCCAACACTTCAACATGAAAGTGTTGGCAGCCATGTTGGGACTCAGCTTCAGCTGAATCCATGACTAAAATGTAAAGAAAAACAAAAGGGACCAGGGTTGGGACACCCTGACCCCTGAACTCTGGTGGTGGGGTCCCAGAGGATCCGCTGAAAATTAAAAAAAACAAAACAAGGCAGGCTCCTGTTTAAGTGTAGTCCCTGGGTAAGTCAAGTCCTGGGGGCAATCCCATTATGAAATGTGGGGGGCTGCCTGACTCATCCCCTTGCAGCCCTAACGATACCATGTCCTTGGGGCTTTAAACAGTTGAAACATGGGGTGGCTGTCCGGCCCCACCACTGCCCCGGGGACTGCCACCTCCCTGAGGTTTTAAACAATTGTAACAGGGGGTCCGCTCGCCCCCCTCCCCACAGCCCAAGAGACTGCCACTTCCCCAGGGCTTTCAACTAATCTAACGTGGGGGGACTGATCAGTCCCCGTCAGCCCTAGGGACTGCCACCTCCCCAGGGCTTTAAGTAAATCTATCAGGGACTACTGCCTGACCCCCCACAGCCATGGTGACTGCCACCTCCCTGGGAATTTTAACAAATCTAACACAGGGGTAGCCAGGCTTCCCCTGCAGCCCCAGGGACCACCACCTCCCCAGGGCTTTAAACAAATCTAAGAGGGGACCTCCGCAGCCCCTCGGGCCACCACCTCCCTTGGGCTTTTCACCAATCTAACCTGAGGGGCTGCTTACTCCCACCGCAGCCGGGTGCTGCTATCTCCCCGGGGGTAATTTTAAAACAAACAGGAGGTCAGTTTCGGATTCCCAGGCCTCAGGAACCACCAACTTCCAAGGGCTACTGATATTTGAGGGGGGCAACACGCCCCCCTCACGGAGCCACTGATGGCTCATCGATTGCAATCTCCAGGACTGGCTCCTGCTATGTCCCAGTGTGCCCACCCCCAGGACATAGCTGTTTGCTGTGACTTGGTGGGAGCTTAACAGTTCCCACCAAGTCACAGCAAACATTTCACTCACAGTGAGAAAGAGCTGACAAACAGCTCTTGCTCACTGCGAGCAGAGGATTCCTCGTTTCCCTGCCCGCATAGATGTAGGCAAGGAAACAGAGGAAACTCCTCTCACAGGAGGTGGGGAGCCGCCTGGGACTACTGGGGCCTTCAGGCTCCCCCTGCGGTCACAAACATTGTGATTGGGTGCCCTGGGGGTAACACAGGTGACATGGCTGGTCCCCAGGGGATGGGGTTTCCGGGGCCAAGATCGGCCCTTGGGAGGGAGGGCCATGCGCACCACCCACCAAAAAAAAATAATAATAATTGGGCAAGGCCTGGGGGGTGGGGTCCCCGTGGCTGAGATGGGCCCTAGGGAGGTGTCCCTACAGCTCCCTCACCCCCCAAAAAATAACTTTTAGACTGGGCTCTGCGGGATGGGGTCCCCAGGGCTGAGATCAGCTTAGGGAGAGAGGCCCGCATGGTCCCACTACCAAAATATGAAAGATTTAGAAGTCTGGACCCCAGGGTATGTTGTCTCTGGGGCCAAAATTGGCCAGAAGTGGGCGACATGCAGACCCCCTGCCAATTACCACTGCGCATGGTCAAAGGGCGGGCTCAGCATGGGGTTGGGTGGTTATAGGGGTTGGCCGCAGAACCTGTCTGCAGGCCAGGTCCTGCAGCCATGCCCTACTGCACACATTAAAAAAATGTAGAAATTCACTGACAAAACCAATGGTTACAGGGACGTTATAGTTAGGAAATAGAACTTAAAAAAAACATAGAAATTCACTTACAAAAACCAACAGTTACAGGAACTTTATAGTTAGGCTCACATTTTAACAATACAAAACCATAGAAATGTACCAGTTATAGTTAGAGTTATCTCAAGTAACTACAACTCGTGCCTTAAGATAACTATAAAGTAACTATAACTTGCTCAACCCCACCGCGCATAACTGAAAGATGAGTGCAGCGGTGGTTAGATTAGCATATAGTAACTAAAATTACTTTACGTTAAAAAAACATAGAAATTCACCGAAAAAAAACAAAGGTTACACTAACGTTATAGTTAGGCTCACATTTTAAACATATAAAACCATATACATTTACCTGTTATAGTTACAGTTATTTCAAGTAACTATAACTCGTGCCCTAAGGTAACTAACTATAACTTGCGTCCTCACCATGCACTGCTAATTACCCCACAAATTGCAACACTCATTACATATTTGATAACGTCATTGACAACATCACAGTGATATTCGCAGTAACATGTTTGAGGAACAAACTGTGCATGGGAGTTGTGACTGTAGTTAATCAAAATAACTGTCATTATAACCAGTGAATTTCTATATATGTGTGCGTTTAAAATGTGAGTCTAACTATAACATCCCTATAAGCTTTGTTTTTTCCAGTGAATATATATATATATATATATCCTTCACCAAATGGTCCCCTCAAGGCATGCTCGTACGCCGGTGCCAGTGTCAGGGAAGGACCAAATTCCCTGTATTTAATTTTCCAACAAAATTCAATCATCAAATATACAAACATGGACTGCCACAGGAGTTTCATTTTCTCCAAGTTATGTGAATTTAACCATGAGATGGTGGGAAAAACACATAGCCTGGGGGCAAGATAATGATAGATATATGGACAATGTAGTGGTTTGGTTGTGATATATAGATGATTTATTTTTGATTTGGTATGCTACAGATGTATTATTTAAGGAGTTCTTTACAAAATTGAATACAAATAACATAAGATAACAATTTACATACAAAATGAGTACAATTTCCATTGAGTTTCTAGATGTGATGGTATACATAGATAATAATATATTACACACTTACATTGCATCGTTAACCGACGGCAACCACCAGTGTGTTGCATGGATCAAGCTTTCACCCATAAAAAGTATTCCTTATGGGGAATCTATCAGAGTTAAGAGAAACTGTTCAAATAAAGAGGATATGGATAAAAAATTTAGAGAGCCAGAACAGAGAATCTTAACACGAGGCTACAGGGCTTGAGATGTTAAGCAAGGTGAAATGAAAGCTAGATCAATAACACAAGCACAAACTCTTGTGGATAAGGTTGAACAGAAGCAAGGAGATGTGGAAGTTTTGATAAGATTGATTTTGACGTACAGTAAAGAAAATAGACAAATACTCAATATCCTAAATAAACATTGGCATCTGATTAAAAGAGATCAAGATATAGGATCACTTGTTGGGATCCGACCGAATGTAAGGTACAGGAAAGCACCATCTTTAAAGGAGTTCCTGGTGAAGAGTCATTTTGAATCACCAATAAGTTCGAATTGGCCAACAAACTTTAACAAGGGTTTCATTTGTTGCAACAAAGGTAAGGCATGTAAGATTTGTTGCCATAAAAATAAAATCACAGACTTACGGGGGAGAGAAATTCCCATTGTGGATAGAATAACATGCAAGACTACATTTGTAGTATATGTAATTGAGTGTCTCTGTGGGTTAAAATATGTGGGGAGTACCATTTGTCCTTTAAAAAAACGGATATTAGAACACATTAAGGCAGTACAGACTGATGATATGAATTATGCCATGACTAAATATTTGAAGAACCATAATGGGGAAAATTGGTTGCATATGAGATATTTTGGGGTTGCAGTAATCAAAAAACATGAGGGGGGGAGATAGAGTTCAACAACTGAGACGCTTAGAATCAAGATACATTATCAGATTAAAAACCAAGACCCCATATGGGATTAATGGTGATGAGGAGCTGTATTGTCATTTATAGAAAGGGACAAAGGTTATGGAGAACAAAATATATAGAAAGAGGTTATCCTTGATGACAATCTTTTGTCACTGCTATATATCAGGATCCATCTTAAGATAGGTCTGCATTGTTCAATATATATGGGTACTAGACCCTTACTGGAAGTTTTGTCCTAAAATAATAATGAAGGGAAAAGATTTGAAAGGAGCAGTCCGGAAATAAAAATAAAAATGGTTGTTGATATCAAATTAATATAGACTAATTGGCTAATCAAATTGACAAAACGTGTATATAAAGAAGATGTTTTATGTTATATTATGTTTGTATGATAGTTTGTATTTTATTCACTATTTTGCGGAGTTAGTGTTTGTGTGATACTAATTAGTTACTACATATCCCACAATGCCACATAAAGGCATATGGTGGAAAAAAGTGTAAATTGAAAGGAATGGATCACTCACTGTGATCAAGACCTTGTGGGTTGAAACGCGTTGGTTTGGATATAATTGATTCTTCAAATAAAAGAGAATTTTCAAGTATCCTGTGAGTGCTGCGTATGACCTTGAGTCATTTTGTTGGAGATATATATATGTATATATATATATCTGCACATATATAATATATATGCAGGCGTGGTAATGGCACGTGTGGTTTCATCGTGCAACCATTAGGGCATCTTGTGTTGCCTTTACTACTTTAATACTTCCACCTCTTCAACTATGCAGAACACTACTAAGTAGTACTGGAAAGGCCCTTCAACGTCTGTCTTAGAAACAAGTCACAAATCTAACTTAGTCTGCTAAGTAACTAACACCCCGACATCAAGTGGTCCAGAAAGCAGCTTAAAGATAGACAGATGGAAACATGCTCTTGGACAGCCTCTCCCCACCCTGAAATTACTACGTCATTACACTATTAGCCTGGGACTCATGCACAAATACATCCATTGGAAGGCCCTTAAATGCTTAGGCAGCAACATGCAAGATTTCACTCCTGCACTCTCCACATGCTAATCTAAACAATACCTGCTTCTGATTGTGCAACAAGCTGCTGCTCAAAAGAGGCCTGGGGCATATTTAAGAGCTCCTAGCACCACCTTAGCTCACCCATAGCGTCATTTTTATGCTACAGCAGTGCTAAAGGGGCTTTTCTGCCACACTATATTTCATGCATGCATGCATTGCGCCACTTTGTAAATCCTTGCGCCACATTATGCCTGTGCCAGGCATAATGTATGCAAGGGGGAATTCCGGCACTAGGAGGCCTACAAAAATGGTGCAGTTAAACTTACAAGATTTCACTGCGCCCCTTTTGGCGTCATTTTTAACGCCTGCTCAATGACACACCCAGAGAAACCTATGGGCCTCCTTGCACTTTAATACACTATTGTAAAAATTGTTGATGCTAGTGTAGCAAAGCACCACAATAGCATCTGAAATTTTGACACGATTGTAAAAACTACCACCATGGTGCACTGTATCATAAATATGGCGCAACCATGGTGTCTTTAGGTGCTGGTAGGGTGGTGGCGAAAAATTGGCACATCATAGCTGATGAACCACTTTTTCTAAAATATGGGCCTTAGAGCTATAGGGTTAGTTGCCAATGGCAATTTGCAAAGTCGCAACAAATCTTTCTTTTAAGGTCAAAACTTAAACTCGTCTTTTCTAAATCCTTCTCTACAATATTCGTACAGTTACACGGCCAAATGTCATGCTTGTTTGCAAAGCGGTCAGTTAAACCCAAAAAGTTGTCATTTCGCACTATAAAGGTATCGGTTCACACTGTAAAGTGGCCCCCTTTACCATTAAGTAATAAGCGTCAGATAATCTGCATATTCCCCTATATGAGGTTGGACATCCTATAATGAAGTGATCCAAAAAGGTACTCAATTCAGTTATGCTTTGATCCAGAGGCCAAGAGTGGTGCTCCATTAAATCTTACTTATAAAACCCCTGCCAGATGTACTGTACCCCTTGAAAGGGATTTTCTCACACAGAATATTTCACCATCCCAGGGTAATGTTACGCCGAGTAAAAGGAATTTCAAGTGTAAACTCACTTTTGATAATGTCCTGCACTGTTAAATCGAGCCATTTTTGGGTGTCAATGAACCTTGCATGCGCAAATGGCCCTTTGAAAAGATCTTGTTGGGTGCATGTCCAAAGGATTTAGTAAACTACAGGCCATTGAAACAGTAATGCTAAAATCGCATGTAAAGTGCACCACATTTTAAAGAATTAAAACACTATGCCAATGATTGTACTTGCCAGATATGCGTGTCGGCCTTCTCTTGTGAGGGGTTAAGAACAGAGACCCTCCTCGTCAGAACACGTTTCACACTATTTCGGAGGGGAATCTCTCTCGTGCACCGCAAGCCGCTACCTCTTTCTGCCTCATATGCATTTTACTCCTCGTTTACATTGCCATGGAAAAGTCAACGCTCTCACTGATGTTCCCGCTTAGCCTCACTGATTGGAATTCTTCAATGTTGGCCAGAATGTTATGTTTCCACATGGAAAAAGCCAAGTATTTGGCTCAGGGCCATCTTTGAGGTTGACATATAAAACTAAAAATTAAACTGTTAAGACTGCAAACAGGAAATGCACCGCATTCCTTGAGAGAGTCTGTGCCAGAAGAAAGGCAGGGCGGGCTGGTGCTAGTTAGGGCTGCTGTGGGGTCTTTGAAGGGTTAAAAAATCAGCAGTGAAGTGTAGAATGTCAGTTCTTTTGCAGTTTCTCGAATAATACAATCAACTGTAAAACCGCACAACTATATTTATCTACAGAAAATATAATATTAAGGTCTGACATTTAAGTTGACAAAGTTCAACTAATTGCACAAACACAATACAGTCTGCTTTTGAAACAGACCCAAACATAATTGTTACAGTCTGATTACAGTACACGAATACATCCGAAGGTCAAAATTCGACTGCTTTCTTAAAATAAGGCATCTTAACAGTATATGTTCGATATCTGAATACCATTGCTTACAACAAGGCCTACTTGTTCGGTGAACTGCTTGTGCAACAGACAGCCCAAATCAGAATTTCTAATACCTGTGCATGTACTGTTTAAAATCCGGGCTCAACTAATCGGTTTAAAGGTTCGAAATAATTGCATGATAATAACAGGAATTTTTAGCCAATTGGAAAATGGGCAAGATAACTACAACATGAACCGACTGATCTGTAATTGCATTTACATTGCCCGTCATATCCCTGACAAGGAAACATGACCTCTTGAAGTATTATCCATAGGTTGTAGGTATTTGGTAGGACGTGGTTTATACTGTGGCCTTTTTGGCAAGTGTTTTGCGCCGTGAGTGATGACCACATCATTTGTACATCATGTCATATCAGTGGCGGCCGGCAGCTTTAGGAGGGAGGGGGGCGGGCGGGGCTCACACACACACACACACACACATACACAGACTCATTCTTTCACAGACAGACATGCACGCACGCACGCACGCACATCCATTAACAACACTCATACCATTTAAACATGCACGGACGCACCAAGCATTCATTTTAAAACATCACACACACACACACGCACATCCATTAACAACATTCATACCATTCAAACATGCACATATGCACCAAACATTCATTTTACAAGATCACACACATTCATTCTTTCACACACACACGCACGCACATCCATTAACAACACTCATAACACTCAAACATGCATGTGCGCACCAAACATACAATTTAAAACATAACACACATACACACACACACACACACATACACTTACCTTCAGCCTCCAGGTCCCAGGAGGGTTGGGACTGCTGCCTTCCCTCATTGGCTGACCTTAGGTCAGCCAATGAGGGAAGGCAGCAGTCCCAGCCTCGTCACAGAGTGGGATGGGGTCAGTGAGACTGCTGAACCCACCCTACTCTGTGATGAAGTGTCACTGATTGACACTCGCCCTGAGCGCTTCAGGGCTTAAACCTGAAGCGCCCAGGGCGATTGTCAATGGGTGACGCTTTCCTCGTCACCCAGGGAATAGCCTCGAGGCACCTTTGCTGGGCCGAGGAGGTCACGCCCATAGGAGCTGTGATCTCCTCAGCCCAGCAAAGTTCAGCTCAGGTAGCCAGGAGTCTGCGCAAATCGCACATGTCTGCTCCTGGCTGCCTGACCTAAACATGAAGAGTGTCTGTCAGGCTGACCTTTGTTCAGCCTGACAGACACTCTTCATGGGGTGGGGGGCGTGGCCCCTCCACCCTAAAGGACGGGCCGCCACTGTGTCATATGCTCCTCCACTTGAAGTGGAAGAGATAAGAGGCGTGAGTGATAGAATTCTTAAGGTTTATGTTACTGTTGTGTCTGTTTCGTAAGACATGGTTTGAGATGTGGCCTCTGTGCAAAGTACATTGGTGTGCGGGATAAGTAGAGGCTTCTGTTGCTAAAAAAAGGTGTAAGCATGTATGTGTGGTGTGTCGAGATGTAGAATGAGAGACAGCTGAGCATTTGATCAAGTTTACAATCCGTCTGAAGAAGAAATGGGTCTCGTTCTTTGGTGGGTAGTGTCTCAAGGTACCTATTGCCCTTACTAGCCTTGTGATAGGCATTGCATCTGGAATTTTGTTGATGTAGCCCTTCATTATTTGTTGAGAAAGAACCTGGGACCTCAGTTACAAGAATCTGATGCATCAGCCCTGATGCTTCAGATTTCTTTGGCTGCCCAATGACCCCCTAACAATGGCATCAACAAAGTTTATTTACAATACATAGCTCCATCTTTGGTGCTAAACTCGCAACAAAAAAATTACGCAACTCCAGCAATGCAGGGAGGCACCCATTTAGAAAAGCACTGTGTCAATGTTACACCTGCTCTGAGCAGGCGGTAAAATTCTGACACAGTGAAGTCACAGAATGACGCAGTGAACTGTTGTAATTTTACTGCGTCAGTTCTGCGTGGCTTTTTCCGTAGGAACGCTTATCTTGCATACATTATCCCCGGCACAGGTATAATGTTACGCAAGGGTTTACAAACTGACGCATTGGGCTCAATGCGTCAGTTTGTAAATAAAAAAAAATGCCACAAAAGTGATGCAAAGGCCTTGTAAATGAGGTCTCAAGTGTTTTCTGCGGACCGAAATGTTTTATGTCTTTGCATGTTTCTTGCCTTTGGTGAGAAGGAATTTCACAATTCTGCTGTTTGTATTGTAAGCAAGGTTCCATATATGCACCCCTTCTTGTAAGATTAAGCAGTCCTGTTCTGAGAATATTTTTAAGTTTACCTGGAATTTCAGTAGGATCTATTCTGTAAATGGCTTCTGGGCTATGTAGAGTACCATGAAGGAGGAATGCCTGGCTGTGAGCAGCCACTGAATTGCTCTTTCTGAATTCCATCGTACTAGGCTACAAGAGGACCATTAGACCTATGGGAACCTAAGTATAACACAATCTTATGCAACAATGTTTCTCATTGGTTTCATTCGATGAAGAATACTAAATCGGGGGGCTAAATAAACTTGTGCAATGAATGCCATAGTAGTAATAATTTCATAAACAAATAGGACCACTACAATTGTAAGTAAAATAAAAACATGAACTGTATCTCTTCAAATATCACATACATATAGTACATCAGTGAAAAACAAGACTGCAATGTGCCGACAGAGCAAAAAACACAGCAAAACTAAGTACAGAAGTAAGAGTATAGGGAACAGCTGATGTGTCTGTAATAAACAACTGCTTAGAATTATTGAATTAATCCATTTGACAAAATCTGTGTTGAGGACGTTTCAGCCCTTATTTAGTCTGACAGGGTAATGAAACCATCACTTGAAGTGATGGTTTCACTGAACTGTCAGGCGGCTTATCAGAGCATTGACTTCCCATGACATGCTTCCATTTAGTGGAGCCTGCCCTACATGCCCTGCCTAAATAGTTTCTTCGACTCCGCCCTCACTGTTTGCCACGGTTCCTTGCCACTCAGGGCCAACGTTCCCCTAGTCAGCCCCTGGTGAGGACACACCTTCCACATTTCACCAGGATGCACTTCGAATTTTAATGGGGCACACTTGGAACAGCGGTTATTCATTTTTGTTCCTTATCAATCAGGGATGATCAGATGTCCCCATATTTACTTAGTCCTGATGAGACCCTTGTATTCTTAATAAGGGTTGAAACGTCAATACAGATAAGTAACAAACAAACAAAAAGGGTCGTGGGAGTGAAGGAAGGACTTTTTCTTCTTCAGCTTCATCTGCACCGCTCATGCTGAAGGATACAGTCGGATAGAGATGGGCACAGCAGCTGCCTGCATTCCCTGCCCCTCTGTAGACAGCTACAGGCCTGGTGTCTTGGGCCCTTTAGTTATCAGGTCTGGAGTTGTGGACTTAAAAGCACGGGGAAACTTGTAGTTTGGCCTTCTTAGTGAGGCTCAAAGTGTTAATAGAGAAATTGTTGTTTCTTTATGTGTGCATCAGCATTTTTTATCAGTGTTTATAGAGAAATAGTTGTTCTGTATGAGTACATCAGCATTTTTATCGATGCTAAGTTAAGGTCAGATTTGAACAACCATAACAGTTCCATTCAATCACAAAGAACATCGCCCTTCATTGCTTAACATAACAGTGATCCTGCCAATGTTTGTGGTTAACAGATGTGTGCAAGAGAAGAGAAAATTACAGGTTCTCTTCACATGTTTGTTAAAGACCTCATATTTTCCTTAACTTTTTGTCTTGCCCTTTCAGCATGTAAAAATTATTTTCCAATTTCATATATTTTTGCCACTTCATTAATGACACGTTTGAGAATTTTTTGCTCTCTGCTGCTGGGCCATTATTTAGCAAAGCACGAATGATTTAAAAAACAGATTTGTTTTCCCAGTGGTAAATTCCTCTGGATGCTTCAATAAGCGCTTAACACTGCCGGACTAAAATGCTTTTATTCTTAAACATTCACAAACAACATGGCTTCGGGCGCCCACATTTTTAAGGGACTTTCAGAATAAATTACAGTGAAGAGATGTCTAGTGTGTATTATATCCTATCTATGAAAAGTATTGCATTTTTCTCAGGTCCTAGTTAATGTGTAGCCTGTGCATAACTGTGTTTACTGACCACGAAGGCACTTCCTTGAAATATACCTGCAATTCCTCATCCCATACCGCTCTAATGTTACTAGATTTAGGTGGGTTGCTTCTCTGGGTATTTTGTAGATCTGGGTATTAAAGCCCTTGTTAGAAAGTGAAAGAAAGCTTTCATTGAAATTACTTTTTTCCTTGCTCTTTTTCTTGCCTCTAAAGTAACGTCTGATCTGCAAATAGTAGTAGAAGTGTGCTCCACTTGCTATCCCAAACCTATCTACTAACTCAGAGAAGGGTACAAAACGATTCGTGCGTATCAACTGCTTTAATCAGAAACATCTGTCTCCTTTCAGTCCCTTAACATTCTAGTAATATCTTCGGGGAGTGTTGCGTTATTACACAGTGGTAGACAATCTTCACCTCCCCTGTGCCTAAACTCTTTTATCCAGCGTAAGTATATTGGGTATATGGCTCTGGCCATCTTAAATATGCAAGTTTAACTTTTTCACTCATGGAAATTAGGCAGAAATCAATAAGTGACAGGTTCCTCAAACAGGTTACATGTGAAACAAGCATTTGCAATGCAATGGGTCCCGCATTTGCTCGAGTTAGAGCTATTAGGGTTGTAAACTCCTAACCGTACTTTTCTTGCCACATAAATTGAAAATGAAAAGTAATACAGTTTCACATAAGCGAGCCGATTCAAAGTGCCATGCCATGAACGTGAAGCAGAACACAAAAGGAAAAAGAAGTTTGCTTGCAGTCAAATGTATTGGCAAAAGTGCAATTAGCTAACAGAGGCAATGTCCAAGGCAGTAACTAAACCGCTACAGAGAGGGTCAAACATAAAGCATTTACCAACAAAACTAAAGGATTTTTGAAGGGGAAGCTTATGAACGAGTGATAGGTGTGCAGTGGGTGTGGTTAAAAGCCCAGATACATACCAAAACGTAGGAAAAGCAGTGCTGTTCGACCTAAAAAGGACAATCTTTTAGCTGAAAAGCCAATTTCTTTATGAACAGGATAGAAGATGCCAGACAACACGATTCTAATTCCAGGCAGGTAAAGCCACTTAGCTCTAATAGTGCTCATATTATTCTTCTGGAAGTGATCACCCTAATTAATTTCTTTAAAATTCTTCTCTAAAAAAGCTAAAAGTGTGTGGAGCCATTAAGACAGAACTCAACATTGGAACAATGTAACCATTTTTACAAGGTTGATTCTCACAATCAAAGATACATGTAACATGTTTATACTTTCTAGTCTTGTTCAATCCTAATCAATATGTAATATGCCCACGGGGCATGAACCGACTACTCAGTAGGTCTGCAACTGTTTAGAAAATGAAATATTAGCAAATTAATAAAATACATACATAAAAAAGCAAATTGAAAAATGAAAGTTATAAAACAGTCTGCAAATCAAATGTGAAGGAATTTGAAATTGGAAGAAAAAATTCAGGGCCCTATTTACAAGAAAGTGATGCATTGTCATCAATGCATCAGATTTCAGGAGCCCGCCACACGTCCCCTAACGACACCATGGATGCGATGTATTTACAATACAGAGCTCCATTGTGCACATTTTCACAGATGCGTCAGAAATTCTGATGCATCTGTTGGTGCTAAAGTGACCCATTGCTGGAGCTTTGTAATTAAACGCAACTCCAGCAATGCTAGGAGACTCCCATTGGAAAAAGTCATGCGCCGATTTTACGCCTCCTCTGAGCAGGCAGTAAAAGTCTGACGCAGTTAAGTCGTAGACTGACGCATTAAAAGTTGAAAATTTCACTGCATCAGTTCTATGTGACTTTGTACGTGGGAATGCCTATCCTGCATAAATCATATCTGGCGCAACACATTGGGCTCAATGCATCAATTTGTAAATAGGGAGCAGTGTAATGCACCGCTAGCACTTCCATTGCATCAAAACAAAAATGACGCAGTGGCGGCCTACAAGGTTTGTAAATGAGGCCCTAAATTGTTCTCTTAATCTTGGTTCATGAGAGCAGCGCAAGTACAGCAAACACAGTCTAGTATTAGACCTGATTGGTGGCATCAATTGAAGCAGCACTGGTATAAAACGACAAAAAGGTGCATGCATTAGAATAAAAGAAAAAGTTGTATGCTAGAATTTAGAATAGCACTATGGCCCTCATTACAAGAATGGCGGTAAATACTGCCTACTGCCGCGACAACGGCTGCCAAAAGACCGTCACCGTGGCTACCAGCCGTCCGCCGGATTATGACTACAGCCTGGTTTCCGCCAGAAGAAAATACAGCTGTGGCCATGCCGGCTGATGGTGGTAAGGTGGTGCTGCAGCCAGCAGCAGCGCCATGCCAGTAGACCGCCGCTGACCGTATCATGACACATGATGCGGCCTGGCAGTGTTCTGCTGGCGGACGATGCTGCTGACAGCAGTGCCCGTCCCATCTCCTGCCAGAGGACCCCCTGACAACAGGTAAGTCAAGTGGTCCGACAGGAGAGGGGAGTGGGGGGTGTTGTGTGTGTGTTCGGGGGGGGAGTGTGTATGTCTGTGCATGCGTGTATGTGGGTGCGTGTTACGTGTTGTATGTGTGTGAATGTATGGATGTGTGAGTGTGTGTATGTTGAGTAGTGTGAATGCATGTCTGCTTGTATGTAAGTGTGTGTGAATGGATGCATGCATGCATGGTTGAATGTGGGAATGGGTGTGTGTATGCATGTGTGCGTGTGTGAATGAAGGTGCGGGTATGAAGGGGGTGCTGGAGAGGAACAGGGGTGGGCGGAAAGCTGTGGGGGGGGGGAAGGGATTCCCTGTCACTGATAGTACCTACTGCCATGGTTTTGTTGGCAGTAAGGTTGCCACAAAAACCATGGCAGTAGGCGAGGTCATAATCCTGCAGGCGGGCAAGTGACATCCACTGGGCTGGAGAGTGAAGTCTCCAGCCGGCGGTCAATACTGCCGTGGCAGTCGGTGTGGTATATTGGTGGTTTGTCTTAATATGGAGGAAAGTACCGCAAGTCTGTTGGCAGTACTTTCCTCCACATTAACGCCATTCACCGGGGTCATAATGAGAGCTAATGTCTTTTAGAAACACATTTAAATATTGAAAAGCTTTAACTTCTCATTATAATAAAAATTTAGATTAAAAAAATCATAATTTGTCTATTTGTTTGAAGTGTGTTTCTGTATTTTTTGTGTATTGCTTTGAAGTTCAAATCATAGAGCTTTCTTCGGTGTGGGTCCTCAGCATTCAGTACTGATTCAGTGGGGGTCCACAGAAGTGAAAAGGATAAGAACCAAAGGTTTAAGTAATACATGTCATCCCATGTTATCGCTCACCTGAATTCTGAACTTTTTTCTGCACCTGAAGGCACAGTCCTATGAAAATCAGGGTCTACATCTAATTTATCAGCAATTGCTAAGATTTCTTTCATTTTTTATTTTTTCATTTTACTGCCTGAAATTTTTGAGTATTTCTCATAAACCTGCCTTGTTTTTCTCAGAAACTCCAGATCCTCAGGAAACAAAAAAAAAAGTGCAACATTATTTGAATATAGCAGTCTTTATTCCCTTGTGGAATACAAGGGCTGGCTATAGCTGAGTCACTTTTTGTGATCAACCTAGTACATGGTTTGATAAGCAGAGCGAACAACAGGGGGCAGCAGGTAGCCAGTGCCCTGAGGATTATTTATTCATCCCCCACGTAGGACTAACACTGCCATTATCACCCCTGTCCAGGTAAATATTAGTGAGTGCCCCATTCAAATAGAAATAACAATTCATCCATTGTAAAAACATTTCTAGAATAATCAGGTTCACCAGGTCAAATGCCTTTGAACTAAACTGCAAGTGGAGATTGCATGGTTGCAGTGTAAGCCGCTGGTTCCAAAGATAGTGTATGTTTATTGCAAGAAATCCTCCGGGAAGAAGTTGTGATAGATGACCTTTAACTTATAACGCTGTGACTAGATTTGCTTCCCAAATCTATCAGGACATCCAACCTGCAGGATTTCTTGGTAAAGAAATAGCTACTAAGGCCCTCATTAGGAGTTGCACTCAGTGGCACCCCAGGGCTACTGAGCTTTCCAGTGTCTCTAAGTCCAGAATAATAATTAGGTCCTCAAACTCCAGATCTTATCATTCTAGGGGCTGCAAGCAGCTTGTAGGAACATCTCATGCCTGATCTCGTACTTCAGCATAAAAGGTTCTCCACAGCTGAAGTAAATGTAACTCCGCACTCTGGGCACCCACGACCTCCACCCAGCCACAGTGCCAAAAAACAAAGCTCCCACAAGATTAGCCAGCTGCTTCAAGAAGGTTGGCAACTGTGTGCACATGTGGCCCTTTTATTTTCCCTGCATAACTGGGCCGAGTTTTCCCTGGTCTGCGTGTTATTTGCCATTACAGGGTAAATAACTTGCAATCTCCATCATCCATGAGATAACAACAGCCAGAACTGTAAACTAGAGCGCAGCCTGTCTCTATGAAGTTAACAGGGAGCTCGTAATGACAGCCTATGATGGGATCCCATAGTGGGTGAGAAGGAGGTAAGTGGGGGAGTTGGGTTAAACTGACCAAAAGTCCAGTGTGTGCTAAGTTGTTGCTTCACCTTAAAATTTCACTTGTATTATACAAGAGGTAAACATGGGCAACATATCAGTAGGAATTTGATCTGGATTACTCACAGGAAAGAATGTGTAAGTTATAGACGTTTTTACAAGAATTCTAATTTTACCTGACTGATTAGCACACTGCTTCAGACAATCCTAGAAAGTAACCCTTATTTTCAGGAAACGTAAGCGTGCAAGATATTTCCATTGAGTGAGCATGTGCTTTTTGAAAAAAAACAAGGGTATTATTACTCGACCAATTACTATTTACATTTTTGACTTATTCACCTTAGTGGGATGAAATGCTGTGTTGGCTTTCATTAAGTCTGAGACCTGATGTTGCTTTAAATATCTCTACAACAGCAGTACACTGAGTTATGGTATGGAAATTCAATATGAGTAGTATAATGTATGAGATATATTCAGCATCTGAGTAGCCAATATCTCTAGCTGAATTGTGTCATCTAAAACAATGTGTCACATACTGTGATTGCTCCTCTCAGTGGCACTTCTCTTTTCCCTTTTGAAGGACAAAAGACTGATATGATGCTCGCTATCTGGAAACAGTCAACTTGATTTTACACGTCTATATGTTCCACAGGTTCATTAACACAAAAAGGCTGAGGCTGGTTGGTCAGGATTTAGAAAAACATTCAACATTGTTTTCAAGTTAGTTTTTGGTATTTTCAAATTCCTAAATAGCTTTTGTAACTTTAGAAAAGAACATCTGGGATAAGCTGATTATAAATAACACATTTCTTACAAATATATACTTGATGTGGCATTAGAGAGCCATGAAGAAATAAGGCCACGTGAGCAGTGTACTCTACTGGCCCAGTTTGCATAGCTGAGTTTTTTCATCCCAAGGCCTGCCAATCTTATTTTGTCCTTTTTAGTCTGTGTGTTCAAAGTGTCCTGCTGTGCATTGGTGCAGCTCCCAGACTTGGAATCTCTGGTGGAGTGCTTCAGAAGAGGCCTTCTGTGGAGACCTGTGTCCTAGAGCAGTGTGTCTATATGTGATCCATGATGGGAGCATGCTAGAGGTGATGCCAGTGCAACCCAGTCACTGAGGAGGATCACGGCCCATCAGGACCATGGCTGCCCTCTGGCAAGCAATCTGGGGCAGCAGACCCCTGGGGTGGTCATTCTTCAGCACCAACACCCCTGTACAGGCTCGAGTAGTAAAGGGCTTGATCTGGTGGAACACAAGGCTGCACAGATGAGTGTGCCTGCCGCCTAGTAATGGCGGCCTGGATGCTGGGTGGATTGTGGTCCTTTGGGGTATGTCACAGCTGCTAGATGGACGATCAATAGGGTGATCACCTGGCATGGAGGCATGGAGGAAAATTCAGGTTGGGACTGTAAAAAAGTCATGACAAAGGGTCAAAATTCAGGACAGAAATCAGGACATATACCACTAGTTTAGCAATGCATTTATTTACTATATTTGAAAGTGCACTAACTATTCACGGTACTGGCATGAGATTGCCTCTAGGGATGCTACATTCAGATGGAGCATTATGCCCTTGTTCAATAGTAAATTGGTGTCCTTCAGTGCATCCCTCCTACCCAAATAAATTCTGTCTTTCTTGGACAGAAAGTAACAGCAGCATTTTTATTATGTTTCTAAACATTTCAGGAGACATTGCAGTTTGGAAAACATTAAGGTAGGTGATGTTTTCACCTTCTACTAGTTTAGGTAAGTTGAAAAACACATCTGGCTCATCAGATCCTCTACTAGATGTCAAACAAAAAAATTAATGAGGCAGAGCAGATGGTGTGTATGACAGTTTCACACCTTTCACAACAGATGACAGGATGTGAAGTATCCTCAACTTTTCTATACTCTCACAGCACCACGATGGCCCAACTACTGCATTAGAGTGTGCAGCAGGGATTTTATATGAATCTCGGAACTGAGAGCTCAACCACCAAACAGAGAATTAAAGAGCAGGATGATGTCAAGATCAGATGGGAGATCTGCAGTAATTGATTCAAAGGGTCATTGCTAAGAATCAGATAAATAAGAAATTGAAGAGCAAGGCAGGACAATTTCTCAAATCAAATAAGCCCTCCATGAGTAATGGAAAGAATTGCATACCTTTAAAGCAGGCTTGGTAAAGAAGCCAGAAACAAAAGAGGCACTGTCAAGTGGTTGAATAAGCAGGACCCTCCCACCCTGGCAAACTCTGGCGGTGCAATGGTCCATAGATAGTGGAGGGCTGGTAGGAGCTGGCCCCTTGGAATGTTGGGCCCTGGGCAATTCTCAACTCTGTCTGTGTCTAAAAATGGCTCTGCAGTTCAGCCAAGCCTAAACCACTGGTCTGGCTCATCCCTAGGTGGCAAAGAGCATGCAGAACCTTCAAAATATTTGGGATACAAATTACACAATAAAAAACATATAAGAACAAGATAAAGGGCCTGATTTAGATCTTTCTATTAGAAAACCAGTCAGCTGATTCAGATGGTGGTGTGACTATAGGAAAAAGAGCACTCAAGTTCCCTGACTCCGCAAGAATCTGCAGCTGCCTCCACGGCGGCCTTAAGAATTGGGGTTGATGGCAGAACTCCAGCCACCTTTACTACCAAGCAGATTGGGTTGTGCCTTACCGCTAAGCCAACTGTGACAGTCTGACCTCCACACCTGAGCTGGTGGATTGGGGAGGAAATGAGGTAAAAATCTACCTTTTTTTCCCATTCTGCTTCCATTTTTACTGGACATGACTGGACAACACTTTCCGTCACTGCTGCCACTGGACCATGGAGAAAACACGACTCTACCCCATCGCCAGACTGACAGATAGGTAACCCGCATTGGCTGTGTATGTTGTGTGGGCACAGGACCACTGCAGTCATATATATGCCACAGTAATGTTTTGAATTATTGTGGCATGCATATGCCGGGGACACATTTGTGTGGGACATGGATGAGGACACATTGGTACATGACACATATCTCTCACATATCAACTATCACTGTCATGTCAGTATTCATTGCCAAATGAATTCTGCCACCACAGTAATGTTACATTCACACCCATCGACTAAGTCTATGTGTGCACATTGCCAGGGGACCTGTACCTGTGATGTTGTGCTACAAGTTGTGTATGTGAGTCAGAAATTGTATGTGTGTGTGCAATGCAATGGGCTGGTTGAGGCGGAGGGAGCTGGAGTGGGTGATGTGGTTGTCTCTGTATGTGTGCCACTTGCATATGGGTTCGGTGTTGTGGTGTATGTTGTGCTGCTGTGTGTAGCATTCAGGTGAGTGGTGTTGTGTGGTTGTCATTGTTGTGATGTGTGTAGTTGTGCTTGTGTGTGAGTGTTTATGTAGATGAGTGCATAGTTGTGTTCAGGGTTGTGGCTGTGTCATGTGTGAGTGCAGTGTCAACAATGTGTGTGTGTAGTGTCATGGATGTATGTCAATGTGTGGTTCCGGCATGTTCATGTTGTGTTGTGGTTGTGTTGTGTTGTGTTGTGGTGGAATGGCAAAGGATATAAGTGTGTATGGTGTGTGTAAGTCCAGGGGAACACATATGGCTAAGGTACAGTGTGTGTGAATAACCTCTATTCCATGGCCAGTACCCTTGTCTGATGTACATTGGATCAAGTAATGGTCTCCCTCCGTCAGAAGTTCACCACCAGTATACCGCCTGCAGGATTGTAACATCTAAATATAGTCAGCGGGACCTCGCCAGCCTGTCAACTAGGAAGAGCATTCCATTGTGGCAGTCTTCAGCTCAGTCGCAATAGACCTAACTACAGCGGGTGGAATACAGTTGACTTGACGGTCTTTTTGAGTCGCTACTACCGCAGATTGGTGGTAACAATGCCAAGATCTAAATCAGGCCCAAAGACTTTAAAATGTAGAACGTGTTTCTTTAACACATGGAAGTGTTTCAGTTTAGTATATTAGATCACAACATTGCATTGACATGTATTTGATATGGAAGTTTCTAAATGTGAACTTTAACACATTTATTAACCCTCTATCTTGACAAAGCATTGAGTGAACAAAGCATACTTATTGTCAGATGTCCCTTATGCCATGGCCAATATTATTTTTATGGACGGGGGAACACTGCAGGCTAATGAAGCACATACAAGTGAGGTGTTTTCAAAGGATCCACCTTGAACTGAATTACTTGAATGTGCTCTAAAAAGTCACTGTCAAGTAAACTAGACACATGAAGTAACTTGATTTGACTTAAATCAAACAATTTAGTTATGCCAATGAACGGGGATTTGAACATGGGTTTCCTGGTCACACATTCTGCAATTAAGCAACTCACTAGATTACTTTATTTTTCTCAGGCCCCCTTTAGCACCAGAAGGCAGTGTTCTATAGAATTCTGTCAGATGAATAGTACACTGTGTTAAGTAAATACAGATCACAGAGGTTAATTTGACACAATGGTGGTCATTCTGACCTCGGCGGTAAAAGACGCCTACCGCCGGTCAGAAATCCTCCATAATCCCGCCGCGGTCGCGGAAACCCGCCACGGTCATTCTGACCCGCAGAAGGCAAACCTCCGAAAATCCGACCGCCACAACAGACCGCCAGACCAGCGGTCGGCGGAAAGGTGGAGGTGACCAAACCTCCACCGCCACGCCAACAGAAATACGCCCATGCCATTACGACCCACGAATCCACGCGGCGGTCATTCAAACGTGGTATTCCATTGGCGGGACACACCGGCGCGGTCAGAATACACACAAACGAACAAAACTCACCCACATTGGACGATTTGAATCCCACACACCTGATACACATACACACACCACTCCCACACACACAATACAATATAAAACACCCACCCACATCACCCACAAACCCCTACGCTTAAAAATTCGTAAAGAAGACAAGAGCGAGACACCAGCATCCAAAACATAACAGCCACAGCCACTCAACACCATCACCCACACACTATCCACACACAAAACAACACACACCACCACACTCAACTCACTTAAATACACATACTCCACCCCACACATCATACACACCACCCCATGGCACCCCAAAGACAACCCCGCTTCACAGACGAAGAACTCAGGGTTATGGTGGAGGAAATCGTTCGGGTAGAGCCCCAGCTGTTCGGCACACAGATACAATACACCAGCATTGCCCGGAGGACGGAGCTATGGCAGAGGATTGTCGACAGGGTGAACGCAGTGGGACAGCACCCCAGAAATCGGGAAGACATCAGGAAGCGATGGAACGACCTACGGGGGAAGGTGCGTTCCATGGTATCCAGGCACAACATCGCCGTGCAGAAGACTGGCGGAGGACCCCCACCTCAACCCCCACAATTCACATCATGGGAGGAGGAAGTCTTGAACATCCTGCATCCTGACGGCCTCGCAGGAGTCGGCGGAGGAATGGATACTGGTAAGTTGAAGCTTCAATACTGCTTCCCCCCCACCTGCATGCCAAATCAGACCCCAACCCTCACCCCCATCCTCGAACCCCACCCTCACCCCCACCCCCATCCTCACCCCCACCCTCACCCCCACCACCATCCTCACCCCCACCACCATCCTCACCCCCACCCCCAGCACACCTATTCCCCGCCAATGTCTCACCATCACAACCCACACATCCCAAAACCTAGGCCTGCATGCGTCCACTAAGCATGGACACCCATCACCAAAGCATGCCCAATGCATATACACATCCCCCCCACAAGCCACCCTCACCAAAGCCCCCACACACGAATGCCAGCACTTGGGGACACGGGAACCCACAGATACACCCATATGCCACACATTGAAACTATAACCATACCTCTATACCCCTGCAGGACCCGACCGTCAACACACCGCGGCGGAGGGGCCAGAATTATCCACACCCCCCACCCAAGAGGCCGTCAGCGATGACAGCAGCTCTGTCGATCTGGACACCGATGACCAGCCCGGACCATCGGGGACCTCTGGACAGTCGGTTCCCCTCACACAGGCACAGGCCACTATAGACCCTAACCCCTCTGGGAACACCAGAACAGCTCCCACCCAGCGGGCCCATGCCTCTGTCTCCAGGGCGCGTCAATCTGCGGTGTGTCTACCACTACAGGGCACCCAGGATAACCCACCACCCCAACAACAACAGGGACCTGGGGGCAGTGGTAGTGGGCACACCGGCCAGGGGGCAGAGGCCCAGGGAAACAGGGCAACTCGGCGGGCAGCTGTGCGACAAGGGGGGGAGGAGAGGCCCAGGGAACCCACTCTCCACGAGGTCCTCACCACCATCATGGGAGCATACAACCGCTCCCAGGAGACGATGGCGACGGTACTGGCCCGGTTCCAGGAGATCCAGGTGCTGCAGGAGGAACACTATCGGGGGTACAGGGAGGACATCAGATCCATCAACACCACCCTGGTTACCATGGTAGGGCTGCTGCAGGACCTCGTAAACAGCAGGGCGGACACTGAACAACACCCAAGGGCCCCTGCCACTAGCCTGGACCAAGAACAGCCATCCACCTCCGCCGGCGCTAGTGGACAGGAGGCCCCCGCACAGCAGCAGCCCACCAGACCCCCACCTCCTGCAGGAGAAGAACCACCCCGCAAGAGGGCCCTGAGATCTCGCAAGAAGACAGAGTAGGATGTCAAGACCCCCGCCAGCAAAGGATACCACCTGATGTCATCCCACTGTCCCACATTGTCACCCTGTCCATCCTTGAACTGCCCATGCTCCATCTCTCCACAGGCCTCTGGACAATGCACCTGTGTGACTGTTACTCTGGACTCTGCCATGGACATTCCTTCACCATAGCCCCCACCCACTTGAAACCACCCATCCCATTTTGAGCACTTCAATAAACACCTATTTTGCACCAAAATATCAGGAGTCTGGCTGTGATTTCAATAGATTGTAATTTACATGACAGTGCAAATATGTCCTTGTACATGGTGAAGTCAACAAACAGCTGCCACAAAGCTGTAGTCCATGGGGAAACGAAGCACAGGACTCGTAGTGGGGACCCCAGATCTGAAATAGGGAGGGAAAAGCCAAAACTCAGTCATCATACACTGGGGCAAATAGACAGGCAGCAGAGATGCTGCAGAGTAGTTAACATTTACTAAATTATCTTTGAAATGTTACCTGTGTCCTATTGGAAGTACTGTTCAATGATTCTGTCCCTGTTGTCTGTTTCAGCCCCGTCGTCTTCCTCCTCGTCACTCTCCTCAGGTTCCACCGCTGCCACAACACCACCGTCTCGACCATCCTCCTGCAGGAAAGGCACCTGGCGGCGCAAAGCCAGGTTGTGAAGCATGCAGCAGGCCACGATGATGTGACACACCTTCTTAGGTGAGTACATTAGGGATCCACCGGTCATATGCAGGCACCTAAACCTGGCCTTTAGGAGGCCAAAGGTGCGTTCGATCACCCTCCTAGTACGCCCATGGGCCTCATTGTACCGTTCCTCTGCCCTGGTCCGGGGATTCCTTACTGGGGTCAGTAGCCACGACAGGTTGGGGTACCCAGAGTCCCCCACTAGCCATACACGGTGTCTCTGTAGCTGTTCCATCACGTAAGGGATGCTGCTATTCCTGAGGATGTAGGCGTCATGCACTGACCCTGGGAATTTGGCATTTACATGCGAGATGTACTGGTCAGCCAAACACACCACCTGGATGTTCATTGAATGGTAACTTTTTCTGTTCCTGTACACCTGCTCCCTGTCTCTTGGGGGAACCAAAGCCACATGGGTCCCATCAATGGCACCAATTACGTTGGGAATATGTCCAAGGGCGTAGAAATCACCCTTCACTGTAGCCAATTCGCCCACCTCAGGGAAAATGATGTAGTTCCTCACGGATTTCATCAGGGCAGACAACACTCTGGATAACACCTTCGAAAACATGGGCTGAGACATCCCGGAAGCAATTCCCACGGTTGTCTGAAATGACCCACTTGCCAAGAAATGTAGTACTGACATGACCTGCACCAGAGGGGGAATCCCTGTGGGTTGGCGGATGGGGGACATCAGGTCGGGCTCCAGCTGGGCACACAGTTCATGGATAGTGGCACGGTTAAGACGGTAGGTCAGGATAATGTGGCGTTCTTCCATTGTCGACAGGTCCACCAGCGGTCGGTACACGGGAGGATTCATCCGTCTCCTCGCCCAACCCAGCGGACGGTGCCTAGGAAGGACAACATGGAGCACACAGTCAGGCAACCCACAGGTACGTACTCACAGCTAGCACAGTATACGATTCTCTATGCAGTGAATGGCGTGTCTGAGTGGCTATGCAAGGCCTAGGCCTGTGTGACGCAGTTGAAATTGAGCCATGTGGGCCCTGGAAATGGCGGCTGCCTGACCTGTGAAGTGTGACAATGGGATGTGAGGTCAATGCGCTGGCGTGGCACACCGCGGCGGGCGGCGGGCGAAGACCGCGGCGCGAAGCCGCATTGGTTAACATTGAAGCCTATGGGTTTCAGGAGCCAATGGCGAAGGGCGCCGGCGGTGGCGGGACGCACCGCCGCGGTACGCACCGCCGCGGACGTGACCGCCATTTTCTATCTACTTATCCACTTGCGACTTGAACTTTCACAGGAGAGGACCTATACTGCAAGTGTTGCTGTGACCTCGGTCTGGAAGAGACAATGGCTGCTGCGACTGGGGAAAGGGCCCCTGCCTTCACTGGAGAGGAGTTGGAGAAACTTGTGGATGGGGTCCTCCCCCAGTATGCGCTACTCTACGGTCCTCCAGACCAACAAGTGAGTTTAATTCAATATGGATTTGGGGCCACTGGCTGGCTTGGGGGCCTGGCGGGGATGGGGGGCATGTTGGGCATGGCGGGGGGCATGGCGGGGGCCTGGCGGGGATGGGGGCATGTTGGGCATGGCGGGGGGCCTGGCGGGGATGGGGGGCATGTTGGGCATGGCGGGGGGCATGGCGGGGGGCCTGGCGGGGATGGGGGGCATGTTGGGCATGGCGGGGGGCCTGGCGGGGGGCCTGGCGGGGATGGGGGGCGTTGGGCCACTGGAAAGGAAAATGCTGAGTAACTTGAACGTGGTATTTCTCCCTCCCTGTACGTGTCACATAGGTCCGCGCCCATGAGAAGATCGGGATTTGGCGTGCCATCGCCAAGGAAGTCCGGGCCCTGGGGGTCCACCATCGACGGGGCACCCACTGCCGCAAGAGGTGGGAGGACATCCGCCGCGGGACCAAGAAGACCGCCGAGTCTCTGCTGGGGATGGCCTCCCAACGTAGGCGGGGTGCCTGCCGTCAACTGAGCCCCCTGATGTTCCGGATCCTGGCGGTGGCCTACCCTGATTTGGATGGGCGCGTGAGGGCAGCACAGCAGACACAAGGGGGTGAGTACAAGCATTATCTACTCTGTTGTCACGCAGTGGAGGTGTCTGGGTGGGGGAGGAGGGCTGGGGGTCCCCCTAGGCCAGGGCGATATCTGTAGGCTGGGCACCCCCGTAAGCCCCTGTGTCCCCAGCCACCACCCTCAGTAGTTTGTCAGTACAGCCATCCCTGGGCCGTGTCATCCATGGGTGCAGTTGTCAACTCTAGGCGTGTAGGGCATGTTCCACGGAATGCGTAGCGTACCCCAAGTGCGCAACTTAGTGCAGGGGGCATCTGTGTCTGTCATGTCCGCTAACTGTACCGGAGATCCATGTACTCAATATCCCTTTATTTCTCTCTCCCCCCCCTTTTTGTTTGTCTTTCTGTGCTTGTGTGCATCAGCATCATCAGGCGGAGGAGAAGTGGCATTGGGGCAGGAGGGAGCTGCATCTCACATGGCCCAGGAGGGCCATGCCACAGAGTCAGACTGGACCAGTGAGACGGAGGGCGAGGGGAGCTCCACGACGGGGACGACTGGAGCCTGCAGCGACACGGACAAGTCCTAGGAAGGGGGCTCCCTTGCGGGGGTGGCACCATCCGTGCCCCCCGCCATTACAGGTACAGCCGCCACCCAGCGCACCATCTCCGCCCTCCCAGCAGCCCCTCCGCGTTCGCCCCGTGCCCGCTCTGCCAGGAAGCCGGGCATCTCCTTCGCCCCAGGCACCTCAGGCCCTGCCCCTGTTACCCCCGCTGCCCTCAGTGAGGAGGTCATTGACCTCCTCCGAACGCTCATTGTTGGGCAGACTACCCTTTTGAATGCCATCCAGGGGGTGGAGAGGGAGGTTCATCGCAGCAATGCGTACCTGGAGGGCATTCATTCGGGTCAGGCTGCCCATCAGCGATCGTTCCAGGCTCTGGCCTCAGCACTGACGGCAGCCATTGTCCCTGTCTCCTGCCTGCCTCTACTAACTCCCTCCTCCCAGTCTCCTGTTCCTCTGCCTGTCCCACCCACACCATCAGACCAGCCTGCACACACCTCAACACCCAAGAGAAGCTCATCCAAACATAAGCACCACAGATCACGCAGACATTCACACACGCAACATTCCGATGCAGACATGCCAACAGTCACTACCACCTCTGTGACCCCCACCTCCTCGTCTCCCTCCTCCCTCCCTGTGACGTCTACACTCACACCTCCATTCACCTCACCATCAGCCAGTGTTTCCATCACCAGCACACCCTCCACTCCAGTCCGCACACGTGCAGTCACCACCCCCACTGCCATTTACACGTCCCCTGTGTCCTCTCCCACTGTGTCTGTCACCCCCTCTTCCACACCACACAAACGCAGCCACCCACCCACCCAACAGCCATCCACCTCACGACAGCCTATCCCTCCTGCACCTGCACCCAAAGACAGCAAACGTGACTCACCTACAACCACATCCTCTCCCTCCACTCCCATTCCCACTGTACCTACCACTCTCCATTGTCCCAAGAAGCTCTTCCTCGCCACTACTAACTTCTTTCCTGACCCTGAGCCCCCCCCTCCTTCTCGTCGGGGTAAGAAGAGCACCTCAGCCACCACCAGCCCTGCAGCCCCCTTGACAAGGGTGCAGGGGTATTGGAGCCCGCCAGCCCGCATGTCTGGATCTTCGCCCAGCAGCAAGGGGACAGCCAGCCCACCCCCTGGGAAGAGGAGCAGAAGGCGGAAGGGGCGCCGCAGGAGCCCGCCTTCTACATCCCCCCCCGTACACCACCCAGAGACAGTCACCAGCCACAGCTCCAAAGGGAGGAAAGGGCCACAGGCCGACGACTAAGGAGGTCAAGGGCAGCAAGTTGGAGAGGTCAGGCAGCAGGCCTGCTGCCCAGGAGGAGCCCACAACCCCCATAGCCGCTGCCCCGGGAGGAACCGGCACAGCTGCCCCGGGAGAGCCCGCCAGCCCCATAGCCGCTGCCCAGGGAGGACCCAGCCCAGCTGGCCAGGAGGGCCCCACCACCCACAGCTCAGGTGGGCAGTGAAGGAGCACCATCCCCGCTGCCCAGGAGGGCACCACCAGGCATTTAGCAGTTGGCCATAGACCGTCCGCCGTCTCAAGAACCGCTGAACTGGGCCCTTCAAGGCAAGAACCGCTGAACTGGGCCCCGCCGTCTCAAGAACCGCTGAACTGGGCCCTTCAAGGCAAGAACCGCTGAACTGGGCCCTTCAAGGCAAGAACCGCTGAACTGGGCCCCGCCGTCTCAAGAACCGCTGAACTGGGCCCTTCAAGGCAAGAACCGCTGAACTGGGCCCTTCAAGGCAAGAAGCGCTGAACTGGGCCCCGCCGTCTCAAGAACCGCTGAACTGGGCCCCGCCGTCTCAAGAACCGCTGAACTGGGCCCCGCCGTCTCAAGAACCGCTGAACTGGGCCCCGCCGTCTCAAGAACCGCTGAACTGGGCCCTTCAAGGCAAGAACCGCTGAACTGGGCCCTTCAAGGCACGAACCGCTGAACTGGGCCCTTCAAGGCAAGAAGCGCTGAACTGGGCCCCGCCGTCTCAAGAACCGCTGAACTGGGCCCTTCAAGGCAAGAACCGCTGAACTGGGCCCTTCAAGGCAAGAACCGCTGAACTGGGCCCCGCCGTCTCAAGAACCGCTGAACTGGGCCCCGCCGTCTCAAGAACCGCTGAACTGGGCCCCGCCGTCTCAAGAACCGCTGAACTGGGCCCCGCCGTCTCAAGAACCGCTGAACTGGGCCCTTCAAGGCAAGAACCGCTGAACTGGGCCCTTCAAGGCAAGAACCGCTGAACTGGGCCCTTCAAGGCAAGAAGCGCTGAACTGGGCCCCGCCGTCTCAAGAACCGCTGAACTGGGCCCTTCAAGGCAAGAACCGCTGAACTGGGCCCTTCAAGGCAAGAAGCGCTGAACTGGGCCCCGCCGTCTCAAGAACCGCTGAACTGGGCCCTTCAAGGCAAGAACCGCTGAACTGGGCCCTTCAAGGCAAGAACCGCTGAACTGGGCCCCGCCGTCTCATGAACCGCTGAACTGGGCCCTTCAGGGCAAGAACCGCTGGCCCTTTGGCAGACGTGGCAGGGCAGGATCTATCTCGGGCAGGGCTGCAGGATGTCCTCTGGCCAACTTGCCTCCTCCAGTGGCAGTGGGGTCTGTTATGGACTGTATGGACTGTGGCTTTGCTCTCCCCAGGATGGCCCAGTGGGCAGGCCACCCACTGTATGGACTGTATGGACTGTGGCTTTGCTCTCCCCAGGATGGCCCAGTGGGCAGGCCACCCACTGTATGGACTGTTTGGACTGTGGCTTTGCTCTCCCCAGGATGGCCCAGTGGGCAGGCCACCCACTGTATGGACTGTATGGACTGTGGCTTTGCTCTCCCCAGGATGGCCCAGTGGGCAGGCCACCCACTGTATGGACTGTATGGACTGTGGCTTTGCTCTCCCCAGGATGGCCCAGTGGGCAGGCCACCCACTGTACGGACTGTATGGACTGTGGCTTTGCTCTCCCCAGGATGGCCCAGTGGGCAGGCCACCCACTGTACGGACTGTATGGACTGTGGCTTTGCTCTCCCCAGGATGGCCCAGTGGGCAGGCCACCCACTGTACGGACTGTTTGGACTGTGGCTTTGCTCTCCCCAGGATGGCCCAGTGGGCAGGCCACCCACTGTACGGACTGTATGGACTGTGGCTTTGCTCTCCCCAGGATGGCCCAGTGGGCAGGCCACCCACTGTATGGACTGTTTGGACTGTGGCTTTGCTCTCCCCAGGATGGCCCAGTGGGCAGGCCACCCACTGTATGGACTGTTTGGACTGTGGCTTTGCTCTCCCCAGGATGGCCCAGTGGGCAGGCCACCCACTGTATGGACTGTATGGACTGTGGCTTTGCTCTCCCCAGGATGGCCCAGTGGGCAGGCCACCCACTGTATGGACTGTATGGACTGTGGCTTTGCTCTCCCCAGGATGGCCCAGTGGGCAGGCCACCCACTGTATGGACTGTATGGACTGTGGCTTTGCTCTCCCCAGGATGGCCCAGTGGGCAGGCCACCCACTGTATGGACAGTGGTCATGGAGTCCCCTCGTGGATCTGGCGTCGTGTACTCAAGTGGCTGAGGTGCCCCCCCTTCCCTTCCCCCTGAGGTGCCTGTCCTATTTTCTTTCTGATGCCCCTGCAGTGTTCTCTCCGTGGAGTTCTTGTCGTGGGACTGGGCCTTGCCCCTTTGCACAGGACCCCTGTGATCCACGGACAGTGGTTGGACTACATTTAGTAGCTGTATATATTTTGTACATAGTTTATTTATTTATTGGGATTAATGGCGTACATATTTCAATATATCTGCCCGTTTATGATCTCTTCTTTTGGTCTTTGCATTATTTCGGAGGGGGGTGGTTTGTGGGTTGTGACAGTGATCTGTGGGAATGCATTGATGTGTGTGTTGTAGTGGGTGTGGGTGGGTGGGTGTGTGCCGGTAATCTTTTCCCTCCCCTGTGTCGTAGGTGCAGTACTCACCGATGTCTTCCGCGCCGCCGGGCGTGCTCCTGGTATATGAGGAGGAATAGGAGTGCGGGGATGACCTGTAACTCTGGCTCCATACTGCCGGAATCTCACGTGGAGTGCGTAGAGGTGAGCGTTTTCCCGTTCGTAGTCTGTTTCCGCCGTGTTCTTATCGGCGGTGCTCCCGCCCCGGAAAAGGTGGCAGATTGGTGGGTCGTAATAGGGTGGGCGGTACTTTGTCTGCCGCCGGGCTGTTGGCGGGAACCGCCGCGCTGTTTGTTTGTACCGCTGTGGCGGTCGGAGTGTTAAGTTGGCGGGCTGTGTTGGCGGTTCCCGCCAGGGTCAGAATTGCATATTTTAGACCGCCGGCCTGTTGGCGGCTTGGCCGCCGCTTTATCACCGACCGCCAGGGTCAGAATGAGGGCCAATGTCTTAACAAAAGTCATTAAGTGAAGATGGGGGACTGTGGGTCAACATATGTTAACATCACTCACTTTCTCAGTGATCGAAGGACATTAAAAAAAAGAATGGATACTGTGATCCTGAGTGCAATAGGGATGTGGTCAGTGAGCGTGGAGGCGGAATCAAAGGCATAGCTAAAAGGAACAAAATATTGGGCGTCATTATGACCCCGGTGGACAGCGTTAAAATGGAGGAAAGTACTGCTAACAGGCTGGGGGTACTTTTTTCCATATTAAGACATTGGCGGTTTGGCTAAAGCCAATCCATCAATGTACCACACCGACCGCCACAGTGGTAATGACCGCTGGGCTGGAGACTTCACTCTCGTGCCCAGCGGCCGTCACTTGCCTGCCTGCTGGATTATGACCCCGCCTACTGCCATGGTGTTCGTGGCAACCTTACCACCACAAAAACCTTGGCGGTAGGCACTATCAGTGACAGGGAATCCCTTCCCTGTCAGTGATAGGGGTCTTCCCTGCCCCCGCGCCCTCCCCAGATTCCCCCCTGTCCCCTCCTCCTTCCCACCCCCCACTACATACATGCACCTTAATGTACACACAAACACACGCATACACACACTCATACCCACATTCATCCATTCACACACACATGAACACACACTGACATACATACAAACACACACACAACACAACATACACGCACTCACACATCCATACATGCATACACATACAACACACATCACACTCCCACATACACGCATGAACAGACATACACACACACACACAAAACACCCTCCTCCCCTGTCGGAGCACCCACTTACCTGATGTCAGGCGGACCTCCTGCAGGAGACGGGACGGCAGCGCACCGCCAGGTTGTATCATGGGTCATGATACGGTCTGCGGCGGTCTACTGGCATGGCGCTGCTGCCACCATCCGCAAGCATGACCACAGCTGAATTTCCACCAACCTTCTAGCGGGAATCCGGCAGTGGTCATAATAGGGTGGACAGCTGGTAGGCGCGGCGACGGTCTTTTGGCAGCCGTCGCCATGGCAGTAGGCGGTTTTTACTGCTGGGGTTGCAATGTGCCCCATTATGTGACTATATTTTTATATTTCACCAACCGGTATCTGCATATAAAATAATGCACACCTTAAAGGAAAAGGAAATTCAAGTTTAATAAAACAGTGGGAAACATGCTATTGTATGTTATGAAACCTTGGTTGGTTAATGTGATCACTACAAATGTATGTTTGTGCAACCAGATGCCCATTGAACTGAATTCTGTTTGGTTCAGCAAGAAATAGTGGCTTGTGTATTGTTAGTGCTAGGAGGTTTCTGACAGTAAGAGGAAGCACTGTGAATGTGCAAGTCATCATTTAAAATTTTCATTACACACAATATAAAATAGGCAGCTACAAAATGTGGACTTAAGTTTAGGTTAAAATTTAAAAAGTGTTTTCAAAGTGTACATTTTAGTAATACAGACAATGCACCTAGTGCAAACAGTTTTACAACTGTCCTTTAAAAGCAGGCACTCCACAACTCAGCTTGAAACACCCCCTACAATACCTCTCAAGAAGAATAAATAATTGTCTTCTGGAAGCTTAAAGTGAACCACCGTCACAGCAGTTCCTGTCAATGCATTTCACTGTTTGGTACAGGGCTACGTCATGTTGACAAAAGAGTTTCCTTTTTTTTTCTTATTAAGAATAAAAACAACAATGCTCCCCTTGCCATGGGAGGTCTCTCCCATTGCAAGGCGCCACATTTTGCAGGTTTCACTGCCTTTTACTGCCAAGGTTTTCTAGGCGGTGATGGGAAGAGAAAACTGACTTCTAATGCCACCCATCTAAATCGGGTGGGCAAAATTACAGGTCTGCCTCTGACCACCCTTACTACACAGAGCCATCGAAAGAGACAGAGTAGTGTCCTTCATGATTAAACCTATGATGCACTGCATCTAAATTGGGCAGTGTTAGAAATGGGGTTTTTGGTTGGCAGTCAGGTTACCTCCTGTCCAAGCAAAAGCCCTCACTCTAGTCAGGGTAAGTCACACACTATCCAAGATTATCCTGTGCCCACCCTCTGGTAGCTTGGCACGAGCAGTCAGGCTTAACTTAGAAGGCAATGTGTAAAGTATTTGTGCAATAAATCATACAATACCACCATATAGCACCACAAAAATACACCACACAGTGTTTAGAAAAATATATAATATTTATCAGGATAATTGTAGGTCAAAAAGAATAAAGTTGCAATGGAAAATTGTAGAAATATCACAGGGAAGTGATATAAAGTGTCTTAAGTCTTTAGAATGCAATACAGTGTCTTTCAAGCACAAAGTACCTGGTTTCTGGTGGAAAATCTCCTCAGAGGGCCACAGGAGAAGAGATGCGTGGAAAAAGGGGTGTGTGCGTCGATTTCTCCTCAGCACACACAGACTTGCGTCGGTCTTTTCCACGCGGGGAAGTCGGGCGTCGTTTTCCGGCGCGCAGACAGTCTCTTTTTGTGGATCGCGGGGATTACCAGATGTCCCGGGTCTGTGCGTGGATTCTCCTGCTTGTTTTCCGGCTGCGCGTCGTTCTGCGGGGCTGCGCGTCGAAGTTTCGATCTCACGGTAGGCGTCGCGTCGATTTCTCCTTGGAAGTCGGGCGGCGGTGTCCTTGCGAGGCCGTGCGTCGAAAGTTTGGTCTCACGGCAGGCGTCGCGTCGATTTCTCCTTGGAAGTCGGGCGGCGTTGTCCTTGCGAGGCCGTGCGTCAAAGTTTCGCACTCACGGTGGGCGTCGCGTCGATTTCTCCTGGAAAGTCGAGCGGCTTTGTCCTTGCGAGGTTGTGCGTCGAAGTCTCGATCGCCCCGAGGGCGTCGCGTCGATCAGCGTCGGTGTGCGGCGTTTTTCTCGCCGCGAAACAAGCTGTGCGTCGAAATTTTCGGCGCACGGAGCGTCCAAGTGAAAGGAAGAAGTCTTTTTGGTCCTGAGACTTCAAGGAACAGGAGGCAAGCTCTATCCAAGCCCTTGGAGAGCACTTTCACAGCCAGACAAGAGTTCAGCAAGGCAGCAGGGCAACAGCAAGACAGCAGTCCTTTGTAGAAAGCAGACAGGTGAGTTCTTTGAGCAGCCAGGCAGTTCTTCTTGGCAGGATGTAGTTTCTGGTTCCGGTTTCTTCTCCAGCAAGTGTCTGATGAGGTAGGGCAGAGGCCCTGTTTTATACCCAAATGTGCCTTTGAAGTGGGGGAGACTTCAAAGAGTGGCTAAGAAGTGCACCAGGTCCCCTTTCAGTGCAATCCTGTCTGCCAGGGTCCCAGTAGGGGGTGTGGCAGTCCTTTGTGTGAGGGCAGGCCCTCCACCCTCCCAGCCCAGGAAGACCCATTCAAAATGCAGATGTATGCAAGTGAGGCTGAGTACCCTGTGTTTGGGGTGTGTCTGAGTGAATGCACAAGGAGCTGTCAACTAAACCTAGCCAGACGTGGATTGTAAGGCACAGAAGGATTTAAGTGCAAAGAAATGCTCACTTTCTAAAAGTGGCATTTCTAGAATAGTAATATTAAATCCGACTTCACCAGTCAGTAGGATTTTGTATTACCATTCTGGCCATACTAAATATGACCTCCCTGCTCCTTTCAGATCAGCAGCTGCCACTTCAAGAGTGTATGAGGGCAGCCCCAATGTTAGCCTATGAAGGGAGCAGGTCTCCCAGTAGTGCAAAAACGAATTTAGGAGTTTTACACTACCAGGACATATAACTACACAGGTACATGTCCTGTCTTTTACCTACACAGCACCCTGCTCTAGGGGATACCCAGGGCACACATTAAGGGTGACTTATATGCAGAAAAAGGGGAGTTCTAGGCTTGGCAAGTACTTTTAAATGCCAAGTCGAGGTGGCAGTGAAACTGCACACACAGGCCTAGCAATGGTAGGCCTGAGACAAGGAAAAGGGGCTACTTAAGTGGGTGGCACAATCCGTGCTGCAGGTCCACTAGTAGCATTTAATCTATATGCCCTAGGCACCTGGAGTGCACATGACTGGGGACTTATAAGTAGATTAAATAGTTCAATCAGGTATGATCCAAAGTTACCATGTTTACAGAGAGAGAGCATATACACTTTATCACTGGTTAGCAGTGGTAAAGTGCGCAGAGTCTAAAAACCAGCAAAAACAGTATCCAAAACGAGGAGGGAGGCAGGCAAAAAGTTAGGGGTGACTACCCTAAGGCTGTCAGGTCTAACATGTGTCCCCCCCAGCTGAAAGTGGGGAGAGCTACCCGACCTCCTGGGAGCTCTCATCGCTAAGGCGGAAGTACCTGGAGAGACCATCAGCATTGGCGTGGTCAACCCCTGGGCGATGTTCCACCGTAAAGTCCATCCCCTGTAGGGAAATGGACCACCTCAGAAGTTTTGGATTCTCACCCCTCATCTGCATGAGCCATCTGAGGGGCCTGTGGTCTGTCTGAACTAGGAAGTGAGTCCCAAACAGGTAGGGCCTCAGCTTCTTCAGTGCCCAGACCACAGCAAAAGCTTCTCTTTCAATAGCACTCCACCTCTGTTCCCGTGGTAATAGCCTTCTGCTAATAAAGACTACCGGTTGATCTTGGCCCTCCTCATTTAGCTGTGCTAGGACTGCCCCTATGCCATGCTCTGAAGCGTCTGTCTGCACGATAAATTCCTGGGAGTAGTCAGGGGCCTTGAGCACGGGGGCCGTGCACATGGCTTCCTTTAGGGCGTCAAAGGCTTTCTGACAAGCCTCTGTCCAATTCACCAACCTAGGTTGCTTCTTGGACGTGAGTTCTGTCAAGGGGGACACAATGGTACCATAGCCCTTGACAAACCTGCGGTAGTATCCGGTGAGGCCTAAAAAGGCTCTCACCTCAGTCTGGGTTCGAGGTGGTTGCCAGGCCTTGATAGTTTCGATCTTGGCCTGGAGTGGCTGCACCTTGCCACCACCTACTAGGTGTCCCAAGTACACCACGGAACCCTGCCCAATCTGGCACTTACTAGCCTTGATGGTCAGGCCTGCCTGTTGCAGGGCCTGAAGCACCTCCTTGAGGTGGAGCAGGTGTTCCTCCCAGCTGGAACTGTAGACAGCTATGTCATCCAGGTAGGCTGCACAGAAGGCATCCTTGCCAGCCAGGACCCCGTTAACCAACCGTTGGAAGGTAGCGGGGGCATTTTTCAATCCAAACGGCATCACCCGGAACTGGTAATGGCCGTCAGGGGTGGAAAAGGCGGACCTTTCCTTAGCCCCCTCAGTCAGGGCGATCTGCCAGTACCCTGAAGTAAGATCAAACGTACTCAGGAACTTGGCAGCGCCTAGCCTGTCCACGAGCTCATCAGCTCGGGGGATGGGGTGAGCATCAGTCCGTGTGACTGAGTTGAGACCCCGGTAGTCCACGCAGAACCGGAGTTCTGGCTTCGCGCCTGGGGCAGTAGCCTTGGGGACCAACACCACTGGGCTGGCCCAGGGACTACTGGACTTCTCAATAACCCCTAGCGTCAACATCTTGGAGACCTCCTCCTTGATGCTGGCCTTCACCTTATCTGACAACCTGTAAATTTTGTTCTTCACAGGGAGACTGTCACCGGTGTCAATATCATGAACACAGAGGTGGGTCAGTCCCGGAGTAAGGGAGAAGAGGGGGGAGAACTGCTCCAACAGCTCATAGCAGTCTCCTTTCTGGTTTAGAGTCAGGGAGTCAGACAGAATGACCCCGCTTACGGACCCATCACCTTCTTGGGCAGAGAGGAGGTCCGGGAGAGGTTCACTCTCCTCTTCCATTCCTTCATCTGTGACCAGAAGCATGTTGATCTCCGACCTCTCAAAATGAGCTTTTAGTCGGTTCACGTGGAGCACCCTTAGGGGGTTCCTAGGGGTTTGGAGGTCCACTAGGTAAGTGGCCTCCCCTTTCCGCTCCTTTATTTCAAATGGGCCAGACCAGCGGTCCTGGAGAGCTCTGGGCTCTACTGGCTCCATTACCCACACTTTGTCTCCAGGTTGAAACTCTACCAGAGTGGCCTTCTGGTCATACCATTGTTTCATCACCTCTTGACTGGCCTCCAGGTTACTTTGGGCCTCTATCCAGAAGCGGGTCATCTGATTGCGGAGGGCCAACATGTAGCTGACCACGTCCTGAGGGGGTGTCTTTGGAGCGTTCTCCAATCCCTCCTTGACAATGCTTAAGGGTCCCCTGACGGGGTACCCATAGAGAAGCTCAAAGGGACTGAACCCTACCCCCCTCTGGGGGACCTCTCTGTAAGCAAAGAGAAGGCATGGTAAGAGGACGTCCCATTTACGCCTCATGGCCTCAGGGAGGCCACCAATCATGCCTTTCAGGGTCTTGTTGAATCTCTCCACAAGCCCATTAGACTGGGGGTGATAGGGTGTGGTGAACTTGTAGGTTACACCACACGCATCCCACAGATGCTTCATGTACGCGGACATGAAGTTAGTGCCTCTGTCAGACACTATCTCCTTGGGGAATCCCACACGGGTAAATATCCCCATCAGGGTTCTGGCTACCACCGATGCAGTTACGGTCCTCAGAGGGATTGCCTCTGGGTACCAGGTGGCATGGTCCACCAAAACCAGGATAAACCTGTTGCCTAAGGCAGTTTTGGGGTCCAAGGGGCCAACAATGTCGACGCCCACCCTTTCAAAGGGGGTGCCAACGACAGGAAGTGGAATCAGGGGGGTTTTAACCCTCTTTCCTGCTTTACCACTAGCCTGGCAGGTAGGACAAGCCCTGCAGAATTTGTCTGAGTGTGTCCTCATTTTGGGCCAGTGAAAGTGGGTGACAAGCCTGTTGAAGGTCTTGTCTTGTCCCAAATGTCCTGCCAGGGGAATGTCGTGAGCCAGACCCAGTAGGAAGGCTCGGTAACATTGGGGGACCACCAGCACACGTGCTGCCCCAAAGACCGGAACCCTAGGCTCACTGTAGAGGAGATCATTCTCCCAATATAGGTGGTGATTGCCAGAGGCGTCACCTGCTGCCTGGTTTAAGGCTTGTTTCCTCAACCCTTCTAGAGTGGGACACTCTTTCTGCGCCTTGCAGAATTCCTCCCTGGTGGGTCCACCCTCAACTTGCCAGCCAGCAAGCTCCGGTAAGTCACCTAGGGTGGCAATGTCTTCCCCAGTTGGCTCGGGAGTCTCCTCCTCAGGAGCCCCGTCAGCCACTGTGGGAACTTCTGGGGCCGGTTTCCCGCGCCCCTCGTCCCTCCTCTTGGCAGCTCCCTGGGCCATCGTTCCAGGCTCCAGATGCCCTTGACTTCCCTCTCGGTCAGCCATGGACCGGGTGGTCATGCAGACCCACTCAGGTAACCCTAACATCTCCAGGTGAGATCTGAGCTCTACTTCTTTCCAAGCAGTATGCTCTAGATCATTGCCTAACAGACAATCTACAGGCATGGCAGGACTCACAGCTACTTTCAGAGTACCAGAGACCCCCCCCCACTCAAAGGGAACCCGAGCCACCGGTAGGTGACTCTCGCGATTGTCAGCGACTATGACCTGGTGGAATGTATTAGGGATTATCTGCTCTGTGGACACCAGCTGACTCTTGATAGTAGTCATACTGGCTCCTGTGTCACGCAGAGCCTCCACCTTCTGCCCATCAATGAGGACCCACTGCCGGTACTTGGAAGTATTTTTAGGCATGTGGACCTTGGACATCATTTCTCCTTCTCCCAGGGACACTAGGGAAATCTCTACCTGCTCCCCAAAGCTAGTGGGGTCCATCTCCCCCCCGAGTGCTACACTAGTCAACCCAGGTGCCTGTCCGGTAGTGGACGGTGCCCTCTTGGGGCACTGTGGATCGCCTTTGTAGTGACCATATTGGTAACACTCCATGCATTTGGGGCTAGATTTTCCTGACCTGTCAGATGTCCCTGGTTTCTTCCCAAATTTGGAAAAGGAAGGGTTGCCACCCCCTCCCTGGGAATTCTTTTGGGGGCCTTTAGAGAGTTCCTTATCTGTAAGTTTATCTCCCCCCTCTTTCTTCTGTTGGGAACCCTGACCACCTTTGTGGGAGTCCCCCCCAGGTACCTTTTTGGACACTCTGGTGCTAACCCAGAGGTCCGCCTCCTCAGCAAGCTTCCTGGGATCAGTCAGCTTACTATCCACTAGGTGCTGGCGCAAATCGGTATAAGTAACATTAAGCATATGCTCTCTCAGGATCAAGTCATATAAACCTTTATAATCTGCTACTTTGTTGCCCCGCACCCATCCATTCAGTGCCTTACTAGAGAAATCAAAGAAATCTACCCATGTTTGTGTGGTTTGTTTGGTGCTGTCCCTGAACCTCTGACGGTATCCCTCA